>NC_086445.1:265948283-266578283 GCF_028390025.1 Pseudophryne corroboree
CCATATCGCTAGAGCAATGCTGAACTGCATACCATGATGGAAATACACATTTTATTATTTATTTATTTATTTGTGTATTTATTTATTAACCGTTACTTATATTGCATAGCAAATTCCATTGCACTTACAATTGGAAACAACTCATAAAACAAAACTGGGTAACAACAGTCATATAGGTAGGAAGGCCCTGCTCGCATGCTTACAATCTATGGGGAATTAGGCATTGATACACAAGGTTAGGAGGTAATCATTGGGGCAGTACGGATGGTGTAATGGTAAGCATTACTGTCTCACAGCACCGAGATTATTGGTTCAATTCCTACCATGTCCCTAACTGTGGCCCTCATTCCGAGTTGTTCGCTCATTATTTTCTTTCGCATCGGTGCGATTTTCCGCTAACTGCGCATGCGCAATGTTCGCACTGCGGCTGCGTCAAGTAAATTTGCTAAGAAGTTTGGTATTTTACTCATGGCATTACGAGGTTTTTTCTTCGTTCTGGTGATCGGAGTGTGATTGACAGGAAGTGGGTGTTTCTGGGCGGAAACTGGCCGTTTTATGCGTGTGTGCGAAAAAACGCTGCCGTTTCTGGGAAAAACGCGGGAGTGGCTGGAGAAACGGGGGAGTGTCTGGGCGAACGCTGGGTGTGTTTGTGACGTCAAACCAGGACCGAAACTGACTGAACTGATCTCAGTGGCAGAGTAAGTCCTGAGCTACTCAGAAACTGCAAAGAAATTTCTATTCGCAATATTGCGAATCTTTCGCTCGCAATTCTGCTAAGCTAAGATATACTCCCAGAGGGCGGCGGCTTAGCGTGTGCACTGCTGCAAAAAGCGGCTAGCGAGCGAACAACTCGGAATGAGGGCCTGTGTGGAGTTTGTATATTGTCCCCGTGCTTGTGTGGGTTTTCACCGGGTACTCTGGTTTCCCCCCACAATCCAAAAATATACTGGTAGGTTAAATGGTTCCTAACAAAATGAACCCTAGCATGAATGTGTCTGCATGTACATGTGGTAGGGAATATAGATTGTAAACTCCACTGGGGCAGGGACTGATGTGAATGGATAAATAGTCCCTGTAATGCGCTGTAGAATAAGTGTGCGCTATATAAATAACTGATAATAATAATAATAGTAATAATAATGGTCCACCAGATTGCAAAGGTTCTTGGTGGGCTGTATGATATGGTCACACAGAAATCTTGGCCTGGGGTCAGGAGGATGGGAAGTGAATAAAGAGAAAACCTATGAGGATATGAGTAGACTTAACAGTGGGGATGCAATTGGATAGGAAATTGTATGAAGTTTATTTGGGCAGTTCTGGAATTTGATAATCTTGCCTGAAGAGTTGAGTTTTCAGAGAACACTTGAAGGTTTGGAGACTAAGGGGCTAATTCAGACCTGATCGCTGCTGTGCATTTTCGCACAGCAGCGATCAGATCTGAACTGCACATGCGCCGGTGCTGCAGTGCGCCGGCGCATGCCAGACAGCCGACGGCTGTCTTAGCCCTGCGATCGCCTCTGCCTGACTGACAGGCAGAGGCGGTCGCTGGGCGAGAGGGGGCGGGCCGGGGTGCCGTACGGGCAATGCAGGCGTGCCCGGACCGTTGGGAGGGGGGGCCGCGATAGCTGCATGACGTTAAACGCAGCCGCTGCGACCCGGGCAGCGACAGGTAGTTCCCATCTTAGATTTGCTAAATTCAGCACATCTACAATCAGGTCTGAATTAGGCCCTAAAGGAGAGTCTTATAGTGCAGGGGAGGGCATTCCACAAAGTGGGTGCGGCCCAAAGAAAGTCCTTCAGTTGTGAACGGGAGCAAATAATGAGTGTGGATGAGAGACGTCAATCTTGAGAAGAGCAAAGAGGTCGGGTTGGGAGATATTTTGAGATAAGTGAAGAGATGTATGTTGGTGTAGTTCGGTTAATGGCCTCATGTGCATTGGCGTTTCTATAACGGGTGCAATGTGTGTGGTGCACACAGGCCCCTGGGTCCAGGGGGTGCCCACACCGCACACACTGCACCCATTTTAATACTTACTTTTCTGGAGTCCAACGTCGGGCGCTACGTTTGCGGTGAAAATCACTGCCAAAATGGCCACTGCGCATGCGCAGTAGCCAAATTGGTCTCCGTATCATGGCAGCAGCCATATTTCCGGAGACCTGTGCATGCGCAGTAGAGTCTACAGTGCCGTACAGAGGAGGGGGCCCACCCGGAGGTGCACACGGGCACCCTCCTCTGTTGAAACGCCCCTATAATGTGTATTTTATGTTGAAGTTAGAATACCGGTAACCAACAGAGGGACTGACAGATTGGATCCACAGACGATGAACATCTAGTGAGGAAGATTAGCCTCGCAGCTGCATTCAGAATGGATTGTAGTGGTGAGAGTCTCTTTTTGGTAAGACCAGTAAGAAGTCTATTGTAATAATCAATGCTGGGGATAATAAGAGCATGGATTAGAGATTTGCAGTGTCTTGTGTAAGGTATGGTCATATTGGGGTATTTTTTTTAGATGCATGTAGCAAGATTTAGAGACAGATTGAATGTGGGGAACAAAGGACAGTTTAGAGTCGAGAATGACACCTAGGCAGCGAGCTTGTGAGGTAGGAGTGATTGTCGAGTTCTCAACAGTGATAGAGATATCAGGTTGGTAACTACTATTGTTTGGTGGAAATAGAATTCATTCTGTATTGGAAATATTAAGTTTGAGGTGGCGAGATGACATCCAAGAGGTAGTGGCATATAGGGATTCAGTGACACAGACCAATACAGATGGTTATAAATCTGGGGAGGATAGGAAGATTTGAGTATCATTCGCGTACAGATGATGCTGAAATCCGAAAGAGTTAATTAGTTTGCTAAGAGATGAGGTATACTATAGATTCAGAAAAGCAGAGGACCTAAAGAGGGGTACTCACGGAGCGATCCCAGCCTAAGCAATCTGACTAGATTGCTTAGATTTTATGAATGATCTCTCCGTGTGTACCCCCCGCAGCGATAGCGATGCGCAGCCCCATGCATCGCTATCGCTGGTGCTAGATTGGCCTGTAGGCTCAATCTAGCGGGTCGCTCACTTCACCTGCTGGGTGAAATGAGCGTCCCCCCCACCACCACCACACGCTCAGCACACATCTCTCCCCACATCTGCCCGTGAATACGGCCCTTAAGACTGAGCTTTATGGTACTCCAACTGAAAGAAGTAGCAAACAGGAGGTGGATTCTTAGAAGCGGACACTGAAAGAACAATTCTATAGGTAGGATGACAACCGAGAAGGGGCTGTGTCCTGAAGACCTATGGATTGTAGTGTTATGTATGAGAAGAGATTTGTCAATAGTGTTAAAAGCAGCAGAGAGATCTAACGTAATAAGAAGTAAGTAATGGCCTTTAGACTTTGCGGGACCAAATTAAGAAGGTGCCAGAGGGTTCAGGTAGGGAATTGAGCAGATCACGGGCTGAGGAAAAGCATACCATTTCATTTGATCTTATTAATCGTGTCCTTAAAGTAAGAAGCAAGATCTTGTGCATTGATAGTGGCTGGTGGTTTGGGTTAAGGAGGGTGGAGAAGTGATTTAAATGTATTAAAAAAGTTGCTTGAGGTTAGAGGCTTAAGCAGAGATGAGAGTTTAGAAATATGTTTGTTTGGCAGTATCCAGGGCATTACGATAGGAGTGGTAAATAGTCTTATACATAGGAATGGCCATTGACCATTGATGATTCCAAATCATCGATGGTTTATGGACGATGTCAAATGTTTTTGCCATCGATGGGAAAGAACCAGATGGTTTCTCTCCATCGATGGCACAGCCTAAACAAATTATTTATTTATTTATTTATTTTTTGCAAGGTGCTGGTACACGGAGCATAGCTCCGCCCCGACACCCGCTAAGTCCCGCCGCCATTTTTTTAGTGACCCACGACCCGGCCAGCACCTTTCAGTGATGGCCATTGAGTGATGCAAACCATCGATGGTTTGCATAGATGGTTCAAGTGTCATCGATGGTTATCACCAATAGTGCCATAAATAGCAACCATTGACGTCAGCCCACCGATGGCCATCCCTGCTTATACATGAGGAAGTTGCTTGGAGTACGAGACTTACGCCACTGACATTCAACTTAAAGTTAGAGGTTTTGTAGGTGTCTTTATAATTTAGAGTGCCACAGTTGACATCTAGGCCTATGTGGAGACTGATGGGTAACTGGAGCCGCTTCATCATGGGCTATTTCTAGAGTCTTTTTCATGGGAGTTATTCAATATCAAAAGCACTCTCTTCCCATCTGACAACTGCTCTATATTTACATATTGTAATTAATTTATTCTACTGAAGCTAAGATATGAAAAACATCTGAAGTTTTAATAAGCAGTTCTGCAAATCACTTAAATACAAGGGGGCCCATTAATCATTGATAGCATTTGCATTGCGATCTGGGCACGATATTACACATCGTGGGATGTATAATTGGGCACCCACATGGACAGAGGCTGTCCCTGCGATGTGCCGAATGTTAGGCTGACCGCACATGCACAGAGGCTATTTCCGGTGAGGGTTCTGGGGTGAACCCTCTGCCGGGCTGCAGATGCGAAGTGTAGCATATTGGCTACAGTCATATTCAGAGGTAGTTGCGGGGACCAATCTCGAACCAATCTCGGAATACTTTGCATTCCGAATATTGGTAAATCTGGCAGCATCGCATCCCCCATAAAAACCTATGGGGTTGTGGATGCTAGCGGGAATGGAGGGATCGCAGCAGGTATCAGAGATACATGCTGCTGTTCCTCCTACATACATTCAGGTGATACTTAATATTTGCGGCTTACCACTTACCTGCAAATTCTGTTTGATAAATGGGCCCCTATGATACTTACAAGTCCATGTAATACCCCTTTTCCACTATCTTTAAAAACACGGCTCCCCCGGCAAATTCCCAGATCAAGTGATCCGGAAATCCTATCCGGGTATCTTGCCGGGTTGAACACATGTAAGCTGTGTAGTGTGAACGGAAGCTGTGTCGACACGGCTCCCGTTCACAGTGAATGGAAGGGCGGCGCTGGGAGATCATGTGATCTCCCAGCGCTGCCCCTGCCACGTCACTAGCAGCGTCACCAACCCGGCAATATGCCGGGTTGGTGAGCGCTGTGGGAAGGGGTCTGTAGCACGGGTCGCCACCGTGTCAGGCTCCCGGATGCAACCCGTGCTACAGGTGGAAAAGGGGTATAAGTGGCATAGGGAAAGACAGGCCTTGCTAATAGTGGAGGCCTCATTCTATCAAATAGAAATAGCCTCAGGGTAATGACCCCCTGGAACTCCCCTGATTACTCAGGACATCTACATATCTGAAAAGATGTCTCTTTCACACTATGTAAATAGTGCATGGTTTAGTGATTGTAATGGGCAAACAAGCTGGAACATGTTGATGCATGTCTTAGAAAACTACAAAATACAGGTGTTGCTGGTCAGTGGACAGTCATGGACACTTCAGACAGAATGTGAAATATTAATCTACATTAGATTTACTGGGTTTTTAATACTTTATATAACCTACAATTGTTGTTTTCAACAGATCTAATAGAGATGAGCACATTTTGAAGACCTGAGTGGGGTTCGATACCGGTTTTTGAATACACTGAGCTCCTTATTTGTTTTTAGATAAGCCACAAATTCCTAGAGAATTGCTAGACTACTCTTTTATGAATATGGGTCAAACCTAAAATGGCTGCTGGACTGATTCAGCCCAGACGCAATAATAGTTTTGGTGCTATTTACCAGTTTTTGGCACTGTGCATTTGCTGGAGCCGTGCCCTGTTAGCCGTAGCCTGACTGACAGGCCGCTGGAATTTCCAGAAAACAGGGGCGTGTTGCCCACATTTACTGGGCGTTTCAAAGCCAGTGGTTGCGTCCTCAGACATAGTTTCACTGGCCCCGGTAGCCTAGTTTTGGTGGATATCCAGATTAACCCGAGGGTTATTCAAAGGTCCAATGCTGCGACCGATTGTCGTGATCTTGATCAAATGCTGCATCTTGGAACTCAGACAGCGGATCAGAGAAGCCAGTAGTGGAAGTCTTTTTACATAACATGTCTCCTGTGGCTTTTGTATATTTTCGCACAGCCGCTGCATACAAAGATGCAGAGGTGGCAACATTTGTTTCCACCACTGAATCAGGCCTGTTTTCACTACATGTTGGCAGCACTTGCACTTTAAGTATTGATCAGCAGGTGAATGCTCCATTTGCTTACAGTCTTACCATTTTAAACTACATGACAAGATACTTACCCCTTTTCCACTGTAGCACGGGTCGCAGCCGTGTCGCCTGACACGGCTGCGACCCGTGCTACAGCCCCCTTTCACACAGCGCTCACCAACCCGGCATATTGCCGGGTTGGTGACGCTGATAGTGACGCGGCAAGGGTGGCGCTGGGAGATCACATGATCTCCCAGCGCCGCCCTCCCATACACTGTGAACGGGAGACGTATCGCCTCGACACGGCTCCCGTTCACACTACACAGCTTACCGGGATGAACACGTGTTCAATCCGGCAAGCTACCCAGGTAGGATTCCTGGATCACTTAATCCGGGAATTTGCAGGGAGACCCTTTTCCACTAGGGAAAAACACGGGTAAATGCGGGCCTCCGCGCATTTACCCGTGTTATAAAAGCTAGTGGAAAAGGGGTATGATCATTAGATGGTGACTAGGACATGCTTCACAACATTAATGGGGAGGTGCATGCATCCAAAAAGGGTTGTAGCCTTGCAGGTGTGTCCGCACAGCATGTCCCCATCTTTCCTCACTCTGTGGGCATGTACAGCAATTCCAGTTGCTGGGCTGCTCCTTGTCCTCTATTTGGTGTTTAGATGCAGCACAAGACTGCAAAAGCTAACAAAATAAGATAAAATAATGCAGAATAATTTTCAAGTGGAATTGAAAATATGTAATCCTATCTATGTATAAAATACTTTTATTTTGGAAGGCTGGATTAATGTTGAAGCCAGACCCACAAAGTATTTCTTATAGTTCTTCAGGCACAGTCGGCCCAAAGTGTACATAAGCCTGTTTTCAGAATCTTTGCACCAAGGATAGGACTGGTGCCAGCATGCACTAATGATGATGACTGGCATCAAACCAAACAGAAAGGGAAAGTCCATTAAATCTACATAGGGGTAAAAATACTCTATATTGATTCAGAGGTGGACGCTATTTCGATGTTTGAACAGTTGAGCAATTTCTTTGTACTGCACATCTGTCTGATTCACACTGCAAATGCGTTGCATTTTATTACCACTTGTGAGAACTTGGATGCTTTTTGGTGTAATTGACAATCTGTACAGGGTGTACTAACTTGAAAGTGTGGCCCAATATTTCGAAAACTTGCGATTTAGGAGTTATGACCACATTCCCCATATGTACCAAACTCTGGAATGCGATACATTCTTGAGCTTGGACCCGGTAGGCAACGCCATCTGTAAATGGCGTTGCCTAATAGAAGCCTATGAGCTTCTTTTCATAGACTAACCTGAGAGGGATCCAATCGGATCCCTCCCAGTATCCCCTGCAGCACGTGCAGCATACTGCGCATGCGCTGAAGGATTCTCGGGTCATAAACCTGTAAATCCTTGTCAGGAATCAACTTACCACAGCTGCATCTGTCCGTCGGTGCGGTCTCCGTCCGGCGTCCCTGCGTCTCGCTGCCACTGGTCGCCTTGTTGCCGGACGTCATCTTGGGCCCAGGGACACTCCTGTTGCCGGCGGGCGTGCGTGCACACCGCGTTCCTGCCGGGCCGCGGCATGGGCGCCGCCATGACAGTTTCCATCAGACTACCACATCAGCCAATCCGGAGCTTGGCCGCACCTCCTCATTCTCTTTCCACCAATACCTACAGACCGGGGGGTATATCAGGAGCAGCAGGGTGAGTCAGTCCTTGTCCTGGACTTCTTCGTGTCACTCCTATGACCTGTGTCTCTGGCTCCGTTCTCCAGTTCCTCCGTTTACCTGCTTTGCCTTCCAGTTTGATCCTGTACTACCGTGGAACCACAAGCACCAGCAATCCTTGCACTTGTGATCAAGCTTCACACCTTTACCAGCTACAGTGTGCTCCAGCCCTTTGCAGTAGAGACTCTCCTCCAGGTGCATCTCATCATCTACACCTGTTCATCAGCCTGCAAGCTGCCAGTGTTATTCAAACTGCACTGAGAACTTTAACACTTGTCTCCTGCAATTGCTACCAGGCTTGCTATTCCCATCATCATCTCTGCTGGCTCCACGGCCTAAAAACCCTCGGTTCCCATACCGACACATCGATCCCCTGATCGATTGAACTTACTATACAGACTTTGCCATAGACTCTCAGCTTCCATGCTGCACATTCACAATTGCATTTGTTACTGTTATTTTCAAGTATTCCTGCTGCCATATTGTTTAAACTTATTGTTTAATAAACAACGTCGCGCTCATGCGCAGGAATCCAATCCAGCCTCCTCACTTCTTCCATCCTACCTCCACTGACCCACTAGCGCCCCTTCCGGGAACACAAACTAAACAGAACCTGACAGTAAGTCCAGGACCGATGGACTCGGATGGTGGTCAGAATGTGGGGTCAGGGGCCTTACAAAATCTGGTCTCCCGTTTGGATGGTCAAGAGGCTGCGCAGCAGCAGATGTTTCAGTTCCTGCAAGGAATGTCCTCCCGTCTCGATACACTACAACAATCTCTGCCCAGTGCTCTCGTTTGTTCAGTTCCAGTCACCCCTGCTCCTGCAAGTGCAGCGGATTCTCCTTCACCGGCTGCATCAACTCCAGTGTCACGCTTGCACCTGCCCGTGCCCAGCAAATATGATGGCAGTCCCAAGTAATGTCGCGGGTTTCTTAATCAATGTGAGATCCAGTTTGAGTTGTTACCACACAACTTTCCCACGCCAAGATCCAAGGTTGCTTACATTATATCTCTGCTCTCTGGATCAGCCTTGAGTTGGGTGTCTCCTCTGTGGGAACGTGCTGACCCTCTTATGAATAATTATACCGAATTTGTGACAACCTTCAGACGCATCTTTGATGAACCAGGTCGCGCAACAGCAGCTTCTGCAGATCTTATCCAACTCCGTCAAGGTACCCTTAGCATGGGTCAATACGTCATCCAGTTCCAGACGTTAGCCGCAGAGATTCAATGGAATAACCAAGCGCTGGTAGCAGCCTTCTGGCATGGACTCTCTGATCGGATTAAAGATGAACTAGCTACCCGTGACATTCCTGAGCAATTATCAGAGATAATTTCTTTGTGTATCAAGTTGGACTCTCGCATTCGCAAACGCAACAGTGAGCGTGCTCGTAGTGAGCCTCGCAAGCCGAGAATGGTACCTCCGACACAATGTCAGCCTCCACCTTCTGACGAGCATATGCAAATTAATAGGTCCCGCTTAACCCCTGAAGAGCGGTCAAGAAGACTTCGAGAGACTGTGTCTTTATTGTGCGGCTACAGGTCACCAAATTAATTCTTGTACAGCGCGTTCGGGAAACGCCATGTCCTGACTTGTAAAGGAGGAGTCAAGTTGGGATCTTCTAGACAAGCTCCTTCAAACCAAGACCTTATCCTTCCTGTGACTTTAGAGACTAGGGCTGGACTCCAGTCTGTAACCGCGTTAGTGGACTGTGGAGCTGCTGGAAACTTCATTACTCAAGCTGCAGTTGATAAGTTCCGTCTGCGAACTCTCATATCCAGCCTATATCACTGCAGTGGATGGTAGCCGAATTTCCAAGGGTTACATCTCTCATCAAACCAAGCCAGTAGTGCTGGGAGTCGGATTCCTGCATGCTGAATTAATTGAGCTCCTAGTCATCCCTCAGGCAACCCAGGAGATCGTTTTGGGTATGCCCTGGCTCCAGCTACATAATCCGCAGATTGACTGGTCCACGTTACAACTGACTTCTTGGGGCTCACACTGCCATCAGTCTTGCCTAGCCCAAGTTCGTCCTGTGAGGTCTTCAGAGGCTAAAGTTCAGTCAAGTCTTCCTGCGGCCTACCAAGATTTCTCTGACGTCTTCAGCGAAAAGGCCGCCGATGTTCTGCCGCCCCATAGAGAGTGGGATTGTCCCATCGATCTCATCCCCTGCAAAAAGCCACCTAGAGGGCGTACTTATCCGTTATCTGTACCTGAAACCGAGGCAATGAGTGAGTACATTAGGGAGAATTTACAGAAAGGATTTATCCGCCCTTCATCTTCGCCCGCTGGAGCGGGTTTTTTCTTTGTTAAAAAAAAGGATGGAGGATTACGTCCGTGCATCGATTACCGGGGGCTCAACGATATTACCGTCAAAAACAGCCATCCACTACCGCTCATCACTGAACTATTTGACAGAGTCAAGGGAGCCCGCATTTTCATTAAGTTAGATCTCCGCGGTGCCTACAATCTCATCAGGATTCGAAGTGGTGATGAATGGAAAACGGCCTTTAATACTCGGGATGGTCATTACGAGTACCTAGTAATGCCATTCGGGTTGAGTAATGCCCCAGCAGTGTTCCTGCACTTTGTTAACAAAATTTTCCAAGATGTTCTGTATAAATATCTTGTAGTCTATCTGGATGATATCCTTATCTTCTCTCAAGATCTCTCCTCGCATCGCCTACAAGTTTGTGAGGTCCTCCGACGTCTTCGTGAGAACCGTCTCTACGGCAAGTTGTCTAAATGTACCTTCGAAGTTTCCTCCATACCCTTCCTAGGCTATATAATTTCTGGATCGGATCTCCAGATGGACCCGACAAAATTGGAAGCTATTGCTAATTGGTCTATTCCGAGTACTCTCAAGTCCATTCAGCGATTCCTGGGGTTCGCTAATTATTATAGGAAGTTCATCAGAGGATTCTCAACTCTCATTGCTCCTATTACCAGTTTAACTCGAAAAGGGGCAGATCATTCCAACTGGTCAAAAGATGCCTTGGCTGCGTTTCAGAAAATCAAGCAGGCTTTTATGTCCGCCCCAGTTCTGTCACAACCAGATGTTAACAAGCCATTCGAGTTGGAGGTAGATGCTTCTACAGTGGGAGTCGGAGCTGTTCTCTCCCAAGTAGGGGTTGATGGGAAGATTCACCCTTGTGGGTTCTTCTCTCGCAAATTCCTTCCTGCGGAAGCTAATTACTCCATCGGTGACCAAGAATTACTGGCGATCAAGCTGGCCCTTGAGGAGTGGAGGTATCTCCTGGGAGGAGCAAAGTTCCCCTTTAACATCTACACGGATCACAAGAACCTGCTCTACCTAAAGGCAGCTCAGTGTCTCAATCCTCGCCAGGCCCGGTGGGCAATGTTCTTCTCTCTCTTCAACTTTAAGCTTCATTTCCGTCCAGGTTCTCAGAATACCAAAGCTGATGCTCTGTCTTGTTCTATGGAGTCCGAAGAGGAGATTTCCGATCCAGTTCCGCATCCTGTTTTGAATCCAGTTGTGTTTGCCTCGTCTCAAGTTACTCCTGTTCCGCCTCCTGGCAAGATTTTTGTTTCCCCTGAGCTTCGTTCTAAGTTGCTGTCTTGGGATCATCAGTCTAAGTTCACAAGGCATCCTGGTGTCCTAAAGACTTTCAAATTCCTGTCTGAAACTTACTGGTGGCCAAAAATGAAGGTCGACATCAAGGACTTCGTGGCATCCTGCCCTAAGTGTGCCCAGCATAAGACTCCCAGACAGTCTCCGGCAGGTCAGTTACAACCATTATCCGTACCCAGCTGTCCCTGGTCTCACCTGTCCATGGACTTCATCTCCGATCTACCCTCCTCTCAAGGATTCAACACCATCTGGGTAGTTGTCGACAGGTTTACCAAAATGGCCCATTTTGTTCCACTCCAAGGTCTTCCTTCCGCTCCAAAACTTGCTCAAATCTTCCTACGGGAGATTTTTTGCTTACATGGTCTGCCTACTGAAATCATATCTGACCGTGGAGTTCAGTTTGTAGCAAGGTTTTGGAAAGCCCTCTGTTCTGCCCTACAAGTTAAGCTTAAATTTTCGTCAGCCTACCACCCTCAGACGAATGGACAGACGGAAAGGGTGAATCAAGAACTAGAGACCTTCTTGAGACTTTATGTTTCCTCTTCCCAAGATGACTGGGTAGACCTGCTCCCGTGGGCTGAATTTGCTCATAACTTTCGCTATCATACTGCCACGGAGACCACCCCGTTCTTTGCTGTATATGGGCAACATCCTCGTGTCCCAGATTTCCAAGATCTACCAAACATCGATGTTCCTGCAGCCACTTCTGTTCTAAGTCAGTTTTCATCTACTTGGAGGAAAATTCATGTTTCCCTTAAAAAGGCCTCAAGTCGATACAAGTTCTTTGCCGACCGCAAAAGACGTGCAGTTCCCAGCCTAAAACCCAATGATAGGGTTTGGCTTTCCACCCGGAACCTTCGTCACAGAGTGCCATCGATGAAGTTTGCACCACGCTTCATTGGTCCTTTTTCCATTGACAAAGTCATCAGTCCTGTAGCGTACAAGCTCAGATTGCCTCCTTACTTGCGAATACCTAATGCCTTTCATGTCTCTCTCCTTAGACCCTTGATCCTGAATCGTTTCCAAAAAGCTCTTCCAGTTGGCCCCAAAGTACGAACCCAACTGGGCATTGAGTTCGAAATAGAGAAGATTCTGGATTCCCGTTGCCGGTACGGTCATCTGCAATACCTCATTGACTGGTCCGGTTATGGTCCTGAGGAGAGGAGTTTGGTAAATGCTACAGATGTTCATGCTCCAAGGTCGGTCCATGTTTTCCACAGAACTCATCCTTCCAAGCCACGTGGGTGTTCGGTGCCCACCCGTAAAGGAGGGGGTACTGTCAGGAATCGACTTACCACAGCTGCATCTGTCCGTCGGTGCGGTCTCCGTCCGGGGTCCCTGCGTCTCGCTGCCACTGGTCGCCTTGTCGCCGGATGTCATCTTGGGCCCAAAGACACTCCTGTTGCCGGCGGGCGTGCGTGCACGTCGCGTTCCTGCCGGGCCGCGGCATGGGCGCCGCCATGACAGTTTCCATCAGACTACCACATCAGCCAATCTGGAGCTTGGCCGCACCTCCTCATTCACTTTCCACCAATACCTACAGACCGGGGGGTATATCAGGAGCAGCAGGGTGAGTCAGTCCTTGTCCTGGACTTCTTCGTGTCACTCCTATGACCTGTGTCTCTGGCTCCGTTCTCCAGTTCCTCCGTTTACCTGCTTTGCCTTCCAGTTTGATCCTGTACTACCGTGGAACCACAAGCACCAGCAATCCTTGCACTTGTGATCAAGCTTCACACCTTTACCAGCTACAGTGTGCTCCAGCCCTTTGCAGTAGAGACTCTCCTCCAGGTGCATCTCATCATCTACACCTGTTCATCAGCCTGCAAGCTGCCAGTGTTATTTCAAACTGCATTGAGAACTTTAACACTTGTCTCCTGCAATTGCTACCAGGCTTGCTATTTCCATCATCATCTCTGCTGGCTCCACGGCCTAACAACCCTCGGTTCCCATACCGACACATCGATCCCCTGATCGATTGAACTTACTATACAGACTTTACCATAGACTCTCAGCTTCCATGCTGCACATTCACAATTGCATTTGTTACTGTTATTTTCAAGTATTCCTGCTGCCATATTGTTTAAACTTATTGTTTAATAAACAACGTCGCGCTCATGCGCAGGAATCCAATCCAGCCTCCTCACTTCTTCCATCCTACCTCCACTGACCCACTAGCGCCCCTTCCGGGAACACAAACTAAACAGAACCTGACAATCCTTATATTACAAATTACATCTCTTATCGGGATAGCTGTCCTATGCAATGTTATGGGTACATAACGCTGGCATGCTTTGTGCAGCAGCACTGGCTGCACCACCCTAGTTACAGCCCTGTACATCCTTCCTCAGTGTGTGTTTATGGTTTATGAGGTAATGAGGGGTGGCTAGTCAAATGCAGGCATGTCACAAGCATTATGTGGGCGTGCTGCATCCAGCGACTGTGTCTTTTTAGGCAGCTGCAATGGCCCCATCAGTTTGCTTCCTGTGAACATTCTGAGAAACCATATGGCTGCTCAGAAATTTGATGGTGCGACCGATGTTGCCAATGGTGCATCTTTGTATGCAAGAGGTGGATTAGAGACACAGCCAGTGAGCATCTCTTTGCTACTGAGTACAACGCAACTATATCCACCTCTGAGTCAGGCCCTTACTACTAAAACAAAAGATCTAGAAAACCTACACTATATGTGTGAGATCTGGCCATTAGAAATCCCCCTTCACTTCCCCATCTCTGGAAAACGTAATGTTTTCTATAGTGTTGGGTATAATTATGTTCTGAGCACCACACAGCAGACAACAGTTAAGATGGCATTACTATTATTTGTTAGGAAGGCTTCACTCCTTATCACACAAGGGTAGGACCCCTCCCCCCATCATCATCCCTGGATAAGTATGTGTCAGTACTTTTAGTGCTGACCCCCATCTCTGGGTCTGGTCGGCAACCCGACTGTAAGTTTGCCGATGCAGGAATCCCGACATTGAACAGAACGCCAGCGTCCCAAATGAGATCACAATGCCGCTGCTGGCATCCTGACAGCCATGATCCCGATCGAGTGACTTCCAGGCCGCGTGTGTGTGTGTGTGTGTGTGTGTGTGTGTGTGTGTGTGTGTGTGTGTGTGTGTGTGTGTGTGTGTGTGTGTGTGTGTGTGTGTGTGAGGGGAGGGTTAGGCTGCGGGAAGGGGGGTTAGGGTTAGGCACCACATGGGAGGGTTAGGTTTAGGCTGTTGGGGGGATTAGGTGTAGGCTGCAGTAAGGGAGAGTTAGGGGGTGAGGGGTTCTAAACAGCGGGATGCCGCGGTCGGTATTCTGACCACTGGCATTTCAGCCCCAACCATTTGGATCATTAGACAACAATCAATAAGGGGCCACATCATTTGAAAGATGGAACAACGCCTGCATCCGTGCTTGGAGAATTTCAAACCATTTGTTTAGCACACATTAATTTCAAGTCTTAATAATTAAAGGGATCAGATCTTCATTCCTTTTGTCCCTTTTATAACTACTATAAAGTTTGCTAATCATGTTTAACCTTCAGCAATTGTTTGTAGCAAACTTAATATAAAATGGAAATGCATGAAAAAGAAAATAACTTGTTGATTCCAGTCCTCGCTACTGTTAAAGTGCAAGCAATTGTATGTGTTTACATTTTGCTGTCTGCTTACTACTGACAACCAGATTGCCTAATTGGTCTAAGTAATTTATGGCTTCCTCAGTCTCAACTCTCAACAACAGATCCACCTCCCTTAATGCATGTCTCCTTAACATCATCTACCCAGTGCTGTCAGAAAGGACCTTTAAGCACTACCTTATTACTAACAACAATCAGGGCCGGCGCTACCACTAGGCAGCTTTAGGCAGCTGCCTATGGGCGGCGACCACTGGAGGGCGGCACTGCACACTGAATGAATCCGACAACGCTTTATCACCCTGCTGACAATAGTTCAACATGAGTTCAACGTGAGTGGGTCATCCCCCGCCCCCATCAACCCGCTCCCCCGCTCCCGAACGTTACCTTCAGTGTTCGTAAATACGTGCCAGGGTGGGTGGGTCCCCTGGGATGTGCTGCACGGATATTGGTTTGTTTTAATGATTGAAGTCTGCCTTTGCCCGACTGCAGAAGTGGAGGAGGAGCCAGCCTGCGAGGGGGACAGCAATCATTAAAATAAACCAATATCAGTGCCACGCGTCCCAGGGGAGTTTGTACAGCCCTCCCTCCCTCTCTCTTCCCTCCTCCCCGGGAACTAAGGAACAGCAGCGCCGCCGTTCTTCACATCACCCTCCAACAGTGGCTACCTACGATGCTGTTCCAGCACAGCACACAGAGGAAATGTGCAGTGCAGAACGATGTAAGGTAACTCACACTGGCTCTGTCTGTTCTGCTGTGACATACACATTCAGGCTGAAGCACCCGGCAGCGCTCCGTCTCCAGCTCCGGCTGACCGGTCACTGCTCCCTGCTGCACGTGTACAGAAACACTGACTGAAGTAATGCATAGTACACAGTAGTGTCTGCCACAGCTTCTAGGAATGTGCTACACTGCCCCCCCCCCCCCCCCCCCCCATGGGAATCTGTGACTGTTAACACCTTATCCCCCAGGACAATCTCAATTTGCAGAGAAACTTCAGCCATGTAGTTCTGGTTTCTGCTATTGGTTTAGAAAGGTTCACAATACACAGAAAGTTCTCTTCAGGAGCATCATGCAGAGAAGGTGTAGGTGCGGTATATAGGGATGGTGTAGGTATGGTATATAGAGATGGTGTAGGTGCGGTATATAGGGATGGTGTAGGTGCGGTATATAGAGATGGTGTAGGTGCGGTATATAGAGATGGTGAAGGTGCGGTATATAGAGATGGTGTAGGTGCGGTATATAGAGATGGTGAAGGTGCGGTATATAGAGATGGTGAAGGTGCGGTATATAGAGATGGTGTAGGTGCGGCATATAGAGAAGGTGTAGGTGCGGCATATAGAGAAGGTGTAGGTGCGGCATATAGAGATGGTGTAGGTGCG
Organism: Pseudophryne corroboree; assembly: GCF_028390025.1. Lineage (NCBI taxonomy): Eukaryota > Metazoa > Chordata > Amphibia > Anura > Myobatrachidae > Pseudophryne > Pseudophryne corroboree. Next base: position 265,964,813 of record NC_086445.1, read on the forward strand.
GCATATAGAGAAGGTGTAGGTGCGGCATATAGAGATGGTGTAGGTGCGGTATATAGAGATGGTGTAGGTGCGGTATATAGAGATGGTGTAGGTGCGGCATATAGAGAAGGTGTAGGTGCGGTATATAGGGATGGTGTAGGTGCAGCATATAGGGATGGTGTAGGTGCGGCATATAGAGATGGTGTAGGTGCGGCATATAGAGAAGGTGTAGGTGCGGTATATAGGGATGGTGTAGGTGCGGCATATAGAGAAGGTGTAGGTGCGGCATATAGAGATGGTGTAGGTGCGCAATATAGAGATGGTGTAGGTGCGGCATATAGAGATGGTGTAGGTGCGGCATATAGGGATGGTGTAGGTGCGGCATATAGAGAAGGTGTAGATGCGGCATATAGAGATGGTGTAGGTGCGGCATATAGAGAAGGTGTAGGTGCGGCATATAGAGAAGGTGTAGGTGCGGCATATAGAGATGGTGTAGGTGCGACATATAGGGATGGTGTAGGTGCGGCATATAGAGATGGTGAAGGTATGGTATATAGAGAAGGTGTAGGTGCGGTATATAGAGGTGTAGGTGCGGTATATAGTGATGGTGTAGGTGCGGTATATAGAGATGGTGAAGGTGCGGTATATAGAGAAGGTGTAGATGCGGCATATAGAGATGGTGTAGGTGCGGCATATAGAGATGGTGTAGGTGCGGTATATAGGGATGGTGTAGGTGCGGCATATAGAGAAGGTGTAGGTGCGGTATATAGAGATGGTGTAGGTGCGGCATATAGAGATGGTGTAGGTGCGGTATATAGGGATGGTGTAGGTGCGGCATATAGAGAAGGTGTAGGTGCGGCATATAGAGATGGTGTAGGTGCGCAATATAGAGATGGTGTAGGTGCGGCATATAGAGATGGTGTAGGTGCGGCATATAGGGATGGTGTAGGTGCGGCATATAGAGAAGGTGTAGATGCGGCATATAGAGATGGTGTAGGTGCGGCATATAGAGATGGTGTAGGTGCGGCATATAGAGATGGTGTAGATGCGACATATAGGGATGGTGTAGGTGCGGCATATAGAGATGGTGAAGGTATGGTATATAGAGAAGGTGTAGGTGCGGTATATAGAGGTGTAGGTGCGGTATATAGTGATGGTGTAGGTGCGGTATATAGAGATGGTGAAGGTGCGGTATATAGAGATGGTGAAGGTATGGTATATAGAGAAGGTGTAGGTGCGGTATATAGAGAAGGTGTAGGTGCGGTATATAGTGATGGTGTAGGTGCGGCATATAGAGATGGTGTAGGTGCGGCATATAGGGATGGTGTAGGTGCGGCATATAGAGATGGTGTAGGTGCGGCATATAGAGAAGGTGTAGGTGCGGCATATAGAGAAGGTGTAGGTGCGGTATATAGAGATCGTGTAGGTTCGGTATATAGAGATGGTGTAGGTGCGGTATATAGGGATGGTGTAGGAGCGGTATATAGAGATGGTGTAGGTGCGGTATATAGGGATGGTGTAGGTGCGGCATATAGGGATGGTGTAGGTGCGGCATATAGGGATGGTGTAGGTGCGGTATATAGAGAAGGTGTAGGTGCGGTATATAGTGATGGTGTAGGTGCGGTATATAGAGATGGTGAAGGTATGGTATATAGAGAAGGTGTAGGTGCGGTATATAGTGATGGTGTAGGTGCGGTATATAGTGATGGTGTAGGTGCGGTATATAGAGATGGTGAAGGTATGGTATATAGAGATGGTGAAGGTATGGTATATAGAGATGGTGAAGGTATGGTATATAGAGATGGTGTAGGTGTGGTACATAGAGATAGTGTAGGTGCGGTATATAAAGAAGGTGTAGGTGCGGCATATAGAGATGGGACCCAGAAACAGGTGAATAGGACCCCATTTTTTGTAAGTAATGGGTCACCGGGACCCACAAGCTTTTTCACTCACTGCGATCCCCCCCCCCCCCCCCCGCGCAATTATGCTCCTGAATGTTGCTTCCTCCTCTCTGTATCATTACCAGCCCCCTCCCGCGATTGTGCTCCCAAATGTTACCCGCTGCCTCCCCACCTCCTGCATCTTGTGCTGCCAGGGCCAGGCTGAGGAGTGTCAAGACCTCCCCTTTGCACTAAAGACACAGCAACATTAGGACCTGGGACATCCTCAATGACCATGCGCCCTCCCGCCCCCGGCAGTTGCTGCTGTGTGGCTGATCCTGACATTGAGCTGCCCTGAGCCGCTGAACAGCTGCAGCTACTGTACCACACTTTTCCAGTTATCTGGCTAGACACATAGCGGCTGCGGATGACAGCTGCCTCCCGGGCTCCTCCCAGCCAGCTGCGCAGTGCAAGGTGGCACTAGGTGAGCACTACTGGGTGCATTGTTTGTGTGTGGGTGACATTGTGGGTTACATTGGGTGAATGCTGTATATGGGTGCCAGTGAATGACTGCTGTGTGTGGGTGACATTGGGTGACTGCTGTGTGTGAATGTGTGCGACAGTGGGTGACTCCTGTGTGAGTGACTGTGCCAAGTTTAAATTGCCACCATATCTGCGGGGTGCTCCTGATTTGAGATGTCTATGTTGGGAATGGAGCTGCATTGGATGAGAAATTGCATTGGGGAGAGGGGCTAGGGGTTAAAGAAAAGAAAGCTAGTGAGAGGTGTGGGGCTGAGAGAAGGAATCAGGTAGGCAGTGGGGCAAGGATGCAGGCAGGGAGTGAAACAAGCAATGAGAGGTGCGGCGAATGAGGGGGTGGGCGTGGGCAGGGGTTGAGAGGGAAGAAGGAGCCGAATGGGTAGCAGGCAAAATGCAAGGAGTAAGTAAAGGTGAGAGACACAGGCATTCAGACACCAAGGAGAGCAAGTGTTTTTTTTTTGGGGGGGTGGGGGGTGGGTGGGGGGGGGGGGGGGTTAGGCTGAAGTTTTGCCTAGGGTGCCGAGATACCTTGCACCGGCCCTGACAACAATAACCATAAATACACAGAATCCATCATCTTAGAATTTGGAAAAGACATTTAAAACTTTCCCACACTTTTTGAAAGAATGCAGTTGTAATTCCTAAATGAGAGAGATGGACTAAACATGTCTCTATGATTAGCTGTATATTAGAACATGTGACTTACACCTTTATGATCTGAACTATGCCTGTGCAGTCCACGATCTTAATAAGAAAATAATGGGATCAAGCAAATTAGGTGCAAGCAGGGCTGGTGCTAGGGTGCTCAGCGTCCCCCTGCAAACTATAAATTTGCGCCCTTCCATATTTTATAAAGGGACAGTGTGCAGCAAAAAATGGGTATGGTCTCACAAGAAAGGGGCGTGGCCACACAATAGTACTCCCATTTCAAATTACGCCACAAAGTAGCACAATCTTATTCACATTACCATGCACATAGAAGTGCTGTCTATACACATAACAGCCCCTGTAGTAGCGCCACTTATACACATATAGCCCCTGTAGTAGCACTGCTTATATACATAATAGCCCCTGTAGTAGCACCGTTTATAAGCATAATAGCCCCTGTAGTAGCACCGCTTATACGCATAATAGCCCCTGTAGTAGCACCACTTATACGCATAATAGCCACTTTAGTTGTACCACTTATACGCATAACAGCCCCTGTAGTAGCACCGCTTATACGCATAATAGCCACTGTAGTAGCACCGCTTATGCCTTATACACATAATAGCCCGTGTAATAGCACCACTTATACGAATAATAGTCCCTGTAGTAGTGCCGCTTATACACATAATATCCCCTGTAGTAGTGTTGGTTACATATAACGCCCTCAAAAGTGGCATTTATACAAATTATGCCCCCCCCCTCCAACACACACATACATGGCTGGGTTAAGGGAGGGATGGCAGGGGCGGCCGGCCAGGGGCCCACACACACAGCGCGTTTGGAATCGGTGGTGCCTTATAAGAGTCCTGTGCAGAGGGGAGTGCCATCCCTGGATGCCTGCCTGCTCCCTCTATATGAGTGTATCCTGCTGCAGCAGCGATGGCTTCTCCCTGGCAGCAGTGCCACTCATCTCACTCTCTTCTGCTGCTGCATTCTATGGCGCTGAGCGGTTCCCCCGCCCCCCTCTCCCGGCTATAAGGATCTGCCAGGGTGGCGCAACCTCCTTCACACTCACACAGTAGCACCTGCCGTGCACAGAATGGGGAGACCCATCTACTAGTGGGGTGAAGCTCCTTCTCTACCCATCCCTCCAGATTATCAGGTGCACCATCTGCCATTAAGACTCACAGGTAAAATGTGGAGCAGACTGAAGGACGTACCCCAAACTGTTATGGAGTCATGGCAGGATTAATGGAAGGGAGCGCACGTTGCGGATTAGGGAGAGAGAGAGAGAGAGTGAGAGTGTGTGTGTGTGTGTGTGTGTGTGTGTGTGTGTGTGTGTGTGGTGGGGTGGGGGGGGGTTGAGAGGCTTTGCCAGCAATATTGGGAGCCCCCACAACCTTTGTTGTCCTGGGTCCCCATCTGCCTTAATCCGGCCCTGCACACACATACACACACTTGCTGTAGATACACACACATACACATACAGTAAATACACACATACACATACACACACGCTTACTCACTCTCTCCCTCAACATCTGATTATTATTATTATTATTATTATTATTATTATTATTATCCTTTATTTATATGGCGCCACAAGGGATCCGCAGCGCCCATTACATAGTACATAATAAAATGAGCAAACAAGAAACCCGCACTTACAGTACAGGACAAAATAGGACAGGTATAGAAAACCTGGGGTTAGGTGCCATCAAAGGGAGTATGGAGTATAAGATAGTGTTAGCCGGATCTGTAGTACTAGCACTATCGGTCCTCCTCTGCACTCAAGCCTGGTCCCATGTAGCTCTGCCCTCGGTGCTATGTAGCTCCGCCCCCTTTCCGGCCAGGACACTGACACTGCAGGGGGGGGGGGGGGAGAGCTTCAAGCTGCCGGCGCGCTGCCTGTCATACGGTGTGACAGGCACAGCAGCTGGCAGCAGCAGGGTCCCAGGCGCAGCACAGGGATACAGAGCAGGGAGACGCCTCTCCTTCCTGGCGCCTACCTGCTTTGCATCCCTTTGCCGAGCGGGTAGCGCCGGGCCTGGGTGCGAGGTAGCGCCGCAACAACTGCGGGCACTTTTGTGCAATTTCCAGCTGAAATCGTGCCACGGGAGGGGGGGGGGGGGGGGGGGGGGGAGGTTATTTGTCATTCTGTGGCACTGTCTGCATTGAAACGCTGCTGCAACAGCAATTCTCACCCTTTGGAAGTTATTCAGAATTGTTAGCAAACCAAAAAAGTGAGCAATTGAACCATGTTGCACTGCAGGTGTGGCAGATGTAACATGTGCAGAGAGATCCCATTTGGGTGGGTTATATTGTTTCTGTGCACGGTAAATACTGGCTGCTTTATTTTTACACTGCAATTAAAATTTCAGTTTGAACAGTTGAACACACCCCACCCAAATCTAAAGGGGGGTACTCACGGGAGAGATGTGTGCTGAGCGATCTTAACACAGACCGCTCAGCACACATCTCTCACCCCGCTCAGCACAGCGCGATGTGCTGAGCGAGGGGGAAAGCCGACGGGGGGCCGCTCACTTCACACAACGGTGAAGTGAGCGACCCGCTAGATTGAGCCTGCATGCAGGCTCAATCTAGCACCGGCGATAGCGATGTGCGGGGCCGCGCATCGCTATCGCTGGGGGGCATACACACGGCAGATTCGTGCTTAAAATCTAAGCAATCTAGCAAGATTGCTTGATTTTAAGCACGGATCTCTCCGTGTGTACCCCCCTTAAGTCTATCTGCACATGTTACATCTGCCCCACCTGCAGTGCATCATTGTTTTGGCCACTTGCTAACTTTTTGGTTTGCTAACAGCTCTGAATAACCCCCTTTGCACCTAATTGGATTGACGTCTATGTCTATATGCAAATCCCAACAAGACATTCCTTTCATTTAAAATTATCAAAATGTTTTATGCTTAGCCCCTTTTCTGGAAATTCCTGTAAAATATTTTGGCACCTTCTATATACAGTATATGAAAAGAAGGAAAGATGCATCATTTTGTATCTAGCCAAGGAATAAATTAATAGCTTTGTACTTGTGCCAAACATGAAATGCTGTTTTCATTATGTGAGTTCATTGATTGCTGAATCATTGCTCTTGGAGGCTGAAATTAATCAATAAAATGTTAGTGCAGTGCTGGCAGTGTACACAGAATGGTACTGTAAGCCAGGAGATCCTACATTTCAGTTAGCTCGCTTGTGAGATAACGACAGGGTACAGCAAAAGTAACAGGATATTAATGGTATTTACAAGGATCAAATAACACTTTATTTAAAAAATAAAAACACACACAAAAGTTGACATACATGCTCCTTTATTTGGTGCATTGCGTAATAACATTCTAAACATAATCATTATAAGAAGCTTTACAACTTGTCAGCTCACATGATAATTGAGACCATTAGAGACAACTTTTCAAAACGATTGGGGGGTGCCCCTCCATATGCCTGAGGAATGGTATATGCATAGACACGAATTGTGGCAACACAAATATAGGAGTTTCTTATGCACCCACTGTAGTCGCAGAGATGGCTCCTATAATTGAGGAGACAAAATTTTGGCCATGAAATACATACGATATGCTGGCAGTCAAGATGCTGGCGGCCGCATAACTGACAGCGGCATTCTGACACTCAATATGCCGACATCGACTACCCTAACCCTGGGGGGTGGCGGCTAAGGCTAACCCTCCCAGGGTGTAATCTACTCTTCCCTCCACTAGTGCCTAACATCAACCCGCCTCCTAGTGGCCAACCCTAACCCTGCCCCCAGGCCTTAACCCTAAGGGAGAACCTTGATGCTCACCTTCGGCATGCCACCTATCAGTGATGCGGTGCCAGTCTCCTGAGTGTTGCCAGGATTCTAATGCCAGTCACATGACCACCGGCATCACAACAGGTGGGATGCTGAACGCATCCCTTTCCCTTTCGTTCCTGTATCCAGCAGACTTCTTGTCAGTAATCCCCTGAAGCACACTGCTGTCTTTATCTCTTGTTTTTTCTTATTTCTTTTAAACAGTAAATGTAATTAGAATGGAAGATGCCTCAGGTGCAGTGTGTGCGGTGCCCATACCACACAACCTGCACCCTTTTTTTCAAAATACTCACCTCTCCAGAGTCCCCCGTCAGCGGTAGCACCTCTTGACAAATCACTGGAGATCTGCGTATGCACAATACAGTGTTTACCCCCTAGTGCTCAGACCATTGTGCTGCCAGCTACAGAGAAGGGGGCCCAGATGGCGGAGGCTGCACACAGGCCTCCTCCTCTGTTAGTATACCTCTGAACATACCCCATGCATGCCGTGGCCCAGTATTTTGCTTAGTGTCCATACTGGCCACACAGTCAGGAAGATTTTGAAAGCAGTCGCTCTCCTGAGAGGCGTGTCATAAAACTGACTCTTAATAATAATAATAATTATAATTTTATTTATATAGCGCTCTTTCTCCAATAGGACTCAAAACGCTTATACAATTGTAACAGACTGTGCTTTGAGCAAAGTATTTAAGTTCTGCAAACCATGTACATTGGTCAGAGTGGTTAATAAGTCTGCTCTTTAGCCTATGACCCTACTGACGCAAGCTTTTTTTTTACCATAGTTGTGACATGTCACACACCGGACTAACAAAACCCGATTATGCACTGAGGGATATCGCTTTATAGCGGCATTGTCAGACAGGGACATGAAGGGCCCACTGGGGGAATGCAGTGGTAGGGGACCATGCTTAATTGGTATCACTAGTTACCACAGGGGGTCAAACCAAGCTTGGGCAGTCATAAGAGATAAGACTCCATGTAACCAACCCTCTAATAGAGTAACAATTTGTTATTGGAGTGCAATATCTGGAACCTGATATTAGAATAAGGGTTGGGGCAGTGGGGTCCACCAGAGATTTTGCATTGCCTAGTCTGACCCTGCATAGCAGAACATCACTCACCTGTATTTTCAGGGCATGTTTTGTAGCTCAAAGAAACGGGCGACACCATCTTGTCCAGAGTCAACAAAACATGATTTATCCAATTATGTCTCTGAACTCCAGCACATGACTCTTGTGTCCAATCCACAGTGATCTCTATTTAATTCATTCCCTGCTAATCTCTCATTGCCACATCTGCTGGAACCTGCCTGTTGTTCCTGAATGCAGGTTCCAGCATTTAGGGGGACATATACTAAGCAGTGATAAGAGCGGAGAAGTGAGCCAGTGGAGAAGTTGCTCATGGCAACCAATCAGCACTGAAATAACATCTATACTTTGCATACTATAAAATTATACAGAGCTGCTGATTGGTTGATAGGGCAATTTCTCCACTGGCTCACTTCTCTGCTCTTATCACTGCTTAGTAAATGTCCTCCTTTGTCTCCACAGTATGGAATTCTTCTATTGTGTTACATTACAGTTCCAATACGTCCTGCTGTGTTCTCTGCTCAATCCTGCGCTTACCAGCTGTGTCCTGAATAGGTTATATTGCCCCAGTGGCACAGTGCTATCCACACCACTAAAGCGCTAACCTGTTCCTGACCGTAGTAGTGCACTGCAGATCCCAGCCTGTTAATATTGTATTATTAAGTCCAAGTTTCCTGCACTAGTACTTCAAGCATGTACTGTCTCTACTCTAGCCCACTATCAGTTCATCACATCTGAGTACTAAGCTGTTTCCAGTTATTCCCTTGTGTTTGGGTAATCATGGTCCTGCTCCAGTTACCTGTAGTATCCAGTTTCCAGTATTGGATCTAGAGATGAGCGGGTTCGGTTCCTCGGAATCCGAACCCCCCCGAACTTCAGCCTTTTTACACGGGTCCGAGGCAGACTCGGATCTTCCCGCCTTGCTCGGTTAACCCGAGCGCGCCCGAACGTCATCATCCCGCTGTTGGATTCTCGCGAGGCTCGTATTCTATCGCGAGACTCGGATTCTATATAAGGAGCCGCGCGTCGCCGCCATTTTCACACGTGTATTGAGATTGATAGGGAGAGGACGTGGCTGGCGTCCTCTCCGTTAGAATAGATAGAGACACTTGAGTTGATTTACTACTAACTTAGTAATTTTGGGGAGCATTAGGAGTACTCAGAGTGCAGAGTTTTGCTGATAGTTACTAGTGACCACCACCAGTTTTATTTATTATTTAATATAATCCGTTCTCTGCCTGAAAAAAAACGATACACAGTCACATACCATATCTGTGCTCAGCCTCAGTGTGCTGCATGATAATATCATCTTGTATATCTGACTGTGCTGAGTGCTCACACAGCTGAATTGTGGGGGAGACTGGGGTGCAGTTATAGCAGGAGTACAGTGCACACTTTTGCTGCCAGTGTGACTGACCAGTGACCACCAGTATATTGTCTGCCTGAAAAAGTTAAACACTCCTGTGGTGTTTTTTTTTTTTATTCTATAAACGCATTCTGCTGACAGTGTCCAGCAGGTCCGTCATTCATTATATTATATAAATATTTACCTGCAGTAGTGTTATATTTTTTTTGTTCATCTCTATCATCTTTATCATCTCTATATTAGCAGACGCAGTACGGTAGTCCACGGCTGTGGCTACCTCTGTGTCGTCAGTGCTCGTCCATAATTGTATACCTACCTGTGGTGGGGTTTTTTTTCTATCTTCTTCATACTAGTAGTTTAGGAGTCTGCTGACAGTGTCCAGCAGGTCCGTCATTATATTATATATACCTGCAGTAGTGATATATATATATTTTTTATATCATTATCATCTCTATACTAGCAGACGCAGTACGGTAGTCCACGGCTGTAGCTACCTCTGTGTCGTCAGTGCTCGTCCATAATTGTATACCTACCTGTGGTGGGGGTTTTTTTTTCTATCTTCTTCATACTAGTAGTTTAGGAGTCTGCTGACAGTGTCCAGCAGGTCCGTCATTATATTATATATACCTGCAGTAGTGATATATATATATTTTTTATATCATTATCATCTCTATAATAGCAGACGCAGTACGGTAGTCCACGGCTGTAGCTACCTCTGTGTCGTCAGTGCTCGTCCATAATTGTATACCTACCTGTGGTGGGGTTTTTTTTTCTATCTTCTTCATACTAGTAGTTTAGGAGTCTGCTGACAGTGTCCAGCAGGTCCGTCATTATATTATATATACCTGCAGTAGTGATATATATATATTTTTTATATCATTATCATCTCTATACTAGCAGACGCAGTACGGTAGTCCACGGCTGTAGCTACCTCTGTGTCGTCAGTGCTCGTCCATAATTGTATACCTACCTGTGGTGGGGTTTTTTTTTCTATCTTCTTCATACTAGTAGTTTAGGAGTCTGCTGACAGTGTCCAGCAGGTCCGTCATTATATTATATATACCTGCAGTAGTGATATATATATATATATTTTATATCATTATCATCTCTATACTAGCAGACGCAGTACGGTAGTCCACGGCTGTAGCTACCTCTGTGTCGTCAGTGCTCGTCCATAATTGTATACCTACCTGTGGTGGGTTTTTTTTTTCTATCTTCTTCATACTAGTAGTTTAGGAGTCTGCTGACAGTGTCCAGCAGGTCCGTCATTATATTATATATACCTGCAGTAGTGATATATATATATTTTTTATATCATTATCATCTCTATACTAGCAGACGCAGTACGGTAGTCCACGGCTGTAGCTACCTCTGTGTCGTCAGTGCTCGTCCATAATTGTATACCTACCTGTGGTGGGTTTTTTTTTCTATCTTCTTCATACTAGTAGTTTAGGAGTCTGCTGACAGTGTCCAGCAGGTCCGTCATTATATTATATATACCTGCAGTAGTGATATATATATATTTGATATCATTATCATCTCTATACTAGCAGACGCAGTACGGTAGTCCACGGCTGTAGCTACCTCTGTGTCGTCAGTGCTCGTCCATAATTGTATACCTACCTGTGGTGGGTTTTTTTTTCTATCTTCTTCATACTAGTAGTTTAGGAGTCTGCTGACAGTGTCCAGCAGGTCCGTCATTATATTATATATACCTGCAGTAGTGATATATATATATTTTATATCATTATCATCTCTATACTAGCAGACGCAGTACGGTAGTCCACGGCTGTAGCTACCTCTGTGTCGTCAGTGCTCGTCCATAATTGTATACCTACCTGTGGTGGGGTTTATTTTTCTATCTTCTTCATACTAGTAGTTTGAGTCTGCTGACAGTGTCCAGCAGGTCCGTCATTATATTATATATACCTGCAGTAGTGATATATATATATTTTTTATATCATTATCATCTCTATACTAGCAGACGCAGTACGGTAGTCCACGGCTGTAGCTACCTGCGTGTCGTCAGTCACTCGTCATCCATAAGTATACTAGTATCCATCCATCTCCATTGTTTACCTGAGGTGACTTTTAGTTGTGCCTATTAAAATATGGAGAACAAAAATGTTGAGGTTCCAAAAATAGGGAAAGATCAAGATCCACTTCCACCTCGTGCTGAAGCTGCTGCCACTAGTCATGGCCGAGACGATGAAATTCCATCAACGTCGTCTGCCAAGGCCGATGCCCAATGTCATAGTACAGAGCATGTAAAATCCAAAACACAAAATATCTGTAAAAAAAGGACTCAAAAATCTAAAATAAAATCATCGGAGGAGAAGCGTAAACTTGCCAATATGCCATTTACCACACGGAGTGGCAAGGAACGGCTGAGGCCCTGGCCTATGTTCATGGCTAGTGGTTCAGCTTCACATGAGGATGGAAGCACTCAGCCTCTCGCTAGAAAAATGAAAAGACTTAAGCTGGCAAAAGTACAGCAAAGAACTGTGCGTTCTTCGAAATCACAAATCCACAAGGAGAGTCCAATTGTGTCGGTTGCGATGCCTGACCTTCCCAACACTGGACGTGAAGAGCATGCGCCTTCCACCATTTGCACGCCCCCTGCAAGTGCTGGAAGGAGCACCCGCAGTCCAGTTCCTGATAGTCAGATTGAAGATGTCAGTGTTGAAGTACACCAGGATGAGGAGGATATGGGTGTTGCTGGCGCTGGGGAGGAAATTGACAAGGAGGATTCTGATGGTGAGGTGGTTTGTTTAAGTCAGGCACCCGGGGAGACACCTGTTGTCCGTGGGAGGAATATGGCCATTGACATGCCTGGTGAAAATACCAAAAAAATCAGCTCTTCGGTGTGGAAGTATTTCAACAGAAATGCGGACAACAGGTGTCAAGCCGTGTGTTGCCTTTGTCAAGCTGTAATAAGTAGGGGTAAGGACGTTAACCACCTCGGAACATCCTCCCTTATACGTCACCTGCAGCGCATTCATCATAAGTCAGTGACAAGTTCAAAAACTTTGGGCGACAGCGGAAGCAGTCCACTGACCAGTAAATCCCTTCCTCTTGTAACCAAGCTCACGCAAACCACCCCACCAACTCCCTCAGTGTCAATTTCCTCCTTCCCCAGGAATGCCAATAGTCCTGCCGGGCCATGTCACTGGCAATTCTGACGAGTCCTCTCCTGCCTGGGATTCCTCCGATGCATCCTTGCGTGTAACGCCTACTGCTGCTGGCGCTGCTGTTGTTGCTGCTGGGAGTCGATGGTCATCCCAGAGGGGAAGTCGTAAGACCACTTTTACTACTTCCACCAAGCAATTGACTGTCCAACAGTTCTTTGCGAGGAAGATGAAATATCACAGCAGTCATCCTGCTGCAAAGCGGATAACTGAGGCCTTGGCATCCTGGGCGGTGAGAAACGTGGTTCCGGTATCCATCATTACTGCAGAGCCAACTATAGACTTGTTTGAGGTACTGTGTCCCCGGTACCAAATACCATCTACAGTAGGTTCCATTTCTCTAGGCAGGCGATACCGAAAATGTACACAGACCTCAGAAAGACTCACCAGTGTCCTAAAAAATGCAGTTGTACCCAATGTCCACTTAACCACGGATTTGTGGACAAGTGGAGCAGGGCAGACTCAGGACTATATGACTGTGACAGCACACTGGGTAGATGTATTGACTCCCGCCGCAAGAACAGCAGCGGCGGCACCAGTAGCAGCATCTCGCAAACGCCAACTCTTTCCTAGGCAGGCTACGCTTTGTATCACCGCTTTCCAGAATACGCACAAAGCTGAAAACCTCTTTCGGCAACTGAGGAAGATCATCGCAGAATGGCTTACCCCAATTGGACTCTCCTGTGGATTTGTGGCATCGGACAACGCCAGCAATATTGTGTGTGCATTAAATCTGGGCAAATTCCAGCACGTCCCATGTTTTGCACATACCTTGAATTTGGTGGTGCAGAATTATTTAAAAAACGACAGGGGCGTGCAAGAGATGCTGTCGGTGGCCAGAAGAATTGCGGGACACTTTCGGCGTACAGGCACCACGTACAGAAGACTGGAGCAACACCAAAAACGCCTGAACCTGCCCTGCCATCATCTGAAGCAAGAAGTGGTAACGAGGTGGAATTCAACCCTCTATATGCTTCAGAGGTTGGAGGAGCAGCAAAAGGCCATTCAAGCCTATACAACTGACCACGATATAGGAGGTGGAATGCACCTGTCTCAAGCGCAGTGGAGAATGATTTCAACGTTGTGCAAGGTTCTGCAACCTTTTGAACTTGCCACACGTGAAGTCAGTTCAGACACTGCCAGCCTGAGTCAGGTCATTCCCCTCATCAGGCTTTTGCAGAAGAAGCTGGAGACATTGAAGGAGGAGCTAACACTGAGCGATTCCGCTAGGCATGTGGGACTTGTGGATGGAGCCCTTAATTCGCTTAACAAGGATTCACGGGTGGTCAATCTGTTGAAATCAGAGCACTACATTTTGGCCACCGTGCTCGATCCTAGATTTAAAACCTACCTTGGATCTCTCTTTCCGGCAGACACAAGTCTGCAGGGGTTCAAAGAACTGCTGGTGAGAAAATTGTCAAGTCAAGCGGAACGCGACCTGTCAACATCTCCTTCACATTCTCCCGCAACTGGGGGTGCGAGGAAAAGGCTCAGAATTCCGAGCCCACCCGCTGGCGGTGATGCAGGGCAGTCTGGAGCGACTGCTGATGCTGACATCTGGTCCGGACTGAAGGACCTGCCAACGATTACGGACATGTCGTCTACTGGCACTGCATATGATTCTCTCTCCATTGAAAGAATGGTGGAGGATTATATGAGTGACCGCATCCAAGTAGGCACGTCAGACAGTCCGTACGTAAACTGGCAGGAAAAAGAGGCAATTTGGAGGCCCTTGCACAAACTGGCTTTATTCTACCTAAGTTGCCCTCCCACAAGTGTGTACTCCGAAAGAGTGTTTAGTGCCGCCGCTCACCTTGTCAGCAATCGGCGTACGAGGTTACTTCCAGAAAATGTGGAGAAGATGATGTTCATTAAAATTAATTATAATCAATTCCTCCGTGGAGACATTCACCAGCAGCAATTGCCTCCACAAAGTACACAGGGAGCTGTGATGGTGGATTCCAGTGGGGACGAATTGATAATCTGTGAGGAGGGGGATGTACACGGTGATGAATCGGAGGATGATGATGAGGTGGACATCTTGCCTCTGTAGAGCCAGTTTGTGCAAGGAGAGATTAATTGCTTCTTTTTTGGTGGGGGTCCAAACCAACCCGTCATTTCAGTCACAGTCGTGTGGCAGACCCTGTCACTGAAATGATGGGTTGGTTAAAGTGTGCATGTCCTGTTTATACAACATAAGGGTGGGTGGGAGGGCCAAGGACAATTCCATCTTGCATCTCTTTTTTCTTTCATTTTTCTTTGCGTCATGTGCTGTTTGGGGAGTGTTTTTTGGAAGGGCCATCCTGCGTGACACTGCAGTGCCACTCCTAGATGGGCCAGGTGTTTGTGTCGGCCACTTGGGTCGCTGAGCTTAGTCATCCAGCGACCTCGGTGCAAATTTTAGGACTAAAAATAATATTGTGAGGTGTGAGGTGTTCAGAATAGACTGAAAATGAGTGGAAATTATGGTTATTGAGGTTAATAATACTTTGGGATCAAAATGACCCCCAAATTCTATGATTTAAGCTGTTTTTTAGGGTTTTTTGAAAAAAAAACACCCGAATCCAAAACACACCCGAATCCGACAAAAAAAATTCGGTGAGGTTTTGCCAAAACGCGTTCGAACCCAAAACACGGCCACGGAACCGAACCCAAAACACAAAACCCGAAAAATTTCCGGTGCACATCTCTAATTGGATCCTCTCTTTTGTGTTATCCACTCTGCCATGCTACATCCTGAATTACCCACCAGTCTTCTAAGCATCATTCTTTACTCCAGGGCACTCTGCAGGACTCTTTTTTTTTTTTTTTTGCATTTGCTTTGCTGCTCCACATCCTGTAGCACCCACCAGTTTTCTAGCACTACTCTATATGCCAGATGTCTTACAGTACCTGAGAGCTCTCCTCACTGTTTGATTCATTCGCTGTGACATCATCATCCTGAGCACATCATCCAGAGTTCTCACAGAATCCATCCTACTTCATTGGACACTCATAATCTATGTACCAATCATATTCGACAGTCCTGCTGGTAATCAGAGACTATTGTTGTGTCTTAGGGGTAAATTTACTAAAGCTTCTAAAAATGAAAAGTGGTGATGTTGCCTATAGCAACTAATCAGATTCTGTCTATCATTTCTCTATTGCATCCTAGAAAATGATTCTGATTGGTTGCTATGGGCTTTGATTAGTGGGACATTTGCCTCAGCTGTAGTTGTGTCAATTTACAATAGTATATCTGTAGCTTCAACCATGCACAGCTGTGCGTTCCAGTACTCAAAACGTTCCTATCACTAAGCGTTTAGAAAATTAACAGTTAAAAAAACAGTTGAATAAACATTGAACAACATCAAGAAAGAATTCAGGAACATTATGTTTACTCACCAAACCTCTGCAACAAAATTACCAGGACCAGGCCTTCTAAACCCTCTGGCAGCGAACATCAGTAGTGCCTTACAGGCCTACCCCTCAAGGTGAGCAGGGAGCACTGGGAGGTGGGGGGGGGGGGTTTGATGGGGAGAGCACCAAGGTCAGGCCCAGCAGGGTCATTTTCATCGGATTTTGGTGTGCTCCCCACTTTTTCACACCCCCACGTACTGCTCGGTATTCGGACTCCAGGTCGACAGCACAAAGGTCGACACACCTTAGGTTGACACCAATTGGTCGACACACCTTAGGTCGACATGGACAAAAGGTCGACAGGAACAAGGTCGACATGGAAAAAGGTTGACATGAGTTTTTCACGATTTTTTCTTTTTTTGAACCTTTTCATACTTAACGATCCACGTGGACTACGATTGGAACGGTAAAGTGTGCCGAGCGAAGCGGTAGCGGAGCGAAGGCACCATGCCCGAAGCATAGCGAGCGAAGCGAGCCATGCGAGGGGACGCGGTGCACTAATTGGGGTTCCCGGTCACTCTACGAAGAAAACGACACCAAAAAAACATAAAAAACTCATGTCGACCTTTTTCCATGTCGACCTTGTTCCTGTCGACCTTTTGTCCATGTCGACCTAAGGTGTGTCGACCTTTGTGCTGTCGACCCTCAGTCCCAGACCCGTACTGCTCCTATTAGACCAGGATCATTTCCTTCCTTTCATTGTTTACCTGCAAAGGTGATCTCACCATGTGCTTTCTTAAAAAAAAAAAAAAACCTTTACTGCATACTTCCACCCCACCGTGTGGTATTCCTGTGAGGTGTACCTCCACTGATTGCACACTCTGCCAGCAGCATCTAACACAGTGCACCCCAAATGGGGGCCTCTGATGGTTCCTCTGCGGGCAGGTTGTGCCTCACGTGGATTGTTCATACAGGTTACATCATACATCATACGACTACACCAGTGCCCGTATGCATTGGGCCCATATATGGCTTACCTCCCAGTGTAACTCCCGTAGTGCGCCCAACATGGCTGCCTCATCTGGTAGGCTTGTGGATGGGATGAAAATACATGGACCTGATAGTTTTGTTGGTACCCTACTCTGAACGTTAGGACGCTGCAATCAGCCCCATTTTGTGTCATCTCTTCTAGGGGTGGACTATTCCACCCAGGGTAATCCTACGCAGTGCGCCCAAGAAGGCTGACCCACCTGGTACCCTGTGAGGGCAATACACAGCCCATGGAAGTTATTACCCAAAATTCCTACACCAATCCTGCATTATGATTACTCTATGCATTCTAGGTTTTAATTTTTATGTCTGTGTGTATTGCTGTATTAATCCTCTGTATTATGTTTATTGTTCTGATGTGTGTAAAGCGCCTTGAAAGAGCGCTATATAAATATTATTATTATTATTATTATCAACTCTTTTCATTTTTAGAAGCATTAGTAAATTTACTCCCTAGAGTTTACATTCGGTGTACAATTAAACCTATTTCTAATGAGGAGAAACCTGCACAGACATCCATAGGCAATAAATTGTGATGCAGGAGGTGGTACTGGTGGTGAGGTTGGGGCTGCTTTGATGGTCTTGAGGCAACAGGACTGGCCCTGACATGAAGGGGCAGTGACGTGATGGGGTGAACAAAAATGTGCCATGGGGCAGCCTGACCCATAAATTCACCCCTGGACATGACTCCCTCTAACTTTCTCCTTTCCACCAAGTTCATGTAATTTGCCACACATCCCCTGTAATCCATCACACATCCTTGGGCATACTTATGGAGCCATCAGTTTGCTAGAGCGCAGTTTCTTGTAGCATGCATCCTCTTTATTGTTCTCCTCAGTGTTTCCTCCATTTTGTGTACAGAGTGAGGACGACATCACAATGTCCCAGACTCAGGGAGATTACTAGACTCTTCAGGGCATCAAGAAGATCACCTCTATTTCAGAAAGTGTGAATTAAGGGAGATTCAGCAATTAATGAGTCCTGGGACCAAGTGGCTGTATATAACCAGGTCTTATTTTTGTGGTAAGGAAAAGGCAGTCAGCGTCTGGGGTCTTTCCGGAATGCTGGGGTCGCGGGGCGGGCTTCACGGGCGGCCGGGCAGTGGCGGTGGAGGGCTGCGGCGCTGGGTTCAAGGGTACAGGCAGCGGTAATGGCGTTGAGGGGGTCCGCTCGTGGCGGCGGGACGCCACTGCAGCAGCTCGCTCTCGCTAAGCCGTTGCCTAGGAGACCAGGGGCAGTGAGCAGCATGTTGTCAGAAAAGGTCTGCATTACTGGGCGCCGCCATGTTGGAGACCAAGTTTCTGACATAATTCCTGTTCCTAGTTTTCCAGCCAATCCAGGGAGACTTCTTCCTATAAAAGGGGGCTGGTTTAGGACAGGGATGCCAGTGCTTCAAGTTACAACCCTGTTGTAGGTGCTTTAGCCTGTGCTCCCAGGATTCCTGCTGTATTCTGGTACTTCTAACCCTGCTTTGCCAGTTCTCAGTTGCTGCTGCAGTTTTTCCGTTCCTAGCCTGCTGCTGCCCGTGGAGACGCTCTTGGAAAACCCGGTTCAGTAAGACCCTTTGGGCACGGATGACCCCGGGTCTCTTGCCTCGTCCTCCAAGCCACAGTCCGCAGATTCTTGCTTCCAGCCAAGTCCTCGAACCACCATTCACAGTCCTCAGCTCGTTATCTCCAGCTTCATCTTTCAAGCCACAGTCTACAGTTCTCAGTCTCCAGTCACGACCCAAACTACCATCCACAGTTCTCAGCTCCTCTACCGCAGTTTCATCTCATAAGTCGCA
Source organism: Pseudophryne corroboree (assembly GCF_028390025.1). Taxonomy (NCBI): domain Eukaryota; kingdom Metazoa; phylum Chordata; class Amphibia; order Anura; family Myobatrachidae; genus Pseudophryne; species Pseudophryne corroboree. The sequence continues at coordinate 265,983,505 of NC_086445.1, forward strand.
GTCCACGGTTCTTGTCTTCAGCCTTGTTTTACTCTCACCCACAGTTCTTTGTCTACGACCACGTTCTCAAGTCACCGTTCATCAACCTCAGTTTTCTACCTCTGCTCTGTACATAATAAATACTTTTCATTGACTCTCAAACTCCGCCCACATCCTTTATTGCTCCGTATCCCATGCAAAGGAACTATATCCAACCCCCTCATTTTGTTCTCCCCAGCCTGCTACCTCCTTGGGCAAGTATCAACTGCCGGATCCCCAAACTTTGCTAGACGTGACAGTAAGCACTGGCCAAATGGATTCGACGGGTGATCAGGCCTCAGGAGGAGATTCAACCGCAGATATCTGGTCTCGCTTAAGTAAGCAGGAGGCCACACAATCTCAAATTGTGCAGTTCATGCAGAGTATGTCCGAACGTCTCGATTCTCTCTGTGTTGCCATGACGGCTCCTCAAGTTCCTACAGCTGCTCCCACATTAGCACCTCCGGTTCCGCTTCCTTCTGTGCCAGGTCCACTTCCACGGTTGCATTTGCCATCTCCCAGTAAATTCGATGGGAATCCAAAGCAATGCCGTGGGTTTCTTAACCAGTGTGAAATCCAGTTCGAACTACAGTCGGCCAGTTTCCCATCAGCACGAACCAAGGTAGCCTATATCATTTCTTTACTTACTGGGCAAGCGTTGGAATGGGCGTCACCATTGTGGGAGAGGTCGGATCCAATCCTGTCTAACTACTCGGAGTTTGTAGCCGCCTTTCGAAGAATCTTCGACGAACCGGGCAGGACTTCTGCTGCCTCATTGGAGATCCTGCGCCTGCGTCAGGGCACGCGTACGGTCAGTCAGTACGTGATCCAGTTTCGTACTCTCTCCTCTGAACTGAACTGGAATGAGGAGGCTCTCATCGCAGCTTTCTGGAGCGGTCTATCCGAGAAGATTAAAGATGACCTCGCGACTCAGGACGTATCTGATAAGTTGGATAAGTTAATTTCCCTATGCAATAAATTAGACTTAAGATACAGAGAACGCTGTATGGAGAAATCACGGTCAGATCGTCCCAGGCCTCGAGTCGTTCCTCCACCAACACCATCAACTCCAACTACTGAGGAACCCATGCAGATCAATCGTTCCCGTCTTTCCAACGAGGAACGTCAGAGACGGCGACAAGGGAACTTATGCCTGTACTGTGGTGCATCTGATCATTTTGTTAAATCTTGTAGCCAACGTCCGGGAAACGCCCGCTCCTAGCTTGTGCCAGAGAGGTCAAGCTAGGAGAATTCTCAGAATTACTTGCCAAGAAAGAGTCAGTCTTGTTAACCCACCTGGAGCTTCCTTCTTCCTCTCTTCTCATCCCTGCCCTACTCGACTCCGGAGCCGCCGAAAGTTTTATTACATCAGCTCTGGTCAAACGATCTGGGATACAAATCCGTTTGGATCGTACCATCTCAATTACTGCTGTGGATGGAAGTCATATTCCTGAGGGAATTATCACTCTTCGTACAATTCCTCTTAAGATGAAGGTTGGAGCTCTTCATTCGGAAAACATCTCTTTCCTAGTAATTCCCAAAGCCTCTCACGAACTGATCCTAGGATTTCCATGGTTAAGTAGACACAATCCCCACATAGATTGGCAAACCATGGATGTTCTTTCCTGGGGACGAAACTGCTTCCAGAACTGTTTGCCCTCTGTAAGACCTCTCTGCTCTTCTAGTCCTTCCAGCCTCCCTGAAGAATACCAGGCCTTCCAAGATGTTTTTAGTAAGCATGTTGCGGACACCTTGCCTCCGCATCGCACTTGGGATTGTCCCATTGATCTGGTACCCGGCAAGACTCCTCTCCGAGGTCGAATCTACCCACTCTCACTGCCTGAGACTCAGGCCATGTCGGAGTATATCCGGGAGAACTTGGAAAAAGGGTTCATTAGGTCATCCACCTCTCCGGCTGGCGCGGGGTTTTTCTTTGTCAAAAAGAAGGATGGGGGTCTGCGGCCCTGTATTGACTATAGAGGTCTCAATGACATTACAATTAAGAACAGATATCCATTACCTCTAATTCCAGAACTGTTCGACCGTGTTAAAGGAGCTACTGTATTCACTAAGCTGGACTTACGGGGAGCCTACAACCTTATACGTATTCGCCCAGGTGACGAATGGAAGACGGCTTTTAATACCCGCGATGGCCACTACGAATATCTGGTAATGCCTTTCGGCCTATGTAACGCCCCAGCCGTCTTTCAAGAATTCGTTAATGAAATCTTCAGAGATCTCCTCTATGACTGCTTGGTGGTTTACTTGGATGACATCCTAATTTTTTCTAGGGATCTGAAGACCCATCGAGAACAAGTCAAAGAAGTTCTAACTCGTTTACGGAGGAATCAACTATTTTGTAAGCTCGAGAAGTGCACCTTCGAAGTACCCACGATTCCATTCCTCGGTTACATCCTTTCAGGGCAGAAATTGCAGATGGATCCCGCTAAAGTCCAAGCGATTCAGGATTGGTCGCTTCCAGCTTCCCTTAAGGGAGTTCAACGTTTCCTGGGGTTCGCTAATTTCTACCGAAGATTCATTCAGAATTATTCCTCTGTCATAGCCCCCATAACAGCATTAACCAGGAAAGGTGCCGATCCAGCCAAATGGTCTCCAGAGGCTTTAGAAGCCTTTTCATCGTTAAAGAAGGCCTTCATGACCGCTCCTGTTCTTCGACAACCTGATCTCAGTCGTCCGTTCCTGGTGGAAGTCGATGCCTCCACGGTAGGAGTGGGAGCAGTTTTATCCCAGCTCGTCGAGGACAAGAAAGTCCATCCTTGTGCGTTCTTCTCGCGAAGATTCTACCCCGCTGAGCAGAATTACGCTATTGGGGAACAAGAATTGCTAGCAATTAAGTTAGCCTTTGAGGAGTGGAGGTATTTGTTGGAGGGAGCTCAGCATCCAATCTCGGTAACCACGGATCATAAGAACCTCCTGTATCTACAGTCAGCCCGATGTCTGAATCCGCGTCAAGCAAGATGGGCACTCTTCTTTACCCGTTTCAACTTTAAACTTAGTTACCGCCCAGGGTCCCTCAACAAAAAGGTAGATGCATTATCTCGTTCCTTGAGTTCTGAAGAACCCTCTGACCGTTCAAAAGAACAATACATCTTAGACTCCACCTCTTTTTCAGCAACCAATACCTCTCCACTTCCTCCTCCAGGAAAGATCTTCGTTGCTCCAAATCTTCGCAAGAGACTGCTTACATGGGCTCGCTCCTCCTCCTTCATGGGCCATGCGGGTGGTCATAAAATGCTCAAATTCATTCAGCGCTCCTACTGGTGGCCTCATCTCAGGACTGATGTACAGGAATTCGTGGCTGCCTGTCCAAAGTGTGCTCAGCATAAAAGTCCTAAAGGTCCTCCAACCGGGTTACTTCATCCGCTACCTGTGCCGCAAAGACCATGGACACATATTTCTATGGACTTTATTACTGATTTGCCTGTGTCTGGCGGACGGAACACCGTATGGGTCATAGTTGATCGATTTTCTAAAATGGCACATTTTGTTCCCCTGGCCAGTCTTCCATCAGCATCCCAGCTGGCAAAATTATTCATAGCAGAGATTTTTCGTCTCCATGGATTACCGCAGGAAATCGTATCTGATAGAGGTCCCCAGTTTGTGGCCAAGTTTTGGAGATCCCTATGTTCTGCTCTTGGCGTGAGATTGAATTTCTCCTCAGGATATCATCCTCAAACGGATGGTCAAACAGAAAGAGTGAACCAGGACCTGGAGAATTTTCTGCGTTTATTCATGTCCTCCTCTCAGGACGACTGGCTGGACTTCCTCCCATTTGCAGAATTTGCCCATAACAATCTTTATCACTCTGCCACAAAATCTTCTCCATTTTTCATTAATTATGGTTATCATCCGAAAGTTCCTGACTTCCAACCTCTGCCTACACTCGAGGTTCCTGCCGCAGAGTCAACACTTAGACAATTTACTGAAACCTGGAAGCAAATTCACAAGGCCTTGCTCAAGACATCCATGAAGTATAAGACCTACGCAGATCTAAAGCGAAAAGCGGTACCAAGTCTTAAAGTAGGAAATCGGGTTTGGGTTTCCACACGTAACCTAAGATTGAAGGTTCCTACTAAGAAGTTTGCTCCCAGGTTCATTGGGCCCTACCCAATCGAAAGAGTTTTGAATCCTGTGGCTTACAAGGTGAAGTTACCTCCACATTTAAGAATCCCTAACGCTTTTCATATTTCTCTCTTAAAACCGTTGGTACTCAATCGATTCAGAGCTGCTCTACCTAAATCACCCAAGATCCAGTCAACACAAGAAGACGAATTTGAGATTCATAAGATCCTCGACTCCCGCAAATGATATGGTCGCCTCCAGTACCTAGTTGATTGGAAGGGATATGGACCTGAGGAAAGGTCCTGGGTAGAGGCAGAGGACGTCCATGCTCCAAGACTTCTTCGGACATTTCATGCCAAATTTCCAGCTAAACCTTCTAGGTGTCCGGAGTCCACCCGCAAAAGGGGGGGTACTGTCAGCGTCCGGGGTCTTTCCGGAATGCTGGGGCCGCGGGGCGGGCTTCACGGGCGGCCGGGCAACGGCGGTGGAGGGCTGCGGCGCTGGGTTCAAGGGTACAGGCAGCGGTAATGGCGTTGAGGGGGTCCGCTCGTGGCGGCGGGACGCCGCTGCAGCAGCTCGCTCTTGCTAAGCCGTTGCCTAGGAGACCAGGGGCAGTGAGCAGCATGTTGTCAGAAAAGGTCTGCATTACTGGGCGCCGCCATGTTGGAGACCAAGTTTCTGACATAATTCCTGTTCCTAGTTTTCCAGCCAATCCAGGGAGACTTCTTCCTATAAAAGGGGGCTGGTTTAGGACAGGGATGCCAGTGCTTCAAGTTACAACCCTGTTGTAGGTGCTTTAGCCTGTGCTCCCAGGATTCCTGCTGTATTCTGGTACTTCTAACCCTGCTTTGCCAGTTCTCAGTTGCTGCTGCAGTTTTCCCGTTCCTAGCCTGCTGCTGCCCGTGGAGACGCTCTTGGAAAACCCGGTTCAGTAAGACCCTTTGGGCACGGATGACCCCGGGTCTCTTGCCTCATCCTCCAAGCCACAGTCTGCAGATTCTTGCTTCCAGCCAAGTCCTCGAACCACCATTCACAGTCCTCAGCTCGTTATCTTCAGCTTCATCTTTCAAGCCACAGTCTACAGTTCTCAGTCTCCAGTCACGACCCAAACTACCGTCCACAGTTCTCAGCTCCTCTACCGCAGTTTCATCTCATAAGTCGCAGTCCACGGTTCTTGTCTTCAGCCTTGTTTTACTCTCACCCACAGTTCCACAGTTCTTTGTCTACGACCACGTTCTCAAGTCCCCGTTCATCAACCTCAGTTTTCTACCTCTGCTCTGTACATAATAAATACTTTTCATTGACTCTCAAACTCCGCCTACATCCTTTATTGCTCCGTATCCCATGCAAAGGAACTATATCCAACCCCCTCATTTTGTTCTTCCCCAGCCTGCTACCTCCTTGGGCAAGTCTCAACTGCCGGATCCCCAAACTTTGCTAGACGTGACAAAGGCCACCATAGCCATAACTAGACATTTTGGTGTCCTGTGCTAGAAAGAACATTGGTGCCTCCTCATATTGTAAATAAGGACAGTGTGCACCTAAGGTATCCTGAAAAGGGGCATGGTCTTGTGACACACAATTGTACCCCCAATTCAAATTACTCCACACAGTAGTGTCCCTTATACATGTTACACCTCAAAGTAGTGCCCCTTATTCACATTACGCTATACAGAGGTACCCCTTATACACATTATGCCACACAGTAGTAGTACCCATTACACATTATGCCACATGTCCATGTCCTGGCCAGGGCTGTAACTTGGGGGAAGAGGACCCGTAAAGGGGCAAAGAAAAGCATTGGGGGAGGATGGGGGGAGGAGCCCCAGATATCTACTTTGTCCCAAGTGGCAAAAACTCTAGTTTCAGCCCTTGATATAGTGCCCCTTACACATTGTACCACAGTAGTAGTGCCCCTTACACATTATACCACACAGTAGTGGTGCCCCTTGCACATTATACCACACAGCAGTAGTGCCCTTTACACATTATACCACACAGTAGTAGTGCCCCTTACACATTATTCCACACAGTAGTAATGCCTCTTACACTTTATACCACACAATAGTAGTGCCCCTTACACTTTAGGCCACACAATAGCAGTGCTCCTTACACATTATACCACATAGTATTAGTGACCATTACACTTTATACCACATAGTAGTAATGCCTCCCTCCCCCCTCCTCCCCCACCCCTGGGGTTCTCTCTCTTACATGCAGCACTCTCCCGGTGACTGACACTGTCAAAGTGTCAGGACTCTGTCACCTTACTTGCATGCCCAACAGACCTTACTTGCATGCCCAATAAGCTCCTCACTTATTCTAAGGGGTCGATCCTATTACCCGTGAAGGGTGCAATGTGCCGTTGCCATGGCATTTAAATGCCGGCAATGGCACCTGATCTTGCACCCTGGTTTTGGACTGAATTTCACACCAAAGTGCTAGGAGCCCTGTGGGGCAGCGAGCCCTTTTGTGCGAATTCAGGCTGCCGCAAAGTGCATCTGCTGCTATGAAGATTCACACCCATAATATCATCGCTGCTAATAGTATCGACCCCTAAGAGCGCTGCGTTTCACTCTGAGAGTGTGGAGAGGAGAGATGTCATGATGTCTCCCTACAGACAGGAGTTGGGGGAGGTGGCGATAGTTAGGGCACCCAACAAATAGGGCATCCTGCTCTTTGGGCAGCTGCACTGCCTTAGTTATGGCCATGCATACTGTCTGACAGCATTATTGTGTGTGATATTACCCAACACTTGATTTCATTTTGAAATAGGCGATAGAAGGTAGAGGTTGGAATTACAGACGTTCAGACATTCTTTCAGGTGCCAGAACAAACGGATGATATATGTGCACAAAGTAATGGCACTCTTGAAACAGTTTGAATGCATAAACTACTTAAGTTTATGTAATGCAAGAAAGATCAACATTTTGGGTCTGCCCAGGGTAAACATATATATACCATTCCAGGGGCATTTCAAGAGAGGAGGGGACCCGCTTGCAGCCTCCATTGCGGGGCCCCTCCTCTCCGGCAGCAGTAGACTCTGTCATGTTGCCAGAATTTACTGCGCCTTATTCCCCCAGGACATCTCCTGTGCGCATTCGCAAATCACTCGGAAATGGCCGTGGCAGACATTTTCCAAGTGATTTCTGTCCGCATTGCGGGGCCGCTGTCGCAGGACTCCAGAGGGGTAAATATAATATATGGGTGCAGTGTGTGCTCCCCTGGACCCAGGGGCCCGTGTGCACCGCATACACTGCACCCATTATAGAAACGCCTATGTACCATTCTGTACCCTAGCATTTAGCACATACAAGTGCACCATATTTGATATCTTATTTTTTCGCTACGTCATCTTGAAAGTCACGTACCTCTGCTAAACTGTCTGATAATAGTCTGATCATTTTCAATTGGATTTTTTGGGGGCATCGTTGTAATTTTCGTCCCACACAGATGTAGACAGAGTACACAGTTTTTAGATTGCAAGATTATAAAAATTCTGGTGATTATTATAGGTTTTCACCTATCTCAATAGTATTTGGCCTGCTGGGAGCATACACTTGTAGTAGTGACTACAGCGTGAAGTGGTAACTTGAATTTTAAGTGGAGAGTAAAGTGTCCCAAATTGTCATGTATACATGTTGCAAAAACAGAATATACTGTATGCAAGAATGTATGTTTTTGGAAAGTTATTATAAAAACCAGACTGTTTCACATTACCACAAAACTGCGATGCTATATTTAGAGAGAAAAAAAAAAAGGTTATTCTGCCCTTACTTTGGCAGAAGAAAAAGGGATGGCACTAATAGCTTTTGTTATCAAAGAGAAGAAACTAACAAACAAAAAAACAGTTTACCTAAGATATTTTGTGACATAAGGCATCCTGACATCTAGCTACAATTCCAGACTTTTTATGCCATAATTATATATCATTCTCCCATTACTTTTGAAGGAACGATGATCTTGCCTATTGTCAGTATAAAATTAGCCATATGTAAAGAAAAGTTTGCAACTCAGATTACACTTATGCAACATGACTGTGAGATTTGTTAGTAGAGGGTTCTAAGTTACAAAATAGATGTTTCTCCTATATGACAAAGCACTGTGGTAGCTTGCTCTTGGCAATGATAATTGCAGGTCAGGCACGTGGGAAATGTACCCGGATGTTTATACATGACTCAGGCTTGTGCCTGTCACATGATGTTTATTGCGGAGTCAAAATGTAGTCCTACACCCACACACTACTAAGGCTAATGTACAGTAACAATGTCCAATGGGTAAAACATTTGAGACAATCCGTCCTAAAATCATGTTACAGCACCATTTATTATAATTGTATTAACAAAATACTTTTTTTTAATGAGATAGAACTTTTAATCTATATAAATACTAAATTGATATAATAGTGAAAAGCATGTGTACCTTTAGAATTTTGTAAAATGGATAATTTTTTCATGTTTTTGTCTAAATAACTTCTAAGAGGCTCAACTAATGTAATGATTGCAGTATGTTAATGACATACAGATTATCTATGGATATCTATGAAATCATGCTCAAAAGCAGTAATAATTAATTAGACATTTGCTGTGACAGTCTATCTTGCTTGTGACTAGGCTTTGACTAGACCAGTGGTTCTCAATCTCGGTGCTTAGGACACCCTACAGTTCACTTTTTCCAGATCACCTAGATCCAGGTTCACAGGTGTATTCATTACTCACGGTCAGTGGTGTCGAGAGAGGGGGGGGGGGGGGGGGGGAGGGTACAAATTACCGGAGCCCAGGTCTGATGGAGGGGCCCAGTGAGTGCCCCAGGCCCCCTCCCCCTTACATAGCAGCAGCAGCTGCAAATCTTACCCTCAGCTAGCACAACCTGTTGTGCGCTGGGTTGCAGTGTGGCACGGAGGCACTTAAAATACCATTTCCAGGCCCTCTACTGCTCTGCTCACGGTTAGGGACCCACATGCGCTGAAGGTCTGCCGACTGGTTTCTATCACACTGCCGCCACCGACAAATAATTCTACAATAAACTGGGGAGTTGTGGGCCTCCCAACACCTTTTTTTACTAATTGCACATAGGCAGCTACTCCCAAGCATCCACGCAGTCTGCTGGCAAGGCTCCTATTTCAGCAATTAATAACCGTGCACTAATTACAGTTCAGTTGCACAAGCACATTGGACCCCGTGTCCCATAGTCCACGTTTCGGTCTCTACATTGCACACAAGGCGTAGCCATATCCATGCTGTCTGCGATAACGCTCCCTGCTTCGGCAATTTATCAATATTTTCAATTGCACAGACTCAGCAACACAGACCTCCACACAGTATGGTTGTGTGTCTACTGTTTCAGCAATTAATAACACCTTTGTATGACAATTGCGTATAGACCCTGCGAACAGATGTCCAAGCAGTACCTTGTCGCACCCTACTTGGCCATTAATCACAATTTATAACATAACTTAGCAATCTAACAGTCTCTTCAAAGAATTTGGTTTCTGTGAGCGCTTATATGAGAGATGAAACAAATGGACGTTTCTTTTACCAAAAAAAGGAGTACAATGCTCAGCACTCCAATAACACAGTGACAGACCTTGCACATGCAGAAACTTTTATAGAGGTATGTAAACAGCTCTTGCACCCGGAGTCTAAATAGTCTGAACTTTAAGTCTGGTGAATAATATTTACTCAGACATGATGTTATTTAGACAGATGAGTCCTGCACAATAACACACAGTTAAGAGACAGCATGTAGTGATTAACCATTTAACTACATATCTGTCCTTGGTATAATGACACCACCAAATAATTTCCCACTGCCTTCACAAATTTCACTTTTCCTGTATTTATGAGATGATCATGAGGTATTTAGGACAGAGCTCATCTAGGGTCTGAGTCTGAGTTGGCAGTAAAACAAAAAAAGGGCAAGTTACTGTGTACCTGGCTACTTTTTCCTGTAGCCAACATATGCTGGACAGCTTTATCTTTACACTGCAATTCATACTTATCTACTCTCCCTGAAGGTGCGGGAGGCTCACGATTTTTTTTTCTGGTATGCCCAATGCACCCCCAGAAAAGTGGGTGGATTTATCCCATCTTGCCCACTTCCTAGGGATGGAGAGATAATACCGTGAATTGGTGTGGATCATAGGGTCGACCACACTGAGGTCCACAGTCATTAGGTCAACCACTATTGGTCGACAGTGACTAGGTCGACACCTGAAATAGGTCAACACGGTCATTAGGTCAACATGAACAAGGTCGACATGAGTTTTTTACACTTTTTTTGGTGTAGTTTTCTTCTTTAAGTGACCTGGAACCCCAATTAGTGCACCGGGTCCCCTTGCTTTAGGCAAGGTGCCTCGCTCTACTACCGCTGCGCTCAACACAGGTTACTATTCCCAATCGTAGTCCACGTGTATCATAAAGTATGAAAAAGTAGTACATGTCCACCTAGTTATCATGTCGACCTAATGCATGTCGACCAATAGTGGTCGACCTAATGACTGTCGACCTAAGAGTGGTCGACCTAAAGACTGGATACCACCGTGAATAGAGGGAGTGGGGCTAAAATTATACATATTGCACAATTTTAACCCCACTTTCTCCCCACAAGCCTGTGACTCACAGCATTTTGCTGTGATAGGCCAGGCCCTAATCACGTGAGAACCCCGCCCCTAGAGCAGTCAGCTGTATCTCTTCTCTGGACGTCTACCAGAGAGTAGCAATTCAAAGTAGGCAGGTGTGCTGTAATTTAAATATAAGTTTGGACCCTGGCCCTCTCAAATGGGTGGTCTTCAGTTTGCCGGCGGTCAGGCTCCCGACGACCAGCATACCGGCGCCGGAATCCTGACCGCCGGCATACCAACAGCTTTTCTCCCTCTTGGGGGTCCACAACCCCCCTGGAGGGAGAATTGATAGCGTGGCGTGTGTAGCGCGCCACCGTGCTCACAGCGTGGCGAGCGCAGCAAGCCCGCAAGGGGCTCATTTGCGCTCGCCGGTATTCTGGCCGCCGGGAGCCCGACCGCCAGCATAACATACTACACCCCTCTCAAATACAGTATAAACCTTGTTTTTGCAACATGATTTTACCAAGGTGCAGTCACTTGCTCTTTTTTTGCTTTACTCTCAATTCAGAATCTGGCCCCTAATGAGCAGCCATTTTATATGCCTGGATGTCACACTCTAATGCCAAACCAACCATTGTTACCACTGAAATGTTATCAGTAATGACTCATCCTCAGGTGCTTCTACATGAAACAGTAATCAAACGACAAACACATTGCAAAAATCCTATTAACTTGTATTTGTGTTCGTTGTTAGTGAACCAAAAATCCAATTAAACAAAACAACAGAAGAACGACAGCTACCACAGATCTGTAACACAGCAATTACTCATACCTTACAAAACATTAGTAGTTTTCCTTGTACGTATCGCTAAACAAGAGCATATAAAGCTATTTCACTAGAAGCAGATTGTGCACATACGGATATAGAGGAATATTGTCACTGACTTAATTATTATACTTTATTTTTGGGTTCAATATTTTTTCATTGTTTTCAAATATTACATACAACACAGATATGACAATACATAAAGTAAAAAAGAACACATGAGAAAATATATATAAATACATTATATTAACATTAATATATTATGGTCTCTTGGTTATGAACCTTTTAACCAGGTGCGTCTTAAGAGAGGAGGGGACCTGCGTGCTGCCTCCGCTGCGGGCCCCCTCCTCTCTGGCAGCAAGTAGACTCTGACATAGTGCCAGAGTCTACTGCACATCCGCAGGTCTCCGGGAACATGGTGCCCGAGCCTTGTTACCGGGGACAGCTCCAGTGCGGCAATTATCCAAGTGATTTGTGCCCGCACTGCCAGACCACCGCCGTGGGACTCCTGAGGGGTAAGCACACACTGCACCTATTATGGAAACGCCTATGCTTTTAACCTATATTCATAAGAAAATGTATGGGTTTAATGGAAAGGCAATATTACATCCAAGATATGGTTCTTTCTAATGGTCCCCATTTGAAACATCAGCATATTAAGCCTTCTAAACTATTTACCATAATATGCTATTATTAGTATAATTATACACTTTTTATTAAATCTGTGACTCTTTAATGTTTACCAACTGCGCAGTAAAACTTATCATATTCTGCACACTAAGCACATTCTTTTCATATGACCTTATTCTCCGAGCTCTGAGGAAGGTGAGCTTTTCAAGAACAAAATTAGGTTTTAAGTAGCTTGTGCTTCTGTCCATGTCATGTGACTCATGTGTTGGTATATAGGACCTGAATCAGAGAGGGACGCAATGTCATGTACGCAGAGGAGCAGTTACCTACTACCGCACATGACTAGAAGTCACACTGTGCATGTGGTGCAATGGCCTTGTGATGGCAGCCTCAGTGAGGATTTATTTGCAAAGTGATTGGCAGGCAGTGTTTGTGTGTGTCTTACTCAGATGGCCAAGGGCTGCAACCATCAAGACCGTGATCCCATGGTGCGCCTTCTGGCACAGCACTCTGACCTGCAATACTGTCAGGTGACACCTGTTGTCCTCAGACGCCTCCTGCAGCATTAGAATATTTTCTCATTGCTGCTGCGTCCAATGAGAATAGTAGCCATCTCCAAATCAGGCCCAGAGTCTTTGCTGTGAAGGCATTTCTATCTGTCTCTGAATCAGGCCAATAGTGCACTGATCACTCCAAGATCTTCTGACAATACAATACTAAGAGATTTTCTAATGCTATACAGAAAAAAAAGGAGTGTTATGGTAGACTTACTATGGTTAACACTCTCTGCGCGGTACATTGGTTCCACAGGAAAACATTGGGGTGTAGTGTAGGGTGGATCTTGATCCAGAGGCACCAACAGGCTAACGCTTTAGGCTGTCCCAGGATGAATTGTGGCCTCCTCTATAAACTCTGCCACCAGGTACTGGAGCTCAGTTTTGTTAACCAGTCAAATGCAGGAGCAGGCAAGAGAGAAGGCAGATGTATAGTCACATAAAACCACATTCTCACGACAGGAGAAGGGACCAGCGGCTAATGCCATACAAACCATAGAAGCTAGGTGCGTCAGGGTGGGTGCCCTGTGGAACCAATGTACCTCACAGAAAGAGTGTTACCCATGGTAAGTCTGCCATAACACTCCTTTTCTGAAGCAGGATACATTAGTTTCCACTGGAAAACATTGGGGATGTCCTAAAGCAGTTCCTGAAGGGAGGGGATGCACCTTAGCGGGTATTAGAACCCAGCATCCAAAGGAAGCATCCTGGGAGGCAGAAGTATCAAAGGCATAGAACCTAATAAACGTGTTCACTGAGGACCACATAGCCACCTTGACAATTGTGCTGCGGACGCGCCCCAGCGGGCTGCCCAAGAAGATCCAACAGACCGAGTAGAATGGATTTAAATAGCAGCAGGAGCTGGGAGTCCAGCCTGCAAATAAGCTTGTTCAATCACCATTCTAATCCATCTGGCCAAGGTTTGCTTATTCGCAGGCCAGCCACGTTTGTGGAAACAAAACAGTACAAAAAAGGAATCTGACCTCCTGATAGAGGCAGTCCTCTCCACATAAACACGGAGAGCCCTTACCACATCCAAAGAACGCTCTTTGGAGGACAAATCTGAAGAAATAAAGGCCGGAACCACAATCTCTTGCTTAAGGTGAAAAGATGACACCACCTTAGGCAAATAACCCGGTCGAGTTCATAGAACTGCCCGGTCACTGTGAAAAAACAAATAGGGTGGACGACAGGACAAAGAGCCTAAGTCCGACACCCGTCTTGCAGAGGAAATAGCCAGCAAAAACAGGACCTTGGCCGTGAGCCATTTAAGGTCCGCTAACTCAAGAGGTTCAAATGGAGATTATTGCTGTGCTTTTAGTACAACAGTCAAATCCCATGGAGTCACCGGAGGGACATAGGGAGGCTGAATCCTAAGAACACCCTGAGTGAAAGTATGAATGTCAGGTATAGATGCAATTTTTCTCTGAAACCATACCGACAAGGTAGAATTGTGAACCTTGAGGGAGGCCAGACAAAGACCTAGGTCAAGGCCTAGTTGCAGAAAAGCCAGGATTCTGGACGTTCTGAAACAATATGTATCATAATTCTTCTCAGTACACCAGGTGAAGTAAGAATTCCAGACCCTGTAATAAATCTGGACAGATGCCAATTTGCGGGCTTTCAACATAGTCTGGATTACCTGTCTCGAAAAATCCTTTGGCCCTCAGGAGTGATGCTTCAAGAGCCACACCATCAAAACCAGTCTGGCCAGGTCTGGGTAGAGAGAAGGGTCCATTACGAGAAGGTCTGGGCACTGAGGAAGTAGAAGGGGAATTCTCTGTCGATAGACCCTGCAGGTCTGAGAACCATTGCCTTCAAGGCCACACTAGAGCGAATAGAAGTAGTATTCTTCCTTCTTGTTTGAACTTCCATAGTACCCTGGGCAGGAGTGACATTGGAGGGAATACGTAGGGCAGCCGAAAGTTCCATGGAACCGCCAGTGCATCCATGAACGCTGTTTGAGGATCCCTGGTTCTTGATCCGAAGACCGGATCCATGTGATTTTGTCGAGACGCCATGAGGTCCACGACTTCCAGAATGAACACGGCCGATATGGCTGGCAGATGGCGTTCCACCCAACAAAGGATTTTTGACACTTCCATCATTGCCATGCAGCTTCGAGTGCTGCCTTGATTGTTCATGTATGCCACTGTGGTGGCGTTGTCTGACCGTACTTGAACAGGCCTGTTCTGTACCAGAGGCAGGGCGAGAGATAATGCATTGAACACCACCCTCAACTCTAGAATGTTTATTCAGAGGAATGATTCCTCCTTGGTCCATCGACCCTTAAACGAGTGTTGCTCCAACACCGCACCCCATACCCTCAGACTGGCATCCATTTTTAGCAGGACCCAGACGGGGATCCAGAAGGGACAGCCCCTGTTTAATCACTGGTCCTGTAGCCACAAGGTCAGCAACAGATGAACCTCCGGAGTTAAAGTGATCATCTGAGATCTGATCCGATGAGGTTGGCCGTCCCATTTGGAAAGGATTAACCTCTGTAGTGGGCGGGAATGAAATTGAGCATACTCTCTGATGTTGAATGCTGACACCATCAGGCCAAGTACTTGCATCGCTGAGTGTATCGACACTCTGTGGCGACAAAGGACGCATCTTATCCTGTCCTGAAGTTTCATGACCTTTTCTGGTGACAAAGGAAGCATCTTATCCTGTCCTGAAGCTTCAGGACCTTTTCTGGTTGACTGTGTTTGTCCAGAAGTGCCCCCAGGTACACCATGCTGTGAGCTGGGACCAGCGAGGACTTCTTCCAATTGATAAGCCACCCGTGAGCTTGCAGGAAGGGTACCGTCATTTGCAGATGATGAGGAGGACATCTTGGGAATTTGCCAGAATCAGCAGGTCGTCCAGATATGGCAGGATTCTGATCCCCTGGCAATGAAGATGGGCCGTCATCACAGCCATGACCTTGGTGAAGATCCGAGGAGCCATGGCCAGTCCAAATGGTAGAGCCTGGAATTGATCATGTAGGTTGCCAATAGCAAACCACAGAAACTGCTGGTGAGACATGGCAATAGGTATATGCAGGTATGCATCCTGTATATCCAGGGATATAGGTGAATAAGGCTCTTGGCGCAATGTCAGTATAGAAAAGCTTTATAGATAAATTCAGAAAAAAGAGAAAAGATGTCAAACTGAATAAAATTTAAAAAAACACATTTATTCTCACCAACTTTGGGTTAAAATCACAAGCTCAATAAAAATGATTCAAAATATACACATTCTATCCGATAGTGCGGGAAAGAAAGTATGTATATACAGGCAAATTATTATTCCATATAATGACTCCAACGGTCGCATTTCAATTGTAATTCTAAAAAGCTCTATTTAAGCTTTTAAAAATTGTAAAAAAATATATATATGTGATTTTCTATTTAATGTATGTATTTAATTCAGTCTGACATGAAAAAAGGAGAAGTAAAAAGAGATAAAAAGAAAAAGAAGAGGAGAGAAAAGTGAACAAAGAATTTTTTATATATATTAATCAAGACAATGATTAAGAATTTTTTTCTCTATAATCCTTTCTGGGACAGCTGTATCTCTGTTCTTCTCAGAGGAAGGCAGCTAGATCAAAATCTATGTTTAGACCTTTTGGAGTGATTGTATCAATCTGATATATCCATTTTGCTTCCTCTTTAGATATTTCTACTATTTTGTCTCCGCCCCTCCAGTTGTTTCTTATCCTTTTAATGCCTACAAATTTTAAACCTGTAGGGTCACTGTTGTGATGATTCTTAAAATGTACCGGGATGCTGTGTGATCTACATAATTTTTTATATTCCGTATGTGTTCTGAAATATACGTTATGGTAAGTACTTACCGTTGATAACGGTATTTCTCCTATGTCCACAGGTTTCCACAGGATAACATTGGGATATGATGGAGCGACAGCGGATTGGCACCAAACGATCACAAGCTTTCTGGCCTCCCAGAATGCACCGGGCTTGTCCATATAATCCCGCCCACTGACTCAGTCAAATCAGTTGTTTCCAAAGCATTTAGGCAGGAGCATTATGTAGAACCCTGTTAAGGCTAAAAACACTCATGCACACTCTTCCATGCAAGAGGGAAGAGTTTAGTGAGTATACAGATTCTCAAATCAGGTGCGTCAGAGTGGGATCCCTGTACTTTGATAATCCTGTACTTTGCATTTTTCCTTTGGGTCGGTCCTGACTGGATCCCAGTTGTTGTAAATTTTCTGATTGGGCTGCGAATTACTTATCTTTTGCACTGCCTTGGTAGATCTACTTTTGTAACCTTCTTTGTAGTCTTGAACATCTCTTCTATATTTCTTCTGTTTATAGGTTTATAGATGACGTTGTATTCATTTGGTCGGGCAGTCAAGAGGATCTAGAAAGCTTCATTAATTACATGAATCAAAACAACCTTGACCTTCATTTCACTGTAAACCACAGCAAGGAAAAAGTAATCTTTTTAGATCTAGAAATCTATGTGGAGGAAAACTCAATTGAAACCCGCACTCATATTAAAAAAGTGGACTGCAACACATAAATTGAGAAAACTAGTGCCCACCATCCTAACTGGCTCCACAGTATTCCCAAGAGATCCTTGAACTGGAAAGAAGTGCATTAATGTTACCAAATAAGAAGAAGGAAGAAAGCAGAGATCAGTGAAGATCGAAGCACCATTTATCACCCAGTACAGATCACAATCAAGAAAACTAGAAGGGATTCTAAATAAATACTGGCCGCTACTACTGAAAGATGAAAAGCTAAGTGAAATCAGAGGCGTAACTAGGGTAGGGCGAGTGGGGCACGCCGGCGGCGGTCAGGGCATCATGCCCACTTGCCCCCATCACGCCGCAATGTGAGGGGAGGAGAGCGCAATGTTCTCACCACCGCTGCCAGCAGCGCTGCGTGTGTCCGGGCTCCGGCGGCGTTAGCCAATCAGAGCTTGTGGACTGGCTCCTGATTGGCTGCCGGTCCGTGAGCTCTGATTGGTTAACGAACCGGCGCCACATAGCCGCCGCCGGAGACCTGGAGGGGCCAGGAGAGGCGCTGTGCTGCGCTCTCCTCCCCTCACATAGCACAGCCACAGAGGGAACGGGAAGGAAGCGGTGAGTGACCGGGGGGGGGGGAGGGGGATGTAACCGGCACTGTGGGGCATGTATCTGGCACTGTGGGGCAATGTAACTGGCACTGTGGGGCATGTATCTGGCACTGTGGGGCAATGTAACTGGCACTGTTGGGCATTGTAACTGGCACTGTTGGGCATTGTAACTGGCACTGTGGGGCATTGTAACTGGCACCGTTGGGCATTGTAACTGGCACTGTGGGGCAATGTAACTGGCACTGTGGGGCATGTAACTGGCACTGTGGGGCATTGTAACTGGCACTGTGGGGCATTGTATCTGGCGCTGTGGGGCATTGTATCTGGCGCTGTGGGGCGCTGTATCTGTCACTGTGGATCTGACACTGTGGGGCACTGTGCATCTGGCACTGTGGGGCACTGTGCATCTGGCACTGTGGGGCACTGTGTATCTGGCACTGTGGGGCAATTGTGTATCTGGCACTGTGTAAAAAGGGGACTCTGCATGCGTACTGTGCAAAAATTGAATGAAGGTGTGCTGAGTGACGACACAAGGGGTAGGTGATAGTGTGCTGAGAGGCGACACAGGGGGTAGGTGATAGTCATGTTGGTACGCCCCATTTTCAGTGGCCACACCCCTTCTGGTGCGTGGCCAAGCCCATTTTTTCTGGCGCACATACTTCTTTTGTTGTGTTTTTTTTTTTTTTTTTTTTTTGGGGGGGGGGGGGGGGCGGAGCGCCACTCTTCATCTGCCCTGGGCTCCAAAAACCATAGTTACGCCTCTGAGTGAAATACACCTGAAGAAACCACGCATGATATATCAAAAGGCAAGAAATGTAAGATCAACACTAGTGAAGAGTGGCCTACCTATTGAAGCCAAGAAAGAGGAAAAACAAACATGGTTAAATAGTGTAAAGAAGAATGGTTTTCATTACTGTTTAAGGTGTCAAAATTGTAAAAACACTAAACAAACCAGTACTAAGAACATCGAGACCTTCTGCTCAAATACAAATATAAAGGAATTCAAGATAAAGGAAGAGATAACTTGTGATACAAGAGGAATTATCTACCTTTTGGAATGCCCGTGTGGACTCCAGTATGTGGGACGGACCATACGACCACTGAAATGCCATATTTCAGAACACATACGGAATATAAAAAATAATGTAGATCACACAGCATTCCGGTACATTTTTTTTTTTTTTTTTTACTTTTTATTTACACCAGGAGAGACAGAGAAATATACAATACAGATTCAATTGCATAATAAAATGTGAAAATCAGTCTCCATGGTGGTAATTTTTCAAATAATTTTGTGCATATTTAAACAGATATACAAAAATTTCTCCCCAAGCGGGGAGCATAAACATGAAGAAAACAGGAACATCGGGGAATAATGAGAGAGGGGGGAGGGGGGGGGGAGACAGAGAGAGAGAGAGAGAAAAGGAACAACAGAGCCGTTCTATAGGGAAGTAAGAGGTTGGGAACAGTCCTCTGTATTGATAACAGAGGGAGGGACAATTGAAGTGCTAGAGGAAATCGTATTGTGAGCAGTGTTGGCAATGTTAGCAGTGTTAGCGGATTTAGCAGAGTCCGGGCATCAATAAAGAGCGTGCGAGGAACCAAGGAGACCAAACGTTGTGGAACTGAGCCACAGTGTTATTCCTTAGGCTTGTAATGTATTCCATATTAGCTATATGGTTAATCTTGGTCAACAGTACAGCCTTGGAGGGTGGTTTATGATCTTTCCAGCATTTAGCAATCAGTGATTTAGCCACCATGCAAATTTGCATGGTAAGCTTGTCTTGGGTTTTGGGTAGTGACGGTGTGGGGGCGTGAAGCAAAGCGATTTCAGGGGAGAGGGCTAGGTTATGCCCGCAGGTTTGAGCAATAAGTGCTCCAACCGTGTTCCAGAAGGTGCGGACAGAGGGGCATGTCCACCATATGTGAAAAAAGGTGCCCTCCTCTCCACAGAGTCTCCAACACAAGTTTGATGTTGTAGGGAAAATGGAGTGAAGTCTGGAGGGAACCAGATACCATCTGGTGTAGACCTTATAACATGTTTCCCTAAGTGCCACACTAATAGAAGCTTTCGCTATGCGCGTTCTGATTTCCTCCCATTGATCATCTTCCAACGGATGGGAGAGATCTGATTCCCAAGCTAATTCATGGGGTTCACGGGTCGGGGGATCTGGAGCCAAGACTGAGTTGTATATTGTTGAGATATTTTTGCCAATTGAACGTAGACACATATGTTCAAAGGAGGTGGGTGATTTCAGAGGGGTAGTTTTAAGCTGAGATTTGAGGAAGCTAAGAATTTGGACATATTGGTATTGACACGAGGAAGGGATACCAAAGCGCTCTTGAAAATCTCCAAAAGAGGTCGGTGCTGAGTGGCCTTTAACATGGATAAATCTCGTGACGCCCTGGGATTGCCATGGGGCCGCTATTCTGTGTTCGCAGCCTGGGGGGAAGGCAGGGTGTCCCCAAATGGGCGATAAAGGTGAGGGGTATGAAGATAGATTGTGAGTACTGCGGAGTTTGTCCCACAGTCCAAGGGTGAATTTAATCGTGGGGACTGAGTAGGCCGAGGCTGGTCTGCAGGATCCGGGGAGCCATGGAAGAGAGTCGAGGGGTATACCCTGATATATGGAGTTTTCAATATCTAACCATTTTCTGTTCCCTTGGGGGGAATGCCAGGACACTATATGGTTGAGGTGACAGGCGTTAAAGTAAGCCTGAAAGTCAGGGTATCCCAAACCACCTAAGGTGGCATTCTTAGTCAGCAGTGTTCGTCTCAATCGAGGTTTACGATGAGCCCAAATAAATTTGTTGCACATTGATTGTAGGGAAGCCATAGTAACTCGGGGTACCATTATTGGAATGGTCTGAAACAGGTAGAGAATACGTGGCAGAAGATTCATTTTTAGGGTATTGATCCGTCCTATCCATGAAACAAATAAACGGTCCCATTTATCTAGATCTTGAGTGAGAGTTTTAATCATAGGAACATAATTAGCCTGGTATAGGCTGGTGTAGGATTTAGTAATAAATATGCCAAGGTATTTAATAGCCGAAGGTCTCCAAAGAAAGGGGAAGGAGGAAGTTAAGATCAAACGGGTATGGGATGGAACATTAAATGTAAGGGCCTCAGATTTGGTGTGGTTTATTTTGTAACCAGATAGGGAACCATATAAGAGTAATTCTTTCTGTAGATTAGGGAGAGAGATCAGAGGGTTAGAGAGAGTCAAGAACACGTCATCTGCAAACAAAGAAATTTTATACGAGTTCTGTCCCTCTGTAACACCTCCAATGTCAGTATTAAGTCTAATTCGGGCCGCAAGAGGTTCAATGCATAGGGCAAAAAGTAGGGGCGAGAGGGGGCAACCCTGCCGAGTACCATTCTTCAGGCTAAATCGAGGTGAGCTTAAGCCATTGGTCAAGACCGCAGATGAGGGGTTAGAATAGAGAGCCGCTATTGCAGTGATGAAATTACCATGGAAGCCAAATGTAGACAAGGTAGAAAACAAAAAGGGCCAAGAGATGCGATCAAATGCCTTTTCGACGTCTAGTGCCAAAGCAATCGCTGGTGTTTTCGTCAATTTTATTTGATGTATCAATTTAACTATGCGTCTGGTGTTGTCCGAGGCCTGACTGCCAGGAACAAATCCTACTTGATCAGGATCTATTAATGATGGCAGCACAGTGTTTAGACGTGATGCCAAAATTTTGGCAAAAAGTTTGAGATCGGTATTTATCAAAGATATGGGTCTATAATTTGAGCAATGCGAGGGATCCTTTCCGGGTTTCGGGATTACTATAATGCGGGACGTCGTGGAGTCGGTGTGAAAAGGTGTACCCTGTAGTATTTCATTAAACAGAGAAGCCATGTGAGGAATGAGTTGAGGGGTGAAGGTTTTATAGTATACCATCGGATAGCCATCTGGGCCAGGTGCTTTAGAAGGCTTCTGGGTTTTTAGTGCCGCCTCAATTTCCTCAACAGAGATTTCAGCATTGAGAGCTGAATTAGTCTCCTCGTCTAACCGAGGGAGAGCGCACGAGTCTAGATATTGTTTTGCTTGGTCGGCTTGTGCTAAAGGGTCAGGCGGGGGTTCAAGGTTATAGAGTGTCTTATAGTAATCAGAAAAGACACTGTTAATTTTTTTAGGGTCGTAGGTAATGTTACCTGAGGATTGTCTTATAGAATGGATGCATTGGTTAGCCTTTTTGGCACGTAAGCGATTGGCCAACAATGTGTGTGCTTTGTTACTTTTGTCATAAAACAATTGATTAGCCCATCGAAGCGAGCGCTCGATATTTTCCGCCAATAGTGATTGTAGGCCATCACGTGCTTTAGAAAGTTCGGCTAAAAAATTTTTGGAGCGTGTACGTTTGTGTTCCTGATCCAATGTTGCAATGTCATTTGTTAACTGAGTAATTTGGTTTTCCCGATTTCTCTTACGGCGGGATGCGAATTGGATAATGGATCCTCTGATGACCGCCTTATGGGCTTCCCATATAGTGGCTATACTGCAGTCACTTTCTACATTAACCTCAAAATATTCCCGAAGCTCATTTTTAATTAGGTCTTGGAACTTAGGGATCTTCAATAATGTCTCGTTAAGTCTCCATGACGGTCTACCGTCAGGGATATCAAAAATGTCAAATGTCGCAGCTAATGCTGCGTGGTCAGTCCAGGTAAGCGGAGTTATCGAGGAAGAGCAAGCACATCGTGTGGGTTGGAATAAAAAGTGTAGTCCCTGGTGGTCGGATTAAGGAAACGCCATACATCGAACAAACCAGCCTCGGCCATGCTCCTGTGTAATACTGAGGAGTTTAGGGTTTGACTGCTGCGCAAGGGGCCGGATCTGTCCAGGTTCGTGAGAGCCATATTGAAGTCTCCGCCAACAAGTGTTTTGCCTCGTCTATATGAATAAAGGTCGTGGAAAAATTTGCGGAAGAATTTGGACTGGGCAGTGTTTGGAGCGTACAGATTAGCTAAGGTCACCTCCTCGTGTCCAATTTTGCCTCTTTCCATTATATAGCCACCTTCATTGTCGCATTTACAGTCTAGGAGTTGGAAAGGGACCGACCCCCTTACCAAGATGGCCACTCCATGTCTTTTTGCTGTGTGATTGGAGTACCAGGCCATGGGAAATTGTTTAGATGCCAGGGAGGGATGGGAGTCTGATTTCAGGTGTGTTTCCTGTAAGAAAATTACGTCACCTTTTAATGTTTTAAGAGACCTGTGGAGATGAGAACGCTTCTGGGGAGTATTCAGTCCCTTGGCATTAATGGACAGGCATGTCAACGGCATGGTTGAAGCAAGAGAAGGAGTGGTTCGCTGGAAATCTCTAGGGTCCCGGACTCTGCTAGGGTGGACGAGAAAAACAGAAAGGAAGAATAGAAAGGAAAAAATGGAAATGTATATTACTATATACGATCAATATTCAATAACTTGGTCTATCTGTCTGTGAATACAGAGATGTCCACTCGCAGGTGTACTGTAACAGGGGCCTAAGAGAGGAAGAGAATAGAAAAAAGAGAAACAAAATAAAAAGAAGAAAAAAAAAATAGACGTAGTATCCAATATGCAGGATACTCGGCTGTCAAGATTGAGCTCTAGTAGAAAAAAAAAAGAGCTCACTGGTGGGATACAAATGCACTATAGCAAAAGAGGGTATTGACCCGCTATATTTGAATGTATCTTTGATCCCTATGAATCGGGGGAGGATGTATCAAGACAGGGCACTGACGCCCCCACCCGTAACCATTAATAAACAAAAAGAATGGACCGTCTTGCATCTAATTGAGACCTAGCACTGGGGCGGAACATTCTAGATACAGAACGCTATAGAAAAAGTGATCATATTACAGCTAGCATCAATTAAATAATAACACTAGAGCATACAGTAAAGTCGCTGAACAGGCCGGCGGCCTGGGACAGGCCCCACGGCAGCGGCAAAGGAGTCATTCCAAAACCCCAACCATAAGGCCGTGCCCCCGACCCGCGAAACAACAACACTGCAAATCGTGAGCTATAATGGTCCGCCAACAAGAACATTGTGGGAAAAAAGTTAAAAGGTTGTTAGTGTACAAAAACGGTATCTAAAACATGAATTACGTAGCAGTTGAGCAAAGTAGAGAACAAAATCAGGTATACTAAACGTTCCAAAAACACAGAATTTAAACGTAACTATAGGGAGCATCACATCTATGAAGTGGCAGCTGGAGATAGCTGCAACTTTCGAAGAAGCTTGTCCCCTTCATCAGGAGAGCGGATGGTGTGAACTTTGCCGTCAATCTCCACAATGAGGCGAAAAGGAAAACCCCAGCGGTACTTGTAACCATTGTCGCGCAGTGTTGAGGTAACGGAACGGAGATCACGCCGTTTGGCAATGGTCACCGGCGACAAGTCTTGGTAAATCTGAATCCGGGAATCTTCGAATAAAATTGTGGTTGAATTCCTGCACGCCAGTGTGATGCTGTTTTTAATCTTGAAGGACAGAAACCGGAGGATAACATCGCGGGGAGGGTCCGAGTCCTTCGGTTTAGGTCTCAGGGCGCGGTGTGCTCTCTCTATCGAGATGGCAGAATCCGAGAGCAACGGGACCAAGTGAAGAAACAAGCGTCGAAGGTATGATTCCAGTTCGGAGGCAGAGACAGATTCGGGGATATTGCGGATGCGTAAATTATTCCGTCTCTCGCGATTTTCGCTGTCCTCAACTTTATCTTTAAGGAGTTCCAGCTCGCTGGATAGGTAGCTCATGTCCTCACCCACTTGCTTGCGGAAATTTTGTTGGTGGTCTTCCCGAGATTCCAGCGCGGTTGTGCGGGAGTCTAAAGCCGCCATATCAGATTTTAATTCTCCGATCGCTGACTGGAGGGCTGTCGTGAAGGAGTTCTTAAGGTCTAAGATCATATTCTGAAGGGATTGAATGTCCGCCTTAGTTGAGGGTGCATCCGTCTGATCCATAATGGGGGTAGGCATCGGTGAGGGTGGAGATGAAGTGTCAGACAGTTTTTCTCGGCGTGAGAAGTGTTGCGAGATATCTTGTGAAGCTCCCGTTTTTTTTGCTCTGGTGTTCGCTCTGCTCATAATATCTGGTAGGATTAAACCGACCGTTTAAGGAGTGGTGACAAGAATGATCCGCTTGGATGTTACGTGTTCAACAGTAGGTCCGGGTGAGGGGGAAGTCAGGCATCCGTAGTATTACATCATTTACAGGATCTGGGTCCTATTTATCCGTTAAATCAGTGAGAGGGATCACCAGGAGAGTGACCTGATTTATCACACGTCTGTCCCTGAGTATATGGAAAGGTATATCCTCAGCTGCAGGGTTCAGGTTCTGAACTTATAAAGCCATTAAAATAAGCCTGATAGTGCTATGAGCTCGTTTCCATTCAGTTCCAGCAGGGGCAGCACAACTCAAAGAAGAGGGGCCTGTCCTGCCACCTCCAAGATGGCCGCCGTCAACAATGTGTGAGGTGTGTCCCTACGGGGTTTCACAGTTTTGCCTCCTTGGGATTGTGGTAACTTGATGTTCCTGGTCTCCCCAGCGCCCCCAGTTAGCTCGCCCCAGCTGTTTTTGCGGCCCGCCGGCTGATCACAGTGATGCAGCGTCTGATTCCCGTCAGACGCCACATCCAAGATGGCCACCGGGTCTCCGCAGCCCGGCTCCGGCCCTGCAGTTTCCGCGGCACCCGGACTCACTCCAGCCACACGTCTCGTCCTCCCCAGGTAAGGGGCACACAGCCGGGCAGCGGGGTAAGTTCCAGCTTGTGTTTTAAAGCGGCCGGGGGTCGATCGTTCTCGGGCGGGGGTGGAGGCTAATCGAGGTCCCGGCTTCGCTGCAGAGGGAGGGCCGCAACCTGCAAGCACAGGGCAGGCCTGTGCTCCGGCTCCGCAACTCGCTCCCCAAGTGCCTCTAGGCGTAGGAGATGGTGTAAGACGATATAGAGGGGGTTTAGGCAATGTGAGGGCTAGTTTAATGGTGTATTATGGCTGGGTCCAGCAGGAGCTCTCCAGGGACACGTCCTCTCAGTCAGGCCACTAGCCACGCCCCCCGGAGAGGTGTTTTTTAGTGCCAGCAGATGTGATTTGCCCAGGCCCCACAGCGAAGCCAGTGAACGAATTCCCAAAGAAAGCGCAGCAAAATCGACCCAGGCAATAGAGCCGCGGGGCACAAAGGAGGCCACCATTTGACTTAGATGGCTAGCCAGATAATAAAATTTGACATCAGGAAATCCTCAACCCCCTTCTATGCGGGGGAGCCGGAGCAGAGTAAAGGCTATCCGTGGGGGTTTGTCGTTCCAGACAAACTTCACGAATGAGGCCTGGGCATCCCTAAGAACCTTCTCCGGTACCCTCACAGGTAGAGTTTGGAAAAGGTAGAGGAGTTGTGGCATAACTGTCATTTTAAGGGCAATAATCCTACCCAGCCAGGATATGATATATGTTCTCCATCTTGTCAAATCAGATTTGATCTTGGTCAGTAACCGCGGGTAATTTTCAGAATACAGGGCATTATAATGAGAAGTAATATAAACACCTAGGTACTTAATCTTATTGGTCTGCCACCGAAGGTCGTAGGAGGACTGCAGGGAGCGTTTGAGATCTCCAGGTACATGTAGTAACATGGCT
Organism: Pseudophryne corroboree; assembly: GCF_028390025.1. NCBI lineage: Eukaryota > Metazoa > Chordata > Amphibia > Anura > Myobatrachidae > Pseudophryne > Pseudophryne corroboree. The sequence goes on from NC_086445.1 coordinate 266,009,892, forward strand.
TCAGATTTAATAAAATTTATTTTATAGCCCGACAGGGAACCATATTCCTCTATAATCTGATACAAGGCGGGGAGGGAAGACTGCGGCTGAGTAAGAGATAGCAGTACATCGTCGGCGAAGAGCGAAATCTTAGACTCCTGCGAGCCCACCTTCACTCCCCGAATTACACCGGAGTTTCTTATCATAGCAGCTAGTGGCTCAATGACCATGGCAAAAACCAGGGGGGAGAGAGGACACCCCTGCCTGGTCCCATTGGATAGCGGGAAGGAGGGGGACAGTATTCCGTTAGTGAGAACCTTAGCTATAGGAGAGGAGTAGAGGGCAGAGACCCCAGTCAGAAATTCCGCTGATATCCCAAATACCTGTAGAGTCTGAAATAAGAATGGCAAAGAGATACGATCAAACGCCTTCTCGGCGTCGAGGGAAAGGATAATAGATGGAGTTTGCCTGCTATTCAACAATTGGATAATATCAATCGCTCTTCTAGTGTTGTCCCTGGCCTGGCGTCCAGGGATAAATCCCACTTGGTCATAATGTATCAGACCAGGGAGCACACCATTGAGGCGGGTAGCCAAGATCTTTGCGTAAATTTTGATATCTAGATTCAATAAGGATATCGGGCGATAGTTAGCGCAATTTCGTGGATCTCTGCCCTCTTTGTGGATGACTATAACTCTAGCCTCCAGCATATTACTTGGGAATGGGGTGCCATGTAGTACAGCGTTGAACAGTACCCTGAGATGGGGGACCAACAAGGGGGCAGATTTTTTATAGTATGAGGCCGAGAAGCCATCAGGGCCCGGGGCTTTAGAAGATTTAAGATTTCTCAAGACGGCAGTTATTTCTTCCTCATGATATCTTTATTCAGCTCCGCAGAGTCGGTGTCAGATAGTCGAGGGAGATCGGCCCGACGCAAGAATTCTGAAATTAAAGCGTCGGGGGGGGCCGGGATCTGGATTAGTGGAGTTTAAATTATAGAGTTTAGTGTAATAGTCCCGGAACACCCTGTTTATACCCCCTGGGTCATATGTGACCTCACCAGATTCGGCGTGCACCGCCAGGATATTATTTCGTGATCGTTGTGCTCTAAGGCGGGAAGCCAGGATTCTATCAGCTTTGTCACCTTTCTCATAGAAGGTCTGGTTAAGCCTCTGAAGAGTCTTCGCCGTACGTTCCGACAGAGAGAGTGACATTGCAGTTCTAGCTTCCAGCAGGGGCTCTAGGTTAGATGGGGTAGGAGAGAGTTTATGTTGGCGCTCAAGGGCTTGGAGTTTAGTAGAGAGGGAAAGGAAGCTAAGTTCCCGGGATTTTTTAAGCCTAGATGCCTGGCTAATCAGATGGCCGCGTAGCACAGCTTTATGCGCCTCCCATAGAGTAACAGGAGAAGTCTCCGGGAGGTCATTAAGAAGAAAGTAGTCAGCAAGGAGGCTTTTAATCTGGTTGGTAACTTCCTGGCTATGCAGTATGGAATCGTTCAGACGCCAGGAAACAGGAGGGGGGCGTGGGGCAATGGATTGGAGATCAGCAGTGATCGGGCAATGGTCAGACCAAATCATAGGGAGTATGTTAGCAGATTTCAGTTTAGAGGATAGATCCTGGCTGAGTAGGATCATGTCAATCCTAGAGTAGGACTTATGTACAGAGGAAAAAAAAAGTATAGTCCCTGGTCAGAGGTTTAGTTAGCCTAAAAGAGTCAAATAGCAAGTGGAATTTCAGAAGATCTAGCAGAGCAAGAGATGCAGAGGTCGGGCGGGGGTGGTTAGAAGAGCGAGAAAAAGGAGGGGAGGACCTATCCAACGAGGCATCAAGCACCTCATTAAAATCTCCTGCAACGATGACCTCTCCTCTACTGAGTCTAGTCAAATGTGCACTCAGCCTCCTAAAGAATGTAGCTTGGTTTTGGTTCGCGGCGTAGATATCAACAAGGGTACTCAGGCTATCATTTAGCTTCCCAACAAGAATAAGCCATCTACCTGATTTATCCGCATGACTGTCCAACAATTCAAACGTAAGGTGAGCAGCTATCAAGATGGAGACCCCCCTTTTCTTTTGTGTAGCATCACATGCATGAAATGTAAGAGGGTAAGCTTTGGATTTTAAATCAGGGTGAAAGGATTTCTTAAAGTGGGTTTCTTGTAGGAAAACCAAGTCACCTTTGGCCTGTTTAAGAGAAAGGAATAGCTTGGTGCGTTTGTTAGGGCTGTTCAAACCTTTGACGTTATGTGAATAAACTTTAAGAGCCATGGCCAGCTAGTTTTCGAAACGCCTCATCGCCTCCCTCCGGACACCGCAACCCTATAAGAAACCAGAACAAAAACAGTGTAAGTATATGTGGCAATCGGCAAACATCTTTACAAGTTTGGACAAAAAAAAGAAAAGAGCACAGAAACAGGGGGAGCAAAACACGGGAAAAATAGGGAAGAGGGGAAGGTTGGAGACCAGAAGAAACTACATCTGGCCTAGCGTGCCGGTCAGGGGACAACCAAAAGGGGTCACTAAGTGACAACGACCGGACTAGGGTATAAGACCCAGCTGTGGGGACGCGGCCTGGCCGGGATAGGTGCATCAAGGGTGACGGGCACTCACCATGGTGCCCCAAGTCTGGGAACCAGTATTAAAGGAATACAGGAGTAAGCAACAGTTCCCAATCCCCACTATCATATGGGGTAACTAGTAATATAAAGGTGGCTATCCAAGGCTGAAACAAACATTACCTTGAGCGGGGGATAGCACTAACACATATTTAAACAGTAGATGGCAGTTCCAGCACAGAGGGATACATTTCCCATAAGGGGAGCCTCTGCTCTATATTCTCTCCGAACATGTGGCTACGGTGATAAGAGCTAGTTGGCTAGTTGGTTATACCATGTACAGGGGGAGCTGGGCGAGTAGTGAAATAGAAACAGGGAAAAATTACATCACCCCAAAATAGGCATACGTAGAAGTAACAGATTATATAAATGGAACAGTGTTTAAACATTTGTGTGTCCCGAGTCTAGGGACCAGTGTTAAGGGTATAAGAAATTAAAGAACATTCCCTAAATCCTACTACCATACAGAGCAACTAGTAAAATAATAGTGACTATCCAAAACTGAGACAACTACAACCATATGTGGAGGATAGCACTAACAAACAGTAAATAGAACAAAAGGTGTCAGTTCCAGCGCTGGGGGATGTATTTCCTAGAGGGGGAGCCTCATCCCTACAACCTCCCTGTATACACGGCTACGCTAATAGAAGCAAAACAGCTAGCTGCATATGCCGGGTACAAGGGAAGTCGGTCCAGCACTGGAATGGAAGAAGAGAGAAAGTACATCTCCACAAAATAAACATGCATTGAAGTAACACATTACAGAAATTGAATAATAATTAGACACGTAAGGCATCAGGTGGGGGGGGGGGGGGGGCGGCCGAGGCTGATTTCCGTGCAGACGGTACTCGCGACCAGTCTCGATTCAGAGAACGTCTCGGAGTGGCAGTTGACTCTATGGAAGAGGCCTCGCCTGTCCGCCGTGGAGACTCGGACAATGCCGTAGGCGGAGAAAGACCCAGGTCACGTAAGAGTCCTTTAGCTTCGGCAAGATCTCTAGCCGAGTGGAGTCGGTTATGGTGCCACACCAGAATACGATAGGGGAAACCCCATCTATAACGGATGCCACTGTCCTGAAGAGTCGAGGTGATGGGTCGGAATTCTTTCCATTTAAGCAGGGTGCTAGGTGCAATATCTTGAAATATTTGGAGAGAATTCCCAGGAATTCCAGCTTGGAGAGCTTCCTAGCCTCCCTGAGCATGTCCTCTTTAGTCGTATAGTAATGGCACCGCAGGATAACATCTCTGGGCTGGGCTGCATCTTGAGAGCGAGGGCGGAGAGCCCTATGTGCCCTGTCCAACAAGAGTTGGTCTACCGGAGTTGAGGGCGACAGGTGTACAAACAGTTTCTTAAGGTAATCGTGTAGGGAGGTCATATCAACGTCCTCAGGGACCCCTCGGATGCGAAGATTATTTCGTAGCGCCCTATTATCCTGGTCTTCTTGGCTTTCTAGGAGTAATTGCATTTCCTGCTTTAGACCGTGGATTTCATCCTCTACTCCCTGCTGGAAGGCAACCACTTCATCTATTTTAGACTCTAAGTGGTCCGTTCTGTCTCCAAGGTCGGTAACATAAGCCTTAAGAGAGGCAATGGCCGAATGTACCTCTGCCTGCACCGCTTGTACTGATTTCCTTGTCTCCTGAATTTCACGGAAAAGCCTTTGCAGGTCTTTCCGGGTCAATGGGGAATGATCCGAGTCCTCCGAATCCGATACATCAGGTAGCGAGGGAGCCCCATGCCCCGTAGATTTATCATTTGAGTAAGCAAATTTTTTCAGGCTTTGGCTCAGATCCCCCCGTGTTGCTTTTTGTTACCTCTGGGCATGTTGGAACGTGCGTGTAGAACAGCTTTAAAAGATCACTGCATTACAGAGTTAGAAAAGTCCCGGTAGTAGAAACAATATACTTGCAAAAATTATGGTATAGAAGGTCCCCAGACTCAGGGCAGAATTCTGCGAATCACATTGTTGGAAGAGTCGGCTCTCTCAGGCAGCTGGAATCAAACAAAAAAGCCACCAGTAGATGGAGCTCCAAAGTCAAATATCATAAATAGCAAGGCAGCTGTGTCAGAGCAAAAGTAAAAATATATATATATATTTTTTTACAGTAGTAGCAATGGAGGCTCTACAGGGTGAACACCACTTGTAGCCAGCCCTGCAGTGCAGTGCGGTCCAGTCCCCAGCGTAGGTGAATGTATAGGAGGGGTTCAGGATGGACGGAGCCAGGATAGGGAAATATGTGATGGGGGATGGAGATCTCCCTTTTTACACCCCCACTCCTCCTCAAGTGCTCCCAACCAGGTAAGGGGCCCCAGCCACGGACCAGCTACAGGCCAGGGAACCCCACTGTGGACACCAGCCAGAGGGAGAGGCAGGAGCACCACGGTGCCCTCATCAAAGATGGCCGTCGGCGTCCGGAGAGGACAGAGCCTCCAGGGCCCAGCACCCCACCAGCCCAGCAGGACGAGCTCCCCAGGTGCAGAAGGTGGAGGACCCGGAGGCGCCCGGTATGTGCTGCAGGACTGAGCGCCTCACGACCCACCACGGAGGTGTCCGGCACAGTTGCGGGCTTACAGGAGCACTCGGCGGCTGCCTCCGTCACTACAGGCCCCGGCTCGGCGGGCGGAAGTAGGCCCCGGGACGGACGTTGGGGATGGAGTTCGCCTACCCGCTCCTCCAGGAGCTCACAGAGGGGACGAACAGAGCAGCGCGGCGGTGGAGGGAGCCGGGCACAGCAGGAGATCGGATGCCGGACAGATCAGTGGTTCCCGCGGCGGGGAACTCCCGGTGCCGGCCGTCTTCAAAATTGAGCCCCCGGCCTCTGGGGGGTGTGCAGGCCCCAACCTGCAAGGAGGCAGGAGGCCCCCTCCGGCTCCGGGACCCCACACACCATGTACAGGGGGGATAGGGGCGGAATGTAGGGAGCAGGTAGAGCTATATAGGTGCGGGAATAGGGACAGTAAAGGCTCTATAGGAGGCCGAGTGTGGGAGCTCCCCACAGCATTCCGGTACATTTTAAGAATCATCACAACAGTGACCCTACAGGTTTAAAATTTGAAGGCATTAAAAGGATAAGAAACAACTAAAGGGGCGGATACAAAATAGTAGAAATATGTAAAGAGGAAGCAAAATGGATATATCAGATTGATACAATCACCCCAAAAGGTCTAAACATAGATTTTGATCTAGCCGTCTTTCTCTGAGAAGAACAGAGATACAGCTGCCCCAGAAAGGAAAAAAAAACCTTATTCATTGTCTTGATTAGTATATATAAAAAATTATTTGTTCACTTTTCTCGCCTCTTCTTTTTACTTCACCTTTTTTCATGTCAGACTGTATTAAATACATATATTAAATGGAAAAACACATTTTTTTTACAATTTTTAAGAGCTTAAATAGAGCTTTTTAGAATTACAATTGAAATGCGACCGTAAGGGGTTAAAACTATCAACCCACAGCTAGGACCAATCATGGAAAGGTTCAGCCTATATAGGATAGAGCAGTGGTTCTCAAACTCGGTCCTCAGGACCCCACACAGTGCATGTTTTGCAGGTAACCTAGTAAGTGCACAGGTGTATTAATTACTCACGGACACATTTTAAAAGGTCCACAGGTGGAGCTAATTGTGTTACTTGTGATTCTGTGAGGAGACCTGTAAAACATGCACCGTGTGGGGTCCTGAGGACTGAGTTTGAGAACCTGTGGGATAGAGTATCTTGTGTGACAGCTATCCCTGACGAAGCCCCTGAAGGGGGGAAACGCTTTGCAAGCATCACACATCGTATACCAAGCTCACATTTTACGCTGACCCCGCCCCCAGAAGTTGGAAACCGCAAAACCGGAAGCAGTAGGTCTGCGTTCCAAGCCTGCGTGTCAAGCAGTGCTGAGGACCATCACTGCTCTGGGAGGCGGCCGGCTCCAGCCGAAGACGGAAGCTTGGGGTGAACCTGGCGAGGGGAGGACAAACGCTGTAAGAGCCCTATCTGGCGTGGGATATCAGGTCCCGGGACAATAACAGCCGATTAGGCTTTCCTTTCCAAGCAGCATTTTATATATTATATGGAATATTAATTTGTATATTTTGACACTGTGCATTGAATAATTTTTATTGAGCTTGAGCTTGTGATTTTAACCCAAAGTTGGTGAGAATAAATGTGTTTTTTTATTTTATTCAGTTTGACATCTTTTCTCTTTTTTCTGAATTTCTTATCTATAACTGTTTTCTATACTGACGTTGTGCCAAGAGCCTTATTCACCTATACAAACTAAACTAGTGAGGGTACTAGTTCATTCAATGGCTGCACATCTACTTTTACTTTCTTCCCTCTTTCTACATAAGGAGTTGCGCAGATAGTATTCTTCCAATTATATATCCAGGGATACCATATAGTCTCCTGGTTCCATAGCCAGTATAATTGAGCGCAGTGTTTGCATACGAAACCTGGGCACTCTCACAAACTTGTTCAGGGATTTGAGGTTGAGAATAGGCCGGAATGACCCATTTGGTTTCGGGACTAGAAACATGGTCTAGTAATAACCTCTGCCTCCTTGGGACTGAGGTACTGGCACAACCACTCCTGTACTCAGGAGAGAACTGACACTTGTTTGCAAAGCTTGCGCATTTAACGGATCCGAAGGTAGAACCGTGGTGCAAAACTTGCGAGGGGACGTCTCTTGAAAGAGACAGTGTACCCGTGAGAGACAACTTCCAGCACCCATGCGTCTGAAGTGGTCTTTAACCAGACCTGGGTGAACTGTTGAAGTCGGCCTCCTACCCTGGGATCCCCCTGGGGAGGCCTGCCCCGTCATGCAGCAGGCTTGTCTTGTTTAGAAGCAAGCTGATGGGCTGCCCAGAATTGTTTGACCTTGGGCTTAGTGGTTTTGGGAGTACGAGACTGTCTCGGGTATGCCTGACCTTTTGCTTTCCCTTGAGGCCAAAAGGAACGAAAAGTGGTACCTTTTGCCTTCTGTGCAGAAGGATTAGTATTTGGGAGAAAAGCAGTCTTAGCAGCTGCTAACTCAGACACAATTTTGTTCAAGTCTTCCTCAAACAAAAATGTCCCCAGTAAAGGGGAGTACCACCAACATCTTTTTGGAGTCTAGGTCCACTTTCCATGACCTCAACCACAGAATATGGCGTGCCAGGACAGACGTCGACTACGTCTGTCCTGGCATGCCATATTCTGTGGCGGCCAACACACCCACCTCAGGAGGACGCCTCCTGAATGTAATAGGCAGCGGTGGTAATGTGAGACAGATATTGTCTGGCACTGTCAGAAATATCCTTAGGCACCTCTTCCTCTAATGCCTGAACCCGCGCTTCAATACCTTTTGCAGCCCAGGAGGCAGCAATAGTGGGCCTATGCAAAGCTCATGTAAGGGAGTAAATAGACTTCAGGCATCCCTCCACACGCTTATCTGTTGGTACCTTCAGTGAGCTGACAGTGGTGACAGCAGAGTGGACACCACAAGGCAGGTGACGTGAGAATCCACAGGCGGTGAATTTACCCACTTGCTACATAACTCTGCAGGGAGAGGATAGCGAGCCAATGCGCATTTAGGCAGAGGCAGGGCCGGATTAACAATGGGGCGGGTGGAACTGCAGCTCCAGGCCCTCCCATGAAATTAGGCCCACAGGACTCCCTGCAGTGCTGTGCAGCCAGTATTGACAGAAGAAAAATCCTGTCACCAGCAACAGCCCTGCTCACCTCCCAGCCACCCCACGTACCCCACGATCAGCAGGAGATGTCACTCCCATCTACACACGGAGCAGTCTGAAGCTCCGCACCCTGGTCGTCCGAAGCTCCGCCCCCTGGTCGTCCGTAGCTCCACCCCTTGGCTGTCTGAAACTCTGTCCCCCTTGCCTGAGGCTGTGACGTGCCTCAGTTGGCTGAATCCCATTCACGGCCCCTCCAGACCTCAGCCTCTGGGTTTAGTTAGCAACAAGGCACTAATGGTGTGATAGTAAATGCTGCTGTGGGTGGAGCACAGGAGGAAATCCAGCTGTCACTGGCTGTGCAGAAACCAGCAGGCATGCCTGAACTACCTTCCCACAGGTCAGTGTAAGGTCTCGCCCCGTCTATGTATTTGCATGTACCGTATCTGCCCCATAACAAGGCATCAGTGCGTCCTGTGCAGCACACGCCCCCTGAGCGGCACCCTTAAATCTGTGCCCCATGGGGTGGGTGAAAGTGCCTTCTAGGGTGCAGGTGTTGTGGCATCGAGTCAATCTGCTAAATGTCCCTTCCAAAATGGCCCATGGCTCACTACAACCTTCAGCGGCTCACTAAACAGCGGGGAGCTGTTTGGGCAGCATTACTCCCTAGCAACAACTAACAAGCATACACCCAGTGCATGAAATCCCTAGCAACAAGCATTACCCCCTGGCAACGAGCTTGACACCCAGCGCATGAAACACCTGGCAACGAGCATGACACTCTGAGCATGAAAACCCCTGGCACCGTGCATGGAACCAAGATTATGAAACCCTTGGCAACGATCAGGTAATTTAAAAGTAATTAGAAGCCTTACTGTAGGGCTTAATGTGTAATGGACATTGCGGTGTGTGGCATAATATATAACGGGCATTGCGATGTGTGGCATAATGTATCACGGACATTGTGGTGTGTGGTATAATGTATTACGGGCATTGCGGTGTGTGTCATAGGGCCTAATTCTGAGTTGATCGCAGCATCAAATTTGTTAGCAATTGGGCAAAACCATGTACACTGCAGGGGGGCAGATATAACATGTGTAGAGAGAGTAAGATTTGGGTGAGTTATTTTGTTTCTGTGCAGGGTAAATACTGGCTGCTTTATTTTTACACTGCAATTTAGATTGCAGATTGAACACACCCCACCCAAATCTAACTCTCTTTGCACATGTTATATCTGCCCCCCCCCCTGCAGTGCACATGGGGGGTAATTCCAAGTTGATTGCAGCAGGATTTTTGTTAGCAATTGGGCAAAACCATGGTGGTCATTCCGAGTTGTTCGCTCGGTAAATTTCATCGCATCGCAGCGATTTTCCGCTTAGTGCGCATGCGCAATGTTCGCACTGCGACTGCGCCAAGTAAATTTGCTAAGAAGTTAGGAATTTTACTCACGGCTTTTTCTTCGTTCAGGCGATCGTAATGTGATTGACAGGAAATGGGTGTTACTGGGCGGAAACACGCCGTTTTATGGGCGTGTGGGGAAAAACGCTACCGTTTCCGGAAAAAAACGCAGGAGTGGCTGAAGAAACGGGGGAGTGTCTGGGCGAACGCTGGGAGTGTTTGTGACGTCAAACCAGGAACGACAAGCACTGAACTGATCGCACTGGCAGAGTAAGTCTCGAGCTACTCAGAAACTGCACAGAGATGTCTTATCGCAATATTGCGAATCTTTCGTTCGCAATTTTAAGATGCTAAGATACACTCCCAGTAGGCGGCGGCTTAGCGTGTGCAATGCTGCTAAAAGCAGCTTGCGAGCGAACAACTCGGAATGACCACCCATGTGCACTGCAGGGGAGGCAGATATAACATGTGCAGAGAGTTAGATTTGGGTGGGGTGTGTTCAATCTGCAATCTAATTTACAGTGTAAAAATAAAGCAGCCAGTATTTACCCTGCACAGAAATAAAATAACCCACCCAAATCTAACTCTTTCTGCACATGTTATATCTGCCTCCCCTGCAGTGCACATGGTTTTGCCCAATTGCTATCAAAAATCCTGCTGCGATCAACTTGGAATTACCCCCATGGTTTTGCCCAACTGCTAACAAAATTCCTGCTGCGATCAACTTGGAATTACCCTCATAATGTATCACAGGCATGACAGTGTGTGGTATACTGTATCACGGGCATTGTATGTGGTATAATAACTCAAGGGCATTGTGTGTAGCATAATGTATAATGGGCATTGTGATGCATGGCGTAATGTGTCACCGGCATTATGGTGTGTGGTATAATGTCTCAGGGACACTGCAGTGTATGGCATAATGTATAACGGGCATTGCGGTGTGGCATAATGTGTCACAGGCATTACGGTGTGTGGCATAATGTGTCGGGGGCATTGCGGTGTGTGCATATTGTGTCATGTGCATTATTGTGTGTGGCATAATGTCTACGGGCCATTGCAGTATGTGGCATAATGTATACTGGGCATTACTATAAGGAGGAAAAATGACAAATAATGTAAGGGGCATGAATCAGGATTATTATTTTTTCCTGTGGTCGCCAATGTCTCGGCGTGCAGGTTGCAAAACTGGGGTATAAGGTAGTCTTTTCCTGCAACGCCACGCCCCTTTCAGTGAAGCCACACCCATTTGGGCGAAGCCACACCCCTTTTGGCTTCGGCGCGCGCAAATTCTTCACTTTGGCTTGAGGGAGAAAAGTTTCTAGTTACGCCACTGCGAGTGAGTATGGTTGGCTCTGCCCTTCTTAAAGCCCTGACGTTTATATACAATACAGTGTGTGTGTAAACTGTGTATATATAGAGATATATGGACGGGATGCAGCATTTATGCATATCGGCTTTTACAAACACTGTATGCATGAAGAAAATTACAATGGACAGCTCTTACTGTAAGAGCTGCCCTTTGTGATGATAGGAATTCTGGGTTTAGGACCCGGAGTCCTATCTGCGTATGTGTTGAGTGACGCATGCCGTGGGGTGTCCAGTTTGATTCCACTCATCTGAAGATGGCGTTGCCCACCACATCCAAGCATTCCGGGGCTTGGTGCATATGCAGCACACGCCCAAACCTCCAGAAACTGCATTTTCTGAGGTGTGGCTGCAATTTTCCACTTTCTGCATCTCGCCTATTGTGTGTAAGACAATATATATATATATATATATATATATATATATATATATATATATATATATGGTCAACGTTTCGGAGGGGCTTTACTCCTCTTTCGCCAGGACATTGATACATATACAGTGCATCCGGAAAGTATTCACAGCGATTTGCAAAAAATCTCAAAAAAACGTTATTCACGTTGTCATTATGGGGCATTGTGTGTAGAATTTTGAGGGAAAAAATTGATTTATTCCACTTTGGAATAAGGCTGTAACATATCAAAATGTGGAAAAAGTGAAGCGCTGTGAATACTTTCCGGATGCACTATATGTATGTATATATGTATATATATATATATATATATATATATATATAGGCGTTGGGTATGCATTGCCGGCTGCCAGAATCCCAGCGGTCATCATACCGGCACGGGATCCAGGCATCAGAATTCCGGTGGGGGGGAAGGGGGGACAGGTGAGTGCAGCAAAGCCCCTTACAGGCTCGCTGCGCTCGCCACAGATTCTATTCCCACGTTATGGGTGTCATGGATATCCATTAGTGGGAATAGTTCCTGTGGGTCATTCCGTCTGCCGGCATTTTTAGCATTCGGGATTCCGGCGTTGGCATGCTGACTGCTGGTAACATAACCACATCCCATATAAAGCACTAATCCACGGCACTCACCTATTCCTAGATTTGGGGTGCAGCACGGTGTGTTACCACATTGTTTAAATACTCACATACATACATAGACCCACAATTGGAAGGGTACAGGAGCTTGAGGCACACAAGTGTAAAGGAGGGTGGACAGTATGGAAGGCGTCAGAAGCCCTCCAAACACCATATAGAGCACCTGGGCACTTCCTCTGCGCTGTGTGATGTTACACACCACTCCACCCAGCACAGAGGCAGAGTACCTCGTGACTGACTGACTGAGACCTGTCACCTCATAGAGTTGAAGCTGAGGTAAATAATCTGAATCCTAGTCAAGTTTTTTTTGTCATTATAATATGTGGTGTCTGGAGGGTAGATTAATGTATTTATATTTATGCCTTTTTTTCATATGTTTTTATGTATATATATATATATATATATATATATATATATATATACTGGGGTGTACAGGACGGGTGGAGCATGTCACCCAGGTGACGGAGAACAGGGTGGCTGGGAGTGAGCTGCGGCGTATAGGTGACGTGGACCGCGGCTGGTCCTGCCTTGGCTCTGCTTTACTACAGCGCAGGCTCGGTGTGTTTGTGCTGACACACTGGAGTAGATGTAAGATTAGTCGTTATGGGGGAGAAGTGGTATCAGGGCATGTTATGCACGCTGACTCTGCTTCTCCCCCATGTATTACTGTGGAGATGTGTGTTGCGCTCGCCACAGGATCTGTTGTGGACACACACGAGTGGGAATAGCCCTGGTGCACCAGTATTCCAGCTGTCGGCATTTCAACGTCGGTATCCTGAACGCTGGGATCTCAACAGCCGGCATTTTAACTGCATCCCATACCTGCACGATCCATGTCAGGATAATTTATCTCCCCCACTGTCTCTGGAGCACACAGTATAAAGGGAGCCAGGAGGACAGAGGCGGGAGTAAAGACCAGAGAAGGGAGGCGGGACTGTGCCTGGTGTGCCTTGTTTATCCAAGCATTCTTCCAGTGAGGTGTCTGACCAAAGCCACTGCCAGTGCCCAATGCTAAAAAGTGAGAATTCCAATAATTTCCTATTATAGATAGACACGGTAGATATACTTGCAGTCTGATTTATTTAATTCCAGATCACAGGCAATAGTGTGTGGCTGTGACGTCTTATGTATTTTGTGGTGGTAGTTGGAGTTCTCTATTTTATATGGTACTCATTACAATGTTCTTTGCATTGTATGGCGGTCACTTGGATGCTCTCTAAATAATTTGAATGTCACTGTAATGTTCTCTATATTATCTAGCCATTACTGTAATGAGCTCTGTATTATATGGCATTGACTGCAATGCTCTCTAATTTATATGGCGGTCACTGCAATGATCTCTGCATTATTAATTTAGTTAATTTACTTTTGTGGCTAGGTATGAGGGATGAACACTAATAGAAGTATGGAGATACCCATGGCACAGGCCACACCCCCTATATAGACCACACCTCCACATCACTAGTCATACTGCCACAGCGTTAGTCACATTGCGTCATGCAATAGGCCTTTCCTGATTTTTAGCTCCAGGCCCATGTGGACCTTAATCTGGCACTGGGCAGAGGGAATTTCTTCCCTGGAGTAGACCAGGGTTTCAGTCTGATGTCCACTAAATGGTCAGAATGGGGTAACAGCGTTTTAACCACCTTCTGCCGTTTAAACATATCAGTTTTCTTTGCCACAGTAGTGGAATCCTCATCATCAGAGATTTGTAGGGTTTGTTTAATAGCAACCACTAAGGCAGGGACATCAGTCTGCAAGGGAGAATCCTCATCAGTAACACCAGATTCAATGTCTGAACCGTATGCTCGCCCTCCACTTCAGATGAAACATCAGAGAGGTATGTGGACTGTGAGGAGGAAGTATCCTGCTTAGATGACCCAGAGGCACGGGAGTGACCTGGGTTGGATTTCTCTCTAACCAAGGACTGATTTAATTGTTGCAGCTGGTTAGATACATTTTCCACACAAGGCGGATTAACCATAGGGACAATATGTGGCTGTAGTGGCACAGGAGGTCCTATAGGGGGCGTAAGGCATTCTACCAGAGTACCCAGTAGGTTATTGAACGCAGCCCAGGGTGGCTCCTGAGTAGTCCCAGGAGCTGTGGACTGACTAGGAGGTGTATGACATATAGTACATAGACCATCATACAAAACTTCCCCTTCTGGTAAATCCCTGGAGCATGCTCTGCATGATGCAGGAGCTTCCACTGATTTACTGCCCTTTTTGTTAGATATAGATATTATATATATATATATTTATATATATATATATATATAAATAAATGCAACATCAGAGCCACTCAGTATGATAAAGCCAGACAAAATACAATACCCTGCGAATAAATCTGGTATTATGTGACTGAGTACACAGTGGAATATGCATATAGGATAAATACTGTGACGCACTATATTAGCGGACCCAGATGCACCTAGACTCTTAGGGTGCAGAATATAGTGACAGTTATGTCTGGGAAACGCTGAAAGTAAAACCACACAGCAGATACAGGCACACACAGTCACAGGCAATGCAGATATTATTAAACAATAAGGCTGCACTGGACTAGAATATATATATATATATATATCTCACAGCGGTACTAGACCGGAGGTATACATTAGAATACTCGTACAATATATTCTATAACAGGTACACTTTTTCTTAACTAATGCTGTCTGTATGAAGACATGTAGAATACTCACGTGTTTGTAAAGTCACAGCGCTGTATACAGATGGCTTTACAAAGGAGACCTTGCCCTGCAGTCCCGGAGACCAGCCGCAACTATGCTCAGAAGATGGGCCCAGCGTCTCAGTCACGGAGTGAGGGATAGTGTGAGGCAGCACCAGGGCGGGAAAATCTGCTCAGAGATGGCACCTTGGGCCAGGGGAGGGGCTACAGGTCAAGCACCACCTCCCCTATTCTGGACTTCCACCCCAGGTACTGTGAGTCTTATTAAATGGGGTGTTAGTACACCCGACCTGTACTCAGACACCCTGGTGGTCTAGTGGGATCCCTGCTCGGAGACAGTGTCCACACCAGCGCCACGACCCGTCTCCCTAGGTCGCAGACAGAACGCGATTTAATGGTGGGTCCCGCCTGGGGAAGCCCCTTACCTCCTCCCCATAGCAGCCACACGAACCATGTGCTGCAGGCACCAACTCGAAAACTGAGCTCCAGTGCCTGGAGGCGGGAATTATAGAGGCCCCAATACATCCTGGGACAGCCTAAAGCTTTAACCTTTTGGTGCCTGTGGATCAAGATCCCCTCTACACCCCAATGTTTTCCTGTGGAAACCAATGTATTTTGCTGCAGAAATGTGGGATTTTTTTATGTGTTTTTATAAAAAATGTTTTTTAACCTATGCAATCTGCAGTTATCCACTTTTGAGGAAAGAACCAGAACTGTAATGTAACATGCTTGATAATGTCAGCTGAAGTTTCTATTTTTGCTTCTTTTCATGCTTGTCCCTGATGCTTTTGTTATTTGGTTGCTATGGCCATGCACAATGACCACTGGCACACCCCCGCCTCCCACCCTGCTGTGTTATATGATCCAAGGTAAGCTGTGAGATATTTGTGTTGGGGTTGCCTCTCTGAAATGTAATCAATCACAATGTTTGTGTAACAGGAGGAAAACCCTCAGTTCTTCTGACTCAGGAGAGAAAAGATATCAGTCTAGTTATGGACCAATGTAAACAAACCCAAGTTTTTTACCTTTCAAATGTAAAATTGTACTATTGTGTTAGGAGACCTATCTCCTGAATATTCCCATTCTTCCTATTAGTCCCTTGTTTTGTCGTCATTACTTCCTTGACTATTGTGTGAACTCTGCCTCCCAGTGGGTATCAGCTTTATTTTCCACACAGAATCCCAGTGGACAACATTAAAGATTCATTACACTTAGGTCTCCTACAAAAGCCGCCTTGTGTCTGCTAATTGTACGCATGGACTACGTCTGTACGTGTTCTGCTCTACTATTGATCAAATACAACTGGATTACCAGTTAGTTACCTAGTGCACACATATTCCGCAGCGCATAACTAAAAATATTCGGTCATTCACATCAGTCCCTGCCCCAGTTTAGTTTACAATCTATATTTCCTACCACAGGAACGCACACACACACACATTTATGTTAGGGTTAATTTTGTAGGGATCCAATTAACCTACCAGTATATTTTTGGATCGTGGGAGGAAACCGGAGTACCTAGAGGAAACCCACGCAAGCATGGGGAGAATATACAAACTCCACACAGTTAGAGCCCTGGTGGGAATAGAACCCATGACCTCAGAGGCAGCAATACTAACCAATACATCGTGTGTGTGTGTGTGTGTGTGTGTGTGTGTGTGTGTGTGTGTGTGTGTGTGTGTGTATGTATATATATATATATATATATATATATATAAAATATATGTATATATACATATATTATAGAAACCGAATATCGCTCTTCCAATCTAGTAAATGCTGCGGTGCTCCGTGTGTAATAAAATTGCATATATCCAAATGTTGGCACTCAGCAGTCTAATAATCAAGTAGTGTGCTTTTGCAAAAGCAAAAACTTACCTGCTTGATTATTAGTAGACTGCTGAGTGCAGACATTTGTTTGTTTGTTTGTTTGTTTGTTTGTTTGTATGTATGTATGTATGTATGTATGTATGTATGTATGTATGTATGTATGTATGTATATATATATATATATATATATATATAGTCCAAAAGAAAGATACGGCACTCCAGGACTAATATAACATGCCTTCAGGCAGCAAAAAGCAAAGCTGACGGCGCAGCATAGTTGTGTCAACGTTTCATTTAATTACTTAAATTTCGTCAGGACAGTATCAGAGAACAAAACAAAAACGCTTACCTTAAATACATACACCACATACAGACTGATCAATGCAGCACGTGCGGGTCCTAGACGGGGACTGATGACGTCACGGTCAAGCGACGTGCGCCCTCCGGCGCCGTAGTCATAGCAACCAGTCAGGGTTAGCCGCACCAATGCTGAGAGTGAGAGAATAATAAATGATAATCACACATAAAAAAACAGTGCAGTCATATAACCAACACCTAAAAGAAGAAAGTTAACAACATCAACAATATGATGAGAACTGAGCCTAGAGTAAATAAATAAGTAATCAATATAGAATAATGCCCCTAGAAATTGTCATACTAATAATAATAATAATAATAATAATATACTTTATTTGTCATTAACAAAATCGACAACGAAAAGGTCAATGAAAATACAATCAGAATCTCACAAAGCCATGAGAATAACAGTAACATTTTGCCACATTTTGGAAACATTTGCACACAACCTACTGATCATTTAACAGCCGGATAATTGTATGTGTCCAGAGGCCAAACGGTCCCCAAACTCATACAATGAGCAGAAGCTGGAGATATCAAGAGATAATCCCAGTATAAAACAGAACCCATAGATGAAGTGGAATTGATGTAACCACTGGTTCCAGATTCCTGTTACAGAACTCCAAGCCTGAACGTAATATTAAATCGTAAAATACAGTATCCAGAGAAATATATGAAAAACAGAAAAGACAAAAAAGACAAAAAATCCCTCAATGTAGAAAAAGGAATTACAGGAAACAACCTAAATTATTGGATTCATTAAGCCCATATGGGGCCAAAGTACGCAATTCAAAAATCCAACGAGCTTCCTTGCGAAGTAACACTGCTCCTCGGTCGCCCCCTCGGATGTCGCAGGGGACGTGGTCGATGACTTTGTGTCGCAAACTGGCCAAAGAATGTTTGGCCTCGCGGAAGTGTCGAGCTACCGGCTGTTCTTGATGGGTACCCTCCAATGCGGCGCGGATGGCTTGGCGGTGTAGTGCCATTCTTTCCCTAAATTGGCGGATGGTCTTGCCGATGTACAGTAGTCCACATGGACACTTGATGTAATAGATTACAAACGTACTTTGACAGGACAAGATGTGTTTAATACGTATTTTCTTGCCAGAATGTGGATGACTAAAGGTCGAACCACATTCCATGGACCTACAGGTAGTGCAGCCCAAGCACTTGTAGCACCCCGGCTGCCGAGACAAAAACGTCCTTTGAGTGGTGTTTTCCATAAGAGAAATGTCATTTCTGACTAAGATGTCCCGAAGATTGCGTTTACGTTTATAACTGGGCATAAGCTTGCAATGTTTGATGGATTTAAGATCAGGGTCAGCGGTGAGTACGGGCCATAGACTTTTGCCCATCTGCATATTTATATGATTGAAAGGATGATATTCCTGTACAAAAGGTATTCTATTGTCGTTAGTGTGACTTGATGTCTTGATAGCAAGAAGTTCTTGTCTCGGAATATCTAGTACATGCTCCTTAGTTGTCTGTAGCTGAGCAATATCATACCCACGGACCACAAAGTCCTGTATCATCATGTCAATGCGCTTTTCCGCCTTCGCCAGAGTGTCACAAGTGCGGACAGCTCGTAGAAACTGGGATTTCGGTAGGCTACCTGTAACAAAACCAGGGTGTTGGCTGTCTGCCCTCAAAATTGTGTTGCGATCCGTAGGTTTTTTGTAGAGGTCTGTGGTCACATGCCCATCTTGTAGGGACACTTCTACATCCAAATATTGGACCACTGTGTCACTTATTTGGTAAGTGAATTGTATGTCAGCATCCATCTCATTTATTTGCTGCATCGCCAGTTTGAATTCTGGGCTGGTACCTGACCAGATGATGAATAAGTCATCTATATACCGGGTTAAGTACAGGATTTTGGATTGCATACTTGGGTTTAAGAGAAAGAGATCCTTGTCCAGCTCGAACATAAAGATGTTGGCTAGGGAAGGCCCGACACAAGACCCCATCGCACAGCCTCGTTGTTGGACATACCACTGTCGGTCGAATAGGAAATAATTCCTTGTGAGGGACAGCATTAACAGCTCACAGAAGAAATTGATGTCAGGACCTCTGTAGGCCACGTTCCCCGTAAGGAATCTGCGTACTGCTTGTACCCCTCGGTTGTGGGGGATGTTGGTGTATAATGATATAACATCCAACGTGCATAGAAAGCATCCCTTAGGCAAGGTTGGTAAATCTGCCAGTTTCCTGAGAAAAGTTGACGAATCCTTAAGATAAGTTGGTTGATTCTGGATGAGTTCTTGTAAAAAGCTATCCAGGTATTGTGGAATGATGTAGTAAATGGAGTCCCGGGCACTGATGATAGGACGTCCAGGTGGATGTGTGGAGTTCTTATGTAGCTTTGGGATTGAATATAAAACTGGAGTTTTTGGGTGGTCTGTGGATAATGCTTGACAGACCTTGTCTGTAATGAAACCACTTTGAGTTGCTTCTTGTAAAACTGCATCCAGTTCTTTCTTGAAAGTAACAGTTGGATCCGACCTTAGTAGTTTATAGACCTCGGTGTCATTCAGTTGTTGAAGAATGTCCTGTCGGTAATATTCTAGGTCCAAGACCACGACCCCCCCACCTTTATCGGCGGGGCGAATGACTATGTCCCTATAGCTTTGTAAATTCCTTAAAGCTATACGCTCTGCCTTCGTGAGGTTATTTCTAGGTGGTGGAGAATTACTCACATGTTCAGTAACAAATTGGTGGAGAGTTCTTGTAAATACTTTTAGGGAGTTATTTGATGAAGAGGGATGATTTAGGTCTGAACCTTTGTATCTGTGAAGATGGGAGTTGGACCGGTTGTTTATCAAAAAATTCTTTCAGACGTATCTGTCGAGAGAATTTATGGAGGTCCACTGTCCAATTGAATAGATCAAATTCAGATGTTGGGATAAACGAAAGTCCCTTTTCGAGTACGCTAATTTCTTCATCTGTTAGAGTTCTATTGGACAAATTGAACACTATGATCGTTTTTTTGTTGCACGCTTCTTGTTTGAAGATCCTTTTCCACTGGCCGCCTCGCCTGCTTTTTTTGGGGGGATACCGCGCTGAGCGCGGGTACGCACTCCTAAAGGGGGCTTACCACAGGTTTTATTTGAATCACTGTCCCGCTCACTCTGGGAAGATTGAGTACCAGATGAGTCGTTGGTGCGGTCACGTGGTTGACGCCATCTTGAAGATCTATTCGGTTTGGAAGAAATTCCCGGATTGTTGACCCAGGGATAAACAGTGCATTGTTGATAGTCCCTCTGGACCGTAGAGAGTTTCTCCCGTTTAAATCTGAGAAGGTCCTGGCGGTATTTGTCAGTCTGTTGTTGTAGTTTGCTTATCCAGTCGGTTTCTGGATCCTTGCTGAACGTGTCATCGATATTTTTCTCAACTTCAAGGATGTTAGCCTTAATGCGAGTTAGTTCACGTTGGGACTCTTCAATCACTAATAAAAGTAGATCAAAACTGCATTTGTTCAGAACAGCCACCCACCGTCGGCAAAACTCCGGATTGAATTTACCGATGGTGGGGGTGTTCTTGATCCTGAAGCCCCTAGGGATCAACTTCTTGCGGTAGTAATCACTCAAAGTGGAACCATGGAGAGAATAGTCTATTTCCTTCTTTTTGAGTTTTAATAATTTAAAGAACAGTTGCCCATTGGGCATGGTGATATCAGGGGTGTCAGTAATTTCAGGAAACAAAATACCCTCAGCTTCACTTTCTGAGAGAGAGAGCATTTCTCCAGGGGGTAGAGGCACATTCCTATAGCCACTAGTGCTTGGTTGCTCAGTGCCCGTTGCCATATTGGAGATTTCACCAAAAGAAACTTTGTAATAAAAAATGTGTGAAAAGAAAAAAGGAAAAATGGAGACAATCTGTATCCTGGAAATAATTCTTAGGGTGCCTTGTCAAAAAAAGTGGAGGTGGGGGTGTCCGTCGCTTACAAAACGGACCACTGCACTTACCCCTCACAGTACACAAACCAGAGCAAGGACTTGCACTCCTATATTCCATCCGGTATGTAGTGCCCAGGTGCCAGTGAACAATAAGACAGTCCAAAAGAAAGAGACGGCACTCCAGGACTAATATAACATGCCTTCAGGCAGCAAAAAGCAAAGCTGACGGCGCAGCATAGTTGTGTCAACGTTTCATTTAATTAGTCCCCGTCTAGGACCCGCACGTGCTGCATTGATCAGTCTGTATGTGGTGTATGTATTTAAGGTAAGCGTTTTTGTTTTGTTCTCTGATACTGTCCTGACGAAATTTAAGTAATTAAATGAAACGTTGACACAACTATGCTGCGCCGTCAGCTTTGCTTTTTGCTGCCTGAAGGCATGTTATATTAGTCCTGGAGTGCCGTATCTTTCTTTTGGACTGTCTTATTGTTTACTGGCACCTGGGCACTACATACCGGATGGAATATAGGAGTGCCAGTCCTTGCTCTGGTTATATATATATATATATATATATATATATATATATTCTATAGATATTCCTGTACATAATGGCTCTCATTCAGAATTTAACATAAACATCGCTTGCTCATGCAAGGCTTTTTGCAATGCGCATCTTATTTACCTGGTAACCTGGCCGCTCGTTGCACTGACTCCATACGCCATGTACAGTAGATATTTTCAAATTACAGTAAGGGGATATCAGTGTGAAACGCGCACAAGATGGCCACCTAAAAGGTGCAAATGCATCTGCAGAGGGATCAAACCCTGGTGCAAGCTGAAGATGATGCTGACTGCGTCTGATTCGCTGACTGCATCTAAGACGCACCCAAATATGTATTTCTAGTAAAACTGCTGTGGCTGCAATCTAACAGTAATGGGCCCTACACACTGGTCGATACCAGTGAAAGATTAAGGGGCAGACTAGATGGGCCAAGTGGTTCTTATCTGCCGTCAAATTCTATGTTTCTATGTCAAATTCTAAGATATGAACAATATACTGTTCATATCTTTAAGTGTGTAGGCACCAGCTATAAATGATGCACGGCCCCGCGCTCGTTCATCGCTGGTGCCGGCTTGTTTAAACATGCAGGCCAATATGGACAATCTCGTCCATATTAGCATGAACTGTTATGGAGCCAGGTGACAGGGGAAGTGAAGAAACTCCCCCCGTCTGAATGAGGTCCAGTATGTCACAGAACTGTTCATTTTGCAAACTTTTATTAGAAGGAACTAGGCACCCCCTGATGTAAATGACTACTCAGGGACGTGCAGTCAGGGAAGGCAGTCATTAATGACTAAAATAATACAAAGACGATACATAAGACACCTATTCTGTGCCATATGTATCCTCCAAGGGCGTAGCTACCATAGATGCAGGCAGTGCAGCTGCTATGGGGCCCAGAGCTGAGAGGGGGCCACCTTCCCTGTCAAAGTTACATGCGTTAAATACATTTTTCGCCATTGGGTGGTACGTAGAGGTCTTTTCAAACTTTTTCATTGAGGCCTGCAATATATCTAGGTATGCCCCTGGATCTGCTCATTGTAGTGTGGTATAAAATTAACTGGAGGGCATTTTAATGTTATATAATATGAACCGGTGCACTGTAATGAGGCACAATATATCATAATGTGAATTGGGGGTATTTCGCGGCATGATGTGAACTGGCAGCTCTGAAATGTGACATAGGGTGAACTTAAGCACTACTGCGATTCATAAAAGAAACTAAGAAACTACTATGGGGCATAACATTAATTAAGGCTCTACTATGGTCCAGAAAAGGAACTAGGGCACTATTATAGAGCATAAAACTAACAACTGCTGCAGAGAAGTGTGTCTCTCTAGAAGCATTGGGACGGGACCCCTTCAAAATGTTGCTATGGGGCCCACAAAATTCTGGCTACACCCTTGGTATCCTCTTTATATTATTCTGATCATTTTAGTCTAGCAATCTAGTTTGGGAGGCACTGATAGCAAGTGACTCCCGTAGAAAGTGGGAATGGGGATGAAGCGGGGGGTGGGGCCAAGTGCTGGGCTGTAAAAGCCCATTAGTAAAAGAGGGAAAAGTGGCACTTATACAAGTGCCTTGCTGACAGTGATGGGCTTTCAGGCATGCCCCTGTCAGCGAGACAGCTGTGATTGGACAGCGGATCCAGTGCTGGATGCACTGGTCCAATCACCCATACACGGCGGCGGGACCCCGCAATTACTACTTTTGGAGCTGTCCCGGGTCACTACAGCAGCGGTGGCCTCGGAAGCCCAGAGAAGGAGTTCATGCGGCTGCGGTAGTGGCCAGCACTCTCCCATCTCGTTCCTCCGCCGTGTCCGCCCTCCCAGCCAGCAGCAGCGGCAGTATCATCCCAGGTTAGAGAGGGGGGCAGCTGCAGTGAGGTGCAACAGTGCATTGTGATTTTATATATATATATATATATATATATATATATATATATATATATATATATAGTGCCCCCCCAGCCAAACACCTCACCGCACGTCACTGCTACAGATATTACAAGTAGCCTCAATGATTTGTAATATTCCAATTATCTACAATAGCAGATACTTTTGGCAGGATCTAATGGAGTCCGAGATCACCTGAGGTGCGAGGTGCCGGCCGATCTCGGATGTGTTTTGAAAGGAGCAGTCACTTACAAGGCATGGTTTTGCCTTGTAAGTGTTTGCCCATTTCCAAAAAATGTCTGAGATCGGGTGGCTTCTCACACCTCAGGCATTCTTAGACTCCATTACATCTCGCCACATATCCCATATAGAGTATAACGTTCAGTAAAATATATGATCATAATTTGTACTGCATACTTCAATTAATAAGTGAGAAAGATGCCACGCTGTTTCCTTGCTCATCATGAGGACACATATCAAATACTTTAGTGCCCCATAGTGGCCAAAATATAGATAACATGCTGAAATATATGGGAGTTTTTATTCCATAATCCCTATATTAGGGTTTTTCTTAACACTTTCATACATCATTTATTGTTATACCATATGGATGTTATATTGATTTTTATTATGAATTAAAACATGTAATTTGACCTATCTATCTCATCTATGACCAATTAGCGCTATTATTCTATTGTTTGCCTAACATGATGAAATATGCCTGCTCATTGGGGGTAATTCCAAGTTGATCGCAGCAGGATTTTTGATAGCAATTGGGCAAAACCATGTGCACTGCAGGGGAGGCATATATAACATGTGCAGAGAGAGTTAGATTTGGGTGGGTTATTTTATTTCTGTGCAGGGTAAATACTGGCTGCTTTATTTTTACACTGCAATTTAGATTGCAGATTGGACACACCCCACCCAAATCTAACTCTCTCTGCACATGTTATATCTGCCTCCCCTGCAGTGCACATGGTTTTGCCCAATTGCTAACAAAAATCCTGCTGCGATCAACTTGGAATTACCCCCATTGTTACAAACATATCTTAGCAAGCCTTCTAAAGAGGATAGGTGGATATGTTGTCCACAGCAACCAATCAGACTGTAGCTATCACTTAATAGAATGCACTAGATAAACATCAGCAATGGGCAGCAGTCATATCTGTGTCAGACATGATATGATATTTTACTAAAGTAGAAAAGGGTATCAAACATTGCGCACACTAGAAGCAGCAATTATAACCGTGTACATAGTATGTGCGCCAACATACATAAACGTGCAATAAAAAAGTGGGAACAGTCAATAATAGCTCTCACAGTAACATAAAAAATTAATATACAATACGTGAGTTTAAAAGTTCATATCAAGAATTCTCCCTTGAACTGTACTGAGTCCCAGTCTGTGGGGGGTATTCAATGAGCTCCGTTTTTTACGCCTAGGCGGAAAAACTGAACTTTTTGCTATTTTGGGGGAAAATGGGGATTCGCCCTATGCAATAACAGGGCTGGTTTTTAGCTTAAGCAAAACATTCGGAAGGAGTGTAAAACATGTGGATTCGCGGATTCACGTGTTTTTGCAGCTGCGCTGGCGAAAACGCGGGCGGCTTTTGCCAATTTTGAGGCATTTTCCGCTAATGCCTTTTCATTTAAAATAAGAAAGGTGAAAAGGCATTGAAAAAAAATGCCTTAAAAACGGGTGAAAATGGCCCGCAATTGAATACCCATGGATTCTAATTCAACAGCTCCGAAATGATCGGAGCTAACTGAATACCCCCCTTTGTCTTCTCTTTCAGTATTTAACTATTCATAAATCTTCAGATGAAGAGTGTTTTCGAGATATA
The DNA here is from genome assembly GCF_028390025.1 of Pseudophryne corroboree. NCBI lineage: Eukaryota > Metazoa > Chordata > Amphibia > Anura > Myobatrachidae > Pseudophryne > Pseudophryne corroboree. Next base: position 266,035,030 of record NC_086445.1, read on the forward strand.
AAAATGGAAAAAACGGAATATAGTGTAGATCCAGACAGGCGAATAATTCAAATAACCAGGATAATATTCCCAGAATTGGTACCTCCTTCACCATAGGGGTATATTAAAATTACCATATATACTCGAGTATAAGTCGACCCGAATATAAGCCGAGGCACCTAATTCTACCACAAAAACCTGGGAAAACTTATTGACTCGAGTATAAGCCTAGGGTGGGAAATGCAGCTCTAGCCGTACACAGCCCTCAGTGCCAGATATGCCCTCATACTGCCAGATATGCCCTCATACTGCCAGATATGCCCCCACAGTGCCAGATATGCCCCCACAGTGCCAGATATGCCCCCACACTGCCAGATATGCCCCCACACTGCCAGATATGCCCCCACACTGCCAGATATGCCCCACAGTGCCTGATGTGCCAGATATGCCCTCATGCTGCCACATATGTCCCTCATGCTGCCACATATGACCCTCATGCTGCCACATATGCCCCTCATGCTGCCACATATGCCCCTCATGCTGCCAGATATGCCCCCTCATGCTGCCAGATACGCCCCCTCATGCTGCCAGATACGTCCCCTCATGCTGCCAGATATGTCCCCTCATGATGCCACATATGCCCCCTCATGCTGCCAGATATGCCCCCTCATGCTGCCAGATATGCCCCCTCATGCTGCCAGATATGTCCCCTCATGCTGCCAGATATGTCCCCTCATGCTGCCAGATATGTCCCCTCATGATGCCACATATGCCCCCTCATGCTGCCAGATATGTCCCCTCATGCTGCCAGATACGTCCCCTCATGCTGCCACATATACCCCCTCATGCTGCCAGATATGCTCCCTCCCCAAGTGCCAGGTATGCCCCACAGTGTTGTTACTTACCCCTCCGTCGATCCCGCGCTGTCTTCTGGAGGGACACGAAGCGCACAGCACGCGCCTCTCCTGTGTCCCTCCTGCATCTTCGGCGGCCGCGGCAGGTCTATTAAAGGAAGTGCCGGTTCGTGATCAGAGGTCACGAACGGGTACTTCCTGTAATAGAACCGCCGCTGCTGCCGCCGGAGATGCAGGAGGGACACAGGAGAGCCGCACGCTGTGCGCTTCGTGTCCCTCCTTCACACTGCTCTGCCTCTGCCTGTCACTGACTCGAGTATAAGCCGAGGTGGCTTTTTCAGCACAAAAAAAAGTGCTGAAAAAGTCGGCTTATACTCGAGTATATACGGTATTGATCCGTACTTACATCCCAGAAGGGGACCAGGAAGACTACTTGTAGTAGTTTAACAAAACAATTGACTGAGGGGTCCAAAGGACAATTCCATCTTGCACTGCTTTCCTTTTCTTTATGGGCTGTTTGTTGGTGAATTTTGGAATATTTGCACTGCAGCTCTGTTATCTAGCTATTCATTTTCTTGGCCTCATAAACCTTGTTCTTTATTCTGGTTATTAAAAATGTGTTGGCACTTAGTAATAATCGGAATAGTGCAATAACAAATAAAAAACTTTGTTTAAGCAATAAAGACCATCACCAATGCCCCCAATGATTAGTTATTTTTTTTAGAATCAATCTTTCTTTCCAGTATATCCTTCATTCCTTTTCCCTTTTTCCTTTCATTTCGGGATCTAATAGGATTGTCTGCTTTCCCAGAATCCCTGGAGAATGCCTCCAAATTCAGAAGTCTCCCAGAAATTTCAGCAGTAGGCAGTTATGCTATCATAGAAAAGGAAAAAACTAAGCGCTTAGGTGAGAAGCACTGCACTTTGATTGTCAGCAGCCTCCTGATAAAGGGAATTGCCAGTCCCTTGAGAACAGAAACTAAACAACAAATAACAAGTGGCGCTTGACAATCAGATAAATTAAAAAAACATTTATTGGTATACAGTGTATAAAAGTTACAACAAACTCCCGGGAGAATAAAATAATGATACAAATTCCACAACAATAAAATTATTCACTGTTTTAGAGCTTAATGATCAATTCCTCAGAAAACCATTAATAATAGATGAACTTATATGCATATGCTTATTAAGTAACTGCACCTGGGTGATTTTCAACCGGATTGAATTAACTTAATACACACAAAGTTATGATAAAAAGATGTATGTTGCTAATAAATAGGGTATTTAAACATGAGTCACTCACGGCTTAGTATGTCAGAAGGTACTGCATACATCACAAATCCATTGCAGTAGATTAATGGTTTAAAGGTGAATAGAAGAATTACCTCCGCTGGGCAGGAGCCTGTTCTATCCTTGCTCCCTGGTGTCGTCTCACTGGTTTGTCAGAGACACACACCAGAGCCTCAGCGGGTACGATTGATGCTGCACCGTGCAGGGAGCCCCAACGAGCCGTTCCAGATGGTTAGTAATGCCTCCGGTACCTCCGCACTTGCAGACAGGAGGCTGTTGAGCTGGTTTTCCGGAGTTTACCGGTCTGCACCGGGCTGAGAGGGAACGGCACCCGCTGTATACGCTTCCCCGGATTGCGTTGTCGGCTCTGGCCACGGGGACTGGAGCTGCAATTCAAGTGCTCCTGATAGCGGTGCTGAATTAACGGGCTCCTTTGCACGGATGAGAAGTTGTAGCAGCAGCTGATGACAGTGTGGATCTTTGCAGGGAGAAAAGCCTGTGTCCTTAACGCGTTTCAACGCCAGCAGGGCGTCTTTTTCGAAAGGCAGGTATACCTGGGGATAGGAGTGGTCTATTCTTATACCTGTTCCCCAGGTGTAGCTATTTTTCAACAGTTAAATTCAGCCGTCTCTTGTGTCATTAATTGGTATATAGTATAATGAACTCCTGACATTATGAAACAGATGAATATATTTAAAAAGGACATCACCATATTGGTATCGTTTGAGTGCCTTGATCTAAAAATATTATCACAACATAAATCGCATTGAATCCATAACCAATTAGATAATTATAATAAAATCAAGATAAATACTGATATATGAGACTGGGAATACTAATCTTTACTTTAAAGAATTGCTAGTGCTATATAAAGATATCATGCTAATTTCATATTTTTCCATATATAAATTAAGATGGATGTATTTTCTAAAATTGTCATGGTATTAATTTACATGGCTTTAATGAGAAGAAATGGTTTTCTTATGTATATTCTTTACTTATATTTATACTTAAAATCTGTGCTAATACCAGTACAGGTTGAAAATATTTTAAATATTTTAAACATTTCAAATATTTTAAACGTGGAAACACCCCAGTGGCCCTACTTGTTGTATTGTTTTGGGCCACAGGAAGCAAAAAAAGGGAAAAAGAGGAATGTGTAAAGAGAGACAATAGGACCAATTTGCAAAATGCAAAATGAGATATTAAAAAATGAAAACTTTTTTTAAAAACAAAAAACATATATATCTTTAAATAAAAAGATTAATTAATAAATAAAAAAATATAAAAATATATATATATTTTTATTTAATAGATCTTATAAGATCACTTTGAGAGGTTTTTTAATATAAGGTAGACAGAAGCATGAGTGTATGTCAACGTGTATAAGTACACGCGCACATATAAACTGTGCGCACCCACACACATCCACATAGGCACAGATATCCATGTCCTACTTTAGTAATGGTCCAAATTCTGTAGAACCATTCCATAGATGCTAAATAACTGAGTGCAATCTGTGCTGTATGTTTTTTAAAGGAGTAACTTTCATAGTGAGATTGTACAACCAGATCCAAATATTCCTATAAAGTGGTTTGGATAAAGAAATAATCATGGATCAGTCCACACATATGTACCCGCATAGGCATGCAGATACGTATGTGTGGCTCAGTTCTAGAGGGCTAACATGAGGTGCAGGCATTCAACCAGATTCTTCAAATGAACTCCAGATCGATTGTTTCATTCAAACCCTGGGGGTTTAGTGTCTGTAATTTTAGAATCCATGCTGCCTCCTGTCTGCATAAGGTTCTGAAGCGATCACCACCTCTGCTGGTTGCTGGAATATGTTCCAGCCCAATCAGCAGAAGTCCTGTTGGATCGCCACCATGAAGCTCAGAAAAATGTCGGGGTACGCTATGGTTCATGATGTTATTAAGGATATTCCTTCGATGTTCCATAAATCTGAGCTTCAGGGACCGTATCGTTCTACCCACATAATATAATTGACAGGGACATATCAGTAAATAAATAACGTATTGAGTACTACAATTGATAAAAGTATCAATTGTGTGCTCTTTTTTCGAGACACTTGATAACACTCTTTTGGTTTTATTCAAAGCAAACGAACACGTTGTGCACCGCCTGTGATTGCAACAGAAAAAGCCTGTAACCTCTGGTCCAATAAGTGTTCTTTGTGTATTTTTTAGGGGTCGTTCTGGCTGTCCTTTAAAAAAACTGGGAGCTAGAATGTTGCGCAGATTTTTGGCTTTCTTAAAGACAATCATAGGTGTTTTATCTAGATGTTCCTTAAGGATCGAATCGGTAAATAATAATCTGTAATTTTTATTGATTATACCCTTAATCTTACTGGCTGCTATATTAAATTTTGACTTAAATACCAAACTATATTTATCTTTGTTCGTCTTCATTATTTCGTTTTTATTTTTGTTTTTATTTTTATTTTTGTTATTATTTTTATTTTTATTTGTAACCTCCATACTTTCATCACTTTGATGGCCGAATTCCTGTGTATTGGTACAGTTCTCATTATGTATGGCAAGCGTTTCTTTTCTCGCAAGTTTGGAGGCATAAACCAAGGCCTCATCTAACACCACCTGTGGGTAGTCACAACCCTTGAATGTAGCCACCAATTCATTAACCTGTTCATGAAATTTTTTATCAGAAGTACAATTTCTCCTAATTCTATGTACCTGGCTTTTTGGTACATTCTTAAGCCAGTTTTTATTATGGTTACTAGAGTAAGGGATGTAGTTGCATACATCTACTGACTTTTTAAAAGGTGATACTGTGACGATGTCCTCTACCACCTCCACCGTTACATCTAGAAAATTAATTTGTGAGGGATGGTGAGTGCACGTGAGGGTTAAACCATAAGTGTTGTTATTTAAATCCCTGACGAAGTCAGTAACTGATGCAGAATCCCCCTTCCAAACATCAGCTGCTGCTACAACTTCTCATCCGTGCAAAGGAGCCCGTTAATTCAGCACCGCTATCAGGAGCACTTGAATTGCAGCTCCAGTCCCCGTGGCCAGAGCCGACAACGCAATCCGGGGAAGCGTATACAGCGGGTGCCGTTCCCTCTCAGCCCGGCGCAGACCGGTAAACTCCGGAAAACCAGCTCAACAGCCTCCTGTCTGCAAGTGCGGAGGTACCGGAGGCATTACTAACCATCTGGAACGGCTCGTTGGGGCTCCCTGCACGGTGCAGCATCAATCGTACCCGCTGAGGCTCTGGTGTGTGTCTCTGACAAACCAGTGAGACGACACCAGGGAGCAAGGATAGAACAGGCTCCTGCCCAGCGGAGGTAATTCTTCTATTCACCTTTAAACCATTAATCTACTGCAATGGATTTGTGATGTATGCAGTACCTTCTGACATACTAAGCCGTGAGTGACTCATGTTTAAATACCCTATTTATTAGCAACATACATCTTTTTATCATAACTTTGTGTGTATTAAGTTAATTCAATCCGGTTGAAAATCACCCAGGTGCAGTTACTTAATAAGCATATGCATATAAGTTCATCTATTATTAATGGTTTTCTGAGGAATTGATCATTAAGCTCTAAAACAGTGAATAATTTTATTGTTGTGGAATTTGTATCATTATTTTATTCTCCCGGGAGTTTGTTGTAACTTTTATACACTGTATACCAATAAATGTTTTTTTAATTTATCTGATTGTCAAGCGCCACTTGTTATTTGTTGTTTAGTTATGCTATCATGTTTGGGTATCTTGTACAAAAAACACAGGGGTAGATGTAAGATTAGTCAATATAGCTCAGTGGAGGGCCGGGGCGAGACAATGACAAGAGGGGACGGGGTGGAGGGAGAACAGGGCGGGACGTAGGCAGGATGAGGGTGTGGTTACCTCGGCACAACATTTAAGCCACGCCCCCTTCTCTGTAATGCTGCTACAACCGTGATGACGCGATTCAGCAAGAATTGCATCATCGACTGTCCAGACCGCCCACTTTACTCTCAAAGAGGACGGCCAGGCAGGGGGGAACAGCAAAATCGGGAGACTTGTCTGCTCTTCCGGGGGGCTGGGAGGGTCACCCGATTTTCGGGAGCCTCCTGGCTATTCCGGGAGAGTAGGCAAGTATGATATGGGGTGAAGTAGTATCAGCACGTTATGTGCACTGATACTGCTCCTCCCCCATGTATGACTCTGGTGGTGTGTGCTCTATGACAGTGGTGCTATGCAGGATAGCACGCTGATATTCAGGGCAATGTATGTACAACACCTGCAGCTATTGATTTCAACAGCTGCAGGTGTCGTTGCCCACACACCACAGTAAGGGACAGCGATGTCCCTGGCTGCAGCAGATGACAGCTGCCCAGGAGATCTCACGATAACGAGATCTCGCACATACCCATAGGAGCCAGCTGGGAGGAGACACATTGCATCAGCACTAAGCTGATGCGCTCTGTGCTCTGGCAGGGATCACCAGAGGGGAGGATTTCACTCCCCTGCTTCAGCAGACAAGTTAATACATCTTGTCGGTGTAGCTTTTTGCTTCACCTTGGTAATGAGGCGAAGCAGGAATTGCTATAGCGCCACAACAGTGCTGCTATAATACATCTCAACCACTATGTCCAAGAAATACAGTGCATCCGGAAAGTATTCACAGCGCTTCACTTTTTCCACATTTTGTTGTGGTACAGCCTTATTCCAAAATGGAATACATTCCCCCCCCCCCCCTCAAAATTCTACACACAATACCCCATAATAACAATGTTAAAGTTTTTTGTGATTTCTGCAAATTTATTAAAAATAAAAAAACGAAGAAATCACATGTACATAAGTATTCACAGCCTTTGCCATGAAGCTCAAAATTGAGCTCAGCTGCATCCTGTTTCCACTGATCATCCTTGAGATGTTCCTACAGCTTAATTGGAGTCCACCTGTGGTAAATTCAGTTGATTGGACATGATTTGGAAAGGCACACACACCTGTCTAAATAAGGTCCCACACGTGACAGTGCATGTCTGAGCACAAACCAAGCATGAAGTCAAAGGAATTGTCTGTAGACCTCCGAGACAGGATTGTCTCGAGGCACAAATCTGGGGAAGGGTACAGAAAAATATCTGCTGCTTTGAAGGTGCCAATGAGCATGGTGGCCACCATCATCTGTAAATGGAAGAAGTTCGGAACCACCAGGACTCTTCCTAGAGCTGGCCGGCCATCTAAATTGAGTGATCGGGAGACAAGGGCCCTAGTCAGGGAGGTGACCAAAAAACCAATGGTCACTCTGTCAGAGCAACAGCATTCCTCTGTGGAGAGAGGAGAACCTTCCAGAAGGACAACTATCTCTGCAGCAATCCACCAATCAGGCCTGTATGGTAGAGTGGCCGGATGGAAGCCACTCCTTAGTAAAAAGCATATGGCAGCCTGCCTGGAGTTGGTCAAAATGCACCTGAAGGACTCTCAGACCATGAGAAACAAAATTCTCTGGTCTGATGAGACAAAGATTGAACTCTTTGGCGTGAATGCCAGGCGTCACGTTTGGAGGAAGCCAGGCACCACTCATCACCAGGCCAATACCATCCCTATAGTGAAGCATGGAGGTGGCAGCATCATGCTGTGGGGATGTTTTTCAGAGACAGGAACTGGGAGACTAGTCAGGTTAGAAGGAACGATGAATGCAGCAATGTACAGTGACATCCTTGATGAAAACCTGCTCCAGAGCGCTCTTGACCTCAGACTGGGGCGACGGTTTATCTTTCAGCAGGACAACGACCCTAAGCACACAGCCAAGATATCAACGGAGTGGCTTTAGGACAACTCTGTGAATGTCCTTGAGTGGCCCAGCCAGAGCACAGACTTGAATCCGATTGAACATCTCTGGAGAGATCTGAAAATGGTTGTGCACCAATGCTTCCCATCAAACCTGATGGAGCTTGAGAGGTGCTGCAAAGAGGAATGGGCGAAACTGGCCAAAGATAGGTGTGCCAAGCTTGTGGCAACATATTCAAAAAGACTTGAAGCTGTAATTACTGCCAAAGGTGCATCAACAAACTATTGCGCAAAGGCTGTGAATACTTATGTACATGTGATTTTAATACATTTACAAAAATCAAAAAAACTTTTCACGTCATTATGGGGTATTGTGTGTAGAATTTTGAGGGAAACAATGAATTTATTGCATTTTGGAATAAGGCTGTAACATAACAAAATGTGGAAAAAGCAAAGCGCTGTGAATACTTTCTGGATGCACTGTAAATATATATTAAAGTGTCTAGAGGAGTCAGCCAATTTGTGGGTTAAAGATCCTGAAGTAAAATTCTTGACAGTAGCCTATAAATTATCCAGAAACTAGTGCAGTGGTATCACTGAGTTGGAGACGGAGTCACCTAGTGCACCAAATAGACGCAAAAGGGGAGTGGCATTGTGGTAAGTGGTGGGACACCACTTAACAGCATTGTAGGCCTTGAGCAAAGCAATGCACTGGGGCACCTAACTTCTCAATCACAGGAATACATATACATATACATATCATTACGCTGGTGGATGGCTGTAGCCATTTCAGAGCTGCATTCTCTACCTTTCTCTCAGGAAGCTCTGGAGGCACCAGCCCAGGTAACAGATTCCCCCAGGCCCAGCCCACTCCAGCTCCAAGTGCCCTAGAATTGTGAGGCCCTGGGCAGCTGCCCAGTGGGCCCATATGTTAAGATAGCCCTACCCGTTTCATTACTTTGGCAGTGCCCAGCACTCGCTGCCCCCAGAGTCTCTTCCCACACTGCCAGCTCCTTCTCCGTGACCAGTAGGCGGGCACTGAATGATAACACAAATCCCCAATATGACCAGCCTTGGTTAACTTGCTGTCTTGTCTGTTATTCATTTATTTTTATCTATCTAATTTATAATCTACAAATCCCACATTATCAATGAAAGAATGAGTTAGGGACCCGCCGCTGCTGTTAAAGTCAGTCATTTGCTTTACTGTTCACATTGTACACGAGTTGATCTATGCCTATTCCACATGCATATGTGCATATGGCTACTTCTGAAAAAAATAAAATGACAAATATCCAGGCTATGCTCATGTTTCCTCCACCACTACATATGACTGTAGCCATCCATACCTTACATTGGGTGAGACTGGAGGCTTGCTATAGTGTCAAATTATACAAAGGCAGATAGAGCAGTGCAGCCCAGTCCACTATTCTTTGTACTTAGGGGTGTAGTTGGTATGCCGGCAGCCGGGCTCCCGGCGGGCAGCATACTGGCACCGGAATCCCGACAGATGGGCGAGCGCAAATGAGCCCCTTGCAGGCTCGCTGTGTGCACCACGCTATCTATTCTCGCTCCAGGGGGTCATGGACCTCCAAGAGGGAGAAAAGGTGTCGGGATTCCGGCGCCGGTATACTGTGCGCAGGGATCCCAACAACCAGCAAATGAAATACCACCCGTACTGAGCTCTCTCTTGCAGGCACATGGGGACCAGCATTCCCCACTTCTTTAGCCGCTAGTAGCGGTGTATCTATCAGATGGGTGTAGTGTGTACACATGCTGCACCCATATCTTCAGTACTTACCTCTCCAGAGGCCCATGTCAGCACTGCACAATCAATGGGACTACCATTTTCCCACTGTTTTGCGCATGCGCAGTAGGGAAACCCAAGAGAAAATTGCTGCTGCACCATTTTCCAGGGACCTGCGTAGTAAAATCTAGCGCAGTACTAGAGTCTACTAGCACTCACCACTCACACAGACTACACTGCTGGTAAGAGGAAGGGGCCCACAGGCTGCACATGGGACCCCTTTTCTCTTATTATGCTCTGCCCACTAATGAATAATGTAGAATTACAGTGTGCTTAAAATCACTGTCAAGATCTGTGTTCATTATGCAGACAGGCACAATAGGAGGGGCAGGAGGGCAAGACTTCTTGCAGTTTACAAATAAATGAGGAAAGCACCCTTTTTCATCACTCTAAGAGTAACAATGTATCATTTACGTACACAGTCTGTGAGCCAGCCTAAAGGTGCGATCAGGTGCGATTACGCCTACGTGAGAAATCGCAGCAGAAGCCCCTTGAGCCGCCCGGGAAGCTATATATCGCATGCGATCTCATTCTCCGCTGCCGGAGCCTGTCCCAAGTCTGTGGTCTGACGTGCAGCACATCCGTTCTCCGACTCCGATCCGAAGCACACAGGAACACGCATCGTATTCGACCTCATGTCAAAACACAGACGATTTGGCCAGTTTTCCTCTGATCCATCGGCGCCGGATGAAAACAGGTCAAATCAACCCATGGGCCCAGCTTTTTCAGAGGAAAAAGTTATGCAAAATAGGTGGAGTGTGAGGTGAGTCCATGGAAAATTAAAAGAAACTAGGCCTACCAGAGGCGTAAGTTATTATAGGACGCCCGGAGGCGAAAAAGTTTATATTCCCTCCCCCCGCGCGCCACGCGCCCCAGTCCAGGTATACACTCACATATATACAAATACACACCCAACCACATATACACACAGATTATACCACTTATACACACATAGCCACATATGTACACACACATATCTACATACTCACAGTCACATACACATCTATACAAATACACACACACACAGCCACATTGACACACACACTGTCCCCCACCCTGACACTTTCCTCCATCAGATATCGCATCTCACCTGCCTCAGTGTCAGCATGCAGGAGCTGGTCAGCGGTGTTCTGGGGCAGAAGCTGAATCCAGGCAGCGGCGTTGTGCGGCAGGAGCTGAAGCCGGGAAGCTGTGCTGTGGTGGTGCAGGAGCCGGAGCCGGGTAGCGGCACTGTGAGGCGGGAGCCGGCCAGCCGTGATGTTCTCAGGCTGAAGCCGGAGCTGGGTAGCTGCGCTATCGGGCGGGAGCTCAAGAGACGCTGAAGAGCTGAGACGCTGAGAGCTAAAGAGCGGTATCATCCTGGAGCCGGGCAGCCGCACTTCTCAGGGGGCGGGAGCCGGGGTGTCATTCAGGAGATGGGAGCCACAAGCGGACAACCACACTGTCGGAGGCAATGGAGAAGGTGCCCCCTTCATTGCTGGAGCCCGGCGGCATCCGACTCCATTGCCTCCCAGACTTCCGCCACTGGGGCCTACTGAGACAGCAAGAATCTTTGCCTGTATGGCGCAAAGGAATACGCAACGTATAAAGGGAATGTGATCTCAAGCATCCAGGGTGCATGGCAATACAGAAACAGAACTGCTAATTAAAATAAGCAGTTGCAGTTATATCCTGTCTGTTACAATTGGGTGTGGATTAATAGATCGACAATGTTTTGGTCGACAGTCAATAGGGTCAATGCCAAATGGTCCACATGCATTGGACTGACAGGTAAAAAGGTCAACATTGCTGAAGGTCAACAGGTTGAAAAGGTCGACATGTATTTTTATGAATTTTTGGACAAAATCTGGTATATTTCATGTTATTTGACCACCATAACTATATACGTATACCCAAGGTCTGCTAACATCGCGAGCAGCGACCGATGGTCACAATGGTGCTCCAATGTTGCATCCTCAGACGCAGCACTTCGATCTTGCAGATGCTGTTAGGAGGCGTCTATCTACTACAGACCCCTCCTGCTGCATTTGCATTTTTTGTACGTAATTGCACAGCCACAGGAAACTCCAAATAAATCGGAATCAGGCCCTCTGTTACTTAATCTCCCATTTTTTATTTTGTTTGTTCTTTGTTGCACACTGTCCCCACATCAAACATCTGTCACACTGTCTTAAGGGCCCTACTCACTGGCCGACCCGCCGCCGAGCTGCCCGACGGCGGATACGGCCGACGAGCGACCCGGCGGCGGGGGGGCAGTGACGGGGGGAGTGAAGTTTCTTCACTCCCCCCGTCACGCGGCTGCATTGAAGTGCAGGCAAATATGGACGAGATCGTCCATATTGGCCTGCATGCACAGCCGACGGGAGACCAGCGATGAACGAGCGCGGGGCCGCGCATCGTTCATCGCTGGAGTCTCCACACTGAAAGATATGAACGAGTTCTCGTTCATTTATGAACGAGATCGTTCATATCTTTCAGAAAATCGGCCAGTGTGTAGGGCCTATTACACCCACACACCTGTTTATTGTTCATCATGTTGGAAAAGGGGGATGTACATTTATGCTGTATGTGGATGGGCGGAAGTTACATCATTGCCTGGGTGCTACTAGATCTTCCCCTTTACCGAAATAGGTTCTTATAAATATTTTACCTTTTTTGGCACTCAAAAATATGTAACACGTGGGTGTTATGACCATAGGTCCTCATTCCGAGTTGATCGCACGCTGCCACTTTTTGCAGCCCGTGCGACCAACTAGACGCCGCCTATGGGGGGAGTGCATTTTTTCATAGCAAGGCTGCGATCACTTGTGCAGCCCTGCTATGCAAAAAAAAGTTTTCTGTAGAACAAGACCAGGGTAAAAGTTACTTACCCTGTGCGCCTGCGTTTGGATCTCCATGCCCAGAAAACGGTGAGTTGACGCCCGGTTCGGCCTTCCTCCTGTCAATCTTCTTGCGGTCGCACGTTAGCGCTGTCACAACAACACGCCTGCGCAATGCGGCTGCAGCACATGCGCAGTTCCGACCCGATCGCACGGCTGCGAAGAAGCACAGCGTCCGATCGGGTCGGAATGACCCCCATAGTCAACTTTTGTTCATGCGGGAGTTTTGTATAAAACCCCTACAATAATATCACAGAGATTAACTGGCCACAAGGATTTACTCAGTGATTGTTATAGATACCCATTGTATAGTGAGCTGGCGCCATCTGCCTGTATTTCTTCTCCTCTGGTGTTTCTATTAGACATTAAAATCAATGACTTACACAGGCCTGTGAATTATTAACTAAGATAATCAATGGCTAAACTAAAACCGTTTTGGTTTTTGTTCTTTTTTGTTATTACAAATGAAGTCAATTAAAGAAAAAGAATGAAATGGGGAGAAAAAGAATAGTAGCACTCCGTAAATTACACTGGTCAACGAGGAAAAATCAGAGATGAGAGATAATTTTAGGTTAGACAGAAAACAGTTTTGGAACCAAGGTCAAAAATGCTAATTAGATTTTCTCTAGCACATATAGTTTTTATAATGAAGATATAGACTTTTCTGAATGCATTTTTGGATCCGATTCCAAATCTTTTCAAAAAATTTTTTTTTTTCTAGCACATATGTTTTAAAAAAATAAAAATTAATTTGATTATCACAAGTCATTATCACAATTGTTGTATCACTTTTTTTTATTATGACAAGATCTTAAAGGCGTTGAAAGTGTGCTTTCCTTTTATGAATTATTATTTATGAACAACCTTAGGCAATATCTTAGAGATGTATTCTGATTGTTACATAACAGAACTTGTCTGGGTGAGTCTTTAATTTTTGAGGCATGCTGCTTGATCTCAGCAAATTATTCTACACAAATAAACCCCAGCAGTGCACTTCACACGGTAGTAGGCGAGATTAATTGGAGCACGCTGTTCTCAGAGATGGGAGTGGCTAATTCGCTTACTGAAATAACATATTAGATTTATATTAATATACAAGTCAAAGTAATTCCTTTAAAATGCACTTACTAATTATATATATTATAATCTGAACAATATACAAAGAGTAACCCAATTAAACCAAAATTATGTAATTATCTAATATAAATATATATATTTGTGTGCGCGACGAGAAAAATCCCGGGAATCGGGATTGAATATTATCAATCCCGGGATACTTGGGATTGGATCCTTTACAGTGTCCATCTGTCCGTCCCTGCCCAGTCTACATAATTTACACTCATCTGGATTCCAGTGCAGGCGCTGAGGTCCGAGCGGTGGGCGGTTGGCTGCGCAGTGTGACCTCTGACTTCACATCATGCTGCTCAATGCGCACAGCCGGCAGCAGGGGGATCCGGGCAGCCTCTGAGCCTCATGAGGACGCTCAACGCTGCCCGACATTGAAAAAACAAGGGGCTTCCTAATCCCAAAATCCCTGTGATTGGGAGTCCAAACCCGGGATTGAATCCCGGACAATTTTTGGCATAAATCCCAGGATTGGCCACCATAGTAGGGAGTGAGTGACTTGTACTCGCTGTCTGCAGGAGCGTCCTTCTCTGTCTAGCGCTCTACGCGGCCGCACACTCTGCATATGCATCGGGACTGCCCTGTATACTATTATTATCCTTTATTTATATGGCGCCACAAGGGATATACAAAGGAACATCACTGATTCTCTAAGTAAGGGTTTGTCCTACAGTTAGATTTTAGCATATTGCATCTCTGTCTTCCTTCATACCCCAGGTAGACCATATATTAGACACCTCTTCACTCTCACCAAGCATGCAGTAGATATGCAGCAAAATTGCTGTCTTCAGTCCAAAGTTTAAAAACCAATTGAAAATAAACTGCATTCCATGAACTTTTAGATTATGTCCAAAAATTTGAAATAGCATTTACTATGACTTTTTTGTTAACCTCTAAAATCTGAGAATTTTTTTCGCCTGATCCTGTACTTAAGGTCCAAGATTAATGTGATTTAATATATGAAGCAAAAGCTGCAATTATGTAACTGTAATTCGGTAAAACAGATTGTGGTTGTAATGGGTAGAAAATAAGGTGGCTGTATTTGGGATAAAGATGCATTGGGGCAGCACAGATGGCGTAATGGTTAGTGTAAGGGATAGAGAGGGTATATCAGAGCCGTAACTAAGGGGGGGGGGGGGGGCTAATGGGTCACGTGCCCCAGGCGCAGGAGTCGAGGGGGCGCAGGGAACTCTGTCTCCGACAGCTGCTCCTTCACCCCACCGCGATTGCTACCCGCAGCCGCAAATGGCGCAGTCATGGACCCACCGCGGCTGCGTCTCTGTGTCTCCCTCTGCCTGCCTGCCCACCCGCCCGCCAAGTAGCGCCTCCTCCCCGCCCGCATCTTTTTTTTTTTTTTTTTAATTCATGCTAATTATAACGTTTCTGGGATTGTACAAACGTATGCTTCCTGAAGACAGGGTGTGCAATCCCAAAACTTCGTAATTATCATGCAGTAAAATATTAATTTCTAAACAACTCTACAGGTATAGATAGAGATATATATATATATATATATATATATATATATATATATATATCCCCCAAGATTGCCCCGTCACTCCTCCAAAGCAGCTGGCTGTGGTGCCCTTCCTTGTGGACCAGCCGGCCCACCAATGTAGAACCGAAGAAATCAGGTGGCACTCACAGACTTGTAGCTTGTAGTGAAAACAAACTTCACTCCGTGAAGATATTTATTGTGAAACAGGTAACGTTTCGGGGACGTATCCCCTTCCTCAGACAATTCAACAATGCAAAATACAGTGTATAAATACCATAAAATGACCCCACTTACCCTCACCATCACGACTCCCAGCTGCGTGGACCACGGCGTGTCTCGGCGTCTCCCGGCCCGCACTTCCGGCTTCGACGTCACCGCCCGACCGAAAGTGACTCGTTCAGGCTTCGCCGGTCACCATGGCAACGCGCTGGGAGCACTGTGAATACAATCAAAACACGGCGCGAGTCCATTAGTATTAGAAAACTGAACATGTGTAAAAAGTGACACACTTCTCAAAGGCGCTCACTTGGAGCTAGAGTGTGTCAATAAAAGCGTGCATATAATGATCAAACATACCACAATAAGACATAAACATCTAAAATACTTTAGAATTATTTAAAACCAACTTAACAACACCCAGTCTAGTGCAGATGGACCTGCTATATAAACAACACTCACGTGTAACAAATTCATAAATTAAAACAACATTCACTGGGGGTCACAGGACATGGATGGCTCTATTAATGGGGGAACCATGATGGCTATCAATAAGCTATTCTCCTAAATATTACCCCACCGAGTGTAATGATTATACCAGAACCATATGATCAGACTGCGCCTGCGCAGGGCATTCTCGCTCTAGGACCTAATTCATTGGCAGGGGCTGATTTTTTTGTTAAGAACATTTAAAAAAAAAAACATTTTTCTAAAAAAATGTGAATTGGTGTATGGACTCACATATGTCTTTGATGACCTAGAGGAAATTGATTAGTCCTAGGGACTCGTTTAGTCCTCTGGGGGCTAGACAATCCAGGCGAAAAATCCACCTGGATTCTAGCTGTAACAATTTTTTCCCCCGTTCACCACCCCTTATGGCCGCTGGAACGTGATCAATGGCCCTATACCTTAAGCTTGCCAACGTATGGTGCTGTATGGCAAAATGCCTAGCCACAGGTTGGTCACTAGTCCCTGCTAATAGGGCTGCCCGTATGGCAGACCTATGTTGGGTTAATCAGACCTTCAATTGGCATTCAGTTTTGCCCACATAATAGAGCCCACAAGGGCACACTATTATGTAGACCACGAATCGGGAAGTGCAGGTGAGTGGCCACCTAATTTTCAGTCGTTGGTCCGTATGTGGATGAGGAAAGGTCTCGCCAACCAAGAATAATGAACAAGTCGTGCACCCCAGACATTTAAAACAACCGTTTTTCTTACTTAAAAAATGCTTGGGTGCACTCTTGGCATCAAAGCCCGTGATATCGGTCTTGACAACTAGGTCCTTCATGTTTTTCCCTCTCGCAAAGCTCGCCATGAGTCTGCTATTTTGGAAACATTTTAAGTCGGGGTCAGTGGTGACCATTTGCCACGTACCCCTGACTTGCTTAACCAGAGCAGGACTATTGGCGTTATACTCTGTCACCCATGGAATAGTCTCCCTGGGCAGTGTTTTATGGCGCTGCTTGGTGTGTTTCTGAAAATTATTAAGAGCTCTATCTCGTGCTTTTTTAAGTTCTGGTAATGCATACCCTTCTCTCACTGAATTTCATTATCATCTCCTCTAGCTGCACCTCCCGTATGGTGGGATTAGTGTTATTCCTACAAACCCTAAGCAGTTGAGAATAGGGCAAACTGCGGATCATCGCTTTGGGGTGGGAGCTCTCTGCCCGAAGCACGGTATTCCGATCCGTGGTTTTTTTTATAAAGGGCTGTCTCAACCCGCCCCTCTACCAGCTGAATCCGAACATCTAGATAGCAGATGTCAGTTTTGCTCAATGTCCAAGTCAATTTAATGGGACCATTAGTGTTATTATGTTTCATAATGATCTCTATTAATTTTTGTATGTCATCATTCCACAGGATCAGGAGGTCGTCGATGTAGCGGAAATATAGTAGAATTTTACTTGAAATACTCACGTCTACATAGAACAAATCCCTCTCCACCTCCCACATGAAACAGTTGGCAAACGATGGGGCCACCGGGGACCCCATCGAGCAGCCCGTTAGTTGTCTGTAAAACTTCCCGTTAAACAAAAAGAAATTATGCGTCAATGTGAAGGTAAGCAGCTCAATAAACAGATCAATGTCAGGACCCAAATAGAGGCCATTGCCCGTAATCAGCCGTCTAACCGCCTCCAACCCAGTCTCATGGGGGATACATGTATAGAGGCTGGTCACGTCCAACGTCACCATGGTGGTTTCACTAGGGACTAATCCCAACCCTGCTAATCTCTCTAACAACATGTTCGTATCCTTTAAATAAGAGAAGGTGGCTTGAATACATGGCTGCAGGAATGTGTCAAGAAACACAGCCACTGGCTCGCACAGAGACCCCCGGGCAGAGATGATGGGTCTCCCCGGTGGTCTCTGTGCTTCCTTGTGGATCTTAGGCAGGGTATAGAATAATGGCACCACTGGCCATTTTGTGGATAACTTGTCACAAATTACCTGTGATAACAACCCCTCATCAACCGCTCGTTTCAATAACAAATCAAGCTTCTGTTTAAAGACCGGTGTGGGGTCATGATCAAGCCGACAGTATGTCTTGCTGTCACTGAGTAATCTATCACATTCTGCAACATATGAGGACGTGTCCTGAATGACTACTGAGCCGCCTTTATCGGCGGCCCTGATGATGATGTCAGTCCTCTGTTGTAGATTTTTCAATGCTTGTCGTTCATCACTGGACAAATTATGCTTCACCGCTGGTGCTCTAATTCCAGTAGCGCCATCCATTAATCTATGGAAGGTTTTCAGGGTGGCGTTGTTGGACTGTGGGTCAAATCTGGAACGATTCCCCAGTTTGGAGATGCGGCTAGGTAGTGCTGGTTCAGTATTCACCATGGGATGTTTGAAGAAGTGTTCTTTGATTTTTAGTGAGCGTGCCAATTTAAACGATTCCACCTTCCATTTAAATGGATCCATATAGTTGGTGGGAATAAAAGTGAGTCCCTTACTGAGCAGTCGTTGTTCAGAGTCCTGAAGGGTATATGAGGACAGATTAAAGATTCAGTGGCTCTGTTCTTGGGTGGTCTTCCCACTGTTCTGCCTCCTCGTTTGGCCTCCCCGTCTTGTTTTGGTCTTCCCCGGGTAGAGGCCACCGCCCGGGTGTTTGCCGCTAAAGGGGTCGCGGTATGTCTAGCTTCAGTACCCGTGACTCCAATTTCATCATTATCGCTTGCAGAGGTGCTCGAGAAGCGGACCCGTTGTGGTCTTCTCAGGTTGCCGGCACCCCGGCCGCGTCCACGGGTCTGATTGCCCTGCCCAAGCCAGGTGTAAACTCGGTGTTGAGCATAATCAGTGACCACCTTCCTGTGTTTTTCTTTCTTGTATTTCACCAAGTTATTTTTGTATTCGTCCAGTTGGGTCTGTAATTTGGATACCCAATCTGTGGATTTATCAGATGTCATGGTGGTCAGATGTTCCTTTTTGAATGCGCTGCTCTTCTCTGTTGTTGATCTTAGCTCCCTCGTGGATTCCTCAATGACCAGCAACATGAGGTCCATGGAGCATTTATTGAGAATTTATATCCAGCGCTTGCAAAAGATGGTGTTGTATCGACCAATCGTTGGTATATTATGGACCCTGAACCCCCGGAGTATTTGTTTTGCCCGGTAGTAATCAGATAAGGTGCGACTGTGGTAGAGAAAATCCAATTCTCTTTTTTTTTTATTTTAAATAATTCACGGTACACGTCAGCACAAGAATCCACATAATCTTCAGACAAAGCCCTGTCTTTGTGTAAAATTTTCTCAGCATCTATATCTGAGAAACTTAGAGTCTCATAGTTGTCACATTCTAGTAGGAATGATGAAGTCTCCTTCACCTTCTGAAGTGGCCATCCTTTGCCTCTGTGACCGTCCAGATGCTGCACCAGACCGAGTATATGTTATAAGTGTCACCGACGTGCCCAATACGTGCAAATAAAGTGCTCCAAGTGAATTAATAAAATCAGTTTAAAACTCTGAGGGAGGAGGTCTTGTGGGAGGGTGCCATGGGCTGGTTCGACGAACTTATCCACCGCAGCAGGGCGTGGAACCAAATATTTCCCAAGATTGCCCCGTCACTCCTCCAAAGCAGCTGGCTGTGGTGCCCTTCCTTGTGGACCAGCCGGCCCACCAATGTAGAACTGAAGAAATCAGGTGGCATTCACAGACTTGTAGCTTGTAGTGAAAACAAACTTCACTCCGTGAAGATATTTATTGTGAAACAGGTAACGTTTCGGGGACGTATCCCCTTCCTCAGACAATTCAACAATGCAAAATACAGTGTATAAATACCATAAAATGACCCCACCTACCCCCACCATCACGACTCCCAGCTGCGTGGACCACGGCGTGTCTCGGCGTCTCCCGGCCCGCACTTCCGGCTTCGACGTCACCGCCCGACCGGAAGTGACTCGTTCAGGCTTCGCCGGTCACCATGGCAACGCGCTGGGAGCACTGTGAGTACAATCAAAACACGGCGCGAGTCCATTAGTATTAGAAAACTGAACATGTGTAAAAAGTGACACACTTCTCAAAGGCGCTCACTTGGAGCTAGAGTGTGTCAATAAAAGCGTGCATATAATGATCAAACATACCACAATAAGACATAAACATCTAAAATACTTTAGAATTATTTAAAACCAACTTAACAACACCCAGTCTAGTGCAGATGGACCTGGTATATAAACAACACTCATGTTGTTAGAGAGATTAGCAGGGTTGGGATTAGTCCCTAGTGAAACCACCATGGTGACGTTGGACGTGACCAGCCTCTATACATGTATCCCCCATGAGGCTGGGTTGGAGGCGGTTAGACGGCTGATTACGGGCAATGGCCTCTACTTGGGTCCTGACATTGATCTGTTTATTGAGCTGCTTACCTTCACATTGACGCATAATTTCTTTTTGTTTAACGGGAAGTTTTACAGACAACTAACGGGCTGCTCGATGGGGTCCCCGGTGGCCCCATCGTTTGCCAACTGTTTCATGTGGGAGGTGGAGAGGGATTTGTTCTATGTAGATGTGAGTATTTCAAGTAAAATTTTACTATATTTCCGCTACATCGACGACCTCCTGATCCTGTGGAATGATGACATACAAAAATTAAGAGAGATCATTATGAAACATAATAACACTAATGGTCCCATTAAATTGACTTGGACATTGAGCAAAACTGACATCTGCTATCTAGATGTTCGGATTCAGCTGGTAGAGGGGCGGGTTGAGACAGCCCTTTATAAAAAAAAAAACACGGATCGGAATACCGTGCTTCGGGCAGAGAGCTCCCACCCCAAAGCGATGATCCGCAGTTTGCCCTATTCTCAACTGCTTAGGGTTTGTAGGAATAACACTAATCCCACCATACGGGAGGTGCAGCCAGAGGAGATAATGAAATTCAGTGAGAGAGGGTATGCATTACCAGAACTTAAAAAAGCACGAGATAGAGCTCTTAATAATTTTCAGAAACACACCAAGCAGCGCCATAAAACACTGCCCAGGGAGACTATTCCATGGGTGACAGAGTATAACGCCAATAGTCCTGCTCTGGTTAAGCAAGTCAGGGGTATGTGGCAAATGGTCACCACTGACCCCGACTTAAAATGTTTCCAAAATAGCAGACTCATGGCGAGCTTTGCGAGAGGGAAAAACATGAAGGACCTAGTTGTCATGACCGATATCACGGGCTTTGACGCCAAGAGTGCACCCAAGCATTTTTTAAGTAAGAAAAACGGTTGTTTTAAATGTCTGGGGTGCACGACTTGTTCATTCTTCTTAGTTGGCGAGACCTTTCCTCATCCACATACGGGCCAACGACTGAAAATTAGGTGGCCACTCACCTGCACTTCCCGATTCGTGGTCTACATAATAGTGTGCCCTTGTGGGCTCTATTATGTGGGCAAAACTGAATGCCAATTGAAGGTCCGATTAACCCAACATAGGTCTGCCATACAGGCAGCCCTATTAGCAGGGACTAGTGACCAACCTGTGGCTAGGCATTTTGCCATACAGCCCCATACGTTGGCAAGCTTAAGGTATAGGGCCATTGATCACGTTTCAGCGGCCATAAGGGGTGGTGACCGGGGGAAAAAATTGTTACAGCTAGAATCCAGGTGGATTTTTCGCCTGGATTGTCTAGCCCCCAGAGGACTAAACGAGTCCCTAGGACTAATCAATTTCCTCTAGGTCATCAAAGACATATGTGAGTCCATACACCAATTCACATTTTTTTAGAAAAATGTTTTTTTTAAAAAATGTTCTGAACAAAAAAATCAGCCCCTGCCAATGAATTAGGTCCTAGAGCGAGAATGCCCTGCGCAGTCTGATCACATGGTTCTGGTATAATCAATTCACTCGGTGGGGTAATATTTAGGAGAATAGCTTATTGATAGCCATCATGGTTCCCCCATTAATAGAGCCATCCATGTCCTGTGACCCCCAGTGAATGTTGTTTTTATTTATGAATTTGTTACACGTGAGTGTTGTTTATATAGCAGGTCCATCTGCACTAGACTGGGTGTTGTTAAGTTGGTTTTAAATAATTCTAAAGTATTTTAGATGTTTATGTCTTATTGTGGTATGTTTGATCATTATATGCACGCTTTTATTGACACACTCTAGCTCCAAGTGAGCGCCTTTGAGAAGTGTGTCACTTTTTACACATGTTCAGTTTTCTAATACTAATGGACTCGCGCCGTGTTTTGATTGTATTCACAGTGCTCCCAGCGCGTTGCCATGGTGACCGGCGAAGCCTGAACGAGTCACTTCCGGTCGGGCGGTGACGTCGAAGCCGGAAGTGCGGGCCGGGAGACGCCGAGACACGCCGTGGTCCACGCAGCTGGGAGTCGTGATGGTGGGGGTAAGTGGGGTCATTTTATGGTATTTATACACTGTATTTTGCATTGTTGAATTGTCTGAGGAAGGGGATACGTCCCCGAAACGTTACCTGTCTCACAATAAATATCTTCACGGAGTGAAGTTTGTTTTCACTACAAGCTACAAGTCTGCGAGTGCCAACTGATTTCTTCGGTTCTATATATATATAGGGTGAGCTAACAGCGCCAAAAAATACAGTAGAAAATAATTTTTTCACAGTATGTCTATAATGTACCCCAGCAAAATATCTAGTCTCTATATGCCACTCCCCTTTCTTTATGGGGCGTCTGCTAGATCTTAAGTAGAACCTACACTTGTACGTGTGCAGGATAGAAGAAAATTGGAAAAAGCAAATAAGATCAGAGCGACCATAGGTGGTAAATACTCTAGGAGACTAAAAAGATGTTTTTTTTAAAAACAATGCGGGGTTTATTTACAACGAACGTTTAAAAAAATTGGACATCAAAAGGCAACATAAAAGAATGCCTTTTTTTAAAAAGCTGTTACAAAGTCATTAAAAAGCATTCCAAAGGACATGAAGACAATAATAAAAAAATGACAGCGATAAAAATGGTGCTAAAAATTCACGTACTTAGAAAATAAGAACCATTAGAAACAACTGTGTATCTAAAATTATGTAAAAAATGTAAATATGTATATTAAAAGTTCCGTAAATAGAAAAAGCAGCTTAACTGAGGATTTCAATAGTAGCAGGAATCACCCAACGCGTTTCGTCTGGTCTGACTTCATCAAGGGGTAATGAGCACAGTGGGACACATCATCTATATATACCCCTGTGGGTAAGGAAGTGATTAATGACATCACTTCCTGTAATTGATTGACATTTTTGGAACCAGGATTCAAGAATACATGTATAATTCAGGAACACATAATGAGTGTGGCCAATAGTGAGGGAGGCTGTAGATATAGTAAAGCGCTTGATTTGCGCTTAGAAACTGTGCAGGGAGTCTTTGTAAACCATAAAAGTCTTTTAAGCTCGTTTATTCCGATGTATGACGCTAATCGCGTCATTTCCGCCCCACATCCGGTGTCCGTGGCTTCCTTCTGCGCATGCGCCGGCCAATGTGAAGGGAAGTGCGGTGGCCATCTTCTTGGAGTCCGTAAGGCAGGACAATTACTTGTGCTGGAAGCTGGTGCCGGCGGCCATATTTTCATAGATAATGTTCATTTAGTTAAATAGGTCGGACACATTCGCATCGTCTCCACACAGGAAGCCGCATATGTAAAAAGGATGAGAGCAAGAATCAGTGCATATATATACGATTTAGGAGTCATATATATTCCGTATTAGATATACACATTCTACAGACTAGGTGTAAAGTATGTTATGCTGTGGTTCATCATCTTAATCTGATAGACATAAATACAGTATTTCTCCTATGAAAATGACATCCATATAAAATGGTATTTCTCAAAGACATCAAGAGATTTCAATTGGAGTACATAGGTTATACATGTATTTGATAAAATTACTAAAATTAGTAAATAAATGGAGAGTGGATGTGGCAGTCAGGGTCATATTTATAAATATATAGGCATATACCGTCATAGATAGAGAAGAGATTTTAATTAATTTGAATGTAGAGATAAAAGAAAGAGATGTGTAGAGAGATATGAAAAGATATAAGAATAGCACGCCCCTGATCCAGTTGTTATTACAGCACCCGGTCTTCTTGGGAAGTTTCCTTACCCAGTACTGGCCGGGCCAACACTGCTTGGCTTCCAAGATCGGACGAATTTGGGCATATCCAGTGTGGTATGACTGTAATCTAAGATCTGGGTGGTGGGAGAGGGGGTCCAGAGGTTGGGGACCTCATGTGGTGTTTAAGAAATCCCAGAATTTAAAGGACCTCCTTGCACCAAGTATGCTAAGAAACCGTGATACTCCCAAGAGTACACTACCGAAGTGTGTGGGATGTTTCAAATGTGGCCATTGCAACATCTGCAAGTACGTAAACCCAAATAGAAAGACATTCAAGAACACAGGTGAAACTAAGGAGTACAAGATTAAGCACTTTATCAACTGCAACACATCTTCAGTTATCTACCTCCTGGAATGCCCTTGCAAGATGAAGTATATCGGCAAGACAAAGAGGCCACTGAAAATCCGTATACAGGAGCATGTAAGAAACATAAAAAACCGGGTCCAAACACATGCCGTATCCAGACACTTCCTACAATACCACGGCTCTAACCCGGAGGAACTCACGTTCAAGGGTCTAGAACTAGTGACACTTGGAGAAAGAGGGGGGGACCTCTCCAACCTTCTATCAAGGAGAGAAATGTTCTGGATACACAAAATGAAATCTCTTCATCCGGACGGACTGAATGAAGGCTACGAAATAGCTCCTTTTTTATAAACGTAAGCCTGTTATTCCCAATCCTCCATTCCTGACATCATCCACTTGCCTTTTCCTAGCTAGGTCCAGGTTGGAATGCGGAGCGGAGGCTCCCCAACCTCTGGACCCCCTCTCCCACCACCCAGATCTTAGATTACAGTCATACCACACTGGATATGCCCAAATTCGTCCGATCTTGGAAGCCAAGCAGTGTTGGCCCGGCCAGTACTGGGTAAGGAAACTTCCCAAGAAGACCGGGTGCTGTAATAACAACTGGATCAGGGGCGTGCTATTCTTATATCTTTTCATATCTCTCTACACATCTCTCTTTCTTTTATCTCTACATTCAAATTAATTCAAATCTCTTCTCTATCTATGACGGTATATGCCTATATATTTATTAATATGACCCTGACTGCCACATCCACTCTCCATTTATTTACTAATTTTAGTAATTTTATCAAATACATGTATAACCTATGTACTCCAATTGAAATCCCTTGATGTCTTTGAGAAATACCATTTTATATGGATGTCATTTTCATAGGAGAAATACTGTATTTATGTCTATCAGATTAAGATGATGAACCACAGCATAACATACTTTACACCTAGTCTGTAGAATGTGTATATCTAATACGGAATATATATGACTCCTAAATCGTATATATGCACTGATTCTTGCTCTCATCCTTTTTACATATGCGGCTTCCTGTGTGGAGACGATGCGAATGTGTCCGACCTATTTAACTAAATGAACATTATCTATGAAAATATGGCCGCCGGCACCAGCTTCCAGCACAAGTAATTGTCCTGCCTTACGGACTCCAAGAAGATGGCCACCGCACTTCCCTTCACATTGGCCGGCGCATGCGCAGAAGGAAGCCACGGACACCGGATGTGGGGCGGAAATGACGCGATTAGCGTCATACATCGGAATAAACGAGCTTAAAAGACTTTTATGGTTTACAAAGACTCCCTGCACAGTTTCTAAGCGCAAATCAAGCGCTTTACTATATCTACAGCCTCCCTCACTATTGGCCACACTCATTATGTGTTCCTGAATTATACATGTATTCTTGAATCCTGGTTCCAAAAATGTCAATCAATTACAGGAAGTGATGTCATTAATCACTTCCTTACCCACAGGGGTATATATAGATGATGTGTCCCACTGTGCTCATTACCCCTTGATGAAGTCAGACCAGACGAAACGCGTTGGGTGATTCCTGCTACTATTGAAATCCTCAGTTAAGCTGCTTTTTCTATTTACGGAACTTTTTATATACATATTTATATTTTTTACATAATTTTAGATACACAGTTGTTTCTAATGGTTCTTATTTTCTAAGTACGTGAATTTTTAGCACCATTTTTATCGCTGTCATTTTTTTATTATTGTCTTCATGTCCTTTGGAATGCTTTTTAATGACTTTGTAACAGCTTTTTAAAAAAAGGCATTCTTATATGTTGCCTTTTGATGTCCAATTTTTTTAAACGTTCGTTGTAAATAAACCCCGCATTGTTTTTAAAAAAAACATCTTTTTAGTCTCCTAGAGTATTTACCACCTATGGTCGCTCTGATCTTATTTGCTTTTTCCAATATATATTTATATATTATGCATGGAGTGCCGGCACTCACTGTAGTTAAACTAGAAGTGTACCCGGTTGCCATCAAATGTAGTGCATATAGTCCATCATACGAGGTGCGGCACTCACGGTTTCTGATGTAAGCAGAATGTAGCAGGTTTTAATCGGAAACCGTGAGTGCCGCACCTCGTATGATGGACTGTGTGTGTGTGTGTGTGTGTGTGTGTGTGTGTGTGTGTGTGTATATATATATATATATATATATATATATATATATATATATATATATATATATATATATATATATATATATATATATATATATATATATATATATATATATATATTACAGGAATTGGAAGAACAAGCGCCCAAGAGTGAAATTATTAGGGTTAGGGAAAATGAAGGTATAACAAAATATATGATAAGAATCGATTAAAAAACTTATCTGGCAGGTAGAGACTTGACTCAAGTAGTGGTCTTTTTGAGGATTAAGAACATGCGGATAAAACAGAAAAAACTAACATAGTGTGTACCGTTTATGTTGCATATTATGTTACTGTTTAGTTTCACAGGCCTTATTAGGGAACTTAGCTTATTCCCACAAAGCAACAATTTGTAGCCTGAGTAGTATACGGTTTAAAAATACAAACAGGTTTTTAATAACATAATCACATAAAAACACACATGAAAATAGCTGTATAACATGCGTACAGGATAAAAATTAAATCAGGCTTATCTGTCCATGAAATGATTAAAATGCATGCGTACAGGATTTAAAATAGTTTTAGGCTTATCTGTCCATCAAGAGGGGGTGTCTGCAGGTACTCCCAACGCGTTTCGTCCGTCAGCAACAGGACTTCATCAAGGGGATAACCACACTGAGCAACCTTTGCTCTATTTATGCCCAGAGGGAGGAAATTGACCATGACATCACTTCCTGTGATAGTCATTAATTTAGTTAAAAAATTCGTATAACTACAATCTAATATGCACTCAAAACAGTAGGACATAATTAGAGTTGTAGTGAGGTAAGAAAGAACCAAAACTTTAATGTAGAACATGAATCAGTAGTGAAAAGGGTGAAGGATTATATATTTTCCGTCGGAAATGATGGTGGAACGCATGTGGAACGCATGCGTCATTTCCGGTCCGGCGTGATATGGATTTATATAGTGAGTTAGTTATACTATTTATAATAGCCCAGTGGAGTGCTAAATCACAGGGAGAAGAAGAGGTGGTGATTGGCGGTGTGTACCGCTACAGCAGCCACCCCTTATCCGTGAGAAGCACGGAGAGGAGCGCAGTGCGGCGGTGGAACGCACCGCCATTAAATGAAGATAGCGGTGGAACGCACCGCTATGACGATACACGGAAGTGGGCTCAGTCGGACGGTGGAACGCACCGCCATTGTAAAAGAAGGAAATATGACATCGCGATGGAACGCTATGCCGCTGACGTCACTTCCGTGAGCGGCGCGATGCGGAAGTGATATACTATGGAACGCACCTAAATCTAGTGGCGTTAATAGGTGCATAATTTTAATAGGGTACATTTATCAGTGAACAAGATGTGAAAGATTCTATGCATGTATATATATATACACACATTTCATGTATGCACATATATACATACAAGTGGATACATACACATATCTAACATATGTGATAATTACTAAAGGTGACAGTGCCCTGGAATAATTTATATTTAAGGTGCAAGTGTTGTGCTAATTTATTTTGAGTGCAATTGGATGTTTAAAATTAATATAAAAAAATTTTTTAAAAAAAATAAATGTGTGTAATTTTTATGCTTCATAAAAAATAGTTTTTTTTATAAAAAATATTTTTTTTTTTTATAAAAAATAAAGAGAAAGAAGAAAAATTCTTCTATATCCGGGACAGTCATGTGGATTAATTCTTCTTCAGTCTTTATAGAAGATGTCCATAATTTTTGTTGTATCAATAAACTCAGTCTTATTCATCGCTTGTTTAAGTCTTGTGGTGCTTTTCATATTTATTAGCGGAATTGTCCATTGAATACTTCAACTGGAAAAGACCATAAAAATGGCTTATGTCTTAAATCAATACCGATATACAAGAACCAATTTCATAAATCAAGAAAGGTATATTAAGAAAGGTATATTAAGAATTATATAGATATAATGTGATAAAAGGTGATAAAAAAAGGGGGTAAGACTAATGTGATAAGAGAATACAAGGATGAATTATCAGAGGAAAGGGGCAATTTCAAACGCCTCATTAAGTCCTAGTGGGGATAGGGTCTTGAGTTCATATATCCAAAACATTTCCCGTCTCGACAACTTGTTTAGGACATCACCTCCTCTTTCTCCAAGTTTAACCAATTCAATAGCTTTGAACGAGATGTCTTCAGGGTTGGATTTATGTTTTTCTGTGAAGTGTTTGGAGACGGTGTGGTTGTCTACCTTATTTTTAATATTTCTGATGTGTTCTTGGATTCGTAGCTTAAGAGCTCGTTTTGTCTTTCCGACGTATTTTAATCCACATGTACACTCCAACAAGTATACTACCATGGTTGAGTTACAATTAAGGAAATCCTTAATGCTGTAGTCTTTGGTGCCGTCGTGGTTACTGAATTTCTTCCTATTCGGGTGAAGAAATTTGCAGATGTTGCAGCTACCACATTTGTAACATCCTTTGCAATTAATGAATGTGTTATTCCCGGATTTATTCTTACTCTGTAAATGACTTGGAGCCAGAATGTCTTTCAGGCTGCTAGTTTTTCGAAATACAATGTCTGGTTTTGATGGAAGAATGTCTTTCAGTATTGGATCCATTAGTAGGATGTTCCAGTGTTTGTTAATGGATTTTTTAATGATGCGTTCTTGGTTACTAAATGTAGTGATGAACGGAATGAACTTGTCAGATTTCTTTTGTGTTTGTTTTTTGAATAAATCCGTTCTTTGTACATTAGCCGTCTTCTCCAACGCTTCACTTATCACGTGTTCCGGGTATCTCCTTTCCTTGAATCTTGTAGCATAGGTTGATAGTTGGTTCTTGCAATCCTGTTCGTTACTACAATTGCGTTTAATGCGATGGAACTGAGAGTAAGGAATGTTTGTTTTCCAATTCCGAGCATGGCAACTTTTGAAATGAAGGTAGCTGTTAGTGTCTACTTCTTTTATGTGATTACTGGTTATGACCTTTGAATCGGCACTTGAAAGGGTAAGATCCAAGTAATGCACACTGTCTTTACTGATCTCGTAGGTGAATTTCAAGTTATATTGGTTTGCAGTAAGTATTTCAAAGAAGTTTTTGAATGTTTCTTCGTCTCCTTCCCAGATGATCAATATATCATCTATATACCGTTTATAGATGATCAGATTTTTCAAGAATGGATTGTTGTTGTAGATGCACTCATCTTCCCATGAGCCCATTAGTAAATTAGCAAAACTGGGAGCAAATGATGTGCCCATGGCTGTTCCACAGATTTGTAAATAAAAAGTCCGCTGGAATGTGAAGTAGTTGTGACTTAAAATAAATTTTATAAAGTCACAAATTGCATTCCTATGATTTATTGATAGTTCAAGATCTTTATCCAGGAATCTTCTGCAGGCTTCTATTCCTTTATCATGGATAATGGAAGTATATAAGCTTTGCACATCAATCGTAATCCATAGGTAGGAATCTTTCCATTCCACTGTGGACAGTATGTTGATCGCGCTGTTAGTATCCTTCAGAAATGATGGTAAATTGGTCACATATTTACACAAAAATATGTCAACGTATTCTGATAGGTGGCTGGTGAGGGAATCAATCCCTGCGATGATAGGTCTGCCAGGGGGTTTGGAGAGATTCTTGTGTATCTTTGGTAAGTGATAGAAAGTTGGTATTACCGGTGTTGTTGTCATAAGATACTGGAATTCATTCTTATCAAGGGTATTTTTTTGGAAGTAGTGTACCAGTAGTATTCTGAGTTCTTCTACAAAAGGATTAGTAGGATCTTGTGGAAGCTGTTTATAGGATGAGGCATCATGTAGAAGACGTAAGGCTTCGCATTCGTATGCCTCTCTGTCGAGGATGACAATACCACCTCCTTTATCTGCTTGTTTTATGATAATATCATTGTTGTCTTGTAATTTTTTAAGAGCTTCTTTTTCTTTATTCTTTAAATTTGAGAAGGTGGATTTTTTAAACTCGACATCACAAAGGTCCTTTCTTACTAATTCCTGAAACACATTTATGTGATTCCCTTTCGATTCAAGAGGATAGTACTTCGATTTCCTTTTTAGTCCTGATTTTGATGGTTCCATTAGATCCGGTTGTTGTTCTTTCTTTGCAAAGTGTCTCTTTAAGGTGAGTGCCCTTGAGAACTTGTTAAGGTCTATGAATGTATCGAATTTATTCATCTGTTTGTCAGGTGCAAATTTTAATCCTTTGCTTAAAAGTGATATCTCTGCTTCATTAAGGATGTAGCCCGAAAGGTTAAATATCCCTTGTTCCATCGGGTTCTTTATGGTTGATAGCGTCTTTTGTTTGTTCTTCCTGTGCCCGCCCCTTGTCCCTCTTCTTCTTGGAGGCTTCTTTTCATGGGGGAATTCCCTTTCAGTCTCTCTCTGAAGAATGTTTTCCTTGTGGAGAAGATGTTGTCTGTTGTCGGGTCCGGGGATAAAAAATCTGAGTCACTATTTGATTCTAATCTTTGTAGTGCTGAAAATCTGTTGTATGTGGCCGTAGTTTTTGAAGTTGTAGGATAAGT
Organism: Pseudophryne corroboree; assembly: GCF_028390025.1. Taxonomy (NCBI): domain Eukaryota; kingdom Metazoa; phylum Chordata; class Amphibia; order Anura; family Myobatrachidae; genus Pseudophryne; species Pseudophryne corroboree. Next base: position 266,065,992 of record NC_086445.1, read on the forward strand.
TCTTTCTTTTTCGTGGTGTATTTGTTGTCGATTTTGATTATGATAATTTTTATTCCTATATGGTGTCTTTTTCCATTTTCTCGCTCCTGGGTCCTGATATACAGGAATGTGCTGGTATTGCTTGTCTTGGAATCTGCTCCAGTTTTGTATTTTGTTGTGCAGATAATCATGCTTATCTCTTAAAAATTTCTTTTGTTTACCTTTAATGACATCCTCCTCAATGTGTTCAAGTTTCTTTGTTAATGTAAGATCATTTGCCTTAAATTCCTCCTTGTCTTTATGTAAGACTAATTGTTGTTCCTTCACTTTGAGGGAAGTGGGATGAGATTCTGCACAATTGCTCAATTAACCTGATGAATCTCATAATCCTAGAAAAACAAAAAATTCTGGCTAAAATTGAGGACGAACTCAAAGTGAAGGAACAACAATTAGTCTTACATAAAGACAAGGAGGAATTTAAGGCAAATGATCTTACATTAACAAAGAAACTTGAACACATTGAGGAGGATGTCATTAAAGGTAAACAAAAGAAATTTTTAAGAGATAAGCATGATTATCTGCACAACAAAATACAAAACTGGAGCAGATTCCAAGACAAGCAATACCAGCACATTCCTGTATATCAGGACCCAGGAGCGAGAAAATGGAAAAAGACACCATATAGGAATAAAAATTATCATAATCAAAATCGACAACAAATACACCACGAAAAAGAAAGAACTTATCCTACAACTTCAAAAACTACGGCCACATACAACAGATTTTCAGCACTACAAAGATTAGAATCAAATAGTGACTCAGATTTTTTATCCCCGGACCCGACAACAGACAACATCTTCTCCACAAGGAAAACATTCTTCAGAGAGAGACTGAAAGGGAATTCCCCCATGAAAAGAAGCCTCCAAGAAGAAGAGGGACAAGGGGCGGGCACAGGAAGAACAAACAAAAGACGCTATCAACCATAAAGAACCCGATGGAACAAGGGATATTTAACCTTTCGGGCTACATCCTTAATGAAGCAGAGATATCACTTTTAAGCAAAGGATTAAAATTTGCACCTGACAAACAGATGAATAAATTCGATACATTCATAGACCTTAACAAGTTCTCAAGGGCACTCACCTTAAAGAGACACTTTGCAAAGAAAGAACAACAACCGGATCTAATGGAACCATCAAAATCAGGACTAAAAAGGAAATCGAAGTACTATCCTCTTGAATCGAAAGGGAATCACATAAATGTGTTTCAGGAATTAGTAAGAAAGGACCTTTGTGATGTCGAGTTTAAAAAATCCACCTTCTCAAATTTAAAGAATAAAGAAAAAGAAGCTCTTAAAAAATTACAAGACAACAATGATATTATCATAAAACAAGCAGATAAAGGAGGTGGTATTGTCATCCTCGACAGAGAGGCATACGAATGCGAAGCCTTACGTCTTCTACATGATGCCTCATCCTATAAACAGCTTCCACAAGATCCTACTAATCCTTTTGTAGAAGAACTCAGAATACTACTGGTACACTACTTCCAAAAAAATACCCTTGATAAGAATGAATTCCAGTATCTTATGACAACAACACCGGTAATACCAACTTTCTATCACTTACCAAAGATACACAAGAATCTCTCCAAACCCCCTGGCAGACCTATCATCGCAGGGATTGATTCCCTCACCAGCCACCTATCAGAATACGTTGACATATTTTTGTGTAAATATGTGACCAATTTACCATCATTTCTGAAGGATACTAACAGCGCGATCAACATACTGTCCACAGTGGAATGGAAAGATTCCTACCTATGGATTACGATTGATGTGCAAAGCTTATATACTTCCATTATCCATGATAAAGGAATAGAAGCCTGCAGAAGATTCCTGGATAAAGATCTTGAACTATCAATAAATCATAGGAATGCAATTTGTGACTTTATAAAATTTATTTTAAGTCACAACTACTTCACATTCCAGCGGACTTTTTATTTACAAATCTGTGGAACAGCCATGGGCACATCATTTGCTCCCAGTTTTGCTAATTTACTAATGGGCTCATGGGAAGATGAGTGCATCTACAACAACAATCCATTCTTGAAAAATCTGATCATCTATAAACGGTATATAGATGATATATTGATCATCTGGGAAGGAGACGAAGAAACATTCAAAAACTTCTTTGAAATACTTACTGCAAACCAATATAACTTGAAATTCACCTACGAGATCAGTAAAGACAGTGTGCATTACTTGGATCTTACCCTTTCAAGTGCCGATTCAAAGGTCATAACCAGTAATCACATAAAAGAAGTAGACACTAACAGCTACCTTCATTTCAAAAGTTGCCATGCTCGGAATTGGAAAACAAACATTCCTTACTCTCAGTTCCATCGCATTAAACGCAATTGTAGTAACGAACAGGATTGCAAGAACCAACTATCAACCTATGCTACAAGATTCAAGGAAAGGAGATACCCGGAACACGTGATAAGTGAAGCGTTGGAGAAGACGGCTAATGTACAAAGAACGGATTTATTCAAAAAACAAACACAAAAGAAATCTGACAAGTTCATTCCGTTCATCACTACATTTAGTAACCAAGAACGCATCATTAAAAAATCCATTAACAAACACTGGAACATCCTACTAATGGATCCAATACTGAAAGACATTCTTCCATCAAAACCAGACATTGTATTTCGAAAAACTAGCAGCCTGAAAGACATTCTGGCTCCAAGTCATTTACAGAGTAAGAATAAATCCGGGAATAACACATTCATTAATTGCAAAGGATGTTACAAATGTGGTAGCTGCAACATCTGCAAATTTCTTCACCCGAATAGGAAGAAATTCAGTAACCACGACGGCACCAAAGACTACAGCATTAAGGATTTCCTTAATTGTAACTCAACCATGGTAGTATACTTGTTGGAGTGTACATGTGGATTAAAATACGTCGGAAAGACAAAACGAGCTCTTAAGCTACGAATCCAAGAACACATCAGAAATATTAAAAATAAGGTAGACAACCACACCGTCTCCAAACACTTCACAGAAAAACATAAATCCAACCCTGAAGACATCTCGTTCAAAGCTATTGAATTGGTTAAACTTGGAGAAAGAGGAGGTGATGTCCTAAACAAGTTGTCGAGACGGGAAATGTTTTGGATATATGAACTCAAGACCCTATCCCCACTAGGACTTAATGAGGCGTTTGAAATTGCCCCTTTCCTCTGATAATTCATCCTTGTATTCTCTTATCACATTAGTCTTACCCCCTTTTTTTATCACCTTTTATCACATTATATCTATATAATTCTTAATATACCTTTCTTAATATACCTTTCTTGATTTATGAAATTGGTTCTTGTATATCGGTATTGATTTAAGACATAAGCCATTTTTATGGTCTTTTCCAGTTGAAGTATTCAATGGACAATTCCGCTAATAAATATGAAAAGCACCACAAGACTTAAACAAGCGATGAATAAGACTGAGTTTATTGATACAACAAAAATTATGGACATCTTCTATAAAGACTGAAGAAGAATTAATCCACATGACTGTCCCGGATATAGAAGAATTTTTCTTCTTTCTCTTTATTTTTTATAAAAAAAAATATTTTTTATAAAAAAAACTATTTTTTATGAAGCATAAAAATTACACACATTTATTTTAAAAAAAAAAAAAAAATTTTTATATTAATTTTAAACATCCAATTGCACTCAAAATAAATTAGCACAACACTTGCACCTTAAATATAAATTATTCCAGGGCACTGTCACCTTTAGTAATTATCACATATGTTAGATATGTGTATGTATCCACTTGTATGTATATATGTGCATACATGAAATGTGTGTATATATATACATGCATAGAATCTTTCACATCTTGTTCACTGATAAATGTACCCTATTAAAATTATGCACCTATTAACGCCACTAGATTTAGGTGCGTTCCATAGTATATCACTTCCGCATCGCGCCGCTCACGGAAGTGACGTCAGCGGCATAGCGTTCCATCGCGATGTCATATTTCCTTCTTTTACAATGGCGGTGCGTTCCACCGTCCGACTGAGCCCACTTCCGTGTATCGTCATAGCGGTGCGTTCCACCGCTATCTTCATTTAATGGCGGTGCGTTCCACCGCCGCACTGCGCTCCTCTCCGTGCTTCTCACGGATAAGGGGTGGCTGCTGTAGCGGTACACACCGCCAATCACCACCTCTTCTTCTCCCTGTGATTTAGCACTCCACTGGGCTATTATAAATAGTATAACTAACTCACTATATAAATCCATATCACGCCGGACCGGAAATGACGCATGCGTTCCACATGCGTTCCACCATCATTTCCGACGGAAAATATATAATCCTTCACCCTTTTCACTACTGATTCATGTTCTACATTAAAGTTTTGGTTCTTTCTTACCTCACTACAACTCTAATTATGTCCTACTGTTTTGAGTGCATATTAGATTGTAGTTATACGAATTTTTTAACTAAATTAATGACTATCACAGGAAGTGATGTCATGGTCAATTTCCTCCCTCTGGGCATAAATAGAGCAAAGGTTGCTCAGTGTGGTTATCCCCTTGATGAAGTCCTGTTGCTGACGGACGAAACGCGTTGGGAGTACCTGCAGACACCCCCTCTTGATGGACAGATAAGCCTAAAACTATTTTAAATCCTGTACGCATGCATTTTAATCATTTCATGGACAGATAAGCCTGATTTAATTTTTATCCTGTACGCATGTTATACAGCTATTTTCATGTGTGTTTTTATGTGATTATGTTATTAAAAACCTGTTTGTATTTTTAAACCGTATACTACTCAGGCTACAAATTGTTGCTTTGTGGGAATAAGCTAAGTTCCCTAATAAGGCCTGTGAAACTAAACAGTAACATAATATGCAACATAAACGGTACACACTATGTTAGTTTTTTCTGTTTTATCCGCATGTTCTTAATCCTCAAAAAGACCACTACTTGAGTCAAGTCTCTACCTGCCAGATAAGTTTTTTAATCGATTCTTATCATATATTTTGTTATACCTTCATTTTCCCTAACCCTAATAATTTCACTCTTGGGCGCTTGTTCTTCCAATTCCTGTAACAAATTTTATATGCATGCCAAGCATATTTATATGTATTACAAGCTGCCGCTCTAATAATCTAATGAGAAGTGCTTTTATATGAAATAGGGATTTTTTACCTCACGTATCCTTTTTTAAAAATTTTTTTATTATATTTACTACGTTTTAATATATAATACTTTTTTACTGTGCACTATTACCACATAAATTGCACCCGAGCGCCGAGGTCTTCAATTCTATATATATATATATATATATATATATATATATATATATATATATTGTAACACTGTAGGGGTGCAAGGTGCCTTTTCCTGGGGAATATGGCAGCACGCAGCAGCTGAGGAACAACACAAGTCCAGTTTCTGGTACAACTGACCCCGGCCAGTTTTATTGAAACAGAAAATAAAACAAACCCCAAAATAAAAATACCTTGCCTGTCCGGCACTAACTAAACATAAGATGTTCCTAACTGTCACTAAACAAAACACAGAGTTCTTCAGTACATACTGTATAGCTTACTTGCATCAGAAAGCGTGTCTCTCACACACAGATCCTGCAGCCTTCCCAGGCAGTCTGCCCATACTAATCAGGTTAGAAGCACTATATTACTCTTACACAGCTGAAACCCTGATTAGCCCTCTGTGAGGCCAAAGACCCGAACTGGGCCCAATGTCTAGAACTCGCCTTATCTCTCTCTCAGAGCCTTTACTCAGCTTTTACAGCAAACTGAAAAGGTTCAGACAAAACAAAAAGCATTTTTCCTAGAAGTTAACATTTTCTAAAACATGTAAGACAAGAACCTGGGACAAATATACCTGCCCCCAAACACTATCCCAGTGTTCTTGTCACATATCCCCCTCCCCTGTTTCGACCTAGGGGCCGGAACACTTGTAGCCCCCAAACAGAAGATGCGAGACAATGCATCTGCGTTGGCCAATTGTGTTCCCGGTCTATGTTCGACAGTAAACTTAAAGTCCTGCAACGCTAGAAACCATCTAGTTACACGAGCATTCTTGCCTCTATTTACATACATCCATTTTAAAGGGGCATGGTCTGTCACTAGTCTGAATTGTCTACCCAAGAGGTAATATCTCAAGGTATCTAGTGCCCACTTAATGGCCAAAGCCTCCTTTTCCACAATGGCATACCTTTTTTCATGCTCATTGAGTTTCCTACTCAAATAAATGATAGGGTGTTCGTCCCCATCTCTGGTTTGGGACAGCACAGCACCTATCCCTACCTCTGAGGCATCTGTCTGTACCACAAATTCTTTTGAAAAATCTGGTGTTATCAACACCGGTTGTGAACACAAAGCCACTTTTAACGCTTGGAACGCCTTTTCTGCATCAGGGTTCCATTTCACCACATTTGACTGCTTCCCTTTGGTAAGGTCTGACAACGGCACCGCTGTTGTCGCAAAATTAGGAATAAACCGTCTATAGTACCCAGTAATTCCCAAAAAAGCCCTTACCTGTTTTTTATTCACTGGACGAGGCCAGTTTTGAATAGCATCAACTTTATTCAATTGGGGCCTAATCAGACCTCTGCCTATGGTGAAGCCCAAGTATTTGACCTCCTCCATTGCGAGGCAGCACTTCTTTGGGTTAGCAGTTAACCCTGCCTCTCTGATTGAGTCCAGTACTGCTTGTACTTTAACCAAATGTGACCCCCAGTCTGTACTGTGAATTACCACATCATCCAAATAGGCAGCTGCATATTTTCTATGGGGCCTCAAAATTTTATCCATCGCCCGTTGAAAGGTTGCTGGAGCCCCATGCAACCCAAAGGGTAACATCTTATACTGGTACAGCCCCTCCGGAACCGAAAAGGCTGTTTTTTCTTTGGCGCTATCAGATAAAGGTATTTGCCAGTAACCTTTGGTCAGGTCCAATGTGGTGAGAAACCTGGCTGTTCCCAGCCTTTCTACAAGCTCATCCACACGGGGCATGGGGTATGCGTCAAACTTGGACACCTCATTTAACTTACGAAAGTCATTACAGAAGCGTATGCTACCGTCGGGCTTCGGGATGAGCACTATGGGACTGGACCACTCACTGTTAGACTCCTCTATGACTCCAAGTTCTAACATGGTTTTAACTTCCTTAGAAATAGCTTCTCGCTGAGCTTCAGGAATCCTATATGGCTTTAAATGAACCCTGACCCCTGGTTCTGTGACAATGTCATGTTTTATTATGGTCGTTCGGCCAGGCAGCTCTGAAAATACCTCCCTATTTTGGATGAGAAATTCTTTAACCTGATTGTTCTGATCAGCTGATAATGTCTCTGACACCTTCACTGCGGGAAGCAACCGGGGTGAAGACACCGAAGGGCAAGGCTCCGCTGACAGAGACAACCTATCTTTCCAGGGTTTGATTAAGTTAACATGGTAGATCTGTTCGGGTTTTCTCTTTCCCGGCTGGTATACTTTGTAATTAACCTCATTCACTTTTCCCTAATCTCAAATGGACCCTGCCATTTAGCTAGGAATTTGCTTTCCACAGTGGGTACCAAAACAAGAACTCTATCTCCAGGAGCAAATTCCCGTATCTTGGCACTCCGGTTATAGACCCTCTGTTGAGCACTTTGGGCCTGTTCCATGTGCTCTCTGACAACAGGTACCACGGCTGCAATCCTATCCTGCATTTGTGTTACATGCTCAATAACGCTTCTATAAGGAGTGGGCTGTCCTTCCCACGTCTCTTTGGCAACATCCAACAGCCCTCTGGGGTGTCTACCATACAACAAATCAAATGGAGAAAACCCCGTAGAGGACTGAGGAACTTCTCTGATGGCCATTAACAAGTAGGGCAACAAACAATCCCAGTTTTTCCCATCTCTCTCAACAACCTTTTTTAACATACTTTTTAATGTTTTATTAAACCTTTCCACCAACCCGTCAGTTTGGGGATGGTAGATGGACGTCCTGAGGTGAGTGACCTTAAATAACTTGCACAATTCTTTCATGATCCTTGACATAAATGGAGTACCTTGGTCAGTCAAAATTTCTTTTGGTATTCCCACTCTACTAAATACCTGCACCAGCTCCCTAGCTATCGCCTTGGTTGTGATAGTGCGTAAAGGGACAGCCTCAGGATATCGAGTGGCATAGTCCATAATTACCAGGATATACTGATGGCCCCAAGCAGACTTTAACAAGGGCCCCACGAGATCCATGGCTATTCTGTCAAACGGGACCTCTATAATAGGCATGGGAACTAGTGGGCTCCTGAAATGGGGTCTAGGGGCATGATACTGGCATTCAGGACAGGAAGAACAATATTCAGACACTTCTTTATAAACCCCTGGCCAAAAGAACCTTTGTAAAACTCTTTCAGTGGTTTCTTCTGCCCCTAAATGTCCTGCGGTAACGTGACTATGAGCTAAATCTAGTACCGTTCTCCGATAAGGCTGGGGAACTACCAGCTGTTCCACCACATCCTCACCCCTTTTGACAATGTGGTACAAGAGCTCATTACAGATGGCCATGTGGGGATACGTAACCCTGTCACCTGGTACCACAGGTTCCCCATTAACAATCTTAACATTCTCTCTAGCCTTTATTAAGGTAGGATCCTTTAACTGTTCAGACGCAAACAGATCCTTCTTTACCTCCAGGTCAGGCACGCTTTCAGTTCTAACTACTATGTCTCTGTTCCCGGCAAGAGGGTCCTCACTGGACTCCCCATCTGTCACTTCCCCAGCCAAACTAGCAAAAGGCAAAGGGCCAGAAAGTTCCGAAGACCCACGTACATCCATAAAATCACCGGTATTATCAACTGGCTTTTTACTTCTCACATCTGTTGATAACCGTGATTCCCACAGTTTCCAAAAATGAGGAAAATCCCTCCCTATTATGGCCTCATGCACCAAGGTAGGGACCAGTCCCACTTTAACCATTGCTGACCCACAACAAGTTTCTATATTCACCTCAGCAGTGGCATAATGTTGGGTATCCCCATGTATGCAAGTTACCCCAATAGGTATTTGCTGGACCTTTAAGGGGTTCACTAACCCAGCTTTCACGAGGGTAACTAAACTTCCTGAATCTAGCAAGGCCTCTACCCGGTTACCTTCTAAGAACACATCACACATTTGTTTTTCCAGCTCAGGTGAAGGTACCACAGTACAGGCTAACCTAGCAAAGAAAGACATTCTGCGACATTCAAAGGCAGCATCACATTGCATGGGTTCTTGCGTGACTGGGCAATTGGCAATAACATGACCTGGCATACCACACCTAAAACATTTAACCACACGATTATCAACCCATTTGGGCAGCATAGACCGTTCTAGCCCCATTGGCCTGTTTCCAGGGCCAGTGTTTACAGTCTCTCCAGCCTTGCGTTCTCTTAACCGCCCAGCAACGTTTTCCCACGGAACAGTCTTACCAGTCTTTACTGAAGGGCGCTGTCGAGGATCTATGGGTTGCTGGGTGGTCATCAGTAGTTCCTCTGCTGCCAAATACCTCTCTACCATGTCCACTAATTGGTCAGCAGTACCCGGGTTTCCATGGCTCACCCACTTGCGCAGGACCATGGGCAAAGATCTCAAGTAGCGGTCCATGACGACTCTTTCCACCATCTGGGGACCAGTTAATGTCTCTGGCTGCAGCCATTTTTTTGTTAGCTGAATAAGGTCGTGCATCTGGGAGCGCGGAGGCTTCTCCATGGCGTACAGCCAACGGTGCACCCGTTGTGCTCGTACTGACAGCGTGACTCCCAGGCGGGTCAGGATCTCAGTCTTTAGTTTATCATAGTCCCGAGCCTCAGCAGGGCTTAAATCAAAGTAAGCTTTTTGGGGCTCACCTGACAGGAAAGGTGCCAGCAGACTGGCCCACTGTGCTTTCGGCCAGTTCTCACGCTCGGCAGTCCTTTCAAACGTGGTCAGATAGGCCTCCACATCATCAGCCTCTGTCATTTTCTGCAGGAAGTGACTGGCTCGTATAGAACTAGAGCTGGTTGGAGCACTGACGGCCACATCTCCAACCCGAGCTGCAAGTCTCTGCACCACTTCTGCTAAGGCCTCTCTATCCTGACGCTGTTGCCTGTAAAGTTCATCAACAACTGCCTGCTGTTGTCTCTTATTTTCCTCCATTGCCACCTGCTGCTGTCTGTTGGCCTCCTGCTGTAGTCTCCAATTTTCCTCCATTGCCACCTGCTGCTGTCGGTTGGCCTCCTGCTGAGCCGCTGTAGCTTGCAGCAAGGCTTTAAGCAGATCCTCCACGTCAACAGATTTTTCAGGCGGCTTTGCAGCTGCTTTCACCCAGGACATATATCAAACCCTCAGGGGTGAGTCTCAGTAACTTCACACTGGGCTGTATCTGCATAAACCACCGTTTTCTGCAGGCCTCACAAAGCTGCTGCTTTCACTTATGCGCAGAACGGCCTGCTCGCATTCTCCACCAAGTTGTAACACTGTAGGGGTGCAAGGTGCCTTTTCCTGGGGAATATGGCAGCACGCAGCAGCTGAGGAACAACACAAGTCCAGTTTCTGGTACAACTGACCCCGGCCAGTTTTATTGAAACAGAAAATAAAACAAACCCCAAAATAAAAATACCTTGCCTGTCCGGCACTAACTAAACATAAGATGTTCCTAACTGTCACTAAACAAAACACAGAGTTCTTCAGTACATACTGTATAGCTTACTTGCATCAGAAAGCGTGTCTCTCACACACAGATCCTGCAGCCTTCCCAGGCAGTCTGCCCATACTAATCAGGTTAGAAGCACTATATCACTCTTACACAGCTGAAACCCTGATTAGCCCTCTGTGAGGCCAAAGACCCGAACTGGGCCCAATGTCTAGAACTCGCCTTATCTCTCTCTCAGAGCCTTTACCCAGCTTTTACAGCAAACTGAAAAGGTTCAGACAAAACAAAAAGCATTTTTCCTAGAAGTTAACATTTTCTAAAACATGTAAGACAAGAACCTGGGACAAATATACCTGCCCCCAAACACTATCCCAGTGTTCTTGTCACAATATATATATATATATATATATATATATATATAGTTAGTGAGGGATACTGTTGTGCAGTGTTAAGAAATTAAGGGTCGGTCCACTCTAATGTGTGGCATAGTCTGTATTTTTAGTTATTTAATTTATTTTCATCTTATTCATTTTTATTTATCTATTTTTTTATTTTATTTATGTATTTATTTACTTTATAAAAAAGGTTTTATTTTTTATATTATTTATTTATGCATTTTTTTGGGGGAGGCGCTAAATTACTGCCTTGCCCCAGCTGCCGAAAATCCTAGTTTCGGCCCTGGGTATATCGGAGAATGGCATGATTAAAAAAAAAATAAGAATTTACTTACCGATAATTCTATTTCTCATAGTCCGTAGTGGATGCTGGGGACTCCGTCAGGACCATGGGGAATAGCGGGCTCCGCAGGAGACAGGGCACATCTAAAAAAGCTTTTAGGTCACATGGTGCGTACTGGCTCCTCCCCCTATGACCCTCCTCCAAGCCTCAGTTAGGTACTGTGCCCGGACGAGCGTACACAATAAGGAAGGATCTTGAATCCCGGGTAAGACTCATACCAGCCACACCAATCACACCATACAACTTGTGATCTGAACCCAGTTAACAGTATGATAACAAAACGAAGTAGCCTCTAAAAAGATGGCTCACAACAATAATAACCCGATTTTTGTAACAATAACTATGTACAAGTATTGCAGACAATCCGCACTTGGGATGGGCGCCCAGCATCCACTACGGACTATGAGAAATAGAATTATCGGTAAGTAAATTCTTATTTTCTCTAACGTCCTAGTGGATGCTGGGGACTCCGTCAGGACCATGGGGATTATACCAAAGCTCCCAAACGGGCGGGAGAGTGCGGATGACTCTGCAGCACCGAATGAGAAAACTCCAGGTCCTCTGTAGCCAGAGTATCAAATTTGTAAAATTTTACAAACGTGTTCTCCCCTGACCACGTAGCTGCTCGGCAAAGTTGTAATGCCGAGACTCCTCGGGCAGCCGCCCAAGATGAGCCCACCTTCCTTGTGGAGTGGGCCTTTACAGATTTAGGCTGTGGCACGCCTGCCACAGAATGTGCAAGTTGGATTGTGCTACAGATCCAACGTGCAATCGTCTGTTTAGACGCAGGAGCACCCATCTTGTTGGGTGCATACAATGTAAACAACGAGTCAGTTTTTTCTGACTCCAGCTGTCCTTGAAATATATATTTTTAATGCTCTGACAACGTCCAGTAACTTGGAGTCCTCCAAGTCGCTAGTAGCCGCAGGCACCACAATAGGCTGGTTTAAGTGAAATGCCGAAACCACCTTAGGGAGAAATTGAGGACGCGTCCTCAATTCTGCCCTGTCCGAATGGAATATCAGATATGGGCTCTTGTATGACAAAGCTGCCAACTCTGAAACTCTCCTGGCAGAAGCCAGGGCCAACAGCATGGTTACCTTCCATGTAAGGTATTTTAATTCTACCGATTTTAACGGCTCAAACCAATGAGATTTGAGAAAATTTAGAACCACGTTCAAATCCCACGGTGCCACTGGAGGCACTATTGGGGGTTGTATATGTAGTACACCTTTGACAAAAGTTTGTACTTCAGGCACTGACGCCAATTCCTTCTGGAAGAAAATTGATAAGGCCGAAATTTGAACTTTAATAGACCCCAATTTTAGGCCCATAGACAATCCTGCTTGCAGGAAATGTAAGAATCGACCCAATTGAAATTCTTCCGTTGGAGCCTTCTTGGCCTCACACCACGCAACATATTTTCGCCAAATGCTGTGATAATGTTGTACAGTCACTTCCTTCCTAGCCTTAATCAAGGTAGGAATAACTTCCTCTGGAATGCCCTTTTCTTTTAGAATCCGGCGTTCAACCGCCATGCCGTCAAACGCAGACGCGGTAAGTCTTGGAACATACAAGGTCCCTGCTGAAGCAGATCCCTTTCTCAGAGGTAGAGGCCACGGATCCTCCGTGAGCATCTCTTGAAGTTCCGGATACCAAGTTCTCCTTGGCCAGTCCGGAGCCACCAGTATCGTTCTTACTCCTCTTTTCCGTATAATTCTCAGCACCTTTGGTATGAGAGGCAGAGGAGGGAACACATACACTGATTGGTACACCCACGGTGTTACCAGAGCGTCCACAGCTATTGCCTGAGGGTCTCTTGACCTGGCGCAATACCTGTCCAATTTTTTGTTGAGGCGAGACGCCATCATGTCTACCTTTGGTTTTTCCCAACGGTTCACAATCATGTGGAAAACTTCTGGATGAAGTCCCCACTCTCCCGGGTGAAGGTCGTGTCTGCTGAGGAAATCTGCTTCCCAGTTGTCCACTCCCGGGATGAACACTGCTGACAGTGCTATGACATGATTCTCCGCCCAGCGCAGAATCCTTGCCGCTTCTGCCATTGCACTCCTGCTTCTCGTGCCGCCTTGTCGGTTTACGTGGGCGACTGCCGTGATGTTGTCGGACTGGATCAACACCGGCTGACCCTGAAGCAGCGGTTTTGCCAGACTTAGAGCATTGTAGATCGCTCTTAGCTCCAGTATATTTATGTGAAGAGACGTCTCCAGGCTTGACCACACGCCCTGGAAATTTCTTCCCTTTGTGACTGCTCCCCAACCTCGTAGGCTGGCATCCGTAGTCACCAGGACCCAGTCCTGTATGCCGAATCTGCGGCCCACTAACAGATGGGCAGTCTGCAGCCACCACAGGAGAGACAACCTTGTTCTTGGTGACAGTGCTATCCGCTGATGCATGTGCAGATGCGATCCGGACCATTTGTCCAGCAGATCCCACTGAAATGTCCGTGCATGGAATCTGCCGAATGGAATCGCTTCGTACGAAGCCACCATCTTTCCCAGGACTCTTGTGCATTGATGTACTGACACCGTTCCTGGTTTTAGGAGGTTCCTGACAAGTTCGGATAACTCCCTTGCTTTTTCCTCCGGGAGAAACACCTTTTTCTGAACCGTGTCCAGAATCATTCCCAGGAACAGCAGACGAGTTGTCGGGGTCAATTGAGATTTTGGAAGATTCAGAATCCACCCGTGTTGCTGGAGCACTACCTGGGTTAGTGCTACACCGACTTCCAGCTGTTCTCTGGACTTTGCCCTTATCAGGAGATCGTCCAAGTAAGGGATAATTAATACGCCTTTTCTTCGTAGAAGAACCATCATTTCGGTCATTACCTTGGTAAAGACCCGAGGGGCCGTAGACAAACCAAACGGCATCGTTTGAAACTGATAATGACAGTCTTGTATCACGAACCTGAGATACCCTTGGTGTGAAGGGTAAATTGGGACATGCAGATAAGCATCCTTTATGTCCAGGGACACCATGAAGTCCCCGTCTTCCAGATTCGCTATCACTGCTCTGAGTGACTCCATTTTGAACTTGAATTTCTGTATGTACAGGTTCAAGGATTTCAGATTTAGAATAGGTCTTACCGAACCGTCCGGCTTCGGTACCACAAATAGTGTGGAATAATACCCCTTTCCCTGTTGTAGGAGGGGTACCTTGACTATCACCTGCTGAGAATACAGCTTGTGAATGGCTTCCAAAACCGACGTCCTTTCTGAGGGAGACGTTGGTAAAGCAGACTTTAGGAACCGGCGAGGGGGAAACCTTTCGAACTCCAGCATGTAACCCTGAGATATTATCTGCAGGACCCACGGGTCCACTTGTGAGTGAGCCCATTGATTGCTGAAAATCTTGAGTCGACCCCCCACCGTTCCTGGGTCCGCTTGTAAAGCCCCAGCGTCATGCTGATGGCTTTGTAGAAGCCGGGGCGGGCTTCTGTTCCTGGGCAGGGGCTGCGTGCTGCCCTTTCTTACCCTTTCCTCTGCCTCTCGGCAGATAAGACTGTCCTTTTGGTCGCTTTTTATAGGAGCGAAAGGACTGCGGCTGAAAAGACGGTGTCTTTTTCTGTTGTGAAGGGGTCTGAGGTAAAAAGGTGGATTTGCCGGCAGTTGCCGTGGTCACCAGGTCCGAAAGACCGACCCCAAACAATTCCTCTCCTTTATATGGCAATACTTCCATATGCCTCTTGGAATCCGCATCACCTGACCACTGTCGCGTCCATAAACTTCTTCTAGCAGATATGGACATCGCGCTTACTCTTGATGCTAGAGTACAAACATCCCTCTGAGCATCTCGCATATAAAGAAAAGCATCCTTTAATTGCTCTATGTGTGTATATACTCTTCAGTGTAGTTTCCAGCCTCCTATCTGCTGGATCCTTGAGGGCGGCCGTATCAGGAGACGGCAACGCCACTTGCTTTGATAAACGTGTGAGCGCCTTATCCACCTTAGGGGGTGATTCCCAGCGCGCCCTAACCTCTGGTGGGAAAGGGTATAATGCCAACAACTTCTTTGAAATTAGCATTTTTCTATCGGGGGTAACCCACGCTTCATCACACACATCATTCAATTCCTCTGATTCTGGGAAAAATACAGGTAGTTTTTTCACCCCCCACATAATACCCCTTTTTGAGGTACCAGTAGTATCAGAGAGCTGCAAAGCCTCCTTCATTGCCGTGATCATATAACGTGTGGCCCTATTGGAAAATACGTTTACTTCCTCACCGTCGACACTAGATTCATCTGTGTCGGTACCCGTGTCGACTGACTGAGGTAAGGGACGTTTTACAGCCCCTGACGGTGTCTGAGATGCCTGAACCGGTACTAACTGGTTTGCCGGGCGTCTCATTTCGTCAACTGACTTTTGTAATGTGCTGACATTATCACGTAATTCCATAACCAAAGCCATCCATTCCGGTGTCGACTCCCTAGGGGGTGACATTACCATCATCGGCAATTGCTCTGCCTCCACACCAACTTCGTCCTCATACATGTCGACACACACGTACCGACACACACAGCAGCCACACAGTGAATGCTCTATTGAAGACAGGACCCTCCTAGCCCTTTGGGGAGACAGAGGGAGAGTTTGCCAGCACACACCAAAAGCGCTATACAGTATATAACAACCCTAGAAGGTGTTGTTTTTATATATGCGCTCTCAATATATATTTATATCGCCAATTTATGCCCCCCCTCTCTTTGTTACCCTGTTTCTGTAGTGCAGTGCAGGGGAGAGTCGTGGGAGCCTTCCTCACCAGCGGAGCCGTGCAGGAAAATGGCGCCGAGTGCTGAGGAGAATAAGCTCCGCCCCTTTTCCGGCGGACTTTTCTCCCGGTTTTTCTAATAAACTGGCCTGGGTTAAATACATACATATAGCCTTAATGGCTATATGTGATGTATTTATTTGCCTCTAAGGTACTCTATATTGCTGCCCAGGGCGCCCCCAGCAGCGCCCTGCACCCTCCGTGACCGAGATCCGTGAGCCGTGTAGCAACAATGGCGCACAGCTGCAGTGCTGTGCGCTACCTCTATGAAGACTGAAGTCTTCTGCCGCCTGTTTCCGGACCTCCGTTCTGCCGTTCTTCAGCGTCTGTAAGGGGGATCGGCGGCGCGGCTCCGGGACGAACCCCAGGCTGACCTGTGTTCCGACTCCCTCTGGAGCTCAGTGTCCAGTAGCCTAAGACTTCAATCCTCCTGCAGGCAGGTGAGTTGCAAGTCTCTCCCCTAAGTCCCTCGTTGCAGTGCTCCTGTCGCCAGCAGGAGACACTGATTAGAAACCTAAAAAAAAACTTTTCTAACTAGCTCTTTAAGAGAGCCACCTAGATTGCACCCTCTCGGACGGGCACAAAAACCTAACTGAGGCTTGGAGGAGGGTCATAGGGGGAGGAGCCAGTACGCACCATGTGACCTAAAAGCTTTTTTAGATGTGCCCTGTCTCCTGCGGAGCCCGCTATTCCCCATGGTCCTGACGGAGTCCCCAGCATCCACTAGGACGTTAGAGAAATTATTATTCGCATTGGGTGATTTGTCAATGTATATTTTGTGGACCATGTATTAGCCTGACAACTGGTAAAAACCTATGGGGTAATTCAGACCTGATCGTAGCAGCAAATTTGTTAGCAGTTGGGCAAAACCATGTGCACTGCAGGTGGGGCAGATATAACATTTGCAGAGAGATTTAGATTTGGGTGGGTTATTTTGTTTCTGTAAAGAGTAAATACTGCCTGCTTAATTTTTACACTGCAATTTAGATTTCAGTTTGAACGCACCTCACCCAAATCTAACTCTCTCTGCACATGTTATATCTGCCCAACCTGCTGTGCACATGGTTTTGCCCAACTGCTAACAATTTTGCTGCTACGATCAGGTACCCCCCTAATTACTCTGCTGGAACACAGCTTGGTTACTCTACAGCTCAGAGGTGTCAGATCTTCTTTGATGCAGGGGACCAGAGTTTGCTTGGAGAATGCACGAAGTGCCATGGGGGAATCCCTCAGAGATACTATGGCCAGCAGGGTGTGAACTGCCCTTCCTAGGACCATATTGTAAAAACCAGTATAGGCTGATTACCAGAACAGGTCCAGAGCTTCGAAGCCATCAAGATAAGGCCATCCGCCCCTGCCAGAATGGCTGAGAAGCCCCAGTGTAAGTTGAGAATCAATCCACTCTGGTTTTGGGAGGGTTAAAATGTTTCCGGGGTAAAGGGAGGGGGGGGATGCAGTGGGTTTAAGTATGAGACACTCTGGCTGCAAGTTGTTTATTGTCGTAAAGGGATCTAGATGATCATGATGAAACATACCTACCAGAGGAGATTTCACCTCAATCAGCGTTCAGCCTTGGCTAGGTGATATGAACATTATCCCTTTTTTCCCTTATTTTATTTCTTGAAATTGTAATTACTTGGGGGACTATTTAAACTACTATATTCTTGTAAATTTTCCTTTTTCTGTAACTATAAAGCTATGAAGTTTTGATTTGGATTACAAAATCTTAGTTCTGGATTCTGTTTCACACTAAAGCCCAGAGAGGCTTATGTTACCTAATTTTACGCATTAATAATTGTGTTTGGGGGCGAGAGCAGGAGTTCACCCTGGGCTTGACCCAAAAGGTACTTCTGCTGGCGGCAGTTACCTCGTTGATTTACGACATGCGCTGAGGTAATGTTAGCCACTTAGAACCACATTCTCACGACAGGAGATGAGATGAGCAGCTAATGCCATACAAACCCAAAGAAGCCAAGTGCATCAGGGTGGGAGCCCTGTGGAACCCAGCGTACCTCAGAAAAAGAGATTTAACCATGGTAAGTCTACCATAAATCTCCTTTTCTGCAGCAGGGTACACTGTGTTCCACAGCAAATACATCGGGGATGTCCTAAAGCAGTTCCTCAAGGGAGGGGGCGCCCCTTAGTTGGTATGAGCTGGGCGTCCAAAGGAAGCATCCTGGGAGGCAGAAGTATCAAAGGCATAACCCTAAGAAACGTATTCCCTGAGGACCACGTAGCCACCTTGCACAATTGTTCTGCAGACGCGCCGCGACGGGCCGCCCAAGAGGGTCCAACAGACAGAGTAGAATGGGCTTTAATAGCAGCAGGAGCTGGGAGTCCAGCCTGCGTATAAGCTTTTGCAATCACCATTCTAATCCATCTGGCCAAGGTTTGCTTATTCGCAGGCCAGCCACGTTTGTGGAAACCAAACAGTACAAAGAGGGTATCTGACCTCCTGATAGAGGGAGTCCTCTCCATATATATACGGAGAGCCAGTACCACATCCAAAGACTGTTGTTTGGAGGACAATTTGGAAGAGATGAAGGCTGGAACAACAATCTCTTGATTAATTTTGAAAGATGACACCACCTTAGGTAAATAACCAGGGCGAGTTCTACGAACTGCTCAGTCACAATAAAATATCAAAAAAGGTGGACGACAGGAAAAAGCACCGAAGTCGGACACCCTTCTAGCAGAGGCAATAGCCATCAGAAACAGGACCTTGGCTGTGAGCCATTTAAGGTCCACTGACTCAAGAGGTTCAAATGCAGACTCTTGCAGGGCATTCAGGACAACAGACAAATCCCATGTAGCCACCGGAGGTTAAATTCGCAGTTTGCCCTGAGTGAATGTACGAACGTCAGGTATAGATGCAATTTTTCTCTGAAACCACACTGACAAGGCAGATATGTGAACCTTGAGGGAGGCCAGATGAAGTCCTAAAACCAGGCCTTGTTGCAAAAAAGACAGAAATCTGGAAGTACTGAATTTGTAAGCATCGCAATTCTTAGCAGCACACCAGGTGAAGTAAGAATTCCAGACCCTATAATAAATCCGCACAGATGCCGGTTTGCGGGCCTTCAACATCGTTTAGATGACCGCCTCGGAGAATCCTTTGACCCCCAGGAGTAAAACTTCAAGAGCCATGCCGTGAAAGCCAGTCTGGCCAGGTCTGGATAGACACAAGGGCCCTGAACAAGGAGGTCTGGGCTTTGAGGAAGTAGAAGAGGACGCTCTATCGATAGACCCTGCAGGTCTGAGAACAAATGCCGTCTGGGCCATGCTGGAGCGACTAGAAGTAGTATTCCTCCTTCTTGTTTGAACTTTTGTAGTACCCTGGGCAGGAGTGACACTGGAGGGAACACGTACGGCAGCCAAAAGTTCCATGGAATTGCCATAGCGTCCACGAACTCTGCTTGAGGATCACTGGTTCTTGATCTAAAGACCGTAACTTTGTGATAGTGTTGAGATGCCATCAGGTCTACATCTGGTAGGACCCACTTGTTCACTAGGAGTTGAAAGACTTCATAATGAAGACTCCACTCTCCGGCGTGCATGTACTGAAGACTGAAGAAATCACCTTCCCAGTTGAGGACTCCCGGAATGAACACTGCCGATATTGCCGGCAAAAGGCGTTCCGCTCAACGAAGGTTTTTTGACACTTCCATCATTGCCATGCGACTTCGAGTGTCACCCTGATTGTTTATGTATGCCACTGTGATGGCGTGCCCTGACCGTACTTGAACAGACCTGTTCTGTATCAGAGGCCGGGCGAGAGAATTCCAGAATGGTTATCGGGAGGAGAGATTCCTCCATGGTTCACCGACCCTGGAAAGAGTGTTGCTCCAACACCGCACCCCTAACCCTTCAGACTGGCATCCGTAGCAAGTAGGACCCAGTTGGGGGTCCAGAAGGGACGGCCCATGCTCAACTGCTGGTCCTGTAGCCACCAGGTCAGCGACAGGCGAACCTCCGGAGTCAAGAAGGTCATGCGAGACCTGATCCAATGGGGCAGGCCGTCCCACTTAAGTATTAACCTCTTAGAGGGCGGGAATGGAATTGAGCGTACTCTACCATGTCGAAAGCCGACATAAGGCCTAGTACTTGCATCACAGACTGTACTGACACTCTTGGGCGAGAAAGGAAGTATCTACCTTCTCTGGAGACAGAAACAGCTGTTGACTGTATGTCCGGTAGTGCCCCCAGGTGCACCATGCGCCACGCAGGGACCAGCGGGGACTTCTTCCAGTTGATGAGCCACCCGTGGGCTTGTAGGAAGTTTACAGTCAGTTGTGGATGACTGAGGAGGATATCGTGGGAGCCAGAATCAGCAAATTGTCCAGATACGGCAGGAACCTGACTCCCTGGAGACGGAGATGAGCCGTCATCACGGCCATGACCTTGGTGAAGACCCGAGGGGCTGTGGCCAGTCCTAACGGCAGAGCCTGGAATTGATAGTGAAGGTTGCCAATAGCAAACCGCAGACATTGCGGATGCAATATGGCAATAGGCATATGCAGGTAAGCATCTTGTATAACCAGGGATACCATAAAGTCTCTGGGTCCATGGCCAGTACAATTGAGCACAGTGTTTCCATACGGAACTTGGACACTCTCACAAACTTGTTCAGTGATTTGAGGTTGAGAATAAGCCAGAAAGACCCATCAAGTTTCGGAACTAGAAACAGGGTCAAGTCGTATCCTCTCCCTCTCTGGGACAGAGGTACCGGCACTACCACTCCTGTATCCAGGAGGGAACGCACAACCATCAGTAGAGCTTGCGCCTTTAATGGATCCGAAGGGGACGTCTCTGGGAAGAGACTGCATACTCGTGAGAAACAACTTCTCGCACCCATGCGTCTGAAGTGGTCATTAACCAGACCTGGATGAATCATAGAAGTTGCCCCCCCCACCCTGGGATCCTCCAGAGGGTGGCCTGTCCAGTCATGCAGCAGGCTTGTCATGAGAAGCAGGGTGACGAGCAGCCCAGGAACATTAGGCCTTGGGCTTAGTGGTTATTGGGAGCACAAGACAATCTCGGGTATGCCTTCACATTCCCCTAAGGCTGAAAGCAGAGAAAAGTGGTACCTTTTGCCTTCTGTGCAGAAGGAGTAGCATTTGGGAGAAAGCAGTCATAGTAGCCGCCGATTCAGACCCCATTTTTAATTCGGTCTTCTCCAAATAGATGTATTCCCCTTTTAATGGGGACATCTTAAGGACTTTTGGAGTCCAGGTCCACCATCCACGACCTCAACCACAGAATACAGCGAGCCAGTACAGATGTATTAGACGCCTTGGCAGAAAATAAAAAAGTGGCGGTGGTATTGTGAGACAGGGAATGTCTCACATTGTCAGATATATCCTCGGGCAGCTCTTCCTCTAATGCCTGATCCAGTCATCAATCTATTTTGCAGACCCAAGAGGACGCAATCGTGGTCTATGTACAACACCCGTAAGGGAGTAATACACTTAAGGCATCCCTCCACACGCTTACCTGTCAGTTCCTACAGTGAGGGGGCAGTGGTGAGAGACAGAGTGGACGACACCCGATGGGTGACACGAGTTCACTAGCAGTGAATTACCTACTTGTTATATTAAGGCCCATACACACTGGGCGATTTTGAGCTGAAAGCAGCTCACTTTTGCTGTTTTGGTCTGCTTTCAGCTCAAAACCGCCCAGTGTGTATATGCACAAGCGATGAGCGCTGATGCGCGCTCCCGCTTCATCGCCAGCGGCCGCCATTCATCTACTGGTATTACCAGTCGATGAACGGCAGGGTGAGCGACTTTCCATAGCGTCCTGCTATGGAGAGCCGCTCACCCCCGCTTACATCGCTGGCCAGGGGGGAAAAGCGCTCAGTGTGTAGTGCACCTTAACTCTGCAGGGGGAGGATATTGAGCTAATGCCCGTTGTAGACAGGGGGAATGTCTTCCCAGGATTAGACCAATAGTCTTGTCTGATGTAGACTTAATGGTCAGATTGTGGTAAGAGTTTTTTTAATTACCCTCTGACGTGTGAACATATCCCGCAACAAATATACTAGATGTAGCCCTGCGCTGCAATGAAAAGCTGCTGGTTTAAAATCAATGGAATTTACCCTTCAAAAATTCCCAAATATGGACTCATGCAAACAAATAAACGATAAAAAACTAGCGCTGCTGATGTTTTATAAATTATTAAAACATTAAAACAGTAGAATTTTCACAATAAAACATCTGATGGGGGAGTTTTAGAAACGAAATGCTTCATCCACAATCTGCCCTCAAATGGCTCCACGTATTTAGAAAGACACTCACATCAATATTCAGCCTTGCGTTCCTATAAGGGTATCTTTATGGCTATAGGAAATAGCTGGTGCTCTTTTCAATCACAGTGAACCATAAGAATGACACTTACATTGAAGTTCAGTCTCGAGTGCACTGAAAGGTTTCTTTTTATTTCTCCACTCACTGCAGACAGGAGACAGGCAGACGGTAGTGCTTAAAAATGTACACAAATTTATTCATGAAGCATAAAAACACACAAATACTGCAACACACGTCCCGCAGCTGATGGATGGTCGTCACAGCATAAAAGCCTCTTGGGCGGCCCGTCGCGTCACGTCTGCAGAACAATTGTGCAAGGTGGCTACGTGGTCCTCAGGGAATACGTTAATTAGGGTCTATGCCTTTGATACTTCTGCCTCCCAGGATGCTTCCTTTGGACGTCCAGCTCATACCAACTAAGGTGCGCCCCCTCCCTTGAGGAACTGCTTTAGGACATCCCCGATGTATTTGCAGTGGAACACAGTGTACCCTGCTGCAGAAAAGGAGATTTATGGTAGACTTACCATGGTTAAATCTCTTTTTCTGAGGTACGCTGGGTTCCACAGGGCTCCCACCCTGATGCACTTGGCTTCTTTGGGTTTGTATGGCATTAGCTGCTCGTCTCATCTCCTGTCGTGAGAATGTGGTTCTAAGTGGCTAACATTACCTCAGCGCATGTCGTAAATCAACGCGGTAACTGCCACCAGCAGAAGTACCTTTTGGGTAAAGCCCAGGGTGAACTCCTGCTCTCGCCCCCAAACACAATTATTAATGAGTAAAATTAGGTAACATAAGCCTCTCTGGGTTTTAGTGTGAAACAGAATCCAGAACTAAGATTTTGTAATCCAAATCAAAACTTCATAGCTTTATAGTTACAGAAAAAGGAAAATTTACAAGAATATAGTAGTTTAAATAGTCCCCCAAGTAATTACAATTTCAAGAAATAAAATAAGGGAAAAAAGGGATAATGTTCATTTCACCTAGCCAGGGCTGAACGCTGATTGAGGTGAAATCTCCTCTGGTAGGTATGTTTCATCATGATCATCTAGATCCCTTTACGACAATAAACAACTTGCAGCCAGAGTGTCTCATACTTAAACCCACTGCATCCCCCCCTCCCTTTACCCCGGAAACATTTTAACCTTCCCAAAACCAGAGTGGATTGATTCTCAACTTACGCTGGGGCTTCTCAGCCATTCTGGCAGGGGCGGATGGCCTTATCTTGATGGCTTCGAAGCTCTGGACCTGTTCTGGTAATCAGCCTATACTGGTTTTTACAATATGGTCCCAGGAAGGGCAGTTCACACCCTGCTGGCCATAGTATCTCTGAGGGATTCCCCCATGGCACTTCGTGCATTCTCCAAGCAAACTCTGGGCCCCTGCATCAAAGAAGATCTGACACCTCTGAGCTGTAGAGTAACCAAGCTGTGTCCCAGCAGAGTAATTAGGGGGGTACCTGATCGTAGCAGCAAAATTGTTAGCAGTTGGGCAAAACCATGTGCACAGCAGGTTGGGCAGATATAACATGTGCAGAGAGAGTTAGATTTGGGTGAGGTGCGTTCAAACTGAAATCTAAATTGCAGTGTAAAAATTAAGCAGGCAGTATTTACAAAATAACCCACCCAAATCTAAAATATTTTAGAAAATGGCACCCAGCATCTCAGTCAGGGAGGGAGAGTGTGTGGCAGCTCCAGGGCGGGAACACCAGCAGTAGATGGCGCCCGGAGCTGGGGGAAGGGCTACAGGTCAAGCGCCTTTTCCCCTATGCTGCTCCTCACCACCGGGTACTATGGAGCTTTATTAAAGAGGATATTTTACTATCTGACCTGTGTTCCCATGCCCTGGTAGATACAGTGGGGTCCCTGCTCTGTCACAGTGTCCATGTCAGCATCACGGTTCGTCTCCTTAAAACGCGACCGGAACGCGATTTAATGGCGGTCCCACCTGGGGGACCCTCTTACCTAC
Organism: Pseudophryne corroboree; assembly: GCF_028390025.1. NCBI lineage: Eukaryota > Metazoa > Chordata > Amphibia > Anura > Myobatrachidae > Pseudophryne > Pseudophryne corroboree. The sequence goes on from NC_086445.1 coordinate 266,090,466, forward strand.
CACCTTAGTAGCAGCCACACGAACCAGGAGAGCGTCTGCAGTGGCGTGCCTGGGAACCGGAGCGCCTAAGCCGCAAGTACCCGGGAACAGAGCCAGCGGGAGTATGCGATGCCGCTGGGGAGGTGATGGAGCCGCAGCACAGTATGTCACACTGACATATGAAGCGCTGCAGCCCTTGAAGTCTTCTAAAAAGCTTTTTCAGGGCTGCGCTAACCTGCTTCATGCAGGCACCAACTCTAAAAACGGAGCTCACCGTGCCTGGAGGCGGGGTTATAGAGGAGGCCCCGCAATGCATTCTGGGACAGTCTAAAGCTTTAGCCTGTGGTGCCATTGGATCAAGATCCATCTCTACACCCCAATGTATTCCCTGTGGAACACAGTGTACCCCGCTGCAGAAAGAAAGTTACATATGTGGTGGGCAACACAACTATTCAAAAAAAAAGCCACCACTATGGTAACTCTGTGCACAAGGACTACGCACACTACAACAGAAGGGCTGTGCTTACAATTCTGCACTCCTAGGCATTGTGAGTTAATAGATCAGGGGTGGGCAATTACTTCAGCTAGGGGGCCACATAACACATTCCAGCGAATATTCGAGGGCCACACACAAAATATCCCCTCCCTCCGTGGGTACAGTTGCCAGCTCCCCCCTCTCCTTGTGCACACACAGGTACTAGGCATCACAAACACACACACACAGGTGTAGGTGGGTACAGGGTGTGACGCAAAGCGTCAGGGGGTGTACACTGTCAAAAACGTCGGGAAGGTAGGGGTACAGGGTGCCATATACACAGAGGTAGGGGGTTCTGGGTATCAAACATGGGAGGAGAGTACAAGGTGTGTAACACACACACAGGGGTAGGAGGGTACTGGGACACACACCAGGGGTGAGGGGGGTAGTGGGGGGGTCACACACAGAGATATGAGGTACAGTGATTCACACAAGGGGGGGGGGGGGTAGGTGGGTACAGGGCTCCCAGGGTGCTCACCTCTCTCTGGAGCTGCTGTAGTGCAATGACAAGCGGCTCAGCCAGTCGGGCCGCTTGTCATTGGGCACTGGTGGGGGACAGCGGGCCAGGCAGGATAGGTTCGCGGGCCGCATGTTGCCCACCCCTGGAATAGATAGTAGTCACAAGGCACACAAGAACAATGTTGACCTTGTTAAAATGTCGCCAGGCAACATGTTGGCATTCCCAGATTGTCGACATTAGGGTTAGGCTACGGGAGGGCGGGTTAGGCTCTACAATGACAGTAGAGAGGTTAGAGATGGCAGAGAAATGCTCTCCCAAATACAAGAGGATTGGAGATCTGACCTGTAAGTGACTGTCACATAACCGCCAGAACCCCTAAGATGCCACTGGAGCCGCCGGAAGATAAGTGACCGCTTGGCGACCAGAAAATGGTCGACATTTTATCACAGTCTACATAAGAACTGTTGCCATTTCATACCAGCCCCTAATTAAGCAATTGTGCTTATGTCAAACTTTAACATCCAGCCACATTATTTTATGGGGGAAAATGGTCGGCTGGATCTCATTTATGTTTTGACACAGACTTGTTAACACAGCCCTGAACAGGACAACAAACCAGAGGTTTGAAATAGATGAGAGTCCAAACATAGGTTTATATTGCGCAAAAATGTCTGATGTTGTGCCAAAGAAGGCCTTACACATGTGGAGGGCAATGGTCAATAATAGTATTTACACCCTACAATAACCATCAGCATGCACTTTTCATGATGTACTCTCAGTACAGCACCAGATGATATATGAAAGTTCATTACATGATACAGACATGGCACCATTAGAATACTCCCTACTACTGACAGATATATTGTCAGGACAAAAATACATTAAAATGATTCCATTACAATACCCATAGCAATCAAGTAACTTGTAAGATATGTACAGTAACATTTACAGTACATTACCTGTCTCATTGGCATCTAGTGCACACAATTTGTTGTAACTTCCACTTCCTTGTTAACTGAAGGTAAAATGTTTGTATGTGGCAAGTTCTGTTTTCAGTTCATATCGCTCCAGGATTTCAATTGGCAATAACGAAATGTGGGCATCGTGAGGATGTTGTGTGTTCAGTCTGCAGTGTGTCAACTACATGAAGTTAATGAAAGAGTGCACATGAGATAGCAGTATAGAGTAGGAGGCGGTTAGTGGTCATTAGCAAAGCATAGGGGGATGTAATAAGGTGTCACAAGGTTGAACTTTACAACTTTAATAATGAAGTACAAATGACAGCCAGCATGTGTATTTTAGCAAGTAAGCGTTTAGGGTACATATTTTGAGGGTGTACACAAGTACTAAAAAGGGAGTGAAACCCATTTCCCATTAATAAAAACACCTGAAAATACATGCCCACACCACTAAACCCTGCTTTTAGAGAAAAGTACATGAAAAATTACCTGGCTGTGTTGCCCATCTTTTGCTATTTAAACTTCTAAAACCATTATTCATTGTGAAAGCCATATCAGAAGTATTGCACTATTTTCCGGCAATTTTACATTAATAAGGACTTTTCCATAGTTCTCACCTAGTCTGTATGTGCAACCTAAAAGCAGCAATTTCTCCCACTAAGACCCCATTAACGCAGATTTCTAATTGAATAGCAGAAACTCATGACCACAGGTTTCACCCTGCACTACTAAGTTTGTGGCGTATTGAATCTGCCCTTGTTTCATTACCAGTGTGCTTTCAAAAAAAAAAAAAGGCAGACACCAGAGTGATCAGTATAACCAATCATACATAAAAATTATTTTATGGGGATTATGCTGCCAGACAGGGTCCTGCTCATGAGATAATATCAGCATATAGCAGTGTTCATGTATGTGCAAGTTGAGTATTGTAAGAAATAATACACATGCCTCCTAAGTAAAGATGAGCGGGTTCGGATTTAACACCAGAATTAACGCCAATTCGGTTTCATCCGGATTTTTTTTATTGGCTATCCAAAACACGTGACATCTGTAAGCAAATAAGATGCTGTTTTGAGATCCCAGTAAATCCAAACCCACTCATCTCTACTCCTAAGTAATGATATTAGATGAAGTAATCGTTCTGTGGCCTGTATATTTTACCTGGTCACAAAGCCTTGTCTTTATTTTTAAAACTATAACTCCACCCACAAAAAAATTATAATAAAATAAAAGCTCCCTAACCACTTGCCTGGCATTGCAGCATCAAATTCCTTGACAAGTTGGCATCTTATGCAACCAGTCAGAAAAGCCCACTGGGCAGCTGCTGAAGACAACCTCAGAGGGACCTCTTGGCCCATCTACATCCTTGTACACTCCACCAGTGTCTGCCACGCAACCAATCACTGTTGACTGGGCAGACTGGCAGCTGATGCTGAGAGAAGCAATGGCAGAAATCTGTACAGTCACTGGTCGCGTTTTCCGATTAATTTTCCCCCTCACCCGATAGATCAGAAAAGGTTGTTTCTAAAAATCATTATTTCTGATTCAAAGTGTCCTTTTGATTACTGCAATTCCGTATCGACCACGACTATAGCTACAGGGCCGCCGGTTAGGGATGGTTAAATAGTTACAAAAAGTGTTTAAAGTTCTAGTTCATGCACAGCATACCATAATTATTGCTATTTTTATGGTCCAGTTCAAAGAAAATAAGAATTTACTTACCGATAATTCTATTTCTCATAGTCCGTAGTGGATGCTGGGGACTCCGAAAGGACCATGGGGAATAGCGGCTCCGCAGGAGACTGGGCACAAAAGTAAAAGCTTTAGGACTACCTGGTGTGCACTGGCTCCTCCCCCTATGACCCTCCTCCAAGCCTCAGTTAGGATACTGTGCCCGGACGAGCGTACACAATAAGGAAGGATTATGAATCCCGGGTAAGACTCATACCAGCCACACCAATCACACCGTACAACTTGTGATTTGAACCCAGTTAACAGCATGATAACAGAGGAGCCTCTGAAAAGATGGCTCACAACAATAATAACCCGATTTTTGTAACAATAACTATGTACAAGTATTGCAGACAATCCGCACTTGGGATGGGCGCCCAGCATCCACTACGGACTATGAGAAATAGAATTATCGGTAAGTAAATTCTTATTTTCTCTAACGTCCTAGTGGATGCTGGGGACTCCGAAAGGACCATGGGGATTATACCAAAGCTCCCAAACGGGCGGGAGAGTGCGGATGACTCTGCAGCACCGAATGAGAGAACTCCAGGTCCTCCTCAGCCAGGGTATCAAATTTGTAGAATTTTGCAAACGTATTTGCCCCTGACCAAGTAGCTGCTCGGCAAAGTTGTAAAGCCGAGACCCCTCGGGCAGCCGCCCAAGATGAGCCCACTTTCCGTGTGGAATGGGCTTTTACAGATTTTGGCTGTGGCAGGCCTGCCACAGAATGGGCAAGCTGAATTGTACTACAAATCCAACGAGCAATCGTCTGCTTAGAAGCAGGAGCACCCAGCTTGTTGGGTGCATACAGGATAAACAGCGAGTCAGATTTTCTGACTCCAGCCGTCCTGGAAACATATATTTTCAGGGCCCTGACTACGTCCAGCAACTTGGAATCCTCCAAGTCCCTAGTAGCCGCAGGCACCACAATAGGCTGGTTTAAGTGAAATGCTGAAACCACCTTCGGGAGAAATTGAGGACGAGTCCTCAATTCTGCCCTGTCCGTATGAAAAATTAGGTAAGGGCTTTTATAGGATAAAGCCGCCAATTCTGATACACGCCTGGCTGAAGCCAGGGCTAACAGCATTACCACTTTCCATGTGAGATATTTTAAGTCCACAGTGGTGAGTGGTTCAAACCAATGTGATTTTAGGAATCCCAAAACTACATTGAGATCCCAAGGTGCCACTGGAGGCACAAAAGGAGGCTGTATATGCAGTACCCCCTTGACAAACGTCTGAACTTCAGGAACTGAAGCTAGTTCTTTTTGGAAGAATATTGACAGGGCCGAAATTTGAACCTTAATGGACCCTAATTTGAGGCCCATAGACAGTCCTGTTTGCAGGAAATGCAGGAATCGACCCAGTTGAAATTCCTCTGTAGGGGCCTTCCTGGCCTCACACCACGCAACATATTTACGCCAAATACGGTGATAATGTTGCACAGTTACATCCTTCCTGGCTTTGATCAGGGTAGGGATGACTTCATCTGGAATGCCTTTTTCCTTCAGAATCCGGCGTTCAACCGCCATGCCGTCAAACGCAGCCGCGGTAAGTCTTGGAACAGACATGGTCCCTGCTGGAGCAGGTCCTTTCTTAGAGGTAGAGGCCACGGGTCTTCCGTGAGCATCTCTTGAATTTCCGGGTACCAAGTCCTTCTTGGCCAATCCGGAGCCACGAGTATAGTCTTTACACCTCTCCTTCTTATGATTCTCAGTACCTTGGGTATGAGAGGCAGAGGAGGGAACACATATACTGACTGGTACACCCACGGTGTTACCAGAGCGTCCACAGCTATTGCCTGAGGGTCCCTTGACCTGGCGCAATATCTGTCCAGTTTTTTGTTGAGGCGGGACGCCATCATGTCCACCTTTGGTTTTTCCCAACGGTTCACAATCATGTGGAAGACTTCTGGGTGAAGTCCCCACTCCCCCGGGTGAAGATCGTGTCTGCTTCCCAGTTGTCCACTCCCGGAATGAACACTGCTGACCGTGCTATCACATGATTTTCCGCCCAGCGAAGAATCCTTGCAACTTCCGTCATTGCCCTCCTGCTTCTTGTGCCGCCCTGTCTGTTTACGTGGGCGACTGCCGTGATGTTGTCCGACTGGATCAACACCGGCTGACCCTGAAGCAGAGGCCTTGCCTGACTTAGGGCATTGTAAATGGCCCTTAGTTCCAGGATATTTATGTGAAGTGACGTTTCCATGCTTGACCACAAGCCCTGGAAATTTTTTCCCTGTGTGACTGCTCCCCAGCCTCTCAGGCTGGCATCCGTGGTCACCAGGACCCAATCCTGAATGCCGAATCTGCGGCCCTCTAGGAGATGAGCACTCTGTAACCACCACAGGAGAGACACCCTTGTCCTTGGAGACAGGGTTATCCGCTGATGCATTTGAAGATGCGATCCGGACCATTTGTCCAGCAGATCCCACTGAAAAGTTCTTGCGTGGAATCTGCCGAATGGAATCGCTTCGTAAGAAGCCACCATCTTTCCCAGGACCCTTGTGCATTGATGCACTGACACTTGGCCTGGTCTTAGGAGGTTCCTGACTAGGTCGGATAACTCCCTGGCTTTCTCCTCCGGGAGAAACACCTTTTTCTGTACTGTGTCCAGAATCATCCCTAGGAACAGCAGACGTGTCGTCGGAATCAGCTGCGATTTTGGAATATTTAGAATCCATCCGTGCTGTCGTAGTACTACTTGAGATAGTGCTACTCCGACCTCCAACTGTTCCCTGGACCTTGCCCTTATCAGGAGATCGTCCAAGTAAGGGATAATTAAGACGCCTTTTCTTCGAAGAAGAATCATCATTTCGGCCATTACCTTGGTAAAGACCCGGGGTGCCGTGGACAATCCAAACGGCAGCGTCTGAAACTGATAGTGACAGTTCTGTACCACAAACCTGAGGTACCCTTGGTGAGAAGGGCAAATTGGGACATGGAGGTAAGCATCCTTGATGTCCAGAGACACCATATAGTCCCCTTCTTCCAGGTTCGCTATCACTGCTCTGAGTGACTCCATCTTGAACTTGAACCTTTTTATGTAAGTGTTCAAGGATTTCAGATTTAAAATGGGTCTCACCGAGCCGTCCGGCTTCGGTACCACAAACAGCGTGGAATAATACCCCTTTCCCTGTTGTAGGAGGGGTACCTTGATTATCACCTGCTGGGAATACAGCTTGTGAATGGCTTCCAATACCGCCTCCCTGTCGGGGGGAGACGTTGGTAAAGCAGACTTCAGGAACCGGCGAGGGGGAGACGTCTCGAATTCCAATTTGTACCCCTGAGATACTACCTGCAGGATCCAGGGGTCCACTTGCGAGTGAGCCCACTGCGCGCTGAAATTCTTGAGACGGGCCCCCACCGTGCCTGAGTCCGCTTGTAAGGCCCCAGCGTCATGCTGAGGACTTGGCAGAAGCGGGGGAGGGCTTCTGTTCGTGGGAAGAGGCTGTCTGCTGCAGTCTTTTCCCCCTTCCTCTGCCCCGGGGCAGATATGAGTGGCCTTTTGCCCGCTTGCCCTTATGGGGACGAAAGGACTGAGCCTGAAAAGACGGTATCTTTTTCTGCTGAGAGGTGACCTGGGGTAAAAAGGTGGATTTCCCAGCCGTTGCCGTGGCCACCAGGTCCGATAGACCGACCCCAAATAACTCCTCCCCTTTATACGGCAATACTTCCATATGCCGTTTGGAATCCGCATCACCTGACCACTGTCGCGTCCATAACCCTCTTCTGGCAGAAATGGACATCGCACTTACTCTTGATGCCAGAGTGCAAATATCCCTCTGTGCATCACGCATATATAGAAATGCATCCTTTAAATGCTCTATAGTCAATAATATATTGTCCCTGTCCAGGGTATCAATATTTTCAGTCAGGGAATCCGACCAAGCCACCCCAGCACTGCACATCCAGGCTGAGGCGATTGCTGGTCGCAGTATAATACCAGTATGTGTGTATATACTTTTTAGGATATTTTCCAGCTTCCTATCAGCTGGTTCCTTGAGGGCGGCCGTATCAGGAGACCGTAACGCCACTTGTTTTGATAAGCGTGTGAGCGCCTTATCTACCCTAGGGGGTGTTTCCCAACGTGCCCTAACCTCTGGCGGGAAAGGGTATAATGCCAATAATTTTTTAGAAATTAGCAGTTTTTTATCGGGGGAAACCCACGCTTCATCACACACCTCATTTAATTCATCTGATTCAGGAAAAACTACGGGTAGTTTTTTCACACCCCACATAATACCCTTTTTTGTGGTACTTGTAGTATCAGAAATATTCAAAACCTCCTTCATTGCCGTGATCATGTAACGTGTGGCCCTACTGGAAAATACGTTTGTTTCCTCACCGTCGACACTGGAGTCAGTGTCCGTGTCAGTGTCTGTATCGACCTGAGGTAACGGGCGTTTTATAGCCCCTGACGGTGTTTGAGACGCCTGTACAGGTATTAACTGATTTGTCTCATGTCGTCAACAGTCTTTTGTAAAGTGCTGACACTATCACGTAATTCTTTCCATAAGACCATCCAGTCAGGTGTCGACTCCCTAGGGGGTGACATCACTAACACAGGCAATTGCTCCGCCTCCACACCATTTTCCTCCTCATACATGTCGACACAACGTACCGACACACAGCACACCCACAGGGAATGCTCTGATAGAGGACAGAACCCCACTAGCCCTTTGGGGAGACAGAGGGAGAGTTTGCCAGCACACACCAGAGCGCTATATATATATATAGGGATAACCTTATATAAGTGTTTTTCCCTGATATAGCTGCCAAATTAGTGCCCCCCCTCTCTTGTTTTACCCTGTTTCTGTAGTGCAGGACTGCAGGGGAGAGTCAGGGAGCCTTCCTCCAACGGAGCTGTGAGGAAAAAATGGCGCCAGTGTGCTGAGGAGATAGGCTCCGCCCCCTTCTCGGCGGCCTTTCTCCCGCTTTTTTATGGAAAAATTGGCAGGGGTTAAATGCATCCATATAGCCCAGGAGCTATAGGTGATGTATTTTTTGCCAAAAAAGGTATTTTTATTGCGTCTCAGGGCGCCCCCCCCAGCGCCCTGCACCCTCAGTGACCGGAGTGTGAAGTGTGCTGAGAGCAATGGCGCACAGCTGCGGTGCTGTGCGCTACCTTATTGAAGACAGGACGTCTTCTGCCGCCGATTTTCCGGACCTCTTCAGTCTTCTGGCTCTGTAAGGGGGCCGGCGGCGCGGCTCTGGGACCCATCCATGGCTGGGCCTGTGATCGTCCCTCTGGAGCTAATGTCCAGTAGCCTAAGAAGCCCAATCCACTCTGCACGCAGGTGAGTTCGCTTCTTCTCCCCTTAGTCCCTCGGTGCAGTGAGCCTGTTGCCAGCAGGTCTCACTGAAAATAAAAAACCTACTTTAAACTTTTACTCTAAGCAGCTCAGGAGAGCCCCTTAGTATGCACCCTTCTCGTTCGGGCACAAAAATCTAACTGAGGCTTGGAGGAGGGTCATAGGGGGAGGAGCCAGTGCACACCAGGTAGTCCTAAAGCTTTTACTTTTGTGCCCAGTCTCCTGCGGAGCCGCTATTCCCCATGGTCCTTTCGGAGTCCCCAGCATCCACTAGGACGTTAGAGAAAATAGATTTTCTTCACCTAATTCAAATCATTTAAAAAAAAGAAGAAGCTTTTTTTAAGTGGCTAATAAAACTGCAGCAGTTTGAAAACAGCCTACCCAAGTGGGATAGAAGAGCTGCATGTCTGGGCTCCGTGTGGTTCCAAATACACTGAAAACTTAGGGGGACATGTACTTTATCTCCATCCAAGGCTTAGGGGGACACGTACTAAGCAGTGATAAAAGTGGAGAAGTTGCCCATGGCAACCAATCAGCTGCTTTGTACACTTTTGTAGTATGCAAATGACAAATATTACGTCAATGCTGATTGGTTGCTATGGGCAACTTCTCCACTGGCTCACTTCTCAAACTTGTCACTGCTTAGTACATCTCCCCCTTTAGAGGTTTATGGAATGCTAGAAACATATGTAGAATAGATAACAAGAAAGCACACAGAGGTAACATGAATAAAACAAAATTTTTAATGTACAGCAGAAATTGGACAGCTTTTTTTATATTAACAAAAAAATTTCTATCATACAAGTATTTACATTTGCATACTGAGGAGGTAAAGTGTCTAAGTGGTTCTTTTACAGTCCTTTTCCAATACAATGAAAACCTGGTAGATAAGAGCAGTACCAAACTCATCTCTTCTAGAGCCAACACTGCCAAGCCACACTGGCGGGTAATGTCTGCACCTGACTACAATTCATCACGGCATTCATCCGGCTCTGGAAGGATTGCTTTAAAAACCAATAGCTCTTCACTGCATTTTATGATTGATATTGGCTATCTATACCAGAAAAGGAACATGCTTGTGTTACCTTCAGAACATAATTTCATTTGAATTGAGCTGAAATTATAAAAATGAAAAGATAACGTATGAGCCACATATATCAGTTGAAATAAAAAATATATGAAAAGGCCATCCAGCTACATAAACTTCTGTTTTAGGCTGTAAGGGATAACGATTTTGCACCGCAGATGATATTACTATCTTTAAGATCAAGGGCAGCAAAACTGTGGAAGACCTCTGATGGCTCCCAAAAATATTAACCCAAAACTTGGACATCAATTCAGATGTTTGTTATGAAGGTCATGCAATTAAGATTTCAGTGTGCCACTCGGCTAGACACATTGAAGGCAGCCATTTTCGTAAGCCTATCAATTTACTAGGAACCCTGTAATGTCACTAGTTTCTAACGTATGACTGGCTAAATTCTTAAGAGCATTCGTACTGCCCACAACTGAATCTAAGTAATGGGTCAACTTTCAAGATTAACATGTTCACTTTCATAATACACGTGTGGAATCTTTTATCCAGAAGATTTGGGAATTGAGGTTTTCTGTATATCATTACCCCTTCTGAGCACCATATCTAAAATCCATTAATTACATTCAAAAAGCTCATCTTATTCCACAATTACCCAGCCCTTCTGTAGTGCTTCTCCCAGTGACTGTATTAAATATAAATATGTATATCATCTCCCAGCAGCAGTTATGATTGTAAGTCTTCCGTTTTCCCTCATCCTTTTTTGGTTTCTGGAACTTTCTGACTAGCGGGTGACTGGATAAAAGACTCCATACCTGTCCAGTATATAAACCGGTCCAATCAATCATAAAATTCAGTGTATACCCAACTGCTTCAGAAAAAGGGAAGTTATGTGTAAACCCCTTTTGTTACAGAGCAGACAATACAAATCATGAGAAGCTTTGCTGTCCCTGTTGATTATGTACCTATCTTCTTCTGATTACTGTAAAACATTTTTTCGGACATCCTGAGAAATGATTAGAATACATGCTACAATTCAACTTAAAAAATGTGATTCTACCACCACTAAATTATGTGCTTATGGCCTAAAACTACCAATCAGCCGAAAGCTAGAAAATAGTCACCATATGTACATAAAATAAAAAGGGCCCTTATTACAATGAAAGGTGATTTAACAAATCAATATTTTGCTTTAAAAAATCCACAGCAGTCTGAGATGAATAATTCCACATTGATATTAAACAGGAAAAAAAAAAGCTGAGATTACCTCTCAATAATTAATGTAGTGGTTATACAAGTTAATGCATTTTGTGATCAAATGAAAGCCCATATGGGTGCAGGTGAGATGATTTTGAATAGATGACAAAGGCACGTATCCATTGGACAAATAAAATTAAAAATAAAAGATAAATACCTCGAATACTGTCCAAGATGATAAGTGCCTGTTACTTAGAAAAGTGAAGATTTTGTCAGCAAAAGGCAAAACAATATACCTCAAACGTAGCTGGATGGTTGCATTGCCCAGTATGGTCTAGCTTACGATACAGGCACTGAATGAACGTGACCAAGCAATGAAGAAATGTTTATATGGTGGCCTTCACCTTCCAAGTGGCTAAGTGGCCTTCTGATTGATAATGTAAGTTTAGCATATCCACTGAGATTTCAAAGGTAAAATGAAAAAATCTAAAGGTGATAAGGAACCTGCTTATGGCATAAGACACTGTAATATGGTGGCTAGAACTCTTGCTGACAGGAGGGTTGGCACAGAAAGTTGGCCTAAAGAGAGCAAACACAAGCAGCCTTTGTTATGCATCTCAGACCTCCACGTCAAGGAAGATTCAACCAATAAAGAAGTTAAGTCGGCAGAGAACATTCAGTCATCTATATAAAAATAAAATAAAAAATAAAAGAAGGTACAGAACATGTGTTCTTTCTTTAATGCCAAACTGGAGCCACAACAATGTGGCCGGGCACAACTCTTCTGTCATGTAATGCATTAGGTGCTACTACTGTGCAAGTGTATATCTACAGAGCATCTACTTTGGTTGGCATTTACCAGTCTTGAGTTTGATGCCCCTGTGCTACTGACAGGACTAGAACACATTGCACAATACATAGTGTTATGTTATGAAAGCTTTGCAGCAAGATTTGTTTTACCTTCATCACACTCGTAATATGCCTCCCTAAAGAGTGTAATCATTCATCTACATTAAAGTCAACGGGCCATATTTAGGAATACAGTGCAATGTGTGCAAACGTGTAGTAATTAGTCAGGTGTCCATTTTCATTTGATAAACTGCTAGGAAAATAGTCTCTGACTGGTTGCTACGGGTTACAGCACACTGCATTATATTAATAAATAAGCCTACATGCCAGAGGATAAATAAAAACATTTCCCTGCTGTAATCAAAATGGCTTCCAAAGTACCTCTCAATAGATGCTCCCAAAGAGCGTCACTCAATCTTTACCAAACAAAACTGAGGAACATGGTATGTTGCATATATGTGTGTAAAATGTTTCATCTAGAAATTGCACAGCAGTATTAGAATGGCAAATGCTTTACACAAATACAACAGCTCAACTGACACAGACCAACCCCCTCCCCCAAAACACTTTTATGTTTACATACACCCCATTAATGCACAAGCCAGCTCCACATTAGTATGTTAGTGAGCTGCGTGAGGCTGAGAAGCACCTCGGACAAGATAACTGGGAGTTTTAACAGTTCTGCACAGAAAGCAGAAAAAGAATATATATATATATATATATTTATATAACTTTGGACACGTCACTAAAACCCCTGAAGGATACACACAGAAAAATGGTGTACACCTGAAGAAACAGACAACGACAACATGGCATTATAAAAACGTGACATGTGACCATGAGGACCAATCCAGCGTCTAGAAGAAAATTTCATGTACAAGTACAAATAGTTCCAGTGTAAATATAGCTTGGCGCATTTGGTTTTGTTGTGATCTCCATACAAACAATAAACTGAGAGGTAATATTTATACTTATGTATGTGTGTATATATTTATATATAGAGATTCAGATTTTTTTTTTTGTTTCTCTTTTTTACAAAGAATTAAAATACTTAAAAAAAGTTAAAATCCCTACTCTCCCGGCCCCTCCCCATACATAGTAAAACAATAAGTATAAAGGAAACAAAACAAACACTCCAGTTAAAAGTTATGGCTTCAGAGTTATTGTACTGTAGATGCTGAACCAAAATAATTCTCCCATTCAACTAAGATCCTGTATTAAAATGTGATGTGTCACTCAACTTCAAACCTTGCTTCCAACCTGCCGTATGCTGGAGCCTGGCTTGTGATACCAGAGCAGTCCTCGCCGTCTGCGCCAGCAGACAAAGCTCTCGCTTCCTTTTCAGTTCCTCCAGGAGGCAGGCAAGAAAGGATCGACACCATCCAATGCCGGACTAGTTAATGAGCACAAACATCTAAAATCCCTGCTGTTGGCAAATGCTTGACACCTGAGATTCATTTACAAACGATGATGGGTTTTTGCAGGTTGTCCTCCTCGCTTCACATCCACTCGGACAGCGCAAGCTGAGGGTCTGTTATTGAAATAATTCTATTGCCAATAGGTTTTGCCAGCATGAATCTATTCTTTCAGGAAAGCGGATGGTTAGTGTTATGATCAAACAAGCTGAAAATTTTGGGCTTTGTTTTCGCAAAAAAACTAAGGTGACAAGTGGCCCTGTATGCAAACTTTACAATGAAGTGTCACTCAGGTGATCGAACATACCGACACCTCAAAAACATGGAGCTTAACACTGGCGCATGCAGACAAGCTTACATGTACACGTATGCACCTACAAAAACACATGTCAAAAAATAGCTACACACACCCCTGCACATGCATGGACGCAGGTCTATGCGGATAGTAGCGTTTGCTTCCAAGCTCCAATGTCAATCTGTACAAAGCCTGAATCGTGAAACCACAATCCTTTGAATGGGAGTCTCCTTGTTTGTGTTTAAGGTAAATCCAAGAGACAGCTCAGTTTGCTCACTACAACCTGAACCAGTAGATGAGCATGGACTGGTGCACTGGACCACTTGGGACAAGGTATGTGACGGGGACTTTACCCTACACAGATGGAAAGGGGGAGCCAACCTGGTGACCAGGCAATGCGGCAATCACCTGAATCGGATTCCATATCTTCATGCTGAGAAAAAGGAAAATAGTAAGGAAAAAAGATAAAAATAATAAAAAAAGGTTTCTGTTTCAGACCCAAACCTAGAATTAATTTAGTGTGCTGTTCTCTTCCATTGTGACCAAAAAGGTCCCATTGTTCAACTGGCAGTAAGTCTGGGAAGAAACGTTGAGGTAGGCCTCATACTTATGTACTACATCATGGCAGCTTGTATGAATTTTTCCACATTTTCTCAGGAGCATTGGTAGCGGCGTTAGATCTTCACATCTTCCTGTATGCTCAGCTGTGACAGTGTTTTCTTAATGCGCAGAGCTGTCAAGCGAGCTGCCCCATTGGAGTACCAGCACTCTCTCATCATCTTCCCCATCACCCGAAGAGCCTGGTCAGAAAAACAAACAGTTTTTATTTCACAACCACATTTTGCTGTTAATTTATATATGGGACATGTACTAGTACTGTATGAGATATTGCTTTAGCTAAAGAAGACTCCTCTATAGACCATAACCTCTATATATTGTGTGAAAAGACTGCGGGGGATATTCAATTTGGTCCGAAGAGACATCGGGAGTAAAAACCCCCGATGTTTCTTCGGGTGCTGCGGTCGGGCTTTTTAATTTGCTCGGCCGGTAACAAGTCCTCTTACACCCGAAAACACACAGGTTCAGTGAAACCTGTGTGTTTTCGGGTGAAACAGCCCCGTTTTCGGTTGAAAACGGGGCTGTTATCGGGCATTTTGCTTCGCCTGCTGGAGGCAGGTGAAGCAAAAACCCCGATAAGCCGCGGCATGCGCCGGCTTATCGGGGCCAATTAAATAGCCCCCACCGGCCGATACTTATCACCCGGCACCCCGGGCCAAATTGAATATCCCCCTGCATCTTGAATAAAATGCTTCAAAACAGGATAAAGGAGACTAACAGAAATTACTGTATGGTTTACTAATAATCCACTTAACCCTGCAGCACTGTACTCTCAGCCACCTATACAACGGTGTCCAGGTAATGATAGCTGTCTAACAGGCATTCTGAGGTTGGCAGTTCCGCAAAAGCCAAAATTGTGGTCAGAGAGAATTCTGAAAGGACTGGAAATCCATGGTACAGAGAATTGCATCCGTTCACATGGACAAGTTTTTACCTCATAACTTTGCCACCAGTTGGGTATGTTAGGTCGTAACTTCTGGTCGCACACTACTTTTCGCATTTCCTCAATAGATGGATCAGATGGTACAAGATCATAATATGGAAGCTGATACTCCTCATGGAATCCTGAAAAAAACAAAAAACTACCAAGTCACAAAAGCCATACTAACATGACACAGATCGCTTTGAAAGTAGCACATGTGTGATCAGAGTGCCCTAAACTTAATGTGCCTGCATGAAATCCGTAACAATTAGAGGTCATAGGAACTTATTCGGCTTCAGTTTTGCTAGTTTAGCAAAACTGCAACTGGCTGCGATCGCATGTTAGGGGCCGCCCAGCACAGGGCAAGGCCGCCCAGCATGCAAATACATGGCAGCGAGGCGATCGCAATGCAATTGTGACAGCATTGCTGAATTGTGTATGCCCCCGCAGCCAGCCTGCGAAGACAGACGCAGTGCCACCATTATGTGGGTCGTAGCTGCCGAAAGTGACGTCACATGGCCGCCACAAACCCGCCCGTTTCAGGTGACATTCCCACCCAACAACGTGTTGCCACCCCCGCAACGCCACCCAACAACGCCACGTGCTTCTGTCGGAAACGGGGCCAAATCAGACAGGTTTTCGTCCCTTTTCCGACAAACTCAATCCGACTTGAAAACAAGTCGGATTGAGGTGAGAAGACAAGTGGGTGCTGCGGGGAGAGCACAGATCGGCAGGCTGCGGGGGGACATGTCTGCAGTGGCGACGGGGATGCGCTGCAGGGAGAGAGGTACCTGGCCACCCCCCGGCCAGGCACCTCTCTCCCTGCAGCGCCTCCCATCCCCACCCATCAACTGCATGATCTATTCCGACAACTGCATGTCGGAATGGATCCGACTCTTATTGAATATACCCCAAAGTTGTTAATTATAATTTTAAAAAACACACTGCAAAACTAAATGTGTGGTCTGGTCTGCCTCACGAAGACAGAGAACACACTGCATAGACGACAGAACTCAGGGATGGAAAAATAAGATTTTACTCACCGGTAAATCTATTTCTCGTAGTCCGTAGTGGATGCTGGGAACTCCGAAAGGACCATGGGGAATAGCGGCTCCGCAGGAGACTGGGCACAACTAAAGAAAGCTTTTAGGTCACCTGGTGTGCACTGGCTCCTCCCACTATGACCCTCCTCCAAGCCTCAGGACACTGTGCCCGGACGAGCTGACATAATAAGGAAGGATTTTGAATCCCGGGTAAGACTCTTACCAGCCACACCGTATAACTCGTGATACTATACCTAGTTTAACAGTATGAAAACAACTGAGCCTCTCAACAGATGGCTCAACAATAACCCTTTAGTTAACAATAACTATGTACAAGTATTGCAGACAATCCGCACTTGGGATGGGCGCCCAGCATCCACTACGGACTACGAGAAATAGATTTACCGGTGAGTAAAATCTTATTTTCTCTGACGTCCTAGTGGATGCTGGGAACTCCGAAAGGACCATGGGGATCATACCAAAGCTCCCAAACGGGCGGGAGAGTGCGGATGACTCTGCAGCATCGAATGAGAGAACTCAAGGTCCTCCTCAGCCAGGGTATCAAATTTGTAGAATTTTGCAAACGTGTTTGCCCCTGACCAAGTTGCAGCTCGGCAAAGTTGTAAAGCCGAGACCCCTCGGGCAGCCGCCCAAGATGAGCCCACCTTCCTTGTGGAATGGGCTTTTACTGATTTAGGATGCGGCAGTCCAGCCGCAGAATGCGCCAGCTGAATTGTGCTACAAATCCAGCGAGCAATAGTCTGCTTAGAAGCAGGAGCACCCAGTTTGTTGGGTGCATACAGTATAAATAGCGAGTCAGTTTTCCTGACTCTAGCCATCCTGGAAACATAAATTTTCAAGGCCCTGACTACGTCCAGTAACTTGGAATCCTCCAAGTCCCTAGTAGCCGCAGGCACCACAATAGGTTGGTTCAAGTGACAAGCTGATACCACCTTAGGGAGAAACTGGGGACGAGTCCTCAATTCCGCCCTATCCATATGGAAAATCAGATAAGGGCTTTTACATGACAAAGCTGCCAATTCTGACACACGCCTGGCCGAAGCCAAGGCCAATAACATGACCACTTTCCACGTGAGATATTTTAGATCCACGGTTTTAAGTGGCTCAAACCAATGTGATTTTAAGAAACTCAACACCACGTTGAGATCCCAAGGTGCCACTGGAGGCACAAACGGGGGCTGAATATGCAGCACTCCTTTCACAAACGTCTGAACTTCAGGTAGTGAAGCTAGTTCTTTCTGGAAGAAAATCGACAGAGCCGAGATCTGTACCTTAATGGAGCCTAATTTCAGGCCCATAGTCACTCCTGCTTGTAGGAAATGCAGAAATCGACCTAGTTGAAATTCCTCTGTTGGGGCCTTTTTGGCCTCACACCAAGCAACATATTTCCGCCATATGCGGTGATAATGCTTTGCAGTTACATCTTTCCTGGCTTTAATCAGCGTAGGAATGACTTCCTCCGGAATGCCCTTTTCCTTCAGGATCCGTCGTTCAACCGCCATGCCGTCAAACGCAGCCGCGGTAAGTCTTGGAACAGACAGGGCCCCTGCTGCAGCAGGTCCTGTCTGAGCGGCAGAGGCCATGGGTCTTCTGAGATCATCTCTTGAAGTTCCGGGTACCACGCTCGTCTTGGCCAATCCGGAACCACGAGTATTGTTCTTACTCCTCGTTTTCTTATTATTCTCAGTACCCTTGGTATGAGAGGCAGAGGAGGGAACACATAAACTGACTGGTACACCCACGGTGTCACTAGAGCGTCCACAGCTATCGCCTGAGGGTCCCTTGACCTGGCGCAATATCTCTCTAGTTTTTTGTTTAGGCGGGACGCCATCATGTCCACCTGTGGCCGTTCCCATCGATTTACAATCAGCGTGAAGACTTCTGGATGAAGTCCCCACTCTCCCGGGTGGAGGTCGTGCCTGCTGAGAAAGTCTGCTTCCCAGTTGTCCACTCCCGGAATGAACACTGCTGACAGTGCTAGTACGTGATTTTCCGCCCATCGGAGAATCCTTGTGGCTTCTGCCATTGCCATCCTGCTTCTTGTGCCGCCCTGTCGATTTACATGGGCGACTGCCGTGATGTTGTCTGACTGGATCAGTACCGGCTGGTGTAGAAGCAGGGATTTTGCCTGACTTCGGGCATTGTAAATGGCCCTTAGTTCCAGAATATTTATGTGTAGGGAAGTCTCCTGACTCGACCATAGTCCTTGGAAGTTTCTTCCCTGTGTGACTGCCCCCCAGCCTCGAAGGCTGGCATCCGTAGTCACCAGGACCCAGTCCTGTATGCCGAATCTGCGGCCCTCTAGAAGATGAGCACTCTGCAGCCACCACAGCAGAGACACCCTGGTTCTTGGAGACAGGGTTGTTAGGCGATGCATCTGAAGATGCGATCCGGACCATTGGTCCAACAGGTCCCACTGAAAGATTCTGGCATGGAACCTGCCGAAAGGAATTGCTTCGTAAGAAGCCACCATCTTTCCCAGGACCCGCGTGCAGTGATGCACCGATACCTGTTTTGGTTTCAGGAGGTCTCTGACTAGAGATGACAGCTCCTTGGCTTTTTCCTCCGGGAGAAACACTTTTCTGGACTGTATCCAGAATCATACCCAGGAACAGTAGACGTGTCGTCGGAACCAGCTGTGATTTTGGAATATTCAGAATCCAACCGTGCTGGTGTAGCACCTCCTGAGATAGTGTTACTCCCACCAACAACTGCTCCTTGGACCTCGCCTTTATTAGGAGATCGTCCAAGTACGGGATAATTAAAACTCCCTTTCTTCGAAGGAGTATCATCATTTCCGCCATTACCTTGGTAAACACCCTCGGTGCCGTGGAGAGTCCAAACGGCAGCGTCTGGAATTGGTAATGGCAATCCTATACCACAAATCTGAGGTACTCCTGGTGAGGATAGTAAATGGGGACATGCAGGTAAGCATCCTTGATGTCCAGGGATACCATGTAATCCCCCTCGTCCAGGCTTGCAATAACCGCCCTGAGCGATTCCATCTTGAACTTGAATTTTTTTATGTATGTGTTCAAGGATTTCAAATTTAAAATGGGTCTCACCGAACCGTCCGGTTTCGGTACCACAAACAGTGTGGAATAGTAACCCCGTCCTTGTTGAAGTAGGGGCACCTTGATTATCACCTGCTGGGAATACAGCTTGTGAATTGCCGCTAGCACAGCCTCCCTGTCTGAAGGAGTAATCGGCAAGGCAGATTTTAGGAACCGGTGGGGTGGAGACGCCTCGAATTCCAGTTTGTACCCTTGAGATACTATTTGCAGGATCCAGGGATCCACCTGTGAGCGAGCCCACTGATCGCTGAAATTTTTGAGGCGGCCCCCCACCGTACCTGGCTCCGCCTGTGGAGCCCCACCGTCATGCGGCGGACTTGGAAGAAGCGGGGGAGGACTTTTGCTCCTGGGAACCTGCTGTTTGTTGCAGCCTTTTTCCCCTACCTCTGCCTCTGGACAGAAAGGACCCGCCTTTTCCACGCCTGTTTTTCTGAGTCCGAAAGGACTGTACCTGATAAAACGGCGCCTTTTTAGGCTGTGAGGGAACATGGGGTAAAAATGTTGACTTCCCAGCAGTTGCTGTGGAAACTAGGTCCGAGAGACCATCCCCAAATAACTCCTCACCCTTATAAGGCAAAACTTCCATGTGCCTTTTTGAATCTGCATCCCCTGTCCACTGGCGAGTCCATAAGCCTCTCCTAGTAGAAATGGACAATGCACTTATTTTAGATGCCAGCCGGCAGATCTCCCTCTGTGCATCTCTCATGTATAAGACTGAGTCTTTTATATGCTCTATGGTTAGCAGAATAGTGTCCCTGTCTAGGGTGTCAATATTTTCCGACAGGGAATCTGACCACGCAGCGGCAGCACTGCACATCCATGCTGACGCAATAGCTGGTCTAAGTATAATGCCTGAGTGTGTATATACAGACTTCAGGATCGCCTCCTGCTTTCTATCAGCAGGTTCCTTGAGGGCGGCCGTATCCGGAGACGGTAGTGCCACCTTTTTAGACAAACTTGTGAGCGCTTTATCCACCCTAGGGGGTGTCTCCCAACGTGACCTATCCTCTGGCGGGAAAGGGAACGCCATTAGTAACTTCTTAGAGATTACCAATCTTTTATCAGGGAAAGCCCACGCTTCTTCACACACTTCATTTAATTCTTCTGATGGGGGAAAAACTACGGGTAGTTTTTTCTCCCCAAACATAATACCCTTTTTAGTGGTACCTGGGTTTATATCAGAAATTTGTAACACCTCTTTCATTGCTTCAATCATGCAACGAATGGCCTTAGTGGACATTAGACTAGACTCATCGCCGTCGACACTGGTGTCAGTATCCGTGTCGACATCCGCGTCTGCCATCTGAGGTAGCGGGCGTTTTAGAGCCCCCGATGGCCTTTGAGACGCCTGGACAGGCACGAGCTGAGAAGCCGGCTGTCCCGCATCTGGCATGTCGTCAAATTTTGTGTGTAAGGAGTCGACACGTGCACGCAATTCCTTCCATAAGTCCATCCACTCAGGTGTCTGCCCCGCAGGGTGTGACATCCCTTCTATAGGCATCTGCTCCGCCTCCACATCATTATCCTCATCAAACATGTCGACACAGCCGTACCGACACACCGCACACACCGAGGGAATGCTCTAACAGAGGACAGGACCCACAAAAGCCCTTTGGGGAGACAGAGTGAGAGTATGCCAGCACACACCAGAGCGCTATATAATGCAGGGACTAACTGAATTATGTCCCCTATAGCTGCTGTTATATATACTGCGCCAAAATTTAGTGCCCCCCCTCTCTTTTTTACCCTTTTCTGTAGTGTAGACTGCAGGGGAGAGCCAGGGAGCTTCCTTCCAGCGGAGCTGTGAGGGAGAAATGGCGCCAGTGTGCTGAAGGAGATAGCTCCGCCCCTTTTTCGCGGACTATTCTCCCGCTTTTTTATGGATTCTGGCAGGGGTAATTATCACATATATAGCCTCTGGGGCTATATATTGTGGTATTTTTGCCAGCCAAGGTGTTTTTATTGCTGCTCAGGGCGCCCCCCCCTAGCGCCCTGCACCCTCAGTGACCGGAGTGTAAAGTGTGCATGAGGAGCAATGGCGCACAGCTGCAGTGCTGTGCGCTACCTTGGTGAAGACTGATGTCTTCTGCCGCCGATTTTCCGGACCTCTTCTTGCTTCTGGCTCTGTAAAGGGGGACGGCGGCGCGGCTCCGGGACCGAACACCAAGGCCAGTTCCATGCGGTCGATCCCTCTGGAGCTAATGGTGTCCAGTAGCCTAAGAAGCCCAAGCTAGCTGCAAGCAGGTAGGTTCGCTTCTTCTCCCCTTAGTCCCTCGCTGCAGTGAGCCTGTTGCCAGCAGGTCTCACTGTAAAATAAAAAACCTAATTATATACTTTCTTTTTAGAAGCTCAGGAGAGCCCCTAGTGTGCATCCAACCTCGGCCGGGCACAAAATCTAACTGAGGCTTGGAGGAGGGTCATAGTGGGAGGAGCCAGTGCACACCAGGTGACCTAAAAGCTTTCTTTAGTTGTGCCCAGTCTCCTGCGGAGCCGCTATTCCCCATGGTCCTTTCGGAGTTCCCAGCATCCACTAGGACGTCAGAGAAATAGGCACAAACACCTCCCCAAGTGTTGCCATCTATGCATCATATGACAACAATACTGCTTGGATTTGTACACTGTAGAGGGTAACGGGGCAAGGATGGGCCAGCTATATTGAGTTCCAAATATAGATATATACAAATGTACAAATGGTGTATGCACCCTGGTGCTCCCCTGTTTGATGCAAGTATGAAGGAAGACAGAAAACAATTAGAAATGTATAAAGTATAAATAAAACTATATGCTGCTGTTAGGTAATGATGATCCTGCAATGGAGAGTGTATCGTTCTAAATATTCCTCCCAAGGGTGGTCGGAATGTACCAGGGTAGATAAAGACAGAAATTCCAACAATGTGTAATAATGTCTGACTGTCAGAGAATCCATGCAAAGGACAGTGGAATGCTCTAGTTTTCCCAATGTGAGGAATCAGATAAGGGGGGGGGATGTGCCCCCCAACTCACAGCAATAGGAGTAAGTTCAAATATACAAAGGTATCTTTGATTTCAATAGGAAACACTGCGAAGGATATATCTCAGATTGTACCATCACTCATCTCCAAGTTGATGAGGATTCCTTAATGGGTGTGTACCCCAACTCACAGTATAAACAAATCACATCAAGGTATCTTTAGACCCCCTTCTGGTCAAAGTTAAAATAGATATACACCCACTTTTTTCTGTATATGTATCCATTTTAACTTTTTAGCTATTTTTTTCTGTATGAATAAATCTACTTTTATGCTACCACTGAATATGATTCATCAACCAAGGAAAAGATACCTTTATACACACACACACACATAACCAGTTATCGTGAGTACTTGTATACAATACTATGTTGACCAGAAGGGGGTCTAAACAAACCTTGATGTGATTGTTTATACTGAGAGTTGGGGTATGCAGCCGTTAAGGAATCCTTATCAAGTTGGGGATGAGTGATGTTAAGGCCAGTACTCACGGCCCGATGCGGGAGAGATGAGTGCTGAGCGAACCGCTCAGCACACATCCCTCCCGGCGCTCAGCACATCGCGATCTGTGCTGAGCGTGCGGGGGGGGGGGGGGGGGCGCTCATTTCACCCTCCGTGTGTAGCTTTAACAGCGATAGCGATGCGTGGGGCTGCGCATCGCTATCGCTGTTAGGGCTACACACAGAGCGATCTTGCTGAAAATCTAAGTAATCTAGTCAGATTGCTTAGATTATCGCTCCGTGTGTACCCCACTTTACAATCTGAGATAGTTAGGTCCAAAAATATTGGGACATCGACAATTCTCATATTTTGGGCTCTATACAACACCACAATGGATTTGAAATGAAACAAACAAGATGTGCTTTAACTGTAGACTTTCCGCTTTAATTTGAGGGTATTTACATCCAAATCAGGTGAACGGTGTAGGAATTACAACGGTTTCTATATGTGACTCACTTTTTAAGGGACCAAAAGTAATGGGGACAATCGACTCAAAAGCTATTTCATGGACAGGAGTGGGCTATTCCCTCGTTATTTCATCATCAATTAAGCAGGTAAAAGGTCTGGAGTAGATTCCAAGTGTGACATTTGCATTTGGAATCTGTTGCTGTCGACTCTCAATATGAGATCCAAAGAGCTGCCACTATCAGTGAAGCAAGCCATCAAAAATGAAAAATCAAAACAAACCCATCAGAGACATAGCAAAAAAATAAGAATTTACTCACCGGTAATTCTATTTCTCGTAGTCCGTAGTGGATGCTGGGAACTCCGTAAGGACCATGGGGGATAGCGGGCTCCGAAGGAGGCTGGGCACTTTAGAAAGATCTTAGACTACCTGGTGTGCACTGGCTCCTCCCACTATGACCCTCCTCCAAGCCTCAGTTAGGACACCGTGCCCGGACGAGCGTACACAATAAGGAAGGATTTTGAATCCCGGGTAAGACTCATACCAGCCACACCAATCACACCGTATAACTCGTGATATGAAACCCAGTTAACAGTATGAAACAACTGAGCCTCTCAACAAATGGCTCAACAATAACCCGATTTAGTTAACAATAACTATGTACAAGTATTGCAGATAAACCGCACTTGGGATGGGCGCCCAGCATCCACTACGGACTACGAGAAATAGAATTACCGGTGAGTAAATTCTTATTTTCTCTGACGTCCTAGTGGATGCTGGGAACTCCGTAAGGACCATGGGGATTATACCAAAGCTCCCAAACGGGCGGGAGAGTGCGGATGACTCTGCAACACCGAATGAGAGAACTCCAGGTCCTCCTCAGCCAGGGTATCAAATTTATATAATTTTGCAAACGTGTTTGCCCCTGACCAAGTAGCAGCTCGGCAAAGTTGTAAAGCCGAGACCCCTCGGGCAGCCGCCCAAGATGAGCCCACCTTCCTTGTGGAATGGGCATTGACAGATTTTTGGCTGTGGCAGGCCTGCCACAGAATGTGCAAGCTGAATTGTACTACAAATCCAACGAGCAATAGTCTGTGTAGAAGCAGGAGCACCCAGCTTGTTGGGTGCATATAGGATAAACAGCGAGTCAGATTTTCTGACTCCAGCCGTTCTGGAAACATATATTTTCAGGGCCCTGACCACGTCTAACAACTTGGAGTCCTCCAAGTCCCTAGTAGCCGTAGGCACCACCATAGGCTGGTTCAGGTGAAACGCTGACACCACCTTAGGGAGAACTGGGGACGAGTCCTCAATTCTGCCCTATCCATATGGAAAATCAGATAAGGGCTTTTACATGATAAAGCCGCCAATTCTGATACTTGCCTGGCCGAAGCCAAGGCCAATAACATGACCACCTTCCACGTGAGATATTTCAGATCCACGGTTTTTAGTGGCTCAAACCAATGTGACTTTAAGAAACTCAACACGACGTTGAGATCCCAAGGTGCCACAGGAGGCACAAACGGGGGCTGACTATGCAGCACTCCTTTTATAAATGTCTGAACTTCAGGTACTGAAGCTAGTTCTTTTTGAAAGAAAATCGACAGAGCCAAGATCTGTACCTTAATGGAACCCAATTTAAGGCCCATAGTCACTCCTGCTTGCAGGAAATGCAGAAATCGACCTAGTTGAAATTCCTCTGTTGGGGCCCTTTCGGCCTCACACCATGCAACATATTTTCGCCATATGCGGTGATAATGAGTTGCTGTAACCTCTTTCCTGGCTTTAGTAAGCGTAGGAATGACTTCCTCCGGAATGCCCTTTTCCTTCAGGATCCGGCGTTCAACCGCCATGCCGTCAAACGCAGCCGCGGTAAGTCTTGGAACAGACAGGGCCCCTGCTGCTGCAGGTCCTGTCTGAGTGGCAGAGGCCATGGGTCCTCTGATATAAATTCTTGAAGTTCTGGGTACCAAGCTCTTCTTGGCCATCCACGAGTATCGTTCTTACTCCTCGCCTTCTTATTATTCTCAGTACCTTTGGTATGAGAGGCAGAGGGGAGAACACATAAACCGACTGGTACACCCACGGTGTTACCAGAGCGTCCATAGCTATCGCCTGAGGGTCCCTTGACCTGGTGCAATATCTTTTATAGCTTTTTGTTGAGGCGGGACGCCATCATGTCCACCTGTGGCCTTTCCCAATGGTGTACAATCCTATTGGAAGACTTCTGGAGGAAGTCCCCATTCTCCCGGGTGGAGATCGTGTCTGTTGAGAAGATCTGCTTCCCAGTTGTCCACTCCGGGAATGAACACCGCTGACAGTGCTAACACATGAATTTCCGCCTATCGGAGAATCCTTGTGGCTTCTGCCATCGCCATCCTGCTTCTTGTGCCGCCCTGTTGGTTTACATGGGCGACTGCCGTGATGTTGTCTGATTGGATCAGTACCGGCTGGTTTTGAAGCAGAGGCCTTGCCGGCCTCAGGGCATTGTAAATGGCCCTCAGGTCCAGAATATTTATGTGTAGGGAAATAACCTGACTTGACCAAAGTCCCTGGAAGTTTCTTCCCTGTGCGACTGCCCCCCAGCCTCAAAGGCTGGAATCCATGGTCACTAGGACCTAGTCCTGTATGCCGAACCTGCGGCCCTCTTGAAGATGGGCACTCTGCAGCCACCACAGTAGAGATACCCTGGTCCTTGGAGACAGGGTTATCAGCCTATGCATCGGAAGATGCGATCCGGACCACTTGTCCAACAGGTCCCTCTGAAAAGTTCTTGTATGGAACCTGCCTAATGGGATTGCTTCGTAGGAAGCTATCATTTTTCCCAGGACTCGCGTGCAATGATGCACCGCTACCTATTTTGGCTTCAGGAGGTCTCTGACTAGAGATGACAACTCCTTGGCTTTCTCCTCCGGGAGAAACACTTTCTGGTTTATGTCCAGAACCATCCCCAGGAACAGTAGACGTGTCATAGGAACCAGCTGTGACTTTGGACTGTTTAGAATCCAACCATGCTGTTGTAGCACTTTCCAAAATAGTGCTACCCCGACTACCAACTGCTCCTTGGACCTCGCCCTTATAACGAGATTGTCCAAGTACGGGATAATTACAACTCCCTTTTTTCGAAGGAGTATCATCATTTCGGCCATTACCTTGATAAAACAGCCTCGGTGCCATGTACAGTCCAAACGGCAGTGTCTGGACTTGGTAATGGTAATCCTGTACCACAAATCTGAGGTACTCCTGGCGAGGATGGTAAATGGGGACATGCAGGTAAGCATCCTTGATGTCCCGGGGTACCATGTAATCCCCCTCGTCCAGGCTTGCAATAACCGCCCTGAGCGATTCCATCTTGAACTTGAATTTTTTTATGTATGTGTTCAAGGATTTTAAATATAAAATGGGTCACACCGAACCTTGCGGTTTCGGTACCCCAACCCGTGTGGAATAGTAACCCCGTCCTTGTTGAAGTAGGGGCACCTTGAGTATTACCTGCTGGGAATACCGCTTATTAAATGCCTCTAGCACAGCCTCCCTGCCTGAGGGAGTTGTCAGCAAGGCATATTTTAGGAAACGGCTGGGGGGAGACATCTCGAATTCCAGCTTGTACCCCTGAAATACTACTTGAAAGAAACAGGGATCCACCTGTGAGCGAGCCCACTAATTGCTGAAATTTTTGAGACGGCCCCCCACCGTTCCTGGCTACACCTGTGGAGTACCCGCGTCATGGTGTGGACTCACAGGAGGCGGGGGAAGAATCTTGATTCTGGGAACAGGCTGACTGGTGCAGCTTTTTTATAAGCCTCCTCATTCAACATGTCGACACAGCCGTACCGACACACCGCAGACACATAGGGAATGCTCTAAACGAGGACAGGACCCACAAAAGCCCTTTGGGGGGACAGAGTGAGAGTATGCCAGCACACACCAGAGCGCTATATAATGCAGGGACTAACTGAGTTATGTCCCCTATAGCTGCTGTTTTTATATATAATGTATACTGCGCCTAAATTTAGTGCCCCCCCTCTCTTTATTAACCCTTTTCTGTAGTGTAGACTGCAGGGGAGAGCTAGGGAGCTTCCTTCCAGCGGAGCTGTGAGGGAAAATGGCGCCAGTGTGCTGAGGAGATAGGCTCCGCCCCTTTTTTGCGGCCTATTCTCCCGTTTTTTATGGAATTCTGGCAGGGGTATTTACCTCATATATAGCCCCTGGGGCTATATATTGAGGTATTTTAGCCAGCCAAGGTGTTTTTATTGCTGCCTCAGGGCGCCCCCCCCAGCGCCCTGCACCCTCAGTGACCGGAGTGTGAAGTGTGTGAGAGGAGCAATGGCGCACAGCTGCAGTGCTGTGCGCTACCTTGGTGAAGACTGATGTCTTCATGCCGCCGATTTTCCGGACCATCTTCTTGCTTCTGGCTCTGTAATGGGGACGGCGGCGCGGCTCCGGGACCGAACATCAAGGCTGGGCCTGCGGTCGATCCCTCTGGAGCTAATGGTGTCCAGTAGCCTAAGAAGCCCAATCCGGCTGCAAGCAGGCGAGTTCGCTTCTTCTCCCCTTAGTCCCTCAGTCCCTCGCTGCAGTGAGCCTGTTGCCAGCAGGTCTCACTGAAAATAAAAAAATCTAAGACTATTACTTTCTAAGAGCTCAGGAGAGCCCCTAGTGTGCATCCAACCTCGGCCGGGCACGAAATCTAACTGAGGCTTGGAGGAGGGTCATAGTGGGAGGAGCCAGTGCACACCAGGTAGTCTAAGATCTTTCTAGAGTGCCCAGCCTCCTTCGGAGCCCGCTATCCCCCATGGTCCTTACGGAGTTCCCAGCATCCACTAGGACGTCAGAGAAATAAGATTTTACTCACCGGTAAATCTATTTCTCGTAGTGGATGCTGGGGACTCCGTAAGGAACATGGGGAATAGACGGGCTCCGCAGGAGACTGGGCACTCTAAAGAAAGATTTAGTTCTACCTGGTGTGCACTGGCTCCTCCCTCTATGCCTCTCCTCCAGGCCTCAGTTAAGGAAACTGTGCCCGGAAGAGCCGACATTACAAGGAAAGGATTTTGGAATCCAGGGTAAGACTCATACCAGCCACACCAATCACACCGTATAACTCGTGATAAACTTACCCAGTTAACAGTATGAACAACAACAGAGCATCAAACAACAGATGCCAACATAACCCTTTTATTAAGCAATAACTATATACACGTATTGCAGAAAGTCCGCACTTGGAACGGGCGCCCAGCATCCACTACGGACTACGAGAAATAGACTTACCGGTGAGTAAAATCTTATTTTCTCTAACGTCCTAGTGGATGATGGGGACTCCATAAAGACCATGGGGATTATACCAAAGCTTCCAAACGGGCGGGAGAGTGCGGATGACTCTGCAGCACCGAATGGGCAAACACAAGGTCCTCCTCAGCCAGGGTATCAAACTTATACAACTTTGCAAAGGTGTTTGAACCCGACCAAGTAGCTGCTCGGCAAAGTTGTAATGCCGAGACCCCTCGGGCAGCCGCCCAAGAAGAGCCCACTTTCCTTGTGGAATGGGCTTTCACTGATTTTGGATGCGGCAAACCAGCCGCAGAATGAGCCTGCTGAATCGTGTTACAGATCCAGCGAGCAATAGTCTGCTTTGAAGCAGGAGCACCCAGCTTGTTGGATGCATACAGGATAAACAGCGAGTCAGTTTTTCTGACTCCAGCCGTCCTGGCTACATAAATCTTCAAAGCCCTGACTACATCAAGCAACTTGGAGTCCTCCAAGTCACGAGTAGCCGCAGGCACCACAATAGGTTCGTTCAAATGAAAAGATGACACCACCTTCGGCAGAAATTGCGGACGAGTCCGTAATTCTGCCCTGTCCGTATGGAAAACCAGATAGGGGCTTTTACATGACAAAGCCGCCAATTCTGACACACGCCTAGCCGAAGCTAAGGCCAATAGCATGACCACTTTCCACGTGAGATACTTTAGCTCCACGGTCTTAAGTGGCTCAAACCAGTGAGATTTCAGGAAACTCAACACCACGTTAAGATCCCAAGGTGCCACTGGAGGCACAAAAGGGGGCTGAATATGCAGCACTCCCTTTACAAACGTCTGAACTTCAGGAAGCGAAGCCAGTTCCTTTTGAAAGAAAATGGATAGGGCTGAAATCTGGACCTTTATGGATCCTAATTTTAAGCCCATAGTCACTCCTGACTGTAGGAAGTGCAGGAACCGGCCCAGCTGGAATTCCTCTGTAGGAGCCTTCCTGGCCTCACACCAAGCAACATATTTTCGCCATATACGGTGATAACGCTTTGCTGTCACGTCCTTCCTAGCCTTTATCAGCGTAGGAATAACTTCATCCGGAATGCCTTTTTACGCTAGGATCCGGCGTTCAACCGCCATGCCGTCAAACGCAGCAGCGGTAAGTCTTGGAACAGACAGGGCCCTTGTTGCAACAGGTCATGTCTGAGAGGCAGAGGCCATGGGTCCTCTGTGAGCATTTCTTGCAATTCCGGGTACCAAGTCCTTCTTGGCCAATCCGGAACAATGAGTATTGTTCTCACTCCTCTTTTTCTCACAATTCTCAGCACCTTTGGTATGAGAGGAAGAGGAGGAAACACATAGACCGACTGGAACACCCACGGTGTTACAAGTGCGTCCACAGCTATCGCCTGAGGGTCTCTTGACCTGGCGCAATACCTTTTTAGCTTTATGTTGAGACGGGACGCCATCATGTCCACCTGTGGCAGTTCCCATCGATTTGCAATTTGCGTGAAGACTTCTTGATGAAGTCCCCACTCTCCCGGGTGGAGGTCGTGCCTGCTGAGGAAGTCTGCTTCCCAGTTGTCCACTCCCGGAATGAACACTGCTGACAGTGCTAGTACGT
Organism: Pseudophryne corroboree; assembly: GCF_028390025.1. Classification (NCBI taxonomy): domain Eukaryota; kingdom Metazoa; phylum Chordata; class Amphibia; order Anura; family Myobatrachidae; genus Pseudophryne; species Pseudophryne corroboree. Next base: position 266,120,698 of record NC_086445.1, read on the forward strand.
GATTCTCCGCCCAACGAAGAATCCTTGTGGCTTCTGCCATTGCCACCCTGCTTCTTGTGCCGCCCTGGCGGTTTACATGGGCCACTGCAGTAATGTTGTCTGACTGAATCAGCACTGGTTGGTTTCGAAGCAGAGGCTCCGCTTGACTCAGGGCGTTGTATACGGCCCTTAATTCCAGGATATTGATGTGCAGACAAGTCTCCTGACTTGACCACAGCCCCTGGAAGTTTCTTCCCTGAGTGACTGCCCCCCATCCTCGGAGGCTTGCATCCGTGGTCACCAGGACCCAGTCCTGTATGCCGAACCTGCGGCCCTCAAGGAGGTGAGCACTTTGCAGCCACCACAGAAGAGACTCCCTGGCCCTGGGGGACAGGGTGATCAGCCGATGTATCTGAAGATGCGATCCGGACCACTTGTCCAACAGATCCCACTGAAAGATCCTCGCATGGAACCTGCCGAAGGGAATGGCTTCGTATGACGCCACCATCTTTCCCAGGACTCGCGTGCACTGATGCACCGATACCTGTTTTGGTTTTAGGAGGTCTCTGACCAGAGTCACGAGCTCCTGAGCCTTTTCCTCCGGGAGAAACACCTTTTTCTGGCTAGTGTCCAGAATCATGCCCAGGAAGGGCAGACGCGTCGTAGGAATCAGCTGCGACTTTGGAATATTCAGAATCCAGCCGTGCTGTCGCAACACTTCCTGAGAGTGTGCTACGCTGATCAGCAACCGCTCCCTGGACCTCGCCTTTATGAGGAGATCGTCCAAGTATGGGATAATCGTAACCCCTTGCTTCCGAAGGAGCACCATAATTTCCGCCATCACCTTGGTAAATATTCTCGGTGCCGTGGACAGGCCCAACGGCAACGTCTGGAATTGGTAATGACAGTCCTGTACCACAAACCTGAGGTACTCCTGATAAGGTGGATAAATGGGGACATGCAAGTACGCATCCTTGATGTCCAGAGACAACATAAAATCCCCTTCCTCCAGGCTTGCAATGACCGCTCTGAGCGATTCCATCTTGAACTTTAATTTCTTCAGATAAATGTTCAGGGATTTTAAATTCAAAATAGGTCTGACCGAACCGTCCGGTTTCGGTACCACAAACATAGTGGAATAGTAACCCCTTCCCTGTTGAAGGAGGGGTACCTTCACTACCACCTGCTGGAGATATAGCTTGTGAATTGCTGCCAACACTACCTCCCTTTCCATGGGGGAAGCTGGCAAGGCCGATTTTAGGTAACGGTGAGGGGGCGTCACCTCAAATTCCAGCTTGTATCCCTGAGACACAATTTGTATAGGCCAAGGATCCACCCGTGGCGCGAACCCACTGGTGGCTGAAATTTCGGAGACGCGCCCCCACCGCTCCTGGCTCCGGAGCCCCAGCGTCATGCGGTGGATTTAGTGAAAGCCGGGGAGGACTTTTGTTCCTGGGAACTAGCTGCATGGTGCAGTTTTTTTCCTCTACCCCTGCCTCTGGCAAGAAAGGATGCACCTCTGACCTTCTTGCTTTTTTGTGAACGAAAGGACTGCATTTGGTAATACGGTGCTTTCTTTGGCTGTGAGGGAATATATGGCAAGAAATTTGACTTCCCAGCCGTAGCTGTGGAAACTAGGTCCGAGAGACCGTCCCCAAACAATTCCTCACTCTTATAAGGTAACACCTCCATGTGTTTTTTAGAGTCGGCATCACCTGTCCATTGCAGAGTCCATAGGACCCTTCTGGCAGAAATCGACATTGCGTTTATTCTAGAGCCCAGCAGGCAAATGTCCCTCTGGGCATCCCGCATATATAGGACAGCGTCTTTGATATGCCCTAGGGTCAGTAAAATAGTCTCCCTGTCCAGGGTATCTATCTCCTCAGACAGATTATCTGTCCATACTGCTGCAGCACTACACATCCAGGCCGAAGCAATTGCTGGCCTCAGAAGAGTACCAGAATGTGTATAAACAGACTTCAGGATACCTTCCTGCTTTCTATCCGCAGGATCCTTTAGGGCGGCCGTATCCTGTGACGGCAGGGCCACCTTCTTAGATAAGCGTGTCAACGCTTTGTCTACCCTAGGGGAGGATTCCCAGCGTAACCTATCCGTTGCCGGGAAAGGATACGCCATAAGTAATCTTTTGGAAACCAGTACTTTCCTATCAGGGGAATCCCACGCTTTTTCACATAACTCATTTAATTCATGTGAAGGGGGAAAAGTCACTTCTTGCTTTTTCTCCCCAAACATATAAACCCTCTTGTCAGGGACAGGGTTTTCCTCCGATATGTGCAATACATCCTTCATTGCTATAATCATGTATAGTCATTTTAGGCTGCAATTTTGCATCATCGTCATCGACACTGGAGTCAGAATCCGTGTCGACATCTGTATCAACCAACTGGGATAGTGGGTGCTTTTGAGACCCTGACGGCCCCTGAGCTGTAGAATCAGACATGGGTTGAGACCCTGACTGATTATCCAACCTTTTATGCAAGGAGCTTACGTTATCATTTAACACCTTCCACATATCCATCCAATCAGGTGTCGGCGGCGACACCACACTCACTTGCACTTGTTCTGCCTCCACGTAACCGTCCTCATCAAACATGTCGACACAAACGTACCGACACACCGCACACACACAGGGAATGCTCTAATTGAGGGCAGGGCCCCACAAGGCCTTTTGGGGAGACAGAGAGAGAGTATGCCAGCACACACCCCCGCGCTATATAACTCAGGGATTACACAGTAACTTAGTGTTTACCCAGTAGCTGCTGTTTATGATAATTTGCGCCTAAATTTATGTGCCCCCCCTCTCTTTTTACCCTTTTTCTACCTTGATACTGCAGGGGAGAGCCTGGGGAGCTTCCTCTCAGCGGAGCTGTGGAGAGAAAATGGCGCCGGTTAGTGCTGAGGAAGAATGCTCCGCCCCCTCAGCGGCGGGCTTCTGTCCCGGGTCTGTGTAAATAAAATGGCGGGGGCTCGTACATATATACAGTGCTCAGCTGTATATATGTGTCTTTTTGCCAAGAGGTATCCTAATTGCTGCCCAGGGCGCCCCCCCCCTGCGCCCTACAGTGACCGGAGTGTGTGGGTAGTGTGGGCGCAATGGCGCACAGCTGCAGTGCTGTGCGCTACCTCATGTAAAGACAGGAGTCTTCTGCCGCCGATTTCGATGTCTTCTTGCTTCCGCCGGCTTCTGTCTTCTGGCTCTGCGAGGGGGGCGGCGGCACGGCTCCGGGAACGGACGACCAAGGTTAAGATCCTGTGTTCGAAACCTCTGGAGCTAATGGTGTCCAGTAGCCTAAGAAGCACAACCTAGCCGCAGTTAGTAGGTTTGCTTCTCTGCCCTCAGTCCCTCGTAGCAGAGAGTCTGTTGCCAGCAGAAGCTCTCTGAAAATAAAAAACCTAACTAAAATACTTTCTTATTAGCAAGCTCAGGAGAGCTCACTAAAAGCACCCAGCTCTGGCCGGGCACAGATTCTAACTGAGGTCTGGAGGAGGGGCATAGAGGGAGGAGCCAGTGCACACCAGGTAGTACTAAATCTTTATTTAGAGTGCCCAGTCTCCTGCGGAGCCCGTCTATTCCCCATGGTCCTTACGGAGTCCCCAGCATCCACTAGGATGTTAGAGAAACATTAGGTGTGGCCAAATCAACTGTTTGGAACATTCTTAAAAAGAAAGAACGCACCGGAGAGCTCAGCAACACCAGAAGACCACGGAAAACAACTGTGGTGGATGACAGAAGAATTATATCCCTGGTGAAGAAAAACCCCTTCACAACAGTTGCCCAGATCAACACCACTCTCCATGAGGTAGGTGTATATGTGTCAAAGTCAACAATCAAGAGAAGACTTCACAAGAGTGAGTATAGAGGGTTCACCACAAGATGTAAACCATTGGTGAGCCACAAAAACAGGAAGACCAGATTAGAGTTTGCCAAACAACATCTAAAAGAGCCTTTAAAGTTCTGGAACAACATCCTATGGACAGATGAGACAAAGATCAACTTGTACCAGAGTGATGGGTAGAGAAAAGCAGGAAAGGAACTGCTCATGATCCAAAACATACCACCTCATCAGTGAAGCATGGTGGTGGTAGTGTCATGGCGTAGGCATGTATGGCTGCCAATGGAACTGGATCCCTTGTATTTATTGATAATGTGACTGCTGACAAAAGCAGCAGGATGAATTCTGAAGTGTTTCGGGAATTATTATCTGCTCATGTTCAGTCAAATGCTCCAGAACTCATTGGACGGCGCTTCACAGTGCAGATGGACAATGGGGTCGATTCAATTCAGCAACAGTTGAATAGCGCCGGGAATTAGCTCCCGACGCTATTCAATTCAGCTAAAGTTAAGTCGGAGAACGCCCGTTCTCGCCGACTTAACTGGTTGTTTTGTCAGGAGAACGAGCACTCTCTGACTTAACTACCCGCGGTGATGCTGATTCCCGACAGAATCAGCCTCGCGGCAGCTCTTTTGTCGGTTTTCTTCTCTCACCCCCCGGGACTGAGAAGAATTCCCGACAATTGAGGGTACCTAGTCGCTGTATTGAATAGCGTCGGGAGCTAATTCCCGGCGCTATTCAACTGTTGCTGAATTGAATTGACCCCAATGACCCAAAGCATACTGCGAAAACAACCAAAGAATATTTTAAGGCAAATAAGTGGAATGTTATGCAATGGCCAAGTCAATCACCTGACCTGAATCCGATTGAGCATGCATTTCACTTGATGAAGACAAAACGGAGGGGAAAATGCCCCAAGAACAAGCAGGAACTGAAGACATTTGCAGTAGAGGCCTGGCAGAGCATCACCAGGGATGAAACCCAGCGTCTGGTGATGTCTATGCGTTCCAGACTTCAGGCTGTAATTGACTGTTAAGGATTTGCAACAAAGTATTAAAAAGTGAAAGTTTGATTTAGGATTGTTTAGTTTGTCTCATTACTTTTGGTCCTTAAAAAGTGGGAGGCACATATAGAAACCGTTGTAATTCCTACACCATTCACCTGATTTGGATGTAAATACCCTCAAATGAAAGTGGAAAGTCTGCAGTTAAAGCAGATCTTGTTTGTTTCATTTCAAATCCATTGTGGTGGTGCACAGAGCCCAAAATATGAGAATTGTGTCGATGTCCCAATATTTATGGACCTGGCTGTATATCCCTTGCAGTCTTTCCTATTGAAATCAAAGATACCTTGATATAGGTGTGTCATCCTTGCTGCAGACACGCTAAACAGCCCTTTAAGTCGCGCTATATACATATATACACACACACACACATACATACCACTCCAGTGTCTGCCGGCACTCACTCTAAATACCCCAACTGCTCAGGTGCCCATCAGTAAACAGTAATATCCAGTAGCAACATAGTCTGATAATGACATCTGTATTGGATGTTGAATCAAAATGTTTTCAGAGCTTCTGCCCCGTCCTCTGTAGATGATGTCCAGCTGTAGATGTTGTCCTGAGGACGGGGCAGAAGCTCCGAAAACGTTTGATTCAACATGTTCCAATCTACAGTGCGGCATAAGTGTTTTGTGAGAACAAGGCTAGACATGTGCAGCAAATGTTAATCAATCCCAATAATAGATCACTGTTTCTCAATTCCAGTCCTCAAATAACTCAAACAAGCCGGGTTTTTAGAATATCCTTAATCATTTAAGGCGATTCATTGCGTTTGTAGGAAAATGTAGAGGGAAACTCGCAAAACATGACCTGTTGGGAGTATATTAGTATTGCTGGTGCTTTATACAAGCAGTACTGTTTGTATGTCCTAAACGATTTAATAAGAAATTGGAAGAATGATTACGATAAATGATCAATTTTACATTCAAATGGATATTCTCTCACACATATTTTATAGTTCAGCTAAAAGAAATAAAAATAAAAGGTGTTGTAATGACCTGTATAACAAGGGTACTTTATCCTTACTGAAATGTGTATTATCAGATGAAGCATAAGCAGTGTTTTCATATATGATCATTAAAACATACCTCCAGCATTGCATCTACGTGCGATTTCCCAGTACACCAATCCAAGAGCATAAATGTCTGCACATTTAAAGGAGTCAAAATGCTTCATATTTATAGATTCATCCAGCACTTCAGGAGCCATATACCTGCATTATGGAAATAAAGAAACCGCTTTAGATGGTAAACTTTCCCTTACGGTACACCCTTAAGTAGTAACTAAGAATTACACCTTCTTTAATATATATGTATATATTTTATATATAGAAAATCCCACACTCTCACCCAATTGAGTAAATGCTCAAGTCGCTGTTTCTCCTCTGCTCTTACTGCTACTAATTAGTAAATACCTTGTTGCCTTGCTACATTGGCTGTACACCTTGAGGAAGGTCCCGGTTGGTTCTATTGGTATTTGAAGAGCATTTTCTCTATTTTGTGAATAAATTATCACGTTATTGCTTTTTGATAAACTGAAGGTCTGGAGAGTGCTATCATTCCCATACGTGGGAATCTCTGTACTATGTATATACTTTAGATATTTGTGTATGTGGTTGTGTCATTAAATATCACACACATACACACAGATCAGCCATAACATTAAAACAATTGACAGGTGAAGTGAATTACATTGATTCATTGATTATCTTATTACAATGGCACCAGTCAAGGGGTAGGATATATCTGGCACCAAGTGAACACTCAGGGCCTTACTCCGGTTTGTAAGCAAATCAAAAAAGCATGCAACTGGGCGAAAACATGCTGCACTGCAGGTGGGGCAGATGTAACATGTGCAGAGAGATTTAGATTTGGGTGGGGTGTATTCAAACTGAAATCTAAACTGCAGTTTAAAAATAAAGCAGCCAGTATTTACCCTGCACAGAAATAATATAACCCTCCTAAATGTAAATCTCTCTGCACGTTACATCTGCCCCACCTGCAGTGCACATGGCTTTGCCTAGTTGCTTGCTTTCTTCGTTTGCCTCCACATCTGAAAAACCCCTTCAGTTCTTGAAGTTGATGTGTTGGAAGTCAAAAAAAAATGGGTAAATGTAAGAATCTGACAAGGGCCAAATTGTTGATGGCTAGATGACGGGATCAGAGCATCTCTAAAATGGCAGGTCTTGCGGGGTGTTCCCGGTTTGCAGTGGTTAGTACCTACCAAAAATGGTATAAAGAAAGACAACTGGTGACAGGGTCTGGACAATTGCTTTTCACTTCTGGACATCTCTGCCTTGCCAAAGAGACAAGCTCTGGAAATGCATTGGCAGCAGGTGACAGGAGCGCTGTTCCATACTGATAAGAGTTGATTTGGGACCTTGGTGGTGGGGAGACCAAGGTAGAGGATCCGGAGCCTTTATTTGCATGAACACCTTATAGGCCTTTTGTGGACACTTGGACTGTAATTACCCAACTTGTTTTTATTTCAATTATCTATTGTCAGAAATGAAAATAAATTGTGTGTGACAGATTTACACTATTCTTTATATCTGTTTTTTTCTCTATATATTAGACTATTATGCATCTTGGGGAAAACTTTTTAGAGGAGCCAATGGAAACAACGTTAAGGACCATCCAATCATCTGGAAGGTATTATTCTTGACTTCTGTGTATACTTGTTTGGGCCCCAAGCACACTTCCCTGGTTTTTTGTCTATATTTGTGTGTGCTATTTTGGTTATATGGGTATAACCTTTATCAAGACCAGCTGCTGGTGGTGGGCCTATATTACGCTAGGGTTCATCTTTTTCTAAATTTTCTGGAATTACACAAAGGGGTCACAGCACACAGTGCAACACAGGCTGCTGTGTAGCCACAGACCAGTCAGAGTACCCATGCTGACCACTGTCCATCGCCAAAAGCACCTACAATGGACAAATAAACATCATATCTGGACCATGGAGCAATGGAAGAAGGAGGTCTAGTCTGATGAATAACATTTTCTTTTGCATCATGTGGACAGCCGGGAGCTTGTGTCATTTACATGGGGAAGCGATGGTACCAGAATGCACTATGGACAGAAGGCAAGCCAGTGGAGGCAATGTGATTAACTGGGCAATGTTCTGCTGGGGTACCGTGGTTCCTGGCATTCATGGGGATGTTACTCTACATGTACCACCTACCTAAACAAACATTCTTGAACACCAAAGTACACCCCTTCATGGCAATGGTATTCCCTGATGGCAGTGGCCTCTTTCAGCAGGATAGTGTGCCCTGCCACACTGCAAATATAGTTCAGGAATGGTTTGATGAACATGACAAAGAGTTCAAGGTGTTGATTTAGCCTCCAAATTCCCCAGACTCCAATCTGATCGAGAATATGTGGAATGTGATGAATAAAGTCCATGCCATGGAAGCCCCACCTCGCCACTTACAGGACTTAAAGGACCTGCTGCTAACATCTTGGTGCCAGACACCACAGGACACTTTAAGAGGTCATGTGGAGTCCATGCCTCAACAAGTCAGTTATTTTATTAACACGACGGGGACCTAAACAATATCAGGTAGGTAGTTTTAATGTTATGGCTGATTGAGTGAGTATGTATGTATGTATTTATGTATGTAAAAACCTAATTTCAATCAAACAGGCATTTTGGTAGACAATGTGATGGCTACCACTTACTTCATCACATATGCGATTTAACTAAGATGTAGCCATCACACTGCCCAGGAAAGCGCCCTTTTGATTCAAATTAGGTTACACATTAGGGTAGATGTATTAAAAGACATTATTGGGTAGAAGTGGTATCAGCGTGCGTTTTGTGCGCTGATTTTGCTTATCTCTCATGTATTAAATTACTGCAGCTATTGATTTTGACAGCTGCAGTTGTCGCTGTACCATCACCACAGCAGGGACAGCTCTGTCCCTGGCTGCGGCGGCTGCTGGGCTGCATAGGAGATCTCACGTATGCCCAATGTAGCCGACCAGGAATGAGACACAGCACATCAGCACTAGACTGATGCGCTATAGGATCTAGCAGGGATCGCCGGAGAGGTGAGTTTTCACTCCTCTACTTCAGCAAAGATGTTTATACATCTTGTTGGTGTCAAAGCAGGACGCACTATATCTGCACGATTCGTGCAGGTATAATTCATCTATCCCATTGGTAGTTGGAACTGCTGCTGGAAAGGGGTCAGAGAGTGTTTTATTATATAGAGGTTAATGTGGAACGGTAGGCTTTTGCAGATTGGAACAGTAGCAACAGGTCTGATGTAAGCCACAGCTGGGCTGATCACTTCACCTTGTCTGCAGTCTTTAAAAATGTGTTTTGTTCAGTAGATCATTGTTCCTCTTGCCAGCAGGTGGCCAGGCAATAGCTTGGGGGGAGGTCTGGGGTTACGTTAGGAGCCATTTGGAATATCCACATACCTCCAAACATGACCCTCTCCAGGAGGGACAGCATGCTCTGTTCCTGGACTTCCCTCTTAATATGATTGCCGTCGCCTTTGATGAAACACCTTTCTTATAAATTAACTAGTTCAACAGCAATCATACATTAAAAGGGAAGTCCAGGAAAAGAGCAGTTTGTCCCTCCTGGAGAGGGTCATGTTGGGAGGTATGTATCCACAGTTTGTTCACTAACATTATTATTTATTGTACTATATACACAAATGTTATTATCGATGTGTGTTAATGCCACTGGTTTTGGATTATGTTAACATTTACAAATAGAAACATTTCCCACAAAGAACGCAGATGGACGACGAGAATTGACTCACCGTTTTGTCCCAACTCTCTGGTTTGGAGCGATGTCTATAGTGTCCGTAAGAGAATCATGGCGCACAGCAAGACCCAAGTCAGCAATGGCACACAAGCCGTTCTTCTTTACAAGTATATTTTTGGACTTAAGGTCCCGGTGAGCAATACCAGGCTTTCCTATAAAACAAGGCAGACATTAAATGATGCTATATATACCCTCAATATGGACTAATGGAAATAAAAACACAAACTTTTTCAACCTACCCTGAGTTCCAACAATCTCCATATGCAAATGAGCAAGGCCACTGGCTGCTGACAGGGCAAGCTTTATCATCCCCTCAATGTTTACTGGGTATCGGTTCAAATAGTCAAACAATGAACCATGTTCATGATAATCGGAGACAAGCCACAACTGAGTCCATGTTCCATTGTCTGCAAAAATAAGAATTTACTTACCGATAATTCTATTTCTCGGAGTCCGTAGTGGATGCTGGGGTTCCTGAAAGGACCATGGGGAATAGCGGCTCCGCAGGAGACAGGGCACAAAAGTAAAGCTTTTACAGGTCAGGTGGTGTGTACTGGCTCCTCCCCCTATGACCCTCCTCCAGACTCCAGTTAGGTACTGTGCCCGGACGAGCGTACACAATAAGGGAGGATTTTGAATCCCGGGTAAGACTCATACCAGCCACACCAATCACACCGTACAACTTGTGATCTAAACCCAGTTAACAGTATGATAACAGAGGAGCCTCTGAAAGATGGCTTCCTAAACAATAACCCGAATTAGTTAACAATAACTATGTACAAGTATTGCAGATAATCCGCACTTGGGATGGGCGCCCAGCATCCACTACGGACTCCGAGAAATAGAATTATCGGTAAGTAAATTCTTATTTTCTCTATCGTCCTAAGTGGATGCTGGGGTTCCTGAAAGGACCATGGGGATTATACCAAAGCTCCCAAACGGGCGGGAGAGTGCGGATGACTCTGCAGCACCGAATGAGAGAACTCCAGGTCCTCCTTTGCCAGGGTATCAAATTTGTAAAAATTTACAAACGTGTTCTCCCCTGACCACGTAGCTGCTCGGCAGAGTTGTAACGCCGAGACCCCTCGGGCAGCCGCCCAAGATGAGCCCACCTTCCTTGCGGAATGGGCCTTAACAGATTTAGGCTGTGGCAGGCCTGCCACAGAATGTACAAGTTGAATTTTGTTACAAATCCAACGAGCAATCGACTGCTTAGAAGCAGGTGCACCCAACTTGTTGGGTGCATACAGTATAAACAGCGAGTCAGATTTTCTGACTCCAGCCGTCCTTTAAATGTATATTTTTAAGGCTCTGACAACGTCCAACAACTTGGAGTCCTTCAAGTCGTCTGTAGCCGCAGGCACTGCAATAGGCTGGTTCAGGTGAAACGCTGATACCACCTTAGGGAGAAAATGCGGACGCGTCCGCAGCTCTGCCCTATGTCGAATGGAAAATTAAATAAGGGCTTTTATAAAACAAAGCCGCCAGTTCAGATACTCTCCCGGCCGAAGCCAGGGCCAGTAACATAGTCACTTTCCATGTGAGATATTTCAAATCCACATTCCTTAGTGGTTCAAACCAATTGGATTTGAGGAAATCTAAAACTACATTTAGATCCCACGGTGCCACCTTAGGCACCACAGGAGGCTGTATATGCAGTACTCCTTTGATAAAAATCTGGACCTCAGGGACTGAGGCCAATTCTTTTTGGAAGAATATTGATAGGGCCGAAATTTGAACCTTAATAGATCCCAATTTGAGACCCATAGACAATCCTGATTGCAGGAAATGTAGGAAAACGACCCAGTTGAAATTCCTCCATCGGAGCACTCCGCTGCTCGCACCACGCAACATATTTTCGCCAAATACGGCGATAATGCTTCGCGGTGACTTCCTTCCTTGCCTTTATCAAGGTAGGAATGACTTCTTCTGGAATGCCTTTTCCTTTTAGGATCTGGCATTCAAACGCCATGCCGTCAAACGCAGCCGCGGTAAGTCTTGAAAAAGACAAGGACCCTGCTGAAGCAGGTCCCTTCTCAGAAGTAGAGGCCACGGATCGTCCGTGACCATCTCTTGAAGTTCCGGGTACCAAGTCCTTCTTGGCCAATCCGGAGCCACTAGTCTTACTCCTCTTTGCCGTATAGTCCTCAATACCTTTGGTATGAGAGGCAGAGGAGGAAACACATATACCGACTGGTACACCCAAGGTGTTACCAGCGCGTCCACAGCTATTGCCTGCGGATCTCTTGACCTGGCGCAATACCTGTCCAGTGTTTTGTTGAGGCGAGACGCCATCATGTCCACCATTGGTTTTACCCAACGGTTTAATAGCATGTGGAAAACTTCTGGATGAAGTCCCCACTCTCCCGGGTGAAGGTCGTGTCTGCTGAGGAAGTCTGCTTCCCAGTTGTCCACGCCCGGGATGAATACTGCGGACAGTGCTATCACGTGATTCTCCGCCCAGCGAAGGATCCTGGCAGCTTCTGCCATTGCCCTCCTGCTTCTTGTGCCGCCCTGTCTGTTTACATGGGCGACTGCCGTGATGTTGTCCGACTGGATCAACACCGGTCTTCCTTGAAGCAGAGGTTCCGCCTGGCTTAGAGCATTGTAGATTGCTCTTAGTTCCAGAATGCTTATGTGAAGAGACTTTTTCAGGCTCGACCACACTCCCTGGAAATTTCTTCCCTGTGTGACTGCTCCCCAGCCTCTCAGGCTGGCATCCGTGGTCACCAGGATCCAATCCTGCATGCCGAATCTGCGGCCCTCCAATAGATGAGCCTCCTGCAACCACCACAGAAGGGATACCCTTGTCCTCGGCGACAGGGTTATCCGCAGGTGCATCTGAAGATGCGACCCTGACCATTTGTCCAACAGATCCCTTTGCATGGAATCTGCCGAAAGGGATTGCTTCGTAAGAAGCTACCATTTTTTCCCAGGACTCTTGTGCATTGATGTACAGACACCTTTCCTGGTTTTAGGAGGTTCCTGACCAGGTCAGATAACTCCTTGGCTTTTTCTTCGGGAAGAAAAACCTTTTTCTGAACTATGTCCAGAATCATCCCCAGGAACAGCAGACGAGTTGTCGGCATTAATTTGGATTTTGGAATATTCAGAATCCATCCGTGCTGCTTTAGCACCTCTTGAGATAGTGCTAAACCCATCTCTAGCTGTTCTCTGGACCTTGCCCTTATTAGGAGATCGTCCAAGTATGGGATAATTAATACGCCTTTTCTTCGAAGAAGAAATATTATCTCGGCCATTACCTTTGTAAAGACCCGAGGTGCCGTGGACAAACCAAACGGCAGCGTCTGAAACTGATAGTGACAGTTTTGTACAACGAACCTGAGGTACCCCTGGTGTGAGGGGTAATTGGAACGTGGAGATACGCATCCGTGATGTCCAAGGATACCATAAAGTCCCCTTCTTCCAGGTTCGCTATCACTGCTCTGAGTGACTCCATCTTGAACTTGAACTTCTTTATGTACAGGTTCAAGGACTTCAGATTTAGAATAGGCCTTACCGAGCCATCCGGCTTCGGTACCACAAAAAGAGTGGAATAATACCCCTTCCCTTGTTGTAGAAGAGGTACCTTGACTATCACCTGCTGAGAATACAGCTTGTGAATGGCTTCCAAAACCGTCTCCCTTTCTGAGGGGGACGTTGGTAAAGCAGACTTCAGGAAACGGCGAGGTGGCTCTGTCTCTAATTTCAACCTGTACCCCTGAGATATTATCTGCAGGATCCAGGGATTTACCTGCGAGTGAGCCCACTGCGCGCTGTAATTCTTGAGACGACCGCCTACCGCCCCCGAGTCCGCTTGCGAAGCCCCAGCGTCATGCTGAGGCTTTTGTAGAAGCCGGGGAGGGCTTCTGTTCCTGGGAAGGAGCTGCCTGTTGCTGTCTCTTCCCTCGTCCTCTGCCTCGTGGCAGATATGAATAGCCCTTTGCTCTCTTATTTTTAAAGGAACGAAAGGGCTGCGGTTGAAAGGTCGGTGCCTTTTTCTGTTGGGGAGTGACTTGAGGTAGAAAGGTGGATTTCCCGGCCGTAGCCGTGGCCACCCAATCCGATAGACCGACCCCAAATAACTCCTCTACGCATCGCCTGTCCACTGTCGTGTCCATAAAGCTCTTCTGGCCGAAATGGACATAGCACTTACCCGTGATGCCAGTGTGCAGATATCTCTCTGTGCATCACGCATATAAAGAAATGCATCCTTTATTTGTTCTAACGACAGTAAAATATTGTCCCTGTCCAGGGTATCAATATTTTCGATCAGGGACTCTGACCAAACTACCCCAGCACTGCACATCCAGGCAGTCGCAATAGCTGGTCGTAGTATAACACCTGCATGTGTGTATATACCTTTTTGGATATTTTCCATCCTCCTATCTGATGGATCTTTAAGTGCGGCCGTCTCAGGAGAGGGTAACGCCACTTGTTTTGATAAGCGTGTTAGCGCTTTGTCCACCCTAGGAGGTGTTTCCCAGCGCTCCCTAACCTCTGGCGGGAAAGGGTATAAAGCCAATAACTTCTTTGAAATTAGCAGTTTTTTATCGGGGCACCCCACGCTTCATCACACACGTCATTTAATTCTTCTGATTCGGTAAAAACTACTGGTAGTTTTTTCACACCCCATATAATACCCTGTTTAGTGGTACCTGTAGTATCAGCTAAATGTAACATCTCCTTTATTGCCAAAATCATATAACGTGTGGCCCTACTGGAAAATACGGTTGATTCGTCACCTTCACCACCGGAATCAGTGCCTGTGTCTGGGTCTGTGTCGACCGACTGAGGCAAGGGACGTTTTACAGCCCCTGACGGTGTTTGAGGCGCCTGGACAGGCACTAATTGAGTGTCCGGCCGCCTCATGTCGGCAACGACTGCTTAAGCGAGTTGACGCTATCCCGTAATTCCACAAATAAAGGCATCCATTCTGGTGTCGACCCCCTAGGAGGTGACATCCTCATATTTGGCAATTGCTCCGCCTCCACACCAATAACGTCCTCATACATGTCGACACACACGTACCGACACACAGCAGACACACAGGGAATGCTCTATACGAAGACAGGACCCACTAGCCCTTTGGGGAGACAGAGGGAGAGTCTGCCAGCACACATCAAAAAGCGCTATATATGACAGGGATAGCCTTATGATTAAGTGCTCCCTTATAGCTGCTTTTATATTAATATATTGCCATTTATTTTGCCCCCCCTCTCTGTTATACCCTGTTTCTGTAGTGCAGTGCAGGGGAGAGACCTGGGAGCCTTCCTGACCAGCGGAGCTGTGACAGAAAATGGCGCCGTGTGCTGAGGAGATAGGCCCCGCCCCTTTTCCGGCGGGCTCGTCTCCCGCTATTTAGTACATTTAGGCAGGGGTAAATATCTCCATATAGCCTCTGGGGCTATATGTGAGGTATTTTTAGCCTTTTTAAAGGTTTTCATTTGCCTCCCAGGGCGCCCCCCCCCCAGCGCCCTGCACCCTCAGTGACTGCCGTGTGAAGTGTGCTGAGAGGAAAATGGCGCACAGCTGCAGTGCTGTGCGCTACCTTAAGAAGACTGCAGGAGTCTTCAGCCGCCGATTCTGGACCTCTTCTTGCTTCAGCATCTGTGAGGGGGCCGGCGGCGTGGCTCCGGTGACCATCCAGGCTGTACCTGTGATCGTCCCTCTGGAGCTTCATGTCCAGTAGCCAAGAAGCCAATCCATCCTGCACGCAGGTGAGTTCACTTCTTCTCCCCTCTGTCCCTCGTTGCAGTGATCCTGTTGCCAGCAGGAATCACTGTAAAATAAAAAAACCTAAGCTAAACTCTCTAAGCAGCTCTTTATGAGAGCCACCTAGAATTGCACCCTTCTCGGCCGGGCACAAAAATCTAACTGGAGTCTGGAGGAGGGTCATAGGGGGAGGAGCCAGTACACACCACCTGACCTGTAAAAGCTTTACTTTTGTGCCCTGTCTCCTGCGGAGCCGCTATTCCCCATGGTCCTTTCAGGAACCCCAGCATCCACTTAGGACGATAGAGAAACATCAGTCCATTCAATCATTTATCGGTGGATTTGTAACATTGAAAAACAATTTTAAGCAGATAAATAATCAGATTTACAATTTAAAAGGTCGTTGGAAATGTAAATGCACCTGCTCCCTACACACTGCATCATGGGGCAAGTTTGGTTGCACAGTGCTGTGCTGCACAATATGTGCGCATTGTATAAATAGCATAATAAATATATAACAAAACAGAAAACTCTTTAGACAGCACATAAATATGGTACATTTGCTGCGTGTAAAGTTTTTTATATAGTCTTTTTTTTAGATGACAGCATGAAGTTGTTAATTTTTTTAGACAGATATGAATATTCATGAGTATTAATGAGTGTGAACGCACCATGTGCTAGCAGGAACATGCACATGGTGCACCCAAGGACAACGTACGATCATCAAGCAACCAGCATTCAGAGTCTGAATGATCATAGGAGATCAGTGTAAAAGGAACCACACCAGCCACTAGTTTAAATAATGCATAAAGCATTTATGAAACCAAAGGGGGTAACGTTTTATAGAAGATTATTCCTAACAACTGCAGGTGTGTAAATAGCTGTATATTATTATTAGGCTCTTTCGCCACATCATTACAGGTTGAGTATCCCATATCCAAATATTCCGAATACGGATTATTCCGAAATATGGAATTTTTTGAGTGAGATAGCGAAACTTTTGTTTTCTGATGGCTCAATATACACAAACTTTGTTTAATACACAAAGTTATTAAAAATATTGTATTAAATGACATTCAGGCTGTATGTATATGGTGTATATGAAACATAAATGAATTGTGTGAATGTACACACACTTTGTTTAATGCACAAAAGTATTAAAAATATTGGCTAAAATTACCGTCAGGCTGTGTGTATAAGGTGTATATGTAGCATAAATGTATTCTGTGCTTAGACTTAGGTCATATTGCCATGATATAGTGTTCACTCTAGGAGTGAAAAGGGGCAGGGCGCCGGACTCCGGGGGCACATTTGCTGCACGCGCGTCCGAAACGGGGGTGCGGCCACGCAAATTAGGGGGCGTGGCCACATCTACGTCATTTTAGGGGGCAGTGCGGCCCACAGACGCTACTATAGAGAGCGTCTGTGGCCGGCGACGTCACTGTTGGGGGCGTGCCCAGCACCTCCGTCGGTGCTGGGCTTCCCCCAGCTCTCTCCCAATGCGTGAATGGATGCCGCGCGCATGCGCACGGCATCTATACACGCCGGGAGGGCAGGTTTTGCCTGCTAAAAAACGGGCAGGGTGCGGCGCCTTGCTAAAACAGCCTAGAGAGGACACTAATGATATCTCATTATGGTATGCATTTATTCCAAAATATACGGAAAATCCGATATCCAAAATACTTCTGGTCCCAAGCATTTTGGATAAGGGATACTCAACCTGTATTATATTTATCAAAACTGTATGATTGGTCTACTTTAAGTTCTGGTTGAAAAAACACACTAGGATTAGGGCCCTGTGAGTCTCATACTTATGTACAGGGAGATCAAACACAGATCTCCATGCCTCACCAATCACACATCGAGAGAGACTATCCTGCACCATCACATTCAGTGACACAGGAGGGATAGTACAATACGGGTCACACACAATGTAAGAATGACAACTGTGTTCAAAAACAAAACAAAAAATGGATGGCAAGTTTGAGGTTAATAAAGCCAAATGTACAATGCAATCGCAAAATCATAAACACACTATACCTTTGTTGTCTGCTGCAATAAATCCCAAAATGTTTTCGTGACGAAGCATCACAGTCTGGTAGATCTCTGCCTCTCTAAACCACGATCTCTCTTCCCGAGAGGAGAAGATCTTGACTGCCACATCGCCTCCTCTCCATTTCCCACGCCAAACCTCACCAAAACGTCCCTTACCAATGATCTCCTGCAGGACAATGGTCCTTGCTACAGTGCGCTGAACGAAAAGCGGGAGTCCTGTGAATAAAATAATAAGAATTTACTTACCGATAATTCTATTTCTCATAGTCCGTAGTGGATGCTGGGGACTCCGAAAGGACCATGGGGAATAGCGGCTCCGCAGGAGACTGGGCACAAAAGTAAAAAGCTTTAGGACTACCTGGTGTGCACTGGCTCCTCCCCCTATGACCCTCCTCCAAGCCTCAGTTAGGATACTGTGCCCGGACGAGCGTACACAATAAGGAAGGATTTTGAAATCCCGGGTAAGACTCATACCAGCCACACCAATCACACCGTACAACTTGTGATCTGAACCCAGTTAACAGTATGATAACAGAAGGAGCCTCTGAAAAGATGGCTCACAACAACAATAACCCGATTTTTGTAACAATAACTATGTACAAGTAATGCAGACAATCCGCACTTGGGATTGGCGCCCAGCATCCACTACGGACTATGAGAAATAGAATTATCGGTAAGTAAATTCTTATTTTCTCTAACGTCCTAGTGGATGCTGGGGACTCCGAAAGGACCATGGGGATTATACCAAAGCTCCCAAACGGGCGGGAGAGTGCGGATGACTCTGCAGCACCGAATGAGAGAACTCCAGGTCCTCCTCAGCCAGGGTATCAAATTTGTAGAATTTAGCAAACGTGTTTGCCCCTGACCAAGTAGCTGCTCGGCAAAGTTGTAAAGCCGAGACCCCTCGGGCAGCCGCCCAAGATGAGCCCACTTTCCGTGTGGAATGGGCTTTTACAGATTTTGGCTGTGGCAGGCCTGCCACAGAATGTGCAAGCTGAATTGTACTACAAATCTAACGAGCAATCGTCTGCTTAGAAGCAGGAGCACCCAGCTTGTTGGGTGCATACAGGATAAACAGCGAATCAGATTTTCTGACTCCAGCCGTCCTGGAAACATATATTTTCAGGGCCCTGACTACGTCCAGCAACTTGGAATCCTCCAAGTCCCTAGTAGCCACAGGCTGGTTTAAGTGAAAAGCTGAAACCACCTTAGGGAGAAATTGAGGACGAGTCCTCAATTCTGCACTGTCCGTATGAAAAATTAGGTAAGGGCTTTTATAGGATAAAGCCGCCAATTCTGAGACACGCCTGGCTGAAGCCAGGGCAAACAGCATTACCACTTTCCATGTGAGATATTTTAAGTCCACAGTGGTGAGTGGTTCAAACCAATGTGATTTTAGGAATCCCAAAACTACATTGAGATCCCAAGGTGCCACTGGAGGCACAAAAGGAGGCTGTATATGCAGTACTCCCTTGACAAACGTCTGAACTTCAGGAACAGAAGCCAGTTCTTTTTGGAAGAATATTGACAGGGCCGAAATTTGAACCTTAATGGACCCCAATTTGAGACCCATAGACAGTCCTGTTTGCAGGAAATGCAGGAAACGACCCAGTTGAAATTCCTCTGTAGGGGCCTTCCTGGCCTCGCACCACGCAACATATTTACGCCAAATACGGTGATAATGTTGTACGGTTACATCCTTCCTGGCTTTGATCAGGGTAGGGATGACTTCATCCGGAATGCCTTTTTCCTTCAGGATCCGGCGTTCAACCGCCATGCCGTCAAACGCAGCCGCGGTAAGTCTTGGAACAGACATGGTCCCTGCTGGAGCAGGTCCTTTCTTAGAGGTAGAGGCCACGGGTCTTCCGTGAGCATCTCTTGAATTTCCGGGTACCAAGTCCTTCTTGGCCAATCCGGAGCCACGAGTATAGTCTTTACTCCTCTCCTTCCTATGATTCTCAGTACTTTTGGTATGAGAGGAAGAGGAGGGAACACATACACTGACTGGTACACCCACGGTGTTACCAGAGCGTCCACAGCTATTGCCTGAGGGTCCCTTGACCTGGCGCAATATCTGTCTAGTTTTTTGTTGAGGCGGGACGCCATCATGTCCACCTTTGGTTTTTCCCAACGGTTCACAATCTCGTGTCTGCTGAGGAAGTCTGCTTCCCAGTTGTCCACTCCTGGAATGAACACTGCTGACAGTGCTATCACATGATTCTCCGCCCAGCGAAGAATCCTTGCCACTTCCATCATTGCCCTCCTGCTTCTTGTGCCGCCCTGTCTGTTTACGTGGGCGACTGCCGTGATGTTGTCCGACTGGATCAACACCTGCTGACCCTGAAGCAGAGGTCTTGCCTGACTTAGGGCATTGTAAATGGCCCTTAGTTCCAGGATATTTATGTGAATTGACGTTTCCATGCTTGACCACAAGCCCTGGAAATTTTTTCCCTGTGTGACTGCTCCCCAGCCTCTCAGGCTGGCATCCGTGGTCACCAGGACCCAATCCTGAATGCCGAATCTGCGGCCCTCTAGGAGATGAGCACTCTGTAACCACCACAGGAGAGACACCCTTGTCCTTGGAGACAGGGTTATCCGCTGATGCATTTGAAGATGCGATCCGGACCATTTGTCCAGCAGATCCCACTGGAAAGTTCTTGCGTGGAATCTGCCGAATGGAATCGCTTCGTAAGAAGCCACCATCTTTCCCAGGACCCTTGTGCATTGATGTACTGACACTTGGCCTGGTCTTAGGAGGTTCCTGACTAGGTCGGATAACTCCTTGGCCTTCTCCTCCGGGAGAAACACATTTTTCTGTACTGTGTCCAGAATCATCCCTAGGAACAGCAGACGTGTCGTCGGAATCAGCTGCGATTTTGGAATATTTAGAATCCATCCGTGCTGTCGTAGTACTACTTGAGATAGTGCTACTCCGACCTCTAACTGTTCTCTGGACCTTGCCCTTATCAGGAGATCGTCCAAGTAAGGGATAATTAAGACGCCTTTTCTTCGAAGAAGAATCATCATTTCGGCCATTACCTTAGTAAAGACCCGGGGTGCCGTGGACAATCCAAACGGCAGCGTCTGAAACTGATAGTGACAGTTCTGTACCACAAACCTGAGGTACCCTTGGTGAGAAGGGCAAATTGGGACATGGAGGTAGGCATCCTTGATGTCCAGAGACACCATATAGTCCCCTTCTTCCAGGTTCGCTATCACTGCTCTGAGTGACTCCATCTTGAACTTGAACCTTTTTATGTAAGTGTTCAAGGATTTCAGATTTAAAATGGGTCTCACCGAGCCGTCCGGCTTCGGTACCACAAACAGCGTGGAATAATACCCCTTTCCCTGTTGCAGGAGGGGTACCTTGATTATCACCTGCTGGGAATACAGCTTGTGAATGGCTTCCAATACCGCCTCCCTGTCGGGGGGAGACGTTGGTAAAGCAGACTTCAGGAACCGGCGAGGGGGAGACGTCTCGAATTCCAATTTGTACCCCTGAGATACTACCTGCAGGATCCAGGGGTCCACTTGCGAGTGAGCCCACTGCGCGCTGAAATTCTTGAGACGGGCCCCCACCGTGCCTGAGTCCGCTTGTAAGGCCCCAGCGTCATGCTGAGGACTTGGCAGAAGCGGGGGAGGGCTTCTGTTCGTGGGAAGAGGCTGTCTGCTGCAGTCTTTTTCCCCTTCCTCTGCCCCGGGGCAGATATGAGTGGCCTTTTGCCCGCTTGCCCTTATGGGGACGAAAGGACTGAGCCTGAAAAGACGGTATCTTTTTCTGCTGCGAGGTGACTTGGGGTAAAAAGGTGGATTTTCCAGCCGTTGCCGTGGCCAGCAGGTCCGATAGACCGACCCCAAATAACTCCTCCCCTTTATACGGCAATACTTCCATATGCCGTTTGGAATCCGCATCCCCTGACCACTGTCGCGTCCATAATCCTCTTCTGGCAGAAATGGACATCGCACTTACTCTTGATGCCAGAGTGCAAATATCCCTCTGTGCATCTCGCATATATAGAAATGCATCCTTTAAATGCTCTATAGTCAATAATATATTGTCCCTGTCCAGGGTATCAATATTTTCAGTCAGGGAATCCGACCAAGCCACCCCAGCACTGCACATCCAGGCTGAGGCGATTGCAGGTCGCAGTATAATACCAGTATGTGTGTATATACTTTTAAGGATATTTTCCAGCTTCCTATCAGCTGGTTCCTTGAGGGCGGCCGTATCAGGGGACGGTAACGCCACTTGTTTTGATAAGCGTGTGAGCGCCTTATCTACGCTAGGGGGTGTTTCCCAACGCGCCCTAACCTCTGGCGGGAAAGGGTATAATGCCAATAACTTTTTAGAAATTAGCAGTTTTTTATCGGGGGAAACCCACGCTTCATCACACACCTCATTTAATTCATCTGATTCAGGAAAAACTACGGGTAGTTTTTTCACACCCCACATAATACCCTTTTTTGTGGTACTTGTAGTATCAGAAATGTTCAAAACCTCCTTCATTGCCGTGATCATGTAACGTGTGGCCCTACTGGAAAATACGTTAGTTTCCTCACCGTCGACACTGGAGTCAGTGTCCGTGTCAGTGTCTGTATCGACCTGAGGTAACGGGCGTTTTATAGCCCCTGACGGTGTTTGAGACGCCTGTACAGGTATTAACTGATTTGCCGGCTGTCTCATGTCGTCAACAGTCTTTTGTAAAGTGCCGACACTATCACGTAATTCTTTCCATAAGACCATCCAGTCAGGTGTCGACTCCCTAGGGGTTGACATCACTAACACAGGCAATTGCTCCGCCTCCACACCATTTTCCTCCTCATACATGTCGACACAGCGTACCGACACACAGGGAATGCTCTGATAGAGGACAGGACCCCACTAGCCCTTTGGGGAGACAGAGGGAGAGTTTGCCAGCACACACCAGAGCGCTATATATATATATATATATATATATATATATATATATATATGGATAATCTTATATAAGTGTTTTTCCCTAATATAGCTGCTGTATATATTAATATGCCAATTTAGTGCCCCCCCTCTCTTGTTTTACATTGTTTCTGTAGTGCAGGACTGCAGGGGAGAGTCAGGGAGCCTTCCTCCAACGGAGCTGTGAGGAAAAAATGGCGCTTGTGTGCTGAGGATATAGGCTCCGCCCCTTTTTCGGCGGCCTTTCTCCCGCTTTTTTGTGGAAAACTGGCAGGGGTTAAATACATCCATATAGCCCAGGAGCTATATGTGATGTATTTTTAGCCATTTAAGGTATTTTCATTGCGTCCCAGGGCGCCCCCCCCCAGCGCCCTGCACCCTCAGTGACCGGAGTGTGAAGTGTGCTGAGAGCAATGGCGCACAGCTGCGGTGCTGTGCGCTACCTTATTGAAGACAGGACGTCTTCTGCCGCCGATTTTCCGGACCTCTTCACTCTTCTGGCTCTGTAAGGGGGCCGGCGGCGCGGCTCCGGGACCCAACCATGGCTGGGCCTGTGATCGTCCCTCTGGAGCTAATGTCCAGTAGCCTAAGAAGCCCAATCCACGCTGCACGCAGGTGAGTTCGCTTCTTCTCCCCTTAGTCCCTCGATGCAGTGAGCCTGTTGCCAGCAGGTCTCACTGAAAATAAAAAACCTACTTTAAACTTTTACTCTAAGCAGCTCAGGAGAGCCACCTAGATTGCACCCTTCTCGTTCGGGCACAAAATCTTAACTGAGGCTTGGAGGAGGGTCATAGGGGGAGGAGCCAGTGCACACCAGGTAGTCCTAAAGCTTTTTACTTTTGTGCCCAGTCTCCTGCGGAGCCGCTATTCCCCATGGTCCTTTCGGAGTCCCCAGCATCCACTAGGACGTTAGAGAAATATATTTAGCAACACAAACAAAACAAAAATAAGAATTTACTTACCGATAATTCTATTTCTCATAGTCCGTAGTGGATGCTGGGGACTCCGTCAGGACCATGGGGAATAGCGGGCTCCGCAGGAGACAGGGCACATCTAAAAAAGCTTTTAGGTCACATGGTGCGTACTGGCTCCTCCCCCTATGACCCTCCTCCAAGCCTCAGTTAGGTACTGTGCCCGGACGAGCGTACACAATAAGGAAGGATCTTGAATCCCGGGTAAGACTCATACCAGCCACACCAATCACACCATACAACTTGTGATCTGAACCCAGTTAACAGTATGATAACAAAATGAAGTAGCCTCTAAAAAGATGGCTCACAACAATAATAACCCGATTTTTGTAACAATAACTATGTACAAGTATTGCAGACAATCCGCACTTGGGATGGGCGCCCAGCATCCACTACGGACTATGAGAAATGGAATTATCGGTAAGTAAATTCTTATTTTCTCTAACGTCCTAGTGGATGCTGGGGACTCCGTCAGGACCATGGGGATTATACCAAAGCTCCCAAACGGGCGGGAGAGTGCGGATGACTCTGCAGCACCGAATGAGAAAACTCCAGGTCCTCTGTAGCCAGAGTATCAAATTTGTAAAATTTTACAAACGTGTTCTCCCCTGACCACGTAGCTGCTCGGCAAAGTTGTAATGCCGAGACTCCTCGGGCAGCCGCCCAAGATGAGCCCACCTTCCTTGTGGAGTGGGCCTTTACAGATTTAGGCTGTGGCACGCCTGCCACAGAATGTGCAAGTTGGATTGTGCTACAGATCCAACGTGCAATCGTCTGTTTAGACGCAGGAGCACCCATCTTGTTGGGTGCATACAATGTAAACAACGAGTCAGTTTTTCTGACTCCAGCTGTCCTTGAAATATATATTTTTAATGCTCTGACAACGTCCAGTAACTTGGAGTCCTCCAAGTCGCTAGTAGCCGCAGGCACCACAATAGGCTGGTTTAAGTGAAATGCCGAAACCACCTTAGGGAGAAATTGAGGACGCGTCCTCAATTCTGCCCTGTCCGAATGGAATATCAGATATGGGCTCTTGTATGACAAAGCTGCCAACTCTGAAACTCTCCTGGCAGAAGCCAGGGCCAACAGCATGGTTACCTTCCATGTAAGGTATTTTAATTCTACCGATTTTAACGGCTCAAACCAATGAGATTTGAGAAAATTTAGAACCACGTTCAAATCCCACGGTGCCACTGGAGGCACTATTGGGGGTTGTATATGTAGTACACCTTTGACAAAAGTTTATACTTCAGGCACTGACGCCAATTCCTTCTGGAAGAAAATTGATAAGGCCGAAATTTGAACTTTAATAGACCCCAATTTTAGGCCCATAGACAATCCTGCTTGCAGGAAATGTAAGAATCGACCCAATTGAAATTCTTCCGTTGGAGCCTTCTTGGCCTCACACCACGCAACATATTTTCGCCAAATGCGGTGATAATGTTGTACAGTCACTTCCTTCCTAGCCTTAATCAAGGTAGGAATAACTTCCTCTGGAATGCCCTTTTCTTTTAGAATCCGGCGTTCAACCGCCATGCCGTCAAACGCAGACGCGGTAAGTCTTGGAACATACAAAGGTCCCTGCTGAAGCAGATCCCTTCTCAGAGGTAGAGGCCACGGATCCTCCGTGAGCATCTCTTGAAGTTCCGGATACCAAGTTCTCCTTGGCCAGTCCGGAGCCACCAGTATCGTTCTTACTCCTCTTTTCCGTATAATTCTCAGCACCTTTGGTATGAGAGGCAGAGGAGGGAACACATACACTGATTGGTACACCCACGGTGTTACCAGAGCGTCCACAGCTATTGCCTGAGGGTCTCTTGACCTGGCGCAATACCTGTCCAATTTTTTGTTGAGGCGAGACGCCATCATGTCTACCTTTGGTTTTTCCCAACGGTTCACAATCATGTGGAAAACTTCTGGATGAAGTCCCCACTCTCCCGGGTGAAGGTCGTGTCTGCTGAGGAAATCTGCTTCCCAGTTGTCCACTCCCGGGATGAACACTGCTGACAGTGCTATGACATGATTCTCCGCCCAGCGCAGAATCCTTGCCGCTTCTGCCATTGCACTCCTGCTTCTCGTGCCGCCTTGTCGGTTTACGTGGGCGACTGCCGTGATGTTGTCGGACTGGATCAACACCGGCTGACCCTGAAGCAGCGGTTTTGCCAGACTTAGAGCATTGTAGATCGCTCTTAGCTCCAGTATATTTATGTGAAGAGACGTCTCCAGGCTTGACCACACGCCCTGGAAATTTCTTCCCTTTGTGACTGCTCCCCAACCTCGTAGGCTGGCATCCGTAGTCACCAGGACCCAGTCCTGTATGCCGAATCTGCGGCCCACTAACAGATGGGCAGTCTGCAGCCACCACAGGAGAGACAACCTTGTTCTTGGTGACAGTGCTATCCGCTGATGCATGTGCAGATGCGATCCGGACCATTTGTCCAGCAGATCCCACTGAAATGTCCGTGCATGGAATCTGCCGAATGGAATCGCTTCGTACGAAGCCACCATCTTTCCCAGGACTCTTGTGCATTGATGTACTGACACCGTTCCTGGTTTTAGGAGGTTCCTGACAAGTTCGGATAACTCCCTTGCTTTTTCCTCCGGGAGAAACACCTTTTTCTGAACCGTGTCCAGAATCATTCCCAGGAACAGCAGACGAGTTGTCGGGGTCAATTGAGATTTTGGAAGATTCAGAATCCACCCGTGTTGCTGGAGCACTACCTGGGTTAGTGCTACACCGACTTCCAGCTGTTCTCTGGACTTTGCCCTTATCAGGAGATCGTCCAAGTAAGGGATAATTAATACGCCTTTTCTTCGTAGAAGAACCATCATTTCGGTCATTACCTTGGTAAAGACCCGAGGGGCCGTAGACAAACCAAACGGCATCGTTTGAAACTGATAATGACAGTCTTGTATCACGAACCTGAGATACCCTTGGTGTGAGGGGTAAATTGGGACATGCAGATAAGCATCCTTTATGTCCAGGGACACCATGAAGTCCCCGTCTTCCAGATTCGCTATCACTGCTCTGAGTGACTCCATTTTGAACTTGAATTTCTGTATGTACAGGTTCAAGGATTTCAGATTTAGAATAGGTCTTACCGAACCGTCCGGCTTCGGTACCACAAATAGTGTGGAATAATACCCCTTTCCCTGTTGTAGGAGGGGTACCTTGACTATCACCTGCTGAGAATACAGCTTGTGAATGGCTTCCAAAACCGACGTCCTTTCTGAGGGAGACGTTGGTAAAGCAGACTTTAGGAACCGGCGAGGGGGAAACCTTTCGAACTCCAGCATGTAACCCTGAGATATTATCTGCAGGACCCACGGGTCCACTTGTGAGTGAGCCCATTGATTGCTGAAAATCTTGAGTCGACCCCCCACCGTTCCTGGGTCCGCTTGTAAAGCCCCAGCGTCATGCTGATGGCTTTGTAGAAGCCGGGGCGGGCTTCTGTTCCTGGGCAGGGGCTGCGTGCTGCCCTTTCTTACCCTTTCCTCTGCCTCTCGGCAGATAAGACTGTCCTTTTGGTCGCTTTTTATAGGAGCGAAAGGACTGCGGCTGAAAAGACGGTGTCTTTTTCTGTTGTGAAGGGGTCTGAGGTAAAAAGGTGGATTTGCCGGCAGTTGCCGTGGTCACCAGGTCCGAAAGACCGACCCCAAACAATTCCTCTCCTTTATATGGCAATACTTCCATATGCCTCTTGGAATCCGCATCACCTGACCACTGTCGCGTCCATAAACTTCTTCTAGCAGATATGGACATCGCGCTTACTCTTGATGCTAGAGTACAAACATCCCTCTGAGCATCTCGCATATAAAGAAAAGCATCCTTTAATTGCTCTAGAGTCAATAAAATACTGTCCCTATCCAGGGTCTCAATATTTTCAGTCAGAGAATCCAACCACACTACCCCAGCACTGCACATCCAGGCTGAGGCTATTGCCGGTCGCAGTATAACACCCGTATGTGTGTATATACTCTTCAGTGTAGTTTCCAGCCTCCTATCTGCTGGATCCTTGAGGGCGGCCGTATCAGGAGACGGCAACGCCACTTGCTTTGATAAACGTGTGAGCGCCTTATCCACCTTAGGGGGTGATTCCCAGCGCGCCCTAACCTCTGGTGGGAAAGGGTATAATGCCAACAACTTCTTTGAAATTAGCATTTTTCTATCGGGGGTAACCCACGCTTCATCACACACATCATTCAATTCCTCTGATTCTGGGAAAAATACAGGTAGTTTTTTCACCCCCCACATAATACCCCTTTTTGAGGTACCAGTAGTATCAGAGAGCTGCAAAGCCTCCTTCATTGCCGTGATCATATAACGTGTGGCCCTATTGGAAAATACGTTTACTTCCTCACCGTCGACACTAGATTCATCTGTGTCGGTACCCGTGTCGACTGACTGAGGTAAGGGACGTTTTACAGCCCCTGACGGTGTCTGAGATGCCTGAACCGGTACTAACTGGTTTGCCGGGCGTCTCATTTCGTCAACTGACTTTTGTAATGTGCTGACATTATCACGTAATTCCATAACCAAAGCCATCCATTCCGGTGTCGACTCCCTAGGGGGTGACATTACCATCATCGGCAATTGCTCTGCCTCCACACCAACTTCGTCCTCATACATGTCGACACACACGTACCGACACACACAGCAGCCACACAGTGAATGCTCTATTGAAGACAGGACCCTCCTAGCCCTTTGGGGAGACAGAGGGAGAGTTTGCCAGCACACACCAAAAGCGCTATACAGTATATAACAACCCTAGAAGGTGTTGTTTTTATATATGCGCTCTCAATATATATTTATATCGCCAATTTTTGCCCCCCCTCTCTTTGTTACCCTGTTTCTGTAGTGCAGTGCAGGGGAGAGTCGTGGGAGCCTTCCTCACCAGCGGAGCCGTGCAGGAAAATGGCGCCGAGTGCTGAGGAGAATAAGCTCCGCCCCTTTTCCGGCGGGCTTTTCTCCCGGTTTTTCTAATAAACTGGCCTGGGTTAAATACATACATATAGCCTTAATGGCTATATGTGATGTATTTATTTGCCTCTAAGGTACTCTATATTGCTGCCCAGGGCGCCCCCAGCAGCGCCCTGCACCCTCCGTGACCGAGATCCGTGAGCCGTGTAGCAACAATGGCGCACAGCTGCAGTGCTGTGCGCTACCTCTATGAAGACTGAAGTCTTCTGCCGCCTGTTTCCGGACCTCCGTTCTGCCGTTCTTCAGCGTCTGTAAGGGGGATCGGCGGCGCGGCTCCGGGACGAACCCCAGGCTGACCTGTGTTCCGACTCCCTCTGGAGCTCAGTGTCCAGTAGCCTAAGACTTCAATCCTCCTGCAGGCAGGTGAGTTGCAAGTCTCTCCCCTAAGTCCCTCGTTGCAGTGCTCCTGTCGCCAGCAGGAGACACTGATTAGAAACCTAAAAAAAAACTTTTCTAACTAGCTCTTTAAGAGAGCCACCTAGATTGCACCCTCTCGGACGGGCACAAAAACCTAACTGAGGCTTGGAGGAGGGTCATAGGGGGAGGAGCCAGTACGCACCATGTGACCTAAAAGCTTTTTTAGATGTGCCCTGTCTCCTGCGGAGCCCGCTATTCCCCATGGTCCTGACGGAGTCCCCAGCATCCACTAGGACGTTAGAGAAAAAAGATTTTTTTTTCTTGTGCCCACAAGCCTATAAATAATTTTCATATCACAACAGTCTAGTTGAGAACACCCCTGTGATACAGTCTTTATGACCTATTCTGTTGTGTATTAACTATTGTTTCACTAATGTATTTGTTGTGGAACATGGTTACGCTAAAGATGATGACAGCAGCACCACACTCCCTAGCTAATACCACTTACCTCTATAGACCAAATGGTCAAGACACTATCAACCTTAGTTAACGATTCGGATATTAAGTCAATAAGTTTCTAGTCGCAAAAAAAAAAAAAATCTGTCATCCTCTTCAATAAAGATATTCACTATAACAGAAACTTGGATGCACAAAGAATGAGAACTGTAATGTAAAGAATAAAATTTACAAGCTTTTCTACTTGCCAGATAGGGCAAAAGTCTGCACAAAACAACTGCTACCAAGCACTTTATAGCATAAATAGCTGTATTCTGGAGAAATAATGGCAGGTGGCACCCGATTGTATAGAAGCAGGAATTTGTCCAAATCAGTGCCACAGAGTGTTACTCACTTTTGAATAGTGAGATATGTCATTTGATGCTAACAGTGCTTGATAAATTAGGAGAGCTGAAGATTATTAAAGTGATAAAACTTAACAAGTGATACATAATACATCCTCTGGAAGGCTCCTTTTTTTGTGGCTCCCAGGAAATACAGATACAGTTGAGACCCTGGAGAGACATACTACACCGATATTTCTCAGCTTCTTAACCCTGTAGCAACACATCCAGGAATAGGATGGGGAAGTCAAGGGTGGGTGTTGTGTAGTGATGGTGGCGAGGGGGGGGGGGGCACGGGATGTTACCACAGAGGTTAGGGGGGATGTATGCAGGGAACCACATACACTAAGTCCAATGGCCATGTATCCTATGGTGACACGGACCACGTACAATTATGTCACCATGTGGACCTTTTTTTAAACAATGTTATGACTGCAAGTAGAGTTTTTTTGTCCTGCAGTAAATGCTACTATGGTGGCCAAGCCAGGGGTTAGGGATCGGCGGGATCCCGGGATTTAGGCCCAAAAATGGCCGGGATTCAATCCCGGGATTGGAAGCTCCAATCCCGGGGATTGAGGGATTAGCGTTGAGCGTCCACAGGATGCTCAAACGCTGCCCGGCTTCCTGCTTCTGGGTCCCCAGCGCAGCGTGAGAGGTCACGCTGCTCGGTTAGCTGCTGCTGGGAGACGGCAGCAGTGTTCACACGGTGTTTCCCTCCTGCCCGCCCCCGGTATATGGTGAGTTATATGTGCGGGGCGGACAGGGGTGGGGTGGGGCGAGGGGGCGGCCACCTAGGTAAAAGCCTATCCCGGGTATCCCGGGATTGGCCATTTTTCAATCCCGATACCCGGGATTGAAAAAATGGCCGGGATTGGCTTCCCTAAATGCTACATGTTTTATTAATAGGCACAAAAGAAATGTTTTGACCCTTTATATTAACATGCTGTAGCACAATGACCATGCACAAACAGCAACTACGAAGTGTTGTGGATCCCAGAACTCTCACAGGTCCATGGGAAATTCGTTACATTTCTCAGCATTACATTTTTACATATTAGATGTTTGGGAACATTACAAACACCTCCTACCAGGCTCTGTTCATCAGCTTTTCCTAATCTTCAGAATACAAACTGTACTTAGCCATTTACACAAGCACCTATCAAGTTTTATTTAAAGTTAACAAGTCACAACTACAAGCTCACAATGTAGAACAAAGAAAAAGATATTATCAACCGATAAAGCCTATAAATGTTCCCAAGATACCTGCGTGCAGTCCCGGATACAGCGGCTCTACACCATAAATATCATCACATACTTGGCACTTGAAATCCTTTGTAATTGCCACCATCACAGCCAGCACTGGATTTGATTGCACGACCAGCAATATTACAATAAATTCCAGGTCAAGTTCTCTTTGAAATTACAGTACACAACCATCTATAAACATATGCTCACAAATTTGATCATAATAATAAATACTAAGAACTTTACCTGAGCCAGAACCTGATGTAGATAGGTCATAGATCAGGTCTGGAAGAGTTTTATCTTTTGCCAGATACATTTCACAGGATGGGTCCTCCAAGTCAAGTCTCTGGCGGTTGTGGTAAACTCGCTGATGGTAGTGGAACAATACCACCACAATGAGGATAACGCCAAGGAGAAACACTGGGCCAGCAATGACAGCCACAAGTTCCACAGGGCCCCAGCCTGATGGAGTTTCATCTTTTGTGTAACCTAGAAAAAGAAAGCCATAAAAACAGATCACTTCACAATATTATTCATCAGATTAATTAGAATCACAAAGGGAACTTTTATACCGTGTATATAAAAGGTAGGAGATACATGGCTACTTTCTTTGGTACACCTGCTCGTTAAAGCAGATATGTAATCAGCCAAAATCACGAGGTGCATCTCAATGCACAAAAGCATGCAGACATGGACAAAAGGTTCCACACACCAGACAAGGAAGAAAAAAAAAGATCTAAAGGCTTTTAAGTGTGGAGTGATTGCTGGTTACCTCAGAAACTGCTGATCTGGTATTTTAATGTGCTACAATCTCTACAGTTTAGAAGAAATGATGTGCAAAAAAAACAAACATCCAAGTTTTGTAGTTGAAAATGCCTTGCTAATGATGATGTAAGAGGAGAATGGCCAGACTAGTTCATTCTGACAGGAAGGTAACAGTACGGTAATTAAAATAGCAATGCATCACAACATGGGTATGCAGAAGATCATCTCTGAACATACAACAGTACATCCAGCCTTGAATCAGATGGGCAACAGCAAAGATGATCACAACAGATTTCACTCCTGTCAGCTAAAAGTAGGATAGAGTGGCACATGCTCACCAAAACTGAACAGTTTAAAGGTCCATACACACTTAACGATAAAATGAGCGACGTCGCTCATTTTCCCCCTCCTTGAGCAACATCGCTCATTATATCATCAAGTGTGTATGCCGCCAGCGACGACCGATGCGCGGCCCCGCGGGTCGGCAACGATCGTCGCTGTCGGTAGGGCATGCATGAAGGATGTGGACTGTCGTCCAGGACCTTCATGCAGGGCTGGCGGGGGCGTGACGTCACTGAGCGATATGAGCGGTCATATCGCTCAGTGCGTACAGGCGGCCGCCGACCGGAGCGACATCGTCTAATGTGTATGGGCCTTAAGATTGGAAAAATGTCACCTGGTCTAAGGATTCTCAATTTCTATAGCGACATGCAGATAGGTTCAGAATTTAGAATGAATAAAAGATCCATGGATCCGTCCAGCTCACACTGGTGGTGATGTAATGATGCGGGAATGTTTTCTTGGAACACATATTGATACTGAGTATTGTTTAAATGCCACAGACTACTTGAGTATTGTTGCTGACCATGTGCATCCCTTTATAGCCACAGTATAACCTAGTCTTTGAATTGCTACTTCCAGCAAGTTGACATGTATGCATGTAAATATGTAGTTACGGTAGACTTACAGTCGATAACTTTTTATCCTAAGTCCACAGTATCCATAGGTTATACATTGGGATATGAGGTAGCGTCAGCGGAATGGCACCAAAGAGCAAAGCTTTCGGCCTCCCAGAATGCAAAGGGACAGTCTCCTATATCCCAGCCTAATGGCTCAGGCAATTCAGTTATTTTCCAAAGCTCAAGGCAGGAGCATCATAGAGAGCCCTAATCAGGCGAGAACAACATACAAACTAACCTCTTCCTTCTTGTATGGAACTGTGTAAGTGTACGGATCCTCGAATCAGGTGTGTCAAAGTGGGATCCCTATGGATACTGTGGACTTAGGAGAAATAGAGTTATCGACAGTAGGTCTACCATAACTACATATTTCTCCTGCAGGGTCCACAGAAGTATCCACAGGATATACATTGGGATGTCACAAAGCAAATTTAGTGGAAGGGACGCTCCTGATTGGACAGGAGAATCGTTCACCCGAACGCAGCGTCCTGAAAGGCAAAGGTATCAAAGGCATAGGGGGTCATTCAGAGTTGATCGCACATAGCAACTTTTTGTTGCCAGTGCGTTCAACAAGACTCCACCTATGTGAGAGTATATTTCTGCATAGCAGGGCTGCGTACGCTTGTGCAGCCCTGCTATGCAAAAAAAGTTTCCTGTTAAAGAAGACCAGGGTAAGACTTACTTACCCTGTGCGATCGATCCAGCGATGCAGGTCCCGGAATTGACGTCAGACATCCGCCCTCCAAACGCCTGCGTTGACTCACCATTTCCCGAAAACGGTGAGTTGCCTCCCGGATCCGCCTTCCTCCCGTCAATCTTCTTGCAGTCGCCGCTGCAACCACTTTCTTCGCTAGCTGCGTCGCTGCCTGGCGACAGCCGTCGCCGGGTAACGACGCACCTGCGCAATGCGGCCATTGCGCATGCGTAGTTCCGACCTGATCGCACAGCTGCGAAGCGTGCAATCGGGTCGGAATGACCCCCCTAATGTCTAATGAATGTGTTAATGGAAGTCCATGTGGCTGCCTTACATATCTGTTTCGCAGAGGCATCACGGCGTGCTGTCCAAGAATGAGCAGAGACATTAGCCGAAACATGGAGATCAGCTTGAGAATAAACTTCCGAAATAGTCATCCAAAGTCACCTTTCCAGTGTTTGCTTGTCAGCAGGCCATCTACTCTTGTGGAACCCATAGAGAACGGAGAGTGTCTGTCTTTCTGATGGCACTGGTATGATCCACATAGATCCTTAAAGCCCGGACTACGTCTAAAGATACATCTCCTGCAGAAAGATCTTGCCCTTGGAATTCCGGAACTACAATTTCTTAGTTAAGGTGGAACTTAGAAACCACCTTAGGAAGATATCCAGATTTGGTTCTGATAACTGCTCTATCTGGATGAAAAATCAGAAAAGGAGGGCGAACTTGACCAGATGTGACTGAAGAATTTTAGTCAGGCTCCCACGTGAGTCCTCCAGGCATCGCGGTCCACCATCATGCTGAGCTCTGTTCCTGAGCACCAGCAGTTGCTGGTTTGCGTGGTTTACCTCTTGCGCCTCTGGAGGCCGTAGAAGCACTTCTGGATTTTCCCTTAAACTTGGCCGTCCAAAAGGATTGTAAATTTGAAGCTGAATAAGCTGTCTGGATTTTCCCTTAAACTTGGCCGTCCAAAAGGATTGTAAATTTGAAGCTGAATAAGCTGTCCTGGCTGGGGAAGCTACGGAAGGAAGATACAAAGACTTACCCGCAAGTAGCTTTGGAGATCCATTTGTCTAGTTCATCTCCAAACAAGGCCTCTCCTGCGAATGGTAGGCCTTCCACGCCTTTCCTGGAGTCCGCATCAGCAGTCCACTGGCGTAGCCACAAACTCCTGCGTGCTGACACTGTCATAGCGGCTTCCACCATAGAGTTCGCAGAGTCCGGTATATGCTGCAGGAGTAAAACTACATCCCCCCCTAGACTAGGAATCTAACCTTGCAATTAGGTTACCTGACCATTTAGCAATGGCATTTGTGATCAGCGCACATGCAATAGTGGGTCTCTGGGCCACCCCAGCAGCTGTGTACAATGATTTGAGGGTCTCAATTTTACGATCAGCCGTATCTTTTAGGGAGGATGCACCAGGTACAGGCAATACAATTTTTCGTGACAGCCTAGAGACTGATGCGTCCACTATCGGTGGATTTTCCCATTTTTTCCTATCCTCCAGAGGAAAAGGAAAAGATGAGAGCAACCTTTTTACGGATTTGAAATTTCTTATCAGGATTAACCCACGGTTCTTCAAACAGGGTATTCAAATCCTTAAAACTCAGGAAAAGTGACTGAGGACTTCTTTTTTACAATAAAATAAGAGTCCTCACACGTCGCTGACACCTTATCAGGAATATGCAGAACATCTCTGATAGCTTCTAGAAAAGCCTCTATTCCCTTTGACAGAGTAGCATCCCCCTCTCCAAATCCACCTCACCCTCCTCCATGTCTGACCCGTCAGCGTCAGACTGTAGGATATGGGCCAGAGATCGTTTTTGCGGACAAATGGGAGGGGATTGAGACGCTGGTTTCGGGACTGAGTCTCTATTCATAAACTCATCCACAGTCTGTCTTAAGTATTGCTTCTCTTTCTCATTGCGGGATAGTTTTGTAGAAATATTTGAGATCATTCCCTTAATGGAATTAACCCACTCTGGTTCAGCCCCGCTATTCTGGGAAGGTGCACTGCCCTGAGTACCCAGTAGTGAGCCCCCTGGTGAAGAGGAACATTCCGCTGTACAAAAAACACTCTTTGCCTGACAACGTAAATGTGACTGCACACACACACACGAAAAGGTTAAGCACAATTAACCCACAAAAAGCCCTTCAGGGAGACACAGAGTTATTTGGAGCCAGCCCCCACTGCGCCCTTATCGCTAATGCCAAGCTTAGCCGGGTCGCAGACTAAGCCCACTGATAAACTGAATCTTGTAGGAGGGGCATAGAGGGAGGAGCCAGCCCACACTATCAAATTCTTAAAGTGCCCATAGCTCCTAGTGGACCCGTCTATACCCCATGGTACTAAATAGAACACCAGTATCATCTAGGACCTATGAGAAAAAGTTTTTAGAAAAGTATCTATTTTTCTATCTATTACATCATGTAATGATGTTGAAGGCAGAGGTAACGTAGATTTATGCACCAATCGAATGACATGCGTGTCTACTTTGGGAGCAACCTCCCTTTTCAAACAATCCCCAGCCGGAGGATAATGAGAATTAATTTTTTTTTTAGGAATTCTGAACTTCTTACTGGGTGTGACCCAAGCCTTTTACATGATTTCCGGCTGTTCCAACTCTGGAAATTCAGTTCTGACCGTCTAGGGAAGTTTAAACACAGGTACCGTGGATTTTAACAAATGCTCTGCTGCCTCCTCTAAGATAGAATGCCTTTCATGGCATTAATTAGCTCAGGTATATTTACTGAGCTGGGATCTTCATCCTCATCTCTGTTCCCAGAATGCGAGGAACCATCCTCAGAAGTGTACCCTTCTGAAACATGTGTAGACTGTGAAGAAGTTGTCTCATGTCTATGCGATTTACCTTCCACAGGCCTTTCAGCCTGTTTTTGTTGAAAGGTTGCAGATTCCAGAACTGGATGTGATAAAACCCAGGGGAATGTTGCATGTAAGGGTTAACTGGGTAACCTATCCCTGGTATGGGAGCTGGCATTATTTGCTCATCTATACTGGATAATATTTGTGCAAACGAAGCCCAAGGAGGTTATGACTGAACCTGTGCCTGCCTTGGATTATTTAGGAGACTTTGGTGAAAGCTATAACAATTTGCACATAATCCATTTTGCACCAGATCTTGAGAGGTTAACACTGCTTTGCATTACAAACATGAAATCAATGTTGGTGCTGCTGTGTAGAGGGGTGGTCTTCAGGTTGCCGGCGGCCGGCCTCCTGGCGACCACCATACCGGCGCCGAAATCCCAACGGCCGGCATACAGACATCTTTTCTCTCTCTTGGAGGTCCACGACCCCCCTGGAGGGAGGATAGCGTAGCGCGACCGTGCCCGAAAGAGGCTCATTTGCGCTCGCCCAGCTGTCGGTATTCCGGCGCCGGTATGCTGGTCGCCGGGACCCCGACCGCTGGCAAACCATACCACACCCGTGTAGTGTATCCTCACCTTGCCTCTTAGACATGGTAAACAAATCGCACTCCTGTATGGTGTTAACTACACAATTTGTGACCAAATTCACTTGCTAAAGTGATATACAATCAGATCCCCTCCCTGCCTTGCACCAGCATTGAGGACCGGGTATACCAGGACAGCAATACTGACAGATGTATAGTATAGTATAGTATAGTCAAGGTCAGCAGCCACACTAGCAATCAGTCAGAAGTTATACTTTAGTATAATAAGCATATATTCAACTACAAATACATTTCAGGTATGTAGGAGAAACAAATTACTTCATTAACTTATATAGGACTTTTAACGTATTCAGTCGCACAGCGAAAGAAAACAGCAGTAACAGTTTACCAAACTCATATGCATCAGACACTTATCCGCTACTCGTACCCTAGTGGTAGGTAGAGACTTAGGGGGGGAATTCATATGTTTGAAAAGTCGGTTGGGTGTCTGTTTTTTTCCTATGAGATTGGAAAAAACAGACAGCCAACTGACTTTTCAAACAATTGAATCTCCCCCTTAGTGTTGTATCACTTGCCTCAGGAGAGCGGTATACAGGGAGACTTAACCCAGCTTCCAGGATGATCAATACGCTATGAAACGCTGAGTGGATCCAGACGCAAATAGTGAACACAGACGCCCAAATGAACACAGACACACCAGTAACACAGCCACCTATGCTGTGACTGGGTCAGTTAGATATCTAGCGTCTCAGACAAAAGCAGGAAATCAGTTCAAGGCGGGAAACTCAGAGGAAACTGCTCTTAAACAGGGGGGGGGGGGGGGGGGGCGACCAGGGGAGTGCCTTACTCTCCACTGCTGACATCAACCCCATGAATCCCAGCCTCTTACTAATCCCTGGAGCCTATGATCCCTGAGGCCTAGCGTTGGTGCACCCTAGGTGGCAGCCGCGTCAGCGACTGTTTGGTAGTCTCCTACCAAAAACAGTGTGGCTGTGTCTCACGTCTTAACCCAATAAGCGGAACTGACGCCTTACCTTCTCCCCGTTCTCCGGCCACAGCCTGGTAACGTCAGCTGGACTTGCTAGTACTGATGCCCACCGAAACAGCAATGTACATGTGGGTAAGAGTTGTCGCGACCCGGGGGACAGTTGATGGAGTGACTCGAAGGTGCGTATAAGACGCATTTTAGAAAGATCACCCAAAAAGAATAAGACTATAAAAAAAAAAAAAAAAAGCTTATGGCTGCCAAAAAATCAGCAGTCCTAGACCGTAGTCCGGCTCCTGCCGCACCAAACAAAAAACTGAATTGCCTGCCTGTGCCAGGATGCGGGGATAGAGACTGGCCCTTTGCATTCTGGGAGGCCGAAAGATTTAATCGTTGGTGCCATTCCGCTGACGCTACCTCATGTTCCAATGTATATCCTGTGGATACTACTGTGGACCCTGCAGGAGAAAGCACGTATCATATTTAACTGGTTCCATGAACATGACAATGGACTCCGTGTTCTACAATGGCTATCACAGTCACCATAACTCAATCCAACAGAACAAGTTTGAAAGTGTGGTGCAAAGGAGCTTTGTAGCATTAAGGTGCAGCCAAAAAGTCTGCAGCACCTAAGTGATGCTATCATGTCAACATGAACCAGAGTCTCTAAGAAAAACTGAAAACATGTCATTCAGAATTCATGCTGTTCTAAGGACAAACAACAACTGGTTTACTCTAAAGTGTGCAAGAGGCAGTCTAAGAATAATCAAGAGGTTTCACCACATCTCAGAAATTCTAAAACAATGGGTATCAGAAAAACTAATCCAGACACCAAATGAATTCAGTCATTCAACTGAAACATATATGCAGGATATGGTCGTTAGGTCGACACAGCTTAGGTCGGCATGGTCAAAAGGTCGACATGAATTATTTTATCTATAATTTTTTGGACTTTTTCATACTTGACGATCCACGTGGACTACAATTGGGAACGGTAACCTGTACCAAGCGTAGCGAGGCACCTTGCCCGAAGCATGGCGAGCCATGCAATGGGACGTGGTGCACTAATTGGGGTTCCTGGTCACTGTATGGCGAAAAAGACACCAAGAAAGATTAAAAAATTCATGTCGACCTTTTGACCTGTCAACCTAGACCATGTCGACCTTCCATGGTCGACCTAATGACTGTCGACCTAAGTTGAGTCGACCCAACGACCACACCCATATAGGCAAGCCAATTCTTGACGGTTCATTCCCCAGGTGCTCATTAATGGACACGCATGGATGAGGTTCTGTCTCTTTAAGCCAATGAGCTAGGAGACTTAAACCTATTATAAAAGCAGATTGTGTATGTAACACCTAGTGGCAAATGATGCAGAGTAATTATGTTTTTGAGAGTCACTGTAGTGGGCAGAAAAGAAACTTTGACAAAATTACTGCAATATTTTGGAACCAACATTCCCAGAATTTAAATGAAACCGTTTGTGGCAATGGCAATAGGATAGGGGCTTGCTCTGTTCCTGAATATCTATGTATCCCAGCAGCCTAAAAACCGAATGCATATTTTGCAAGATGAGACATCCCCCTCACATCGCAGACATCACGAAGAATGAAACCCCAGATGAAGCACTTTTCACTGAACTTTTCGCAAAATACTTGTGGTCAAATTGTTAGCTACCTTGAACAATCTGACTTGGTGTTACAAGCCACATCTAAACCTAAATATGTTTGAAACTAGAGATAGCAAAAAGCACAAAGTATGGCATATGCAAACTTGATAGCAAATTATACCACTTTATTTGGCCTTCATACTGTGCCTCTCAGGCATAGCATACACTTTCCCACAATAGCCTACACCCAAAAACCTCCAGGGGTTAGACACTACAGGGAAATGTAATTCTGATCCTTCACACAGCCTAAAACAATTAGCAAAGAAAGAAGAGGTGTGAGTGGATATTTCACCTAGGAAAAATAAGAATTTACTTACCGATAATTCTATTTCTCGTAGTCCGTAGTGGATGCTGGGGACTCCGTAAGGACCATGGGGAATAGCGGCTCCGCAGGAGACTGGGCACATCTAAAGAAAGCTTTAGGACTATCTGGTGTGCACTGGCTCCT
The DNA here is from genome assembly GCF_028390025.1 of Pseudophryne corroboree. Classification (NCBI taxonomy): domain Eukaryota; kingdom Metazoa; phylum Chordata; class Amphibia; order Anura; family Myobatrachidae; genus Pseudophryne; species Pseudophryne corroboree. The sequence goes on from NC_086445.1 coordinate 266,160,432, forward strand.
CCCCCTATGACCCTCCTCCAAGCCTCAGTTAGGATACTGTGCCCGGACGAGCGTACACAATAAGGAAGGATTTTGAATCCCGGGTAAGACTCATACCAGCCACACCAATCACACTGTACAACCTGTGATCTAAACCCAGTTAACAGCATGATAACAGAGGAGCCTCTGAAAGATGGCTCACAACAATAATAACCCGATTTTTGTAACAATAACTATGTACAAGTATTGCAGACAATCCGCACTTGGGATGGGCGCCCAGCATCCACTACGGACTACGAGAAATAGAATTATCGGTAAGTAAATTCTTATTTTCTCTAACGTCCTAAGTGGATGCTGGGGACTCCGTAAGGACCATGGGGATTATACCAAAGCTCCCAAACGGGCGGGAGAGTGCGGATGACTCTGCAGCACCAAATGAGAGAACTCCAGGTCCTCCTCAGCCAGGATATCAATTTTGTAGAATTTTACAAACGTATTTGCTCCTGACCAAGTAGCTGCTCGGCAAAGTTGTAAAGCCGAGACCCCTCGGGCAGCCGCCCAAGATGAGCCCACCTTCCTTGTGGAGTGGGCATTTACAGATTTTTGGCTGTGGCAGGCCTGCCACAGAATGTGCAAGCTGAATTGTACTACAAATCCAACGAGCAATAGTCTGCTTAGAAGCAGGAGCACCCAGCTTGTTGGGTGCACACAGGATAAACAGCGAGTCAGATTTCCTGACTCCAGCCGTCCTGGAAACATATATTTTCAGGGCACTGACAACGTCTAGCAACTTGGAGGCCTCCAAGTCCCTAGTAGCCGCAGGCACCACCAATAGGTTGGTTCAGGTGAGACGCTGAAACCACCTTGGGGAGAAACTGAGGACGAGTCCTCAATTCCGCCCTGTCCGAATGGAAAATCAGATAAGGGCTTTTTCAGGATAAAGCCGCCAATTCTGACACGCGCCTGGCCCAGGCCAGGGCCAACAGCATGACCACTTTCCATGTGAGATATTTTAACTCCACAGATTTAAGTGGTTCAAACCAATGTGACTTTTGGAACCCAAAACTACATTGAGATCCCAAGTGCCACTGGAGACACAAAAGGAGGCTGTATATGCAGTACCCCTTTTACAAACGTCTGAACTTCAGGGACTGAAGCTAGTTCTTTTTGGAAGAAAATTGACAGGGCCGAAATTTGAACCTTAATGGACCCCAATTTCAGGCCCATAGACACTCCTGTTTGCAGGAAATGTAGGAATCGACCCAGTTGAATTTCCTCCGTCGGGCCTTACTGGCCTCGCACCACGCAACATATTTTCGCCAATTGCGGTGATAATGTTTTTGCGGTTACATTCTTCCTGGCTTTGATCAGGATAGGGATGACTTCATCCGGAATGCCTTTTTTCCTTCAGGATCCGGCGTTCAACCGCCATGCCGTCAAACGCAGCCACGGTAAGTCTTGGAACAGACAGGGTCCTTGCTGGAGCAGGTCCCTTCTTAGAGGTAGAGGCCACGGATCCTCCGTGAGCATCTCTTGAAGTTCCGGTTACCAAGTCCTTCTTGGCCAATCCGGAACCACGAATATAGTGCTTACTCCTCTCCATCTTATCAATCTCAGTACCTTGGGTATGAGAGGCAGAGGAGGGAACACATACCCTGACTGGTACACCCACGGTGTTACCAGAGCGTCTACAGCTTATTGCCTGAGGGTCCCTGGACCTGGCGCAATACCTGTCGAGTTTTTAATCATGTGGAAGACTTCTGGGTGAAGTCCCCACTCTCCCGGGTGGAGGTCGTGCTGAGGAAGTCTGCTTCCCAGTTGTCCACTCCCGGAATGAATACTGCTGACAGTGCTATCACATGATTTTCCGCCCAGCGAAGAATCCTTGCAGCTTCTGCCATTGCCCTCCTGCTTCTTGTGCCACCCTGTCTGTTTACGTGGGTGACTGCCGTGATGTTGTCCGACTGGATCAACACCGGCTGACCTTGAAGCAGAGGTCTTGCTAAGCTTAGAGCATTGTAAATGTCCCTTAGCTTCAGGATGTTTATGTGAAGTGATGTCTCCAGGCTTGACCATAAGCCCTGGATATTCCTTCCCTGTGTGACTGCTCCCCAGCCTCGCAGGCTGGCATCCGTAGTCACCAGGACCCAGTCCTGAATGCCTAATCTGCGGCCCTCTAGAAGATGAGCACTCTGCAACCACCACAGGAGGGACACCCTTGTCCTTGGTGACAGGGTTATCCGCTGATGCATCTGAAGATGCGATCCGGACCATTTGTCCAGCAGGTCCCACTGGAAAGTTCTTGCGTGGAATCTGCCGAATGGGATTGCTTCGTAGGAAGCCACCATTTTACCCAGAACCCTTGTGCATTGATGCACTGAGACTTGGCTCGGTTTTAGGAGGTTCCTGACTAGCTCGGATAACTCCCTGGCTTTCTCCTCCGGGAGAAACACCTTTTTCTGGACTGTGTCCAGGATCATCCCTAGGAACAGAAGACACGTCGTCGGAACCAGGTGCGATTTTGGAATATTGAGAATCCAATCGTGCTGCCGCAACACTACCTGAGATAGTGCTACACCGACCTCCAACTGTTCCCTGGATCTTACCCTTATCAGGGAATTGTCCAAGGAAGGGATAACTAAAATTCACTTCCTTCGAAGGAATATCATCATTTCGGCCATTACCTTGGTAAAGACCCGGGGTGCCGTGTACCATCCATACGGCAGCGTCTGAACTGATAGTGACAGTTCTGTACCATAAACCTGAGCTACCCTTGGTGAGAAGGGTAAATTTTGACATGAAGGTAAGCATCCTTGATGTCCCGAGACATCATGTAGTCCCCTTCTTCCAGGTTCGCAATCACTGCTCTGAGTGACTCAATCTTGAATTTGAACCTCTGTATGTAAGTGTTCAAAGATTTTAGATTTAGAATCGGTCTCACCGAGCCGTCCGGCTTCGGTACCACAACAGTGTGGAATAATACCCCGTTCCCTGTTGCAGGAGGGGTATCTTGATTATCACCTGCTGGGAATACAGCTTGTGAATGGCTTCCAAAACTATCTCCCTGTCAGAAGGAGACATCGGTAAAGCCGACTTTAGGAAACGGCGAGGGGGAGACGTCTCGAATTCTAATTTGTACCCCTGAGATATCACCTGAAGGATCCAGGGGTCTACTTGCGAGTGAGCCCACTGCGCGCTGAAATTCATTGAGACGGGCCCCCCACCGTGCCCGATTCTGCTTGTAAAGCCCCAGCGTATACTGAGGGCTTGGCAGAGGCGGGAGAGGGTTTCTGTTCCTGGGAACTGGCTGATTTCTGCAGCCTTTTTCCTCTCCCTCTGTCACGGGGCAGAAATGAGGAACCTTTTGCCCGCTTGTCCACGAAAAGACTGCGCCTGATAATACGGCGTCTTCTCATGTTGAGAGGCGACCTGGGGTACAAACGTGGAATTCCCAGCTTTTGCCGTGGCCACCAGGTCTGAAAGACCGACCCCAAATAACAACTCCTCCCTTAATAAAGCAATACTTCCAAATGCCGTTTGGAATACGCATCACCTGACCACTGACGTGTCCATAACCCTCTACTGGTAGAAATGGACAACGCGCTTAGACTTGATGCCAGTCGGCAAATATTCCGCTGTGCATCACGCATATATAGAAATGCATCTTTTAAATGCTCTATAGGCAAAAATATACTGTCCCTATCTAGGGTATCAATATTTTCAGTCAGGGAATCCGACCACGCCAACCCAGCACTGCACATCCAGGCTGAGGCGATTGCTGGTCGCAGTATAACACCAGTATGTGTGTAAATACCTTTTAGGATACCCTCCTGCTTTCTATCAGCAGGATCCTTAAGGGCGGCCATCTCAGCCGAAGGTAGAGCCCTTACAAGCGTGTGAGCGCTTTATCCCCCCTAGGGGGTGTTTCCCAACGCACCCTAACCTCTGGCGGGAAAGGATATAATGCCAATAACATTTTAGAAATTATCCGTTGTTATCGGGGGAAACCCACGCATCATCACACACCTCATTTAATTTCTCAGATTCAGGAAAACTACAGGTAGTTTTTCCTCACCGAACATAATACCCCTTTTTTGGTGGTACTCGTATTATCAGAAATGTGTAAAACATTTTTCATTGCCTCAATCATGTAACGTGTGGCCCTACTGGAAGTCACATTCGTCTCTTCACCGTCGACACTGGAGTCAGTATCCGTGTCGGCATCTATATCTGCCATCTGAGGTAACGGGCGCTTTAGAGCCCCTGACGGCCTATGAGACGTCTGGACAGGCACAAGCTGAGTAGCCGGCTGTCTCATGTCAACCACTGTCTTTTATACAGAGCTGACACTGTCACGTAATTCCTTCCAACAGTTCATCCACTCAGGTGTCGACCCCCTAGGGGGTGACATCACTATTACAGGCAATCTGCTCCGTCTCCACATCATTTTTCTCCTCATACATGTCGACACAAAAGTACCGACATACAGCACACACACAGGGAATGCTCTGATAGAGGACAGGACCCCACTAGCCCTTTGGGGAGACAGAGGGAGAGTTTGCCAGCACACACCAGAGCGCTATATATATATACAGGGATAACCTTATATAAGTGTTTTTCCCCTTATAGCTGCTGTATAGTTAATACTGCGCCTAATTAGTGCCCCCCTCTCTTTTTTTTAACCCTTTCTGTAGTGTAGTGACTGCAGGGGAGAGACAGGGAGCTTCCCTCCAACGGAGCTGTGAGGGAAAATGGCGCCAGTGTGCTGAGGAGATAGGCTCCGCCCCTTTTTCGCAGACTTTTCTCCTGCTTTTTTATGGATTCTGGCAGGGGTTAAATGCATCCATATAGCCCCCATCCAAGGTGTTTTTATTGCGTCTCAGGGCGCCCCCCCCCAGCGCCCTGCACCCTCAGTGACCGAAGTGTGAAGTGTGCTGAGAGCAATGGCGCACAGCTGCAGTGCTGTGCGCTACCTTGTTGAAGACAGGACGTCTTCTGCCGCCGATTTTCCGGACCTCTTCTGCCTTCTGGCTCTGTAAGGGGGCCGGCGGCGCGGCTCTGGGACCCATCCAAGCTGGGCCTGTGATCGTCCCTCTGGAGCTAATGTCCAGTAGCCTAAGAAGCCCAATCCACTCTGCACGCAGGTGAGTTCGCTTCTTCTCCCCTTAGTCCCTCGATGCAGTGAGCCTGTTGCCAGCAGGAATGGGAAAACTTTAACCGAAGTTAAAGAATCGGGCGCAAGTTGGGCTGGTGTTCTAATTGTAGCAGCTGCTATATAACAGGTATAGTCAATCCTGTGAACACTGTAGACGATAGACAACAAACAAAGATAGCAGCGCTGTGTGTTATAAAGAATTCGGCAGTTATAATCATTAACTATGGTGGAGATAGGAACACGTGGAGCTGAATGGATTAGGTGAAAAAAGATAATAATTTATTAAAATACATGTAATGTATAGATAAAATTAATAACAAATGAAAATGATAAAATTGCAGCAGAACAGAATCACCATGGAGCTACCTTAATTACACTTATCCGTATTTCTTAATTTATGTGGACTTATTGTTGATATTGGAATTAGGTAAACTTTTTAGCACAGTCCTGATGGCTGCAATGCCACAGTATATTACCGCTGGAGGAGGGGGTTCTCTGGATAGCGTCCCTTTTAGTGGGTAGAACCAAAACACTCTTATATCCTCACCAGTGTGCGGAGTCCTCAATGCTGAGTAGTAGGGCTGTGTTACCAATTGGCAAGTTGTTCACCTGTTCCTTTTGGCGTAGTTCGTATAAGTCCACTAAAGATCCGGATATGGTAAGTGTAGCTCCCAGTTGATGAAGGTGATCCAGAATTCAAAACATCTGACGCGTTTCGCTGCAGAACCTGCAGCTTTCTCAGTGATGTCTCACTGAAAATAAAAAACCTAATCTAAAACTTTCACTAAGAAGCTCAGGAGAGCCCCTAGTGTGCACCCTTCTCGTTCGGGCACAGAGATCTAACTGAGGCTTGGAGGAGGGTCATAGGGGGAGGAGCCAGTGCACACCAGATAGTCCTAAAGCTTTCTTTAGATGTGCCCAGTCTCCTGCGGAGCCGCTATTCCCCATGGTCCTTACGGAGTCCCCAGCATCCACTTAGGACGTTAGAGAAATATGTAATAGATTTTAGGTTACTGGGATACATAGGTCTTCTGCAATAGAACAAGCCCATATACTATTGCCGCTGCCTCAAAAATGTTTTTTACCGTTACCTTAAATCCCACTGGGGATCCAAATAGTTTGGGGTTTACAAATATCTGGCAACACTTTGGCCTCAGATAAAGTGGTTTATAGTTATAAGCCAATAGTAATTCTCAGGAATATTCACAGATTGTTACTAAGCATCAGCAAAGGTTCTATGACAGAATGACAGAAGAAAATAAGAATTTACTTACCGATAATTCTATTTCTCGTAGTCCGTAGTGGATGCTGGGAACTCCGTAAGGACCATGGGGAATAGCGGCTCCGCAGGAGACTGGGCACAAAAGTAAAGCTTTAGGACTACCTGGTGTGCACTGGCTCCTCCCCCTATGACCCTCCTCCAAGCCTCAGTTAGGATACTGTGCCCGGACGAGCGTACACAATAAGGAAGGATTCATGAATCCCGGGTAAGACTCATACCAGCCACACCAATCACACCGTACAACCTGTGATCTGAACCCAGTTAACAGCATGATAACAGAGGAGACTTTGGAAAGATGGCTCACAACAACAATAACCCGATTTAGTTAACAATAACTATGTACAAGTATTGCAGACAATCCGCACTTGGGATGGGCGCCCAGCATCCACTACGGACTACGAGAAATAGAATTATCGGTAAGTAAATTCTTATTTTCTCTGACGTCCTAGTGGATGCTGGGAACTCCGTAAGGACCATGGGGATTATACCAAAGCTCCCAAACGGGCGGGAGTGTGCGGATGACTCTGCTGGACCGAATGAGAGAACTCCAGGTCCTCCTCAGCCAGGGTATCAAATTTGTAGAATTTAGCAAACGTGTTTGCCCCTGACCAAGTAGCTGCTCGGCAAAGTTGTAATGCCGAGACCCCTCGGGCAGCCGCCCAAGATGAGCCCACCTTCCTTGTGGAATGGGCTTTTACAGATTTTGGCTGTGGCAGGCCTGCCACAGAATGTGCAAGCTGAATTGTACTACAAATCCAACGAGCAATAGTCTGCTTAGAAGCAGGAGCACCCAGCTTGTTGGGTGCATACAGGATAAACAGCGAGTCAGATTTTCTGACTCCAGCCGTCCTGGAAACATATTTTCAGGGCCCTGACTACGTCTAGCAACTTGGAGTCCTCCAAGTCCCTAGTAGCCGCAGGTACCACAATAGGCTGGTTCAGGTGAAACGCTGAAACCACCTTAGGGAGAAATTGAGGACGAGTCCTCAATTCTGCCCTGTCCGTATGAAAAATCAGGTAAGGGCTTTTATAGGATAAAGCCGCTAATTCTGACACACGCCTGGCCGAAGCCAGGGCCAACAGCATTACCACTTTCCATGTGAGATATTTTAAGTCCACAGTGGTGAGTGGTTCAAACCAATGTGATTTTAGGAACCCCAAAACTACATTGAGATCCCAAGGTGCCACTGGAGGCACAAAAGGAGGCTGTATATGCAGCACCCCCTTGACAAACGTCTGAACTTCAGGAACTGAAGCCAGTTCTTTCTGGAAGAAAATCGACAGGGCCGAAATTTGAACCTTAATGGACCCCAATTTTAGGCCCATAGACACTCCTGTTTGCAGGAAATGCAGGAATCGACCCAGTTGAAATTCCTCTGTAGGGGCCTTCCTGGCCTCGCACCACGCAACATATTTACGCCAAATACGGTGATAATGCTTTGCGGTTACATCCTTCCTGGCTTTGATCAGGGTAGGGATGACTTCATCCGGAATGCCTTTTTCCTTCAGGATCCGGCGTTCAACCGCCATGCCGTCAAACGCAGCCGCGGTAAGACAGGGTCCTTGCTGGAGCAGGTCCCTTCTTAGAGGTAGAGGCCACGGGTCCTCTGTGAGCATCTCTTGAAGTTCCGGGTACCAAGTCCTTCTTGGCCAATCCGGAGCTACGAGTATAGTTTTTACTCCTCTCCGTCTTATAATTCTCAGTACCTTGGATATGAGAGGCAGAGGAGGGAACACATACACTGACTGGTACACCCACGGTGTTACCAGAGCGTCCACAGCTATTGCCTGAGGGTCCCTTGACCTGGCGCAATACCTGTCTAGTTTTTTGTTGAGGCGGGACGCCATCATGTCCACCTTTGGTTTTTCCCAACGGTTCACAATCATGTGGAAGACTTCTGGATGAAGTCCCCACTCTCCCGGGTGGAGGTCGTGCCTGCTGAGGAAGTCTGCTTCCCAGTTGTCCACTCCCGGAATGAACACTGCTGACAGTGCTATCACATGATTTTCCGCCCAGCGAAGAATCCTTGCAGCTTCTGCCATTGCCCTCCTGCTTCTTGTGCCGCCCTGTCTGTTTACGTGGGCGACTGCCGTGATGTTGTCTGACTGGATCAGCACCGGCTGACCTTGAAGCAGAGGTCTTGCTAGGCTTAGAGCATTGTAAATGGCCCTTAGCTCCAGGATATTTATGTGAAGTGATGTCTCCAGGCTTGACCACAAGCCCTGGAAATTCCTTCCCTGTGTGACTGCTCCCCAGCCTCGCAGGCTGGCATCCGTGGTCACCAGGACCCAGTCCTGAATGCCGAATCTGCGGCCCTCTAGAAGATGAGCACTCTGTAACCACCACAGGAGAGACACCCTTGTCTTTGGTGACAGGGTTATCCGCTGATGCATCTGAAGATGCGATCCGGACCATTTGTCCAGCAGGTCCCACTGAAAAGTTCTTGCGTGGAATCTGCCGAATGGGATTGCTTCGTAGGAAGCCACCATTTTTCCCAGGACCCTTGTGCATTGATGCACTGAGACTTGGCCTGGTTTTAGGAGGTTTCTGACTAGCTCGGATAACTCCCTGGCTTTCTCCTCCGGGAGAAACACCTTTTTCTGGACTGTGTCCAGGATCATCCCTAGGAATAGAAGACGTGTCGTCGGGATCAGCTGCGATTTTGGAATATTGAGAATCCAACCGTGCTGCCGCAACACTACCTGAGATAGTGCTACCCCGACTTCCAACTGTTCCCTGGATCTTGCCCTTATCAGGAGATTGTCCAAGTAAGGGATAACTAAAACTCCCTTCCTTCGAAGGAGTATCATCATTTCGGCCATTACTTTGGTAAAGACCCGGGGTGCCGTGGACAATCCAAACGGCAGCGTCTGAAACGGATAGTGACAGTTCTGTACCACAAACCTGAGGTACCCTTGGTGAGAAGGGTAAATTGGGACATGGAGGTAAGCATCCTTGATGTCCAGAGACACCATATAATCCCCTTCTTCCAGGTTCGCAATCACCGCTCTGAGTGACTCCATCTTGAACTTGAACCTCTGTATGTAAGTGTTCAAGGATTTTAGATTTAAAATAGGTCTCACCGAGCCGTCCGGCTTCGGTACCACAAACAGCGTGGAATAATACCCCTTTCCCTGTTGCAGGAGGGGTACCTTGATTATCACCTGCTAAGAATACAGCTTGTGAATGGCTTCCAATACCGCCTCCCTGTCGGAGGGAGACGTCGGTAAAGCAGACTTTAGGAAACGGCGAGGGGGAGACGTCTCGAATTCCAATTTGTACCCCTGAGATACCACCTGAAGGATCCAGGGGTCCACTTGTGAGTGAGCCCACTGCGCGCTGAAATTCTTGAGACGGGCCCCCACCGTGCCTGAGTCCGCTTGTAACGCCCCAGCGTCATGCTGAGGACTTGGCAGAGGCGGGAGAGGGCTTCTGTTCCTGGGAACTGGCTGTTTGCTGCAGCCTTTTCCCTCTCCCTCTGCCACGGGGCAGAAAAGAGGAGCCCTTTGCCCGCTTGCCCTTATGGGTCCGAAAGGACTGCGCCTGATAATATGGCGTCTTCTTATGTTGAGAGGCTACCTGGGGTAAAAATGTGGATTTCCCAGCAGTTGCCGTGGCTACCAGGTCTGATAGACCTACCCCAAATAACTCCTCCCCTTTATAAGGCAATACTTCCATATGCCTTTTGGAATCCGCATCACCTGACCACTGCGGCGTCCATAACCCTCTTCTGGCAGAAATGGACAGCGCACTTACTCTTGATGCTAGTCGGCAGATATCCCTCTGTGCATCACGCATATATAGAAATGCATCTTTTAAATGCTCTATAGTCAGTAATATACTGTCCCTGTCTAGGGTATCAATATTGTCCGTCAGGGAATCCGACCAAGCCACCCCAGCACTGCACATCCAGGCGGAGGCGATTGCTGGTCGCAGTATAACTCCCGTATGAGTGTATATACATTTTAGGATATTCTCCTGCTTTCTGTCAGCAGGTTCCTTAAGGGCGGCCGTCTCAGGAGAGGGTAGTGCCACCTGTTTAGACAAGCGTGTGAGCGCTTTATCCACCCTAGGGGGTGTTTCCCAACGTGCCCTATCCTCTGGCGGGAAAGGGTATGATGCCAATAACCTTTTAGGAATTATCAGTTTTTTATCGGGGGAAACCCACGCTTCATCACACACTTCATTTAATTCCTCAGAAGCAGGAAAAACTACAGGCAGTTTTTTCTCACCAAACATAATACCCTTTTTAGTGGTACTTGTATTATCAGAAATATGTAAAACATTTTTCATTGCCTCAATCATGTAACGTGTGGCCCTACTGGAAGTCACATTCGTCTCTTCATCGTTGACACTGGAGTCAGTATCCGTGTCGGCGTCTGTATCTGCCATCTGAGGTAACGGGCGTTTTAGAGCCCCTGATGGCCTTTGAGACGCCTGGACAGGCACAAGCTGAGTAGCCGGCTGCCTCATGTCATCAACCGTCTTTTGTAAAGAGCTGACACTGTCACGTAATTCCTTCCATAAGCCCATCCACTCAGGTGTCGACTCCCTAGGGGGTGACATTTCTATTACAGGCAATTGCTCCGCCTCCACATCATTTTTCTCCTCAAACATGTCGACACAATCGTACCGACACACAGCACACACACAGGGAATGCTCTGATAGAGGACAGGACCCCACTAGCCCTTTGGGGAGACAGAGGGAGAGTATGCCAGCACACACCAGAGCGCTATATATAAACAGGAATTAACCTTATAGAAGTGTTTTTCCCCTTATAGCTGCTGTTATGTTAATACTGCGCCTAATTAGTGCCCCCCTCTCTTGTTTTACCCTTTTCTGTAGTGCAGGACTGCAGGGGAGAGTCAGGGAGACGTCCTTCCAGCGGAGCTGTGAGGGAAAATGGCGCCAGTGTGCTGAGGAGATAGGCTCCGCCCCCTTCTCGGCGGACTTTTCTCCCGCTTTTTGCTATATTCTGGCAGGGGTTAAAATACATCCATATAGCCCTGGGGGTTATATGTGATGTATTTTCGCCAGCCAAGGTGTTTTTATTGCTGCTCAGGGCGCCCCCCCCCAGCGCCCTGCACCCTCAGTGACCAGAGTGTGAAGTGTGCCTGAGGAGCAATGGCGCACAGCTGCAGTGCTGTGCGCTACCTTGGTGAAGACTGGATGTCTTCTGCCGCCGATTTTTCCGGACCTCTTCTTGTTTCTGGCTCTGTAAGGGGGCCGGAGGCGCGGCTCTGGGACCGGACTCCGAGGCTGGGCCTGTGTTCGGTCCCTCTGGAGCTAATGGTGTCCAGTAGCCAAGAAGCCCAAGCTGGCTGCAAGCAGGCAGGTTCGCTTCTTCTCCCCTTAGTCCCTCGATGCAGTGAGCCTGTTGCCAGCAGGTCTCACTGAAAATAAAAAACCTAAAACTAAACTTTTTTTAAGAAACTCAGGAGAGCCTCCTAGAATGCACCCTTCTCGGCCGGGCACAAAAATCTAACTGAGGCTTGGAGGAGGGTCATAGGGGGAGGAGCCAGTGCACACCAGGTAGTCCTAAAGCTTTACTTTTGTGCCCAGTCTCCTGCGGAGCCGCTATTCCCCATGGTCCTTACGGAGTTCCCAGCATCCACTAGGACGTCAGAGAAATAGAAGTAGTAAAAGTGTCACCCTGGCACAATACGCTAAGTAAGAACAAACCATTGGATGTAATCCCCACTGCTAAGACTTTCTCAGTGGCTTTACATATATCTGCGCAATTATATTTAGATCATTTCTGCTGGAACCAATTCAAATGGGGCTCTCAAGCTATCAGAACGATGTTCAAGTATGAAAGAAAACACTAAGCTTATCTAAGGTACTGGGCAAATAGGGCCTGCTAAAGAGAGCATAATGTTTCACAAACTAACATATTACAGGAGGGCAACTAATTTGACAGGCAACTTAATAGTTGGCATATATTAAGCTGGGCGAGTGTTGTGCTCTAGCCATGTCCCAGTCCTATTCTCAAGGAAAGAAGTGCAGGTAACTTGTGGATTTCACTTTTCAACTTTGATTTGCTAGCTGAATGCTGCATTTTATTACAGAAGAGAGGATAAGCACCAATCCATACATTATGGAGGGTGATTGATGTACATCTAAGAAGGGTAAGGTCTCTGCCGTGTCCCTATTTCCTTTACACAAAACAGTAAGCTTCTTTGTAACTATGTGGTAAGGTGTACCTTTGGCTGCTACAAGGAAACATCATGTTGCAATCGGGAGTACCCTTGTCTAATCAATGTTCCGGGCCATATGTGGTTGGCATATGGTATAGCCACCATGTGGCTTATAAGTATTTAGGCCCATTGTTTTTTTAGTTTCACTATGCAAGCCAATGCAAACATTATCATGAAACTTAGATAATGGTGAACACTTCTCTATACTCTTTACACTGCTACAGTAGGACACCATTTGTGAGAAGTTTTGAAAAATCAACGGCATTTCACTTTCATATTTCATATGTCTAAATCAAGAAATGCAACATTATCAGCAGGCTAGAGATAGATCCAGAATTTGTTTTCAAGAATTCCATTTTCTGTGCTTGTTCTACAACTATGATCGCACCTGGTGTGGTAATCATGTACAGCAAAGATCCAGAAGTTTGAAGTGTTGCACAGTTTCTAGATAGCCATGTATGTTTACATTAATGGTTAATAACTGTTTGAGGTCATCTGACTTATCTCCTAGTTCCATGAGCATAAAGCTGGGTACCCAGCGATATCGGCAACAGCATGGCTCTCCCTGGTGAGGTCAAAATGTCCCACACGGCCACTGGGCGTCTAAAGGGAGCAACAACTGAATTGCTCCATTTTGCGTCCCCTGGTGGTGGCCGCAGAGGAAAAACAATTGAATCGGCCCAATGTATTTTCAGAAGTGAGGATGGTTAATACATACCACTTGGCACCGAGAGGTTAATGTTGTTGCAGTAGTCTGTGTAGCAGCATTCAGTGTTACGGATGTCCTCTGAACTGAGACAGTAAAATGGTTTTCCAACAGGAACAAGTTCAGTTTTAGTAATGCATGTTCGCGTATGATGTTTCACGCCATCTATGTTGGCAACAGAGACCATACATGCACCATCTGTGTCACAGGTATAGTTGGTTTTGACGCAGTTAGAGCACAGACATAGAAGGGCTGGAGAGAAAAAAATATATGATAGAATTAAAATAAACAAAACATAATAAAAGATCTATGCACGGAGATAATATATAGCTATTCAGGCTGATCGATAAGACTTCTTTCAACCTAGCTTTGTCCAATTTTGCTTAACACTTGCTGAATATTTTATGCTGGGTACACATCATATGATAAAAGAAGAAAGAGGGGGCTCCTATCAAATGGCGCCTTTAAGCTGCCCTGAGCTACGTCCCTTCCTGAAAGAGTCACCACACTTTCAACAAATCAACAATATAGACAAAAGGGTGGAAAGGATATGGCTCTCGGCGCTATATAACACTATTTAACACTTTACATGTGCATATATATTAAACTTTACACAATACGTTCCTCTGAATGGGTCTCCAGGTGATTCCTTTTCGCCTTCCAATATTCATCCAGTGTTATATCCCAGTGATATGATTTATATGCAAAAAATAAAAATAATATATGTGTAGAACCGTCTCAATTTCTCAAGAAAGTCTCTTTCTTTAGAACACCATACAATGTCCTTCAGATAAACAAATAAATGTGATGTGGGCGTACCCCAACTCACACAATTCAACGTGAAGCTATACGTATAAAGGTATCTTTTTGCCGCCACCAAACCCCCAATTGTACCGTGTTTAAATTGGCGTACCCCACTCAATGAATTAGTAGAGTGGAGAAAGCTCATAAAGGTATCTTTATCTTCAATAATATATCCAAATGCGTACCCTACTTACAGGGTCGAAAGTGATCACATGCACATCAAGGTTTCTTTTTTCCCTTGGTTTTCTTGGTGAATGTGACTGGTATTTTCCTCTAGGTCTCCACCAAGGATTCGGAACCAGATATGTAGAAAAATATGTATAAAAAGAAAAAAACAATGTGTAGACTGAACTAGTGAATAACTGCAAAAAAACCTTTTTTTATTTTTTTATAAAAATATGGAGACCTCTCTCCACATGTTTCAGAGGAATATATCCTAAAAAGGGTTTTAATTCTTTAAAAAAATTCCTCAAAAAAGGTATATATGAATGTGATGTATCCCACAATATAGGAACGTATCCAATAGGCGTACCCCACTCACAATCTAGCTGGTTCCTTGATGCGCATGGCTGGAACCAGCTAGATTGTGAGTGGGGTACGCCTATTGGAATTCCTTTTTCTTCACTTGATATAAAGAAACTGCTATGTGTATATTACCTCACCTATGTTGTGTAGGTGGGGTACGTCTATTTTAAATCCTGCCCCAGCCCACACACTGATCTATTACACATATTAATAGGATACGTTCCTATATTGTGGGATGCTTGGTTTTATAATAATAACATTATTATTTTTATTTTTTGCATATGAATCATATCACTGGGATATAACACTGGATGAATATTGGAAGGAAAAAAGGAATCACCTGGAGACCCATTCAGAGGAACGTATTGTGTAAAGTTTAATATATATGCACATGTAAAGTGTTAAATAGTGTTATATAGCGCCGAGAGCCATATCCTCTCCACCCTTTTGTCTACACATGATATGATACATCGCTCGTTCAGCCAATGAATGTTCTACCGCTAAGTGCACTGGCTTGTGTGTACATGATACATCTCTGAACAACGTCTGTCACAGATATATATGCTGCACGGCAGATGCAATATACCTGAAAGACGTATCGTTCCCACCTTGAAATGCTCGCCCTTTTTTGACATCTAGCCAGACATATCGTACGGCAGATTGGTGTGTATGCTTACAAAAACCAGTCACATGGTCGCTGGATCCATTGGCCAAGTGTGTGCCTGATATTTTAGCGCTGTTATTAATGTATTTTTCTCTAAAATATATATAGTGAAGCACGTGTATATTGAGGTTTTGCGCTACTTGCTCAGTTTTCTACCTCTTATGCCACAAGGGAATGCGTTTAATTTACCGGCTGTCAGGATCCCGGCAGTTAGGATACAAATGCTAAAATTCTTCCAGCCGACAATGACGCCAGACGGAATCCTGGTGCAACAGGGCTATTCCCACTTGTGGGTGTCCATAACACCCATACAGTAGGAATAGATCCTGTGGCAAGCGCACTGAGACTCTTAGTGCTCGCTCCGCTGCCGGCATTCGGTGGACGGGATTCTGCCGTTGGGATATTGACAGCTGGCATCCTGTCCGCCGGTCATCCATACCAATCCAGACATGGGTGGGCATTGCTAGGATGGGTGTGGTATAGAAGGTAGATAGTAACTAGGTCGACAGGGTCTCTAGGTCGACATGAGTTTATTGCGCTTTTTTGGTGTCGTTTCCTTCGTAGCGTGACGGGAACCCCAATTAGTGCACCGCTTCGCTCGCCATGCTTCGCTCGGCACAGATAACCGTTCCAATTGTAGTCCACGTGGATCGTTACGTATGAAAAGGTAAAAAAAAAAAAAAAAATAGTGAAAAACTCATGTCGACCTTTTGACCTGTCGGCCTAGAACATGGCGACCTAGAGATCCTGTCGACCTAGCTATTGTTGACCAATAGTGGTCGACCAAGAGATCGGATCCCGGCTAGGACTATGCAGTTCTAGGTGACATTTTTAGTATGGTTGAAGCTTCTAGTAACAGCAAGTAAGCCATTCGTTATGGGTGTGTGTTTATAAAAAAATACAATGATCGTAAGTGCAATAACTAAATGGTATGGGAAAAAAAAAAAAAAACCTTTGTACTTTTGGTTTTATACTACTAGACTTGAAAAATGTATGTGTAGAAGCCTAATGTGGAATGTAGAAATTTGTTATATGTATCTTAAAACTGCAACACATGGAGAAGAGGTAATTATAATCTATTTCCATTTAAATAAATTATATACAATAAAACAACTTTTTTTTCCCCCATATAGAAATTCTACTCATAGAACACAATATTTCTAATTAATAGAATTGTATTTTGTTTTCACTTAATTTTTTATTAATTTACATCAAACTTAAAAAGAATAAAAACTTGTGCTATATAATACCTTGAGGCAACAAACGTGTGGACTGAATGAGTACTAATAAGAAAGTAGCCTATGAATTCACTAGGAACAAAATATACCACTAAGGCAGTGGTTCTCCACCTCGGTCCTCAAGTACCCCCAACAGTTCATGTTTTCCAGGTCACCTAGCAGTTGTACAGGTGTATTCATTACTCACTGACACATTATAAAAGACCCACAGGTGGAGCTAATTATTTCACTTGCAATCCTGGAAAATTATGAACTGTTGGGGGTACTTGAGGACAGAGGTTGAGAACCACTGCACTAAGGCACAGTGAGCTCCATGGTTTAAGGTGCATACACACTAGGTGATATTTTAGACAATATTGCTAATTTTCACCCTTCTGAGCAATATTGTTTAAAATATTGCCCAGTGTTTTTATGCTACGACCAATGAACGATGTGCGCTCTCACGTAACCCGTTACCTGCCCCTCTGTTGCGTGTACATACAGGTCAATTTAGACATATCGTCCAAAATTGCACGTTAGAGCCAACTGCGGTGTGAGGTCACTGAACGATATTGGTATTGATATAGTTCAGTGTGTACACATTATATCGGCCGCCCGGGAGGGTAGGGGAAACACTAGGCGATACTGCTCACGGAGCGAATTGTCTAGTGTGTACTTACCGTTAGTCATGTCAGTAGTTTCTAATTCATTTGACTAAAAACAATTAGGAGAGATGCTGGCGATGTGCCATTAGAACGCTGGCAATGGCTAGCTATACTGCCCCTAAATCTCAGATACATCACCTGTACATTTAGTTTACAACTGTCCCACAGGGGAGGCAATCAATTTGCCGGCTGTTGTGATCCCGGCGGACCGTATAACGGCTGACAGGGGCTATTCCAACTCGTGGATATCCACGACAACCAAAGAGTGGGAATAGATCCTGTGGTGAGCGCAGCGAGCCCGGCATTCTGGCGGATGGGATACCGCTGTCAGGAATACGTATGTATTATGTCCCACAGGAGTGTGTATTAAAATGAATGTATTGTATGTACTTATCTTGTGTGCACTGCACATTGCCCGTACATCATGGTAGATTTTGCATTGCTCCTAATTTAACGGAACCCACTTTCTGAATACTAGTTTAGGCCACAAAAAATCTGCCTCCATGTTGCATAATGCCAGTAACGACAAAGTACAGCAACTGCCAAAACACATACAGTGTCCAAATCTGGATAAATCATTACACTGATCATCTAACAGATTCCAAATATTTGCAGATTTAGTCATGTTTTACTGAAAAGAGCCAGCACCATCCGAGAACATATGAGCAGATTGGCATACTACCAGGCCATTGGGTTCATGAACTACTGGTCTAGTGATTTTTTTTTTTTTTTTTTTAAATAACGTGGCACTTCCTATGTAAGTACAATGAAGTAATTAAATAAAATGTTGTTAACTTTTGAAATACCTTTATCATTATGAAAAAGGATTGCATAACAATGAGTCATTTGACAGTTTGACGGGAATAAGCTTAACTAACTTTCCCATCAATGTGTCCAAACTGCTCTTAAAGGAGAACTCTTCATAGAAGGTGAATTCTATAAGTTAGGACTGCACCTCACATTATGAACAAAATGAAAGGCTAATAAAAGGAGATATGGTTTTCACATTCAACCCCATTACCTTACAAATATTCTCCTTCATTCCCCACCACCAAAACAGCTGTCTCCTCCATAAATTCCTACCTCTATGACTGTAGTAATACCCAGTTTTGGTTTATCACTGTTGTTTCCAATTGTATAGTGCAACGGAATTTGCTACGCTATATAAGAAACGGTTACTAAATATATAAATTCAACAACAGAAACCAGCTTTACTGACCACAGTGCTTCTCATCTCTCTGCTCTTTTATCAACATTTATCCCAAAATGAACATCTCTGGTTGCCATCTCCTTCCACCGCCATCTTTATACAAGGGTGGCTTAATAAGTAAGGTACCTAGAACTCTCATGGGTGTAATGTTCTCTCATTCTTATTTCCCACCAGGCCAGAGCAGACAGACCAACTCTTCCCCTCACGGCCATATCATATCAGTCATGCTGTCCTGACAGTCGTAAGATGGCAGGGCTGGCGGAAACCTGGTCAAACACGGAGGTGCATTGTGTTATCAGATTTCTGCATCTAAAGCGCACATCAGCAGCTAAAATTTATCACCAACTTGTCGAGGAGGTTACGGTGATAAAGTCATGTCATGGAAACAAGTTTGGGTTTGCCTTTGATAAAGACAGGACAGACATTCAAGATGAGCAGCGCTACTATTGAGAGGCACTGAACCATCCTCCCTACAGCCATGCTCTGACACAGAGTGATTTCCATCTCTTTGGGCCATTGAAGAAGCACATGGGTGGAAGGCAATTCGCGACAGACGGTAAAATTCAGGAGCTTGACACTGATTTCTTCTATGCTGGGATAGATGCCTTGGTGCACCGTTGAAGCAAATGCTTAGATAAGTATAGAGACTATATGGAAAAATAATCTGCACCAAGGACATACTATTGATTATACATGTATGTATGAGTTGAATAAATTTACGCAATGAGAGGTCTCGTTACCTTATTTACTGAACCAACCTCGTACATTATAAACATTACATCATCAATCCACCATTGAAAAATGTAAAACCCTTCCTGGGCCCTACACCCTGCTCCAGTCACTCGCCCACTATCTGAAAAGTATGTTCCATTAGAGCCACAGACTCATCTTCCTCCATTTCCAAACTATACCTGATAGAACATGAATGCTCATAAGCAGATCTTACTAAAGAAGAAAGTGACTCCAGTAGTTGGTGTGTCTGCAGCCTTGGACACAAATGATTACTCTTTGCCACTCCAAACTCACTGGGAATCCAGGATTTAGCATTATCTTTGGTATCCTCTTATCTCAACCTCTTATCAGAGAAGGCACATTGACCAAACAGATGGTTGTCAAAGCTGTCGATCAGGGTATTTGACTGATGGATTAAAAATGGCAAAAGAAATGAATGCCAAGCTAGCCAGGTTCAGCAGTTCTATCTATTGCCATTTTAAAAGTATCAGTCAAAGCTGCCAATGATCAGCAGCTTTAATAAACCACTCCTTAGTAAATGTACTCCAAGGAGTCTATTCAATTGTTGGTCTGTAGGAATGGGCGCCTATCAGAGCTATTCAATTGTTACTCCGCTCAAATGCCCATTAGCCACGGCAGTCAAAAAATTTTCTCACAGCCTCCGGAGGTGCGAGAAAAAAAGGTGTTAAATAGTCCATAGCTTGGAAGTCCAAAGTGCCAAATCCCGGACGTTGGACACCCAATCAAGCTCTTTAGACGGGATTAGCTGTTAAGTCCTAATGGGCGTCTGATCAGAGCAACAATTGAAAAGCTCCAACAGATGCCCAACAGGGTTCGCACACAACAACTGAATCACCCCCAAAGTTTCTTCCCCCATAGCAGCAAAATCGTACCACCCTGTCCTTTTTACACCACAAAATGTTGTCGTTGGATCCTCTACCTTCTCCATCTATAAATATCTAGAAATACTGTGTTAGCTTATTCGCTACTATAGTAAAATACAATTGCTGCCATCTACCTTTCCATGTCTACTCAATCCTTAAAACTGAGCTAGTTATTTTTCAGCTTCTAAATCTGCTCTTTTCCAGACAAATCAATCACTGTGAGTAACATTTTAATCTCTTGTTCCCCATGCCTGTTGCTTAGGTTTCATTTTTGACTCAGCATTCACAGTAAGCTGCCTTCCATCTATAGTTACAAACATCTCTCACATTCATCCAT
This sequence comes from Pseudophryne corroboree, assembly GCF_028390025.1. NCBI lineage: Eukaryota > Metazoa > Chordata > Amphibia > Anura > Myobatrachidae > Pseudophryne > Pseudophryne corroboree. The sequence goes on from NC_086445.1 coordinate 266,180,791, forward strand.
TTCTCACACATGATACAACCAAAATATTTTTAACATGGGCTAATCATATCCCGGCTGAACTATTGCAACACTCGTCTCTGTGGTCTACCATAGAAAAGACTACATGCCAAATTGTTAGAAATTGTACAGATTCTACACAATTCCTTGCACTCCAAGTATTACTCCTCTGTATAAGTCTCTATGCTAGATCTCCAACACAAACAAAACACTGTTCCAAACCTTAGCCTTAAGGTGGGTACACACTGATAGATATATCTGCCGATCAATTGATCTGCAGATATATCTATGGTTGGATCGGGTAGTGTGCTGTGCATACACACTGCCTGATCCATCGGGGACAGACGTCATGGACTGGGCGGGAGTGTACACGCGGCCGCCCAGTTCAGCTGTCAATCACCGATGGCCGCCGCAGCATGTGTACAGGCGGCCGGCTGGTCGCCCGTACACACACAGCGATGCGCCAAGATATCGGTAGATACATTTGCCGTCAGCTGTGCTGCAGGGCCGACGCAATATGTCTGAACGACGGAGTTCACAGACATATCGACCGTGCACACTGGCCGACTGACCCGTGATACGGGTGGTCTTCAGGTTGCCGACTGTCGGGATCCCGACGCTGGAATCCCGACAGTTGTTCTCCCTCGTGGGGGTCCACGACCCCCCCTGGAGGGAGAATAAATGGCGTGGCGCGCGTAGCGCGCCCGTAAGGGGCTCATTTGCGCTCCCCAACGCTGTCGGTATGCTGGCGGTCGGGCTTCTGGCGCCGGTATGCTGGTCGCCGGGAGCCCGGCCGCCGGCATACCATACCACACCCCGTGATATATCGGCCAGTGTGTACCCACCTTTAGCCTAAAAAGCGCTTGGCAAAACCAAGCCCCCTTACATCTCTGCCCTAACATGAATGTAGTCTCCAACCTCTGATCTTCAGAGCCGACTCTCACTCATGCTGCAGTACAGCATGACACAATATGATGGCATTATTTGTATAATGTAATTAGATCATGAAAGGGTCTCTGTGACATATTACCTTACAGCTATTTTAGCTATTATATAACTAGCATAAGTCTTCTCTAGCATTTTCTGAAAGTGTGAAAGTAACCGATCTGAATTTTAGCTACAGTATATACTACAAATGAAAGTTTATTGAACATAGCATTGGCTACGGTCTATCCCTTAATATTGAACAAAACTTACATTTGCCTCATAGAAGCCCAATAGGTCTCATGTGAAATTGTTTGTGTAGATGTATGCGAGCGCCCATTATTTCTACTCGCACCTCCTGAAGTGGCAAGCAGAAATCCACGAAAAAAAGATTTATAGTAAGACTTACCATTGTTAAATCTTTCTGCGAGGTACACTGGATTCCACAGGGAATAACATCGGGGTGTAGAGTAGGATCTTGATCCGAGGCACCAATAGGCTAAAAGCTTTGGCTGTTCCCAAGATGCAATGCACTGCCTCCTCTCTATCCCCGCCTTCAGGCACTGGAGCTCAGTTTTGTTAACCAGTCCAATGCAGTAGCAGGTAAAAGACGACAGTAGTTAGTAGCCACATATAACCACATTCTCACGGCAGGAGAAGGTACCAGCGGCTAATGCAATACAAACCCAAAGAAGCCAAGTTGCGACAGGGTGGGCACCCTGTGGAATCCAGTGTACCTCGCAGAAAGATATTTAACAATGGTAAGTCTTACCATATATCTCCTTTTCTGCAGCGGGGTAACACTGGTATTCCACAGGGAATAACATCAGGGATGTCCTAAAGCAGTTCCTCATGAGGGGGGACGCACTGTAGCGGGCACAAGAACCCGGCGTCCAAAAGAAGCATCCTGGGATGTGGAAGTATCAAGGGCATAGAACCTGATGAACATGTTCACTGAGGACCAGGCAGCCGCCTTGCACAACTGTTCTAGGGACGCGCCACGGCGGGCCACCTAAGAAGGCCCAACAGACAGCGTAGAATAGGCCTTGATAATAGCAGGAGCCTGTACATAAGCTTATGAAATCACCATTCTAATCCATCTGGCCAAGGTCTGCTTATTTGAAGGCCAGCCACGTTTGTGAAAACCAAAAAGGACAAAAAGAGAATCAGATTTCCTAAGAGAGGTGGTTCTCTTCACATATATATGGAGAGCCCATACCACATCCAAAGACCATTCTTTGGAGGATAAACCAGGAGAGGCAAAGGCCCGGAACCACAATCTCTTGGTTAAGGTGGAAAGACGACACCACCTTAGGCAGATAACCTGGGCGAGTTCTAAGAACCGCACGGTCACGGTGAAAAATCAGAAAGGGTGACCGACAGGATAAGGCACCCAAGTCTGAAACCCTTCTAGCAGAGGCAATAGCCAACAAAAATAAAAGCTTAAGCGTAAGCCATTTAAGGCCCACAGACTCAAGAGGTTCACACGGAGACTCTTGTAGGGCATCCAGAACAACCAGCAAATCCCAAGGAGCCATAGGAGGAACATAGGGAGGATGAATCCGTAAAACACCCTGAGTTAAAGTATGAACGTCAGGCAAAGTCGCAATTTCTCTCTGAAACCATACCGACAAGGCTGAAATATGAACCTTGAGAGAGAGGCCAGACGAAGGCCTAAGTTCAGGACCTGTTGCAGAAAAGCCAAAAGTTTGGCAGTACTGAACTTGAATGCATCATAATTCTTAGCCGCACACCAGGTGAAGTAAGAATTCCAGACCCTATAGTAAATCCGAGCCGAAGCCGGTTTACAAGCTTTCAACATAGTTTGAACCACCGCCTCAGAAAAACCTTTGGCGCTCAAAACTGAAGCTTCAAGAGCTACGCCGTCAAAGCCAGTCGGGCCAGATCCTGGTAGACACAAGGGCCCTGAACGAGGAGGTCTGGGCGCTGCGGAAGTAGAAGAGGACGCTCTATCGAGAGACCCTGCAGGTCTGATCACCAATGCCGTCTGGGCCACGCTGGAGCGATTAGAAGTAGTAAACCTCCTTCTTGCTTGAACTTCCTTATTACCCTGGGCAGGAGTGACACGAGAGGGAACACATATGGCAGCCGAAAGTTCCATGGAATTGCCAGAGCGTCCACAAACGCTGCTTGAAGATCTCTTGTGCTTGCTCCGAAGACTGGAACCCTGTGATTGTTTCGAGACGCCATCAGGTCTACATCTGGTAGGCTCCGCTCGTCCACTAGGAGTTGAAAGACTTCCGGATGAAGGCTCCACTCTCCGGCATGTACGTCCTGACGACTGAGGAAGTCCGCTTCCCAGTTGAGGACCCCCGGAATGAACACCGCTGATATGGCTGTCAGATGGCGTTCCATCCATAGAAGAATCTTTGACACTTCCATCATTGCCATGCGGCTTCGAGTGCCGCCTTGATGATTTATGTACGCCACCGTGGTACTTAAAAAGGCCATTTCTGTACCAGAGGCAGGGCCAGGTTCAGAGCATTGAACCCTGCCCGCAACTCCAGAATGTTTAATCGTAAGGAGAGATTCCTCCGGCCCTGAAGAGAGTGTTGCTCCAATACCGCGCCCCAACCCCGCAGACTGGCATCAGTCGTTAGGAAGACCAAGTTAGAGATTCTGAAGGGACGACCCCTGCTCAATCGTTTGTCCTGGAGCCACCAGCTCAGAGACAGACGAACTTCCGGAGTCAAGGAAATCATGTGAGACCTGAACCGGTGAGGCAGGCCGTCCCACTTAGAAAGGATTAACCTCTGCAGAGGGCGAGAATGAAATTGAGCGTATTCTACCATGTCAGAAGCCGACACCATGAGGCCTAGTACTTGCATCGCCGAGTGTATCGATACACAAGGGCGAGAGAGGAAGCATTGTGTCCTGTCCTGAAGTTTCAGGACCTTCTCCGGAGACCAAAACAACCGTTGGTTGTATGTGTCGAGTAACATCCACAGGTGTACCATGCTCTGAGCAGAAATCCAGCAAGGATTTCTTACAGTTAATGAGCCGCCCGTGGGCCTGCAGGAATTGGACAGTCAGTTCCAGATGACGGAGGAGAGCCTCTGGGGAGTTCACCAGGATCAACAAGTCGTCCAGATACGGCAGGATCCTGATACACTGATGGCGTAGAAGGGCCGTCATGACCGCCATGACCTTGGTGAAGATTCGCAGAGCCATGGTCAGTCCAAAAGGCAAGGCCTGGAATTGATAATGTAGGTTGCCAATAGCAAACCGCAGATATTGCTGATGCGACATGGCAATAGGTATATGTAGGTAAGCATCCTAAATGTCAAGGGATACCATATAGTCCTTGGGCTCCAAGACCAGAACAATAGAGCAAAGAGTTTCCATACGGAATTTGGAAACCTTCACAAATTTGTTCAAAGACTTGAGGTTGTGAATGGGCCGTGAGGTTTCATTAGTTTTCGGAACTAGGAACAGCGCTGAATAGTACCCCCTGCCTCTCTGAGCCAGAGGTACCGGCACTATCACTCCTGTGTCCAGGACGGATTGTACCACCAAATAGAGTTTTTGCTTTTATCGGATCCGAAGGGATATTTGCAGAGCAAAACTGGCGAGAGGGACATTTCTTGAAAGAGATGGAGTATCCGTGAGTGGCGACTTCCTCACCCAGGTGTCTGAAGTGGTCTATAACCATACCTGGGCGAATTGCAGAAGTCGGCCTCCCACCGTGGGGCCCCCCAGGGGGAGGCCCGCCCCGTCATGCAGCAGGCTTGTCTGGTTTGGAAGCAGGCTGACAAGCAGCTCAGGAACGTTAAGGTTTGGGCTTAGAGGTTTTGGAAGTGCGAGCCTGTTTCGGGTACGCCTGACCCTCTGCTTTACTTGGAGGACGAAATAACGAAAGGTGGTACTTTTAGCTTTCGGAGCCAAAGGATTAGTACTAGGCAAACATGTCGTTTTAGCAGACACTAAGTCAGCAACAATCTTGTTCAGATCTTCCCCAAAAAGGATGTTTTCCTTAAAAGGGATCACCTCCAAGGTCTTTTTAGAGTCGAGATCAACAGACCAGGACCGCAACTCCAGAATCCGGCGAGCCAGAATGGACGTAGTAGGCGCTTTGGCTGCCAGCACACCGGCATCAGAGGCCGCCTCCTGTATGTAATGAGAGGCTGTGGTAATATATGAAAGACACTGTCTAGCATTTTCAGAAAAATTAGAAGGTAGCTCCGCTTCAACTTCTTGAACCCAGGCTTCAATAGCTTTTGCAGCCCATGAAGCCGCTATGGTAGGTCTAGGCACAGCACCTGCAAGAGTGTAAATAGACTTCAAGCAACACGCTTATCCGTCAGTTCCTTCAGAGAGGCGACGGTAGCGACAGGCAGAGTAGAAGACACCACCAAACGTGCAACATGCGAGTCCACCGGAGGAGAGTTTGAGAGTTTCCCAATTTTTACTCAACTCTGCAGCGAGGGGATAACGAGCTAACATCTTTTTAGACAGGTAGAATTTATTTCCTGGAGACTCCCAGGATTCCTGACGTATGTCAACTAAATGGTCAGAATGTGGCAAAACTAATTTAGTATCCTTCTGACGTTTGAACTTATCAGGTTTCTTAGACGTATCTGGAGGTTCAGTTTCATCATCGATCTGAAGAATCAGTTTGATAGCCTCCAAGAGATCAGGAACATCAACCTGTGTTGTAGATTCCCCATCAGAATCATTTGCATCAGTGTCTGATGGTTCAGTATATACGCCATCTTCATCGGATGAAGTGTCTGAAAACATACATGGATTGTGAGGAAGAAATGGCCAGCTTAGATGACCCTTTGATACTTAAGTGTCCTGTAAATGCACAACGCTGATGAGGCAGGTGGCTTTACAGAGGAGACCGTGCCCAGCAGGCCCAGAATCAGCGCAGCTCTGTGTAACGGCGCCCAAACGCTGACAGGGAGTGAGGGAGAGAGATGCAGCTCCAGGGAGGGAACATCTGCTGTAGATGGTACCTGGCTGGGGGAGGGGCTACAGGTCAGAGCCTTATCCCCTCTGCTGGACTTCACCACCAGGTACTATGGAGCCTGTAATAAACGGATTTTAGTAAATCCGACCTGTGCTCCTTGCCCTGGTGGATATAGTGGGGTCCCTGCACGGCCACAGTGTCCACGCCAGCAGCACGGTCCGTCTCCGGAGACCGCGACCGGATCGCGATTTCGGCAGGTCCCGCCTGTGGGACCCTATTCCCTCCTATCGTGCGGCCACACGATCCTGGAGAGCAGTGGTGGTATGTGTGCCTGATGAGACCGGAGCGCCTCCGCTGTAAGTACCCGGCAACCAGGGTGTGGGAGTATACAGCGCCGCTGGGGGAGGTGAGGGAGCCGCAGCACGATATGTCAGTATGACATATAGCACCAAGTGCCTATGCTGCAGCCCTTGAAGTCTTCTTTCATGTCAGAAAAGCTCTTTTCAGGGCTTTCTAGCGCAGCCCTCCCTGTTAGCTGCCTGCACTGCAGGCACCAACTTACAAACTGAGCTCCAGTGACTGGAGGCGGGGATATAGAGGAGACTGTGCAGTGCATCTTGAGAACAGTCAAAGCTTTAGCCTGTTGGTGCCTCAGATCAAGAGCCAACTGTACACCCCGATGTTATTCCCTGTGGAATACCAGTGTACCCCACTGCAGAAAGTCAGGCTTTTGGTGCCCAAACGCAGCACACCCAGTACTCTGCATGGGTTTAGCAGCTTTTCGCATCTAAACCCGATGCATTCGGGTGCAACATGAGTAATAAGTAATGGCAACCCAGTAACTTCTGCATACTAGAACAAACGATTGACTATAGCCATGTCACTTTAGATAGGAGACTGGGCGCAAAAAACAACTGAATTCCCCCTATGGAGTCAATCCAGTACTAATTTGTAAAGGGTAGGAAATGCCATGGCGCTTAAACTTGCACCTCTTGTGGCTTGATTTCTGCCCAAAATTGTCCGAGCTGCCATACAGTGCAGCTGTGAGAAACTCACACACAATTGGACTGACACCTATGGGGGGGGGGGGGATTAAATTGTTCTAGGCACCTAATTTTCCCATCTAAACTGGACTTTTTAGACACCCAAACAATTGCCACTATTCAATTGCTGTATGTGCGTACATGAAAATCACGCCCAAACAGTCCGGGTTTAGCTGCCTAAAAATGCTACTCATGCTTTGGGCGTAAACTACCATTTGGATGCCCAAAATGCAGCGTTAGCACACGTTTTTTTTTTCATTCCTCAGGAGCCTACAAGTAAATTGTCCTCTCTGGCTGCTGGACGCCCAAACGGCAGAACCAGTGCCAGCTCTAGAAAGGGCATATTACTGTGTGCTGTGGTGAGGGAGTATAACTTGGTATATTACTGTGTGCTGGGGTGGGAGGGAGGTATAAAGTGGCATATTACTGTGTGCTGGGGAGGAGGGGGGTTAGGTGGCATATTAATGTGTGCTGGGGTGGGGGGTATAAAGTGGCATATTAATGTGTGTCGGGGTGGGGGGGGGGGGATAAAGTGGCATATTAATGTGTGTTCAGGTGGGGGTGGGGTGGATAAAGTGGCATATAATGTAGTCATTGGGGGGATGCAGATGAAACAAAATCCCTGATAGGCAAAGGCTTATCAGGGCTAATTGAATAGACCCCTGGAGACACAATCACCTACGATCAATGGCCGTGGGTAATAGGATACTGCCATATGTTGTGTAAAGTTCACTAGGAGTGACAGATTTTACTTATGGGCTACAGGGCTGCATCCCCACAGTAAAATCTGCCACCTGCAGAGACTGCCATAGGAAGCACACCCTGTTAATCACAGCCAGACAGGCAGTCCAAGGGGGAAGTGCTTTCTCACCATGGCTATAATGCTAGTCGCACAGGTTATAGATTTACAGAGTGACCCCCATTTTTGTTATCCAATTCACGTTAGTGTTGTTCCAAAGTATTTGAGGGGTGCTACCACAGGCACAGTAAATATGCAACAAAAGAAAAGGGAAAGGGTTCGAAATGCCCTATGGTGGTGCACACAATTTTATATAAAATATAACTTTTATTATGATATGTATTAAAACCAACGAATATTAAGAAAAAATAGAGAATGGTGTAAATAGGTAGAAAATAGTGATTAAAAATGAAAATGCTGCGCACTGGATGTCACCGGATTGGCTTATATCTTGCTATCGAAATTTATAGATAGTTGAAAGTTTCCAAAATTTTTCCAAATCCCTCCCAGGATTGTAAATATAGGATTATTCAGGCAGGATTACCCGATGTCATCATATCTGATGTAGTAATGATATAGTTATAATAACTGGCTGTGTGTAGTGCTGAGATAATATACAATAAAGTGATCAAACAAAGATATGTGTTATATATTCACTTATTTCTCAGAGTAATGTACAGACTCTATTTATAAGATCTCAGTAGCACCTGTGTGTTTCTCTAAGTTTCATGAGCCATATTGTGTCCACTGAAATGGCAACATACGAGCATAAGGAAACAAATGTGTCCACTTAAAGAGAAACGGCTGTTGTTAATTCAAAGATTAGGCTCTGATAATATCAAGCTTTTGAATTGCCACAAATAATAAACACCGTTGTCCCAGTTGTAATGTAGTATCATTGAGTTAAACAAATGATACTGGCAGTGAAATAACCAGTAATCCCTTACCAGGGATCTTGTCTAGGTGTGAGTTAATAAACTGATTTATACATAGTTCATTTCTATATTTTACTGAACCGAAAAAATTTATATATAGTATTATTTAAATCTCACACCTGGGGTCTGGACATATTAGGCACCCTATGATTCCTTATTACTCAGAAAGGTTTCACACATTCAGTGTTATTTTGTTATTTAATAGTTGCTGAGATATATATATATATATATATATATATATATATATATATAGATATAGAGAGAGAGAGAGAGAGAGAGAGAGAGAGAAAGAGAGAGAGAGAGAGAGACTGATAGTGGACATATTCAGGCTTTATTGTGCAGCCTTATAGATGTTTTTTAATATAATTCATTGATACGGGCTCATACGTCTATTAGATGTCATTTAATGTCTGATGCTGTGCGTTTATTCAGCTTTATTATACAGCCTTATAGACATTTATTTGATACCGTTCACTATGCCCAGTGTATTTTTTGCACAGTGAGATATTTAACATCTAGTTCCACTACTTCTTTCCTATAATCCCTGACGACTTGCAGGGGTTAAAGTACACGACCAGATGCTTTCTAGTCTAGACACGTATGTAAATTAATCAGGTACTGTACATCTCGAGGCTTTAATAAATAGCCTTGTGAACACTGTTTGATACAATTCTCCACACTCAGCACTCTCACATACACAGTATAACATCTAATTATTTCCTCCTATATTTCCCGCAGCTCGCCGGGGTTAGAGCACTTTCAACTGAGATAACTATCCTATTCTAGCTGGATATACATGGTCCGGTGACTACCTAACGTGCGCAGCTAGCCTGACGCACGCTTCGCTGTTCACTTCATCAGAGGCAGAACCAGATTGTTTCCTGGTTCACCCTTAAATACCGGCAATTGCCGTGGTCCGCCAATGGGATTAACTGTTTCAAAATTACCCATAGCATGTTGCCACCTCATCTGCTGACACTCCGATCACGTGATCGGCCCTCACTGGGTTTTCCCGTGACATCATCTCAGGTAGTCTCAGTCGATCTCAAGTCTGATAGACTAGATTCAGACTGGACTATCCAAATACCTATCTGTAATAGAAACCTCCGTCTTAATGTTTGCATGTAATTAGTATATCTGTTAGGCACTGAAATTCTTCATGTTAATAGTCTATATCAAACATTTATTTTTATCATTATCTTGATCTTATATTCGTTACCTCTATACATGGACCGAACTTATTAATAAATCTATAATTAGATATTTGTCATATTTATTCTTCATTAATACTTATCTTATAAATATTTGGTCTCATATTGGCAAACCATATATAAACCAAATTAATGAACCAATAATCGGATATTTTTCAAATTTTTTTTTATATAAAATCCAGACACTTCTCTATGTTTTTATAATATAATTAATAAAACACAAAAATAATTGAATGATTGAGTCAGGATCTGTTCAGGAACAAATTCATCAAGTGAATGAATATGTATATCCAACGTTATATTTAAATTAATCATAACGTGAACAGAAATATACAAATATACCCGGGATATTGAATAGGTATAATTATTTATGAAATATGATAATTCCCTAATGATATCAGTGGAGTCAGAAAACAACCTTCCATACTCATGGCTCCATGGGTTAAATTATGAAATCAAAATACACTTGAAGTAATCGTTTCATATATGATTGTTTTTATATAGTTATATAGTACCCTAATTATATAGGGAGTAATACCCTTGGACTAAGGTAAATTAAATTAAAACAATCCACAGGATATCCAAAAAGGGGGGAGGGGGGGGGGAATGCGAATGTGAAGTGATGAACAGGAAGTGGTTGGTAGGAAGATCATTATTATTGGATCATATAGATCTCTAAGAAAGAACCATATACATTTTAGTTTAATATTATTTATTTATTTCTTCCCGTCAAGATGTGTGAATAAGTAGTTAATAAGAAATATGTGATTCATGAAATGAGATAAAAATATAAAGTGAGTGTTCCCTGATAAGGGACAAATCGTGGATCCTGAAAAATATGAATAGTGTACAGAATTGATCTCTCATATCTCTAGAGAAATTCTTTCCCTTCAAAATGAGAGTAACAGTGAGAAGTGTAATCGTATGTAACAACCTTGTCAGTCCAAATTCGTGTATATGATCTAAGGTGAAATAAAACATAACAGTGATGGTGAATACAACACACTAAAGTGAGGTGAAAAACAAAAAAATAAGATTTTACTCACCGGTAAATCTATTTCTCGTAGTCCGTAGTGGATGCTGGGAACTCCGTAAGGACCATGGGGAATAGCGGCTCCGCAGGAGACTGGGCACAACTAAAGAAAGCTTTAGGTCACCTGGTGTGCACTGGCTCCTCCCACTATGACCCTCATCCAAGCCTCAGTTAGGACACTGTGCCCGGACGAGCTGACATAATAAGGAAGGATTTTGAATCCCGGGTAAGACTCATACCAGCCACACCAATCACACCGTATAACTCGTGATACTATACCCAGTTAACAGTATGAATATAACTGAGCCTCTGAACAGATGGCTCAACAATAACCCTTTAGTTAGGCAATAACTATATACAAGTATTGCAGACAATCCGCACTTGGGATGGGCGCCCAGCATCCACTACGGACTACGAGAAATAGATTTACCGGTGAGTAAAATCTTATTTTCTCTAACGTCCTAGTGGATGCTGGGAACTCCGTAAGGACCATGGGGATTATACCAAAGCTCCCAAACGGGCGGGAGAGTGCGGATGACTCTGCAGCACCGAATGAGAGAACTCCAGGTCCTCCTCAGCCAGGGTATCAATTTTGTAGAATTTAGCAAACGTGTTTGCCCCCGACCAAGTTGCAGCTCGGCAAAGTTGGAAAGCCGAGACCCCTCGGGCAGCTGCCCAAGATGAGCCCACCTTCCTTGTGGAATGGGCTTTTACAGATTTTGGCTGCGGTAGTCCAGCCGCAGAATGCGCCAGCTGAATTGTGCTACAAATCCAGCGAGCAATAGACTGCTTAGAAGCAGGAGCACCCAGCCTGTTGGGTGCATACAGGATAAATAGCGAGTCAGTTCTCCTGACTCTAGTCGTCCTGGAAACATAATTTTTTAAGGCCCTGACTACGTCCAGTAACTTGGAATCCTCCAAGTCCCTAGTAGCCGCAGGCACTACAATAGGTTGGTTCAAGTGAAAAGCTGATACCACCTTAGGGAGAAACTGGGGACGAGTCCTCAATTCTGCCCTATCCATATGGAAAATCAGATAAGGACTTTTATATGACAAAGCCGCCAATTCTGATACACGCCTGGCCGAAGCCAAGGCCAATAACATGACCACTTTCCGCGTGAGATATTTTAGATCCACGGTTTTTAGTGGCTCACACCAATGTGATTTTAAGAAACTCAACACCACGTTGAGAACCCAAAGTGCCACTGGAGGCACAACCGGGGGCTGAATATGCAGCACTCATTTTACAATGTCTGAACTTCAGGTACTGAAGCTAGTTCTTTCTGGAAGAAAATCGACAGAGCCGAGATCTGTACCTTAATGGAGCCTAATTTTAGGCCCATAGACACTCCTGCTTGTAGGAAATGCAGAAATCGACCTAGTTGAAATTCCTCTGTTGGGGCCTTTTTTGGCCTCACACCAAGCAACATATTTTCGCCATATGCGGTGATAATGTTTTGCAGTTACATCTTTCCTGGCTTGAATCAGCGTAGGAATGACTTCCTCCGGAATGCCCTTTTCCTTTAGGATCCGGCATTCAACCGCCATGCCGTCAAAACGTAGCCGCGGTAAGTCTTGGAACAGACAGGGCCCCTGCTGCCGCAGGTCCTGTCTGAGCGGCAGAGGCCATGGGTCCTCTGATATAATTTCTTGAAGTTCTGGGTACCAAGCTCTTCTTGGCCAATCCGGAACCACGAGTATCGTTCTTACTCCTCGCCTTCCTATTATTCTCAGTATGAGAGGCAGAGGGGGGAACACATAAACCGACTGGTACACCCACGGTGTTACCAGAGCGTCCACAGCTATCGCCTGAGGGTCCCTTGACCTGGCGCAATATCTTTTATAGCTTTTTGTTGAGGCGGGACGCCATCATGTCCACCTGTGGCCTTTCCCAATGGTGTACAATCCTTTGGAAGACTGCTGGATGAAATCCCCACTCTCCCGGGTGGAAGTCGTGTCTGCTGAGAAGATCTTCTTCCCAGTCGTCCACTCCGGGAATGAACACTGCTGACAGTGTTAACACATGATTTTCCGCCCATCGGAGAATCCTTGTGGCTTCTGCCATCGCCATCCTGCTTCTTGTGCCGCCCCGTTGGTTTACATTGGCGACTGCCGTGATGTTGTCTGATTGGATCAGTACCGGCTGGTTTTGAAGCAGAGGCCTTGCCTGACTCAGGGCATTGTAAATGGCCCTCAGTTCCAGAATATTTATGTGTAGGGAAGTCACCTGACTTGACCAAAGTCTCTGGAAGTTTCTTCCCTGTGTGACTGCCCCCCAGCCTCAAAGGCTGGCATCCATGGTCACTAGGACCTAGTCCTGTACTAGAGATGACAGCTCCTTGGCTGTTCCTCCGGGAGAAACATTTATTTCTGTTCTGTGTCCAGAACCATCCCCAGGAACAGACTTGTCGTAGGAACCAGCTGTGACTTTGGACTGTTTAGAATCCAACCGTGCTGTTGTAGCACTTTCCAAAATAGTGCTACCCCGACTAGCAACTGCTCCTTGGACCTTGCCCTTATAAGGAGATTGTCCAAGTACGGGATAATTAAAACTCCCTTTTTTCGAAGGAGTATCATCATTTCGGCCATTACCTTGGTAAACACCCTCGGTGCCATGTACAGTCCAAACGGCAGTGTCTGGACTTGGTAATGGTAATCCTGTACCACAAATCTGAGGTACTCCTGGCGAGGATGGTAAATGGGGACATGCAGGTAAGCATCCTTGATGTCCCGGGATCCCATGTAATCCCCCTCGTCCAGGCTTGCCATAACCGCCCTGAGCGATTCCATCTTGAACTTGAATTTTTTTTATGTATGTGTTCAAGGATTTTAAATATAAAATGGGTCACACCGAACCATGCGGTTTCGGTACCCCAAACCGTGTGGAATAGTAACCCCGTCCTTGTTGAAGTAGGGGCACCTTGAGTATTACCTGCTGGGAATACAGCTTATTAATTGCCTCTAACGCAGCCTCCCTGCCTGAGGGAGTTGTCGGCAAGGCATATTTGAGGAAACGGCGGGGGGAAGACATCTCGAATTCCAGCTCGTACCCCTGAAATACTACTTGAATGAAACAGGGATCCACCTGTGAGCGAGCCCACTGATCGCTGAAATTTTTGAGGCGGCCCCCCACCGTACCTGGCTACACCTGTGGAGCCCCCGCGTCATGCTGTGGACTCAGAGGAAGCGAGAGAAGAATTTTGATTCTGGGAACAGGCTGACTGGTGCAGCTTTTTCCCTCTTCCCATGTCTCTGTACAGAAAGGAAGCGCCTTTGACCCGCTTGCTTTTCTGAAGCCGAAAGGACTGTACCTGATAATACAGTGCTTTCTTAGTCTGTGAGGAAACCTGAGGTAAAAATATTTCTTCCCAGCTGTTGCTGTGGATACGAGGTCCCAGAGACCATCCCCAAATAATTTCTCACCCTTATAAGGCATAATCTCTATGCGCCTTTTAAAGTCAGCATCACCTGTCCAGTGACAGGTCTCTAATACCCTCCTGACAGAATGGACATTACATTCATTTTGGATGCCAGCCGGCAAAATATCCCTCTGTGCATCCCTCATATATAAGACGACGTCTTCAATATGTTCTTATGTTTGACAGGGTCACCGACCACGCTGCAGCAGCACGATCTGCAGGTCTCAGTCTAGTACCTGAGTGTGTAAATACAGACTTCAGGATAGCCTCCTGCTTTTTATCAACAGGTACCTTCAAAGTGGCCGTTCCTAAAACGGCAGTGCCACCTTTTTTGACAACCGTGTGAGCGCCTTATCCACCCTAGGGGATATCTCCCAGCGTAACTTATCCTCTGGCGGGAAAGGGTACGCCATCAGTAACTTTTTAGAAATTACCAGTTTCTTATCGGGGGGAACCCACGCTTTTCACACACTTCATTCATTCATCTGATGGGGGAACAAAACACTGCCTGCTTTTTCTCCCCAACATAAAAACCCATTTTTTTATTGCCGGGATCAAGTCACGGATGTTCCTAGTGGATTGTGTATATGTCTCAACCTTGTCGACACTGGAGTCAGACTCCGTGTCGACATCTGTGTCTGCCATCTGAGTGAGCGGGCGTTTTTGAGCCCCTGATGGCCTTTGAGACGCCTGGGCAGGCGCGGACTGAGAAGCCGGCTGTCCCACAGCTGTTACGTCATCCACCCTTTTATGTAAGGAGTTGACACTGTCGGTTAATACCTTTCACCTAACCATCCACTCTGGTGTCGGCCCCACAGGAGGCGACATCACATTTATCGACATCTGCTCCGTCACCATATAAGCCTCCTCATTAAACATGTCGACACAGCCGTACCGACACAGCGCACACACACAGGGAATGCTCTGACTGAGGACAGGACCCCACAAAGCCCTTTGGGGAGACAGAGAGAGAGTATGCCAGCACACACCAGAGCGCTATATAATATGGGGATTAACACTATAACTGAGTGAAATTTCCCCAATAGCTGCTTGTATATATAATATTGCGCCTAAATTTAGTGCCCCCCCCCCCCTCTTTTTAACCCTTTGAGCCTGAAAACTACAGGGGAGAGCCTGGGGAGCTTTCTTCCAGTTGCACTGTGAAGAGAAAATGGCGCCAGTGTGTCTGAGGGAGATAGCTCCGCACCTTTATCGCGGACTTATCTCCCGCTTTTTTCTGGATTCTGGCAGGGGTATTTACCACATATATAGCCTCTGGGGCTATATATTGTGGTATTTTTGCCAGCCAAGGTGTTTTTATTGCTGCTCAGGGCGCCCCCCCCCCCCAAGCGCCCTGCACCCTCAGTGACAGGAGTGTGAAGTGTGTATGAGGAGCAATGGCGCACAGCTGCAGTGCTGTGCGCTACCTTGGTGAAGACTGATGTCTTCTGCCGCCGATTTTCCGGACCTCTTCTTGCTTCTGGCTCTGTAAGGGGGACGGCGGCGCGGCTCCGGGACCGAACACCAAGGACTGGGCCTGCGGTCGATCCCTCTGGAGCTAATGGTGTCCAGTAGCCTAAGAAGCCCAATCCGGCTGCAAGCAGGCGAGTTCGCTTCTTCTCCCCTTAGTCCCTCGCTGCAGTGAGCCTGTTGCCAGCAGGTCTCACTGAAAATAAAAAACCTAATTCTATACTTTCTTTCTAGAAGCTCAGGAGAGCCCCTAGTGTGCATCCAACCTCGGCCGGGCACAAAATCTAACTGAGGCTTGGAGGAGGGTCATAGTGGGAGGAGCCAGTGCACACCAGGTGACCTAAAGCTTTCTTTAGTTGTGCCCAGTCTCATGCGGAGCCGCTATTCCCCATGGTCCTTACGGAGTTCCCAGCATCCACTAGGACGTCAGAGAAATAAGATTGATTACAGATACTATTGATCTCTTTTTTTTAAATCCTCCAAGTGTATTTATTTTCACATCATCCTTGGTGTATATAAATTATATGCAAAATGCGAGAGAGAGATCCTGAGTATAGATTAAAAATATATATTTAAAGTCCATTACTAATAATGTATAGGCCTGAAAGCATATGATCAAAGTCATCTTAGATGTATAATGGTTGTGTATAGGCTATTAAACAGTTCCTGAATCATAGAAAAGATGTATAATTATTCTCTTCATTTAGTCCTATTGGTGTCAGGGTATCCATTAGGAAACTCAAACTAGTTTCTTGTTTGAGGAGCTCCCGATCTATGTCTCCTCCTCTAATGTTCAAGGTGATTTTCTTCATTCCAAAAGCTGTCAGCCCTCTAGAAATGCCTTGGTGATATCTTCGGAAATGACGAGCCACTGGTGTTAGTGTCTTCATCAGTTCTTTATCCCTTTTCGCATTTCTTATACTTCCCAGGTGTTCAAGTAGTCTTTTCTTCAGAGGTCTTTTGGTTTTCCCTATATAATTTTTATTACATGGGCATCTCAAGTTGTATACCACAGCAGAGGTTTCACAGTTAATGTATTCTCCGATTGGCCAGACCCTGTTAAATTTATCAGTGTATTCCGTTGTATTAACCATAATGGAACAGGCTTTGCATGAGCCGCATTTGCTAGATCCTTTTTTATTATACAATGATTTTTTAACGGTTTCCAGATGGCTTTGGACTAATATGTCCCTAAGATTTTTAGACCTCCTCCAATTAACCGCAATGTCCTCCCCCAGAATGGTTTCCAAATCAGGGTCAGTACGGAGAATTTCGTAGTGTTTCTGTAGAATCCCCCGGACATCCTGCCACTCCTGGCAGAATGTGCCGATAAATCTAACTTTCTCCTCTTCCTTCTTTTTGATCTTGGGTATAAGTAGCTGATCCCTAGTGTATGTTTTGGTTTCCTGATAGGCCTGTTTGGTTGATCTCCTACTATATCCACGGGATCTGAGTCTGTCGCCCAACTGCTGAGCCCTCAGTTGGAAGGTGTCCTTTTCAGAGCAATTCCTCTTCATACGTAAGAACTCCCCTTTCGGTAGTCCTTTAATCACCGACGGGTGGTGGGAGCTCTCATGATGTAGTATACGGTTTGTTGCGGTTTTCTTACGAAATAGATCTGAGGAAATGTGGCCATCCTCTTCTAGGGTCAGTGTAACATCAAGATAAAATTGTGTGCACCACCATAGGGCATTTCGAACCCTTTCCCTTTTCTTTTCTCTCTCACCATGGGACTGTCAGTCCGGACTTGTTATGTTCCTAATTTTATTTTTAGGTCAAGTACACTTTTTCCACTGCCTGCCACCCGCTGCTTTCCGCAGCCGTCGTCTCTCTCTCCTGTCACCCACTCTCTCATCCTCTCCCCGTCACCCCTCTCTCCTGTCACCCACCCCTCTACTCATCACCTCTCTTTCTCCTGTCAAACTCTCACTGTCACCCACGGATTCTCACCCTTTCCCCATCACCTCTCTCTCCCGTAACCCACTGACTCTCACCATCTCTGCATCATTCTTTTTTTTCACCCTCTACCTCTCATTGTCACATTCCGCCTCTCACTGTTACCCACAGCCTCTCCCTAGCTTCACTCTGCCCGTCTCACACTCTCTCTCCCTGCAGTTACTATGTCACCCACTGACTCTCCTGTTACCCACTGACTCTCACCCTCTACAAGTCACCCTCTCTCCTGCCATACTCTGTCGCCAACTGACTCTCACCCTTTCCCTGTCATTCTCTCACTCTTTTCACATTTCAAACTATGAAACATTGTACAGAAACATGTCAAAAGGACAAACAGATGTGTCCTCTCTCAGCTTGAAGGCTAATCGTGGCAAATGACACTTGTTTGCCACGATAAGCTTGCATGCGGGTATGCGTAGGTGGGCATGCACCCGCAATCCATACGATCGCATGGTGTGTGCACTCCCACGAACCGGATGCAGCTAGTCGCAAGCACGATATGGCTGCTTGTGAGTAGGATGAGAGCGGCTATATCTATTTGTAGGAGGGTGCAAAATGTAGAGTTTGCAGGAGGGCACCGAACACCCTGGCACCAGCCCTGGACAGAACAATTGAACTGCTGCCATTGGACATCATCTAGTGGCAGCTGTGAATAAAACAACTGACTCAAACATTTCTGTGAAAAGTCCACTAGAATTCAAAGTAAACTAAACAAAACATTTTACTTAAACAAGATCACATGCCTCTAGTTGCTCATACCCCTTTCAGACTGCCAGCTATGAACCTATGTGTTCATGTGCAGTCTGAAAGGTGCCAGGGGTAAAATACCGGGTTGAGTGACCCTGTATTTCAACCCGGCTCGCTGTGCGGTGTGAATGGGAGCCAGGTTGATAAGACCCATTTCCCGTTCACTGTGTGTGTACATACGCTTGGGGATCATGTGATGAATATGCCGGGTTGCAGACAGTGGCAGCCGAGGCGAGTCGCACTCTGGGAGCTACCGTGTCAGGCTCCCGAGTGCGACCCACCTCACACGGTGTGAAAGGGGTACAAGTCTGGCACTAGAGTGTAAAAAGTACAATATGTGGAATGTGCACACTATTTAAAGATTGTCCAGACTGGACTGAGAGAGAGATCTGCATAAGAAGACACATTTATAAGATATTGTCAAAGAGCTTCAAATCCAACATTTCATAAGAATTCAGATTTGATGATGCGTAAAAATCAACATATTAAAACATTAAATCCATGAAAATTAAATATTTCCTCTACACTTCTGTGGGGGTTGGGGTCGTTTGACAGTCAGTTGGGATCCTGGCGGTCAGCATACACATGCCAAGATCCCGGCCGCTATGATGCGGGCAGGGGGGCGAGCGCAAAGAAGACCCTTGCGTGCTCTATTCCCCCTCTATGGATGTCATATCGGGGGTGAAGAGGGGTGATGGGGAATTAAATACACAGAACCTCGCTCACTGACCTGCCAGGATAAAATGTTCCCTAAACAATGTCTGTGGGTTTCTTATTTGTATTTTATTGGCTCAGCCCTGACACTTTGCTGTGAAACAAGTGTCGGAGCCAATTCCAGTGTAATAACATTGGTCACTACGAAGTCTAAAGGCCACTACTCACTACTTATTCTTCTAGATCTATCTGCTGCATTTGACACTGTAGACCACTCTCTTCTCATACAGACACTACAATCCTTAGGTCTTAAAGACACAGTCCTTTCTTGGTTCCTATCCTACTCCTCTAAATCGCTCCTTCAGTGTTCGCTTCTCTGAATCTACCTCCTCTTCGCTACCTCTTTCAGTTGGAGTACCGCAGGGCTCAGTCTTGGGTCCTCTGCTTTTCTCTATCTATACCTCATCTCTTGGTAAACTAATCCGCTCCTTTGGTTTTCAGTATCATCTGTACACAGATGATACTCAAATCTACCTAGTGTTCACTCTAGGAGTGAAATGGGGCAGGGCGCCGGAGCCCGGGGGCACATGTGCGCGCGCGCGGCGAAGCGGCGCGTGCGCCCGAAATGGGGGGCGCGGTCACGCAAATTAGGGGGCGTGGCCATGCCTCCGTCATTTTAGGGGGCGGTGCGGCCCACAGACGCTACTATAGAGAGCGTCTGTGGCCGGCGACGTCACTGTTGGGGGCGTGCCCAGCACCTCCGTCGGTGCTGGGCTTCCCCCAGCCCTCTCCCAATGCGTGAATGGATGCCGCGCGTATGCGCACGGCATCTATACACGCCGGGAGGGCAGGGAGCGGGCGGCTGTTCTAGCAGGGCGCCGCAAAAGGGGCAGGGTGGGTTTTGCCTGTTAAAAAACGGGCAGGGCGCGGCGCCCTGCTAAAACAGCCTAGAGTGAACACTATCTACCTATCCTCCCCTGACTTGTCCCTATCTGTACTGGACCGTGTCACTGAATGCCTTTCTGCCATTTCATCCTGGATGACATCTCGCCACCTCAAACTGAATATTTCAAAGACAGAGTTAATTTTATTTCCACCGGCCAATAGTAGGTACCAACCTGATATCTCTATCACTGTTGAAAACTCGACAATCTACCCTACCCCACAAGCTCGCTGCCTAGGTGTCATCCTTGACTCTGATCGGTCCTTTGTTCCCCACATTCAATCCGTCTCAAGATCATGTTACATGCATCTAAAAATAGGATTTTAATACCTACCGGTAAATCCTTTTCTCTTAACCCGTAGAGGATGCTGGGGATGCTTCAAGAACCATGGGGTATAGACGGGATCCGCAGGAGACATGGGCACACTATAAGACTTTGAATGAGTGTGAACTGGCTCCTTCCTCTATGCCCCTCCCCCAGACCACAGTCATAGGAACTGTGCCCAGGGAGACGGACATTTCGAGGAAAGTATTTATTTATCTACTTTAAACTAAGGTGAGATACATACCAGCTCACACCACTAACACGCCGTACAACATGGCATTCAGCAAAAACGCATGCAACGGCATGACCAACAACAGTCACAGAGTGACCAAACTCAACGCAACATGAGCGTAACTATAGCAAACTGCAGACACAGCCCGCACTGTGACGGGCGCCCAGCATCCTCTACGGACTAAGAGAAAAGGATTTACCGGTAGGTATTAAAATCCTATTTTCTCATACGTCCTAGAGGATGCTGGGGATGCTTCAAGAACCATGGGGTTTATACCAAAGCTTTAGAACGGGCGGGAGAGTGTGGATGACTCTGCAGCACCGATTGACCAAACAAGAGGTCCTCCTCAGCCAGGGTATCAAACTTGTAAAACTTTGCAAAGGTGTTTGAACCCGACCAAGTAGCAGCTCGGCAAAGTTGTAACGCCGAGACTCCCCGGGCAGCCGCCCAGGATGAGCCCACCTTTCTGGTAGAATGGGCTTTCACCGATTTCGGTAACGGCAATCCTGCCGTAGAATGAGCCTGCTGAATCGTATTACAAATCCAGCGCGCAATAGTCTGCTTAGAAGCAGGAGCCCCAATCTTGTTGGGAGCCCACAGGCCAAACAGAGCCTCTGTTTTCCTAATCTGCGCCGTTCTGGCGACATAGATCTTCAAAGCTCTGACCACATCGAGAGACTTAGACTCCGCCAAGGCGTCAGTAGCCACTGGCACCACAATTGGCTGGTTAACATGAAATGATGAAATCACTTTTGGCAGAAATTACTGACGAGTTCTCAACTCCGCTCTATCAGCATGGAAAATCAAATAGGGGCTTTTGTGAGATAAAGACGCCAACTCAGATACTCGCCTTGCAGACGCCAAGGCCAACAACATGACCACCTTCCAAGTAAGGAATTTTAACTCAACCTTGCGCAAAGGTTCAAACCAGTGTGATTGCAAGAATTGAAACACCACATTAAGGGCCCATGGTGCCACTGGGGGAACAAAGGGAGGTTGGATGTGCAGCACGCCTTTTACGAAGGTCTGAACTTCTGGAAGGGAGGCCAATTCTTTTTGAAAAAAGATCGATAAGGCCGAAATCTGTACCTTAATAGAGCCTAACTTTAAGCCCGCATCCACACCTGCTTGTAGGAAATGGAGCAACCGCCCCAGGTGAAATTCTTCAGTAGGAGCCTTCTTGGATTCACACCAAGACACATATTTTCTCCAAATACGGTGGTAAATGCTTTGCCGTTACTTCTTTTCTATCCTGAAGAAGTGTAAAAATGATTTCACTGGGAATACCCTTTCGGGCTAGGATTTGGCGTTCAACCGCCACGCCGTCAAACGCAGCCGCGGTAAGTCCTGATACACGCACGGCCCCTGTTGTAACAAGTCCTCCCGAAGAGGAAGAGGCCAGGGATCTTCTATGAGCAACTCCTGAAGATCTGGATACCAGGCCCTTTTTGGCCAATCCGGAACAATGAGAATCGTCGGAACCCTTGTTCTTCTTATAATTTTTATCACCCTTGAAATGAGTGGAAGTGGAGGGAACACACAGACCGACTGAAACACCCACGGTGTCACTAGGGCATCAACTGCTATCGCTTGAGGGTCCATTGACCTGGAACAATATTTCTGAAGTTTCTTGTTGAGGCGGGACGCCATCATGTCCACTTGAGGAACTCCCCAACGATTTGTCACTTCTGCAAAGACCTCTTGATGAAGACCCCACTCTCCTGGATGGAGATCATGTCTACTGAGGAAATCTGCTTCCCAGTTGTCCACTCCTGGAATAAAGACCACTGCCAGAGCGCTGGCATGTCTTTCCGCCCAGCGAAGAATCTTCGTGGCCTCGGCCATCGCCGCTCTGCTCTTCGTTCCGCCTTGGCGGTTTATATACGCCACTGCTGTCACGTTATCTGATTGAATCAAGACCGGCAGACCTCGAAGAAGATGGACTGCTTGCAGTATGCCGTTGTGGATGGCTCATAATTCCAGAATGTTTATGTGTAGACAAGCTTCCTGACTTGACCACTTTCACTGAAAGTTTCTTCCCGGTGTGACTGCTCACCAGCATCAGAGACTCGCATCCGTGGTCACCAGGATCCAGTCCTGGATCCCGAACCTGCGTCCCTCTAGGAGGTGAGAACTGTGCACCCACCACAGAAGGGAAATTCTTGTCCTGGGAGATAGAATTATTTTCTGGCGCATGTCCAGGTGAGACCCGGACCACTGGTCCAGCAGGTTCCACTGAAACACCCTGGCATGGAACCTGCCATACGGAATGGCCTCCACCATCTTCCCCAGCAACCGAGTGCAGTGAGAACCGACACCTTTGCCGGTTCCAGAATCTGTTTTACCATGTTCTGTATTTCCAAAGCTTTTTCCACGGGAAGAGAAACTCTCTGTAATTCTGTATCCAGAATCATACCCAGAAACGACAGTTGGATCCAACTGTGATTTCGGCAAATTTAGGAGCCAACCGTGTTGTTGCAGAATCGTCAGCGAAAAAGAGCAAAATTCTTCAACAATTTCTCCTTGGCCCTCGCCTTTATGAGGAGATCGTCCAAGTACGGGATAATTGTGATTCCCTGCTTGCGCAGGAGAACCATCATTTCCGCCATTACTTTGGTGAAAATCCTCGGAGCCGTGGACAGACCAAACGGCAACGTCTGAAATTGGTAATGACAATCCTGCACAGCAAATCTCAGGTAAGCCTGATGTGGAGGATATATGGGGACATGTAAGTAGGCATCTTTTATGTCGACTGACACCATAAAATCCCCCTTCTCCAGACTGGAGATCACTGCTCGTAGAGACTCCATCTTGAACTTGAATCTCTTTAGAAAGAAATTGAGGGATTTCAGGTTTAGAATCTGTCTGACTGAACCATCCGGCTTCGGGACCACGAACAGGCTTGAATAAAAACCTTCCCCCCGTTGAGACGGGGGTACCGTGACAATCACTTGATTTTGACAGAAACTTTAGTATCGCAGCGCTTACTACCTCCCTTTCTGGCAGAGAAGCTGGCAAGGCCGATTTGAAAAATCGGTGAGGGGGCACGTCTTGAAACCCTAGCTTGTACCCTTGGGTTACTATTTCTACTATCCAAGGATCCAGGTCCGAGTGCATCCAGACCTGTCTGAAGAGTCTGAGACGTGCCCCCACTGGAGCGGACTCCCGCAGAGAAGCCCCAGCGTCATGCGGTGGATTTGGTAGAAGCCGGAGAGGACTTCTGCTCCTGGGAACTTGCCACAGCCTGTGACCTTTTTCCCCTTCCTCTCCCCCTCGCACGTCCTTTTTTGAATTTGTTGGGCCGAAAGGACTACATCTGATAGTGAGGCGATTTCTTCTGCTGTGCAGGAACATAAGCTAAAAAAGATGACTTACCCACGGTAGCCGTAGAGACCAGGTCAGTGAGGCAGTCACCAAACAGAACCTTACCGTTAAACGGTAAAGACTCCATCGTCTTCTTAAAATCAGCATTCAATTGATGAATCCACAATGCTCTCCTAGCAGAGACTGCCATGGCACTGGCCCTTGATCCCAAAAGGCCAATATCCCTTACCGCTTCTTTTAAATACGCTGCAGCGTCCTTGATATGACCCAAGGTCAAAAGCACATTATCCCTATCTAGGGAATCTCTCTCAGATGACAAGTTATCCGCCCACTTTTCAATAGCGCTAGTCACCCATGCCGCAGCAACAGCAGGCCTGAGTAGCGACCCTGTAGTGACATAAATGGATTTCAGGATATTTTCCTGCTTACGATCCGCAGGATCCTTCAGGGCTGCCGTGTCAGGGGACGGAAGCGCTACCTTTTTGGACAGACGCGACAAAGCTTTGTCTACTGTGAGGATTGACTCCCAGCTGTCCCTGTCCCCAGAGGGAAACGGATATGCCATTGGAATTCTTTTGGGAACCTGTATCTTTGTCGTGATTTTCCCAAGCTTTTTCAAAAAGTGCATTCAGTTCATGAGAGGGATGAAACGTTACCTCAGGTTTCTTGCCTTTAAACATACAGACCCTCGTATCAGGAACAGCAGGGTCCTCAGTGATATGTAAAACGTATTTTATCGCCACAATCATGTACTGAATACTCTTAGCCAGTTTTGGATGTAATCTGGCATCACTATAGTCGACACTGGAATCAGAGTCTGTGTCGGTATCTGTATCTGCTATTTGGGCAAATGCACGTTTCTGCGACCCCAAAGGGGTCTGGACCTGTGACAAAGCATCTTCCATGGATTTCCTCTATGTCTGGTTCTTAGACTCAGATTTATCAAACTTCTTAGCCAACTTAGTCACATTTGTATTTAAAACACTCAGCATATTGACCCACTCATCCGTCGGCGGTGCCGACACTGCCACTCTCACAGAACTGTCCAGTCCCCACGCCAGCCTCCTCCTGGGAAGAGCATTCAGTCTCAGACATGTCGACACACACACACACACGTACCGACAGCCACAAACACACTGGGCTATAGGGGACAGACCCACAGCAGAGCCTGTTAGAAAGACACAGAGAGAGAGTTCAGCCAGCTCACACCCAGCGCCTATCCCGGTTCTGAAGTCAGTAACAATACTGCCCAGACCTGATAGCGCTTTTATCAAATAATATAATTCACCAATTACTAGTGCCCCCCCCCCCCGTTTTGCACCGTTACTTGCACAGCAGTGTGGAGGATCAGGGCCAGCGTCTCTGCAGCCTTCTGTGAAGAGAGAAATGGCGCTGGTGAGAGCTATACGGCTAAGTCCCGCCCCCCGACATGGCGCGCTTCAGTCCCGCTCAAAATTCTTTATACTGGCGGGGGTCCCTGAACAAGTGCCTGGGCACTGTTATATTGCATGGCTGTGGTATTTGCGGCCCCCCATGCTGCCCAGGGCGCCCCCCCTGCGCCCTGCAGTGCCGTGATCAGTGTGGGAGCATGGCGCGCTGCGCGGTACCTCAAGCCGTCTTCTGCCGTCACTGAAGTCTTCTGATCTTCTTATACTCACCAGGCTTCTATCTTCTGGCTTTGTGAGGGGGGTGGATGGCGTGGCTCCGGCAACAAGCAGCTAGGCGTACCGTAGTGATCGAACCCTCTGGAGCCAATGGTGTCCAGTAGCCTAAGAAGCAGAGCCCTTGAACTCTTAAGAAGTAGGTCTGCTTCTCTCCCCTCACTCCCACGATGCAGGGAGCCTGTAGCCAGCAGGTCTCCCTGAATATAAAAAACCTAAATAAAGTCTTTTTCTGAGAAACTCAGGAGAGCTCCTCAGTGTGCATCCAGTCTTGCTGGGCACAGAATCTAACTGGGGTCTGGGGGAGGGCATAGAGGGAGGAGCCAGTTCACACCCATTCAAAGTCTTATAGTGTGCCCATGTCTCCTGCGGATCCCATCTATACCCCACGGTTCTTGAAGCATCCCCAGCATCCTCTAGGACATATGAGAAAAACCTATCCAAAATACGACCATACCTTACACAAGACACTGCTAAAACTCTAATCCACGCTCTCATTATCTCCCGCATTGATTATTGCAATAGTCTCCTAACTGGTCTTCCCAAAACGAGACTCTCACCACTACAATCCATTCTGAATGCAGCGGCGAGGCTTATCTTTCTCGCTAGATGTTCATCATCTGCAGATCCACTGTCAGTCCCTCCATTGGTTACCTGTACTTTACCGCATTCAATATAAAATACTTTTACTCACACACAAGGCCATTAACCAAACTACACCAATGTACATCACTTAACTTATCTCAAAATATCTCCCCACCTGACCTCTTCGCTCTTCACAAGACCTGCGTCTCTCATCCACACTCATTACTCACTCCCACTCACGATTGCAGGACTTTCATCAGGCTGCACCCACTCTGTGGAATGCCCTACCACGCACAATAAGACTCTCCTCTAGTCTCCAAACCTTCAAACATTCCCTGAAAACTCACCTCTTTAGGCGAGCGTATCAAATTCCAGAACCGCTCACATAACTTTCATAAATCTTCCTATCAAGTTGCATCCACTCTGTACAGTCCACACATATCCTCACATGTCTTCTCATTTTATGCGATAGCACCTTTCCTTGTGTACACATGCCTATATCCCTATAGACTGTAAGCTTGCAAGCAGGGCCTTCCTACCTCTATGACTGTTTGTTATCACCCAGTTTGTTGTTGTTATTTCAAATTGTAAAGCGCAACGGAATTTGCTGCGCTATATAAGAAACTGTAAATAAATAATGACATAAGAAAGGGGCAGATCCCACTGCCGTAATACTAACTCTATAAACTCTCCTTATAAACTTTACACAGAAAAAAGTTATTTTAACAAGGACAAACAAATGTGGTTACAAAAACAAATAACTACAAAAACGGGTACTATTATAAAATGATATACACCAATATGGCACTTCTTATATAACCATGGTGGACAAAGAAGAAGAAAAAAAAAAAAAAAAAATCAGAAACCTTTTAATAGAACACTGTAGAAAAATATGCACTCAGAATGGAAAGCGAGGAGGTTTTGAAAACAGGCTAATAAAATGCTGCATTATGTTTTACTCATCCAACTGTAGCTGTGCGATGAGCAAACAATAGCAAGAAGGCAGGCTTGCATACTCAGTCATTCACAGCACCAGAGACTATCGCTCAGCCAATTACAAGGAGCAGAGAGAGCTTCCACACACATTACTAAAAAAGCATGCTGAAGAGGAGGAAAACACTGTACATTTGCCATAAAGCAAAACGGAACTATTTTTCTTCTGTGGCTAGTAAATGAAAGGAAAAAATAATGCTTAAGTGTTAACTTATGTAGTCTTGCACAGTCACTGCATGGCATCCACGAGAGCTGAAGGTGTATATTGTTCAAACAAGGATGTTATTGTACTGTAGCTGTAGCTTTATTACGACTGTGGGGGAAGGAGGAGGTCTTTCTTCTGAAAACCAGGCTCATTTTGCTCTTCTTTTATAAAATGATATAAAAGTCCCACACCACCACCATCTTTATACACAAAGCGCAGGGTAGCGTTGCTTAAAGATGGGAGAGCCAGCTTTCAAACTAGGATCACCAGACAAGAACACCTTACAATGCGGAAAACAAAGGAAGTCCAGAGATGGGGGAAAAGATTTTATTAATTTAGACCACACACATAAGTTTTCCATAGATGGGAGTAGAGCATTTTTATACACCCTACATCCCTCACACTGCACAAACACATGTGGGGGAACCCTTATTTGAAAGAAGGGGGTCCCTTTTTATTAGATGATATGACCCCTAATAGATATTCTCTGGTAATTGCCAGACAATTACACCTTACTCTACATCATAGGTCTTCAACCTGTGGCCCTCCAGCTGCTGTGTAACTACACATCCCAGCATGCCCTTCCACAGTTTTGCTATTAAGGCATGCTAATGTGTAGTTTCACGGCAACTGGAGGGCCGCAGGTTGAAGCCCCGTGCTCTACATAAACAATGACATATTCCAGAGATGGGCGTGTCTGTGTGCGCAGCGCTCTGTGTGTGTTTATAGCATTAATTTGCCTTGTTGTGCTACCATATTATTTGGACACATTGGGGGGAATTCAAATGTTTGAAAGTCAGTTGGGTGTCTATTTTTTCCTAACAATTGAATATCCCCCATTGAGTTCAATTCAATTACAGTAAAGTGAGACAGAGTGCCATGGTAACCATGGGCATAACTATAGTGGGTGCAAGGGGTGCCATTGCTATGAGGCCCAGAGGCTTAGGGCTCCTGGACCCAGGTTATAAAGTTAAATACCAATTTCCCAGATTTGCCTGCTAAGCAATTGGGTCGGATCCACTGTCCAGCCTGAATTGTGTGACATTAGTGAGTGTGTAACGGATTTTATAATGGTAAGGGGACACTGTAATGTATCATAATATGAACTGAAGGGCACTGGCAGACATCATGGAAATTATGGCACTACAATGCTTCACAGAATTAACTAGGGCACTTCTATGGGGCATAAAAGAAATAACTGCTGCAGAGGTGTGTCTCTCAAGAAGCACTGGGACAGGGCCCCCTCCAGTATGTTGCTATGGGGTCCACAAAGTTGGCAACAGCACCTCATCTGAGCTCAGACTTGCTGATTCTCTTCTACGCAAGCCTATGACTACTGTAAATACAATAGCAAGAACCACAAAATAGGTCTTTGTTGTGTTTAAGTGGTTATTTGACAATATTTTAGATTTGTTTTACAATAGGTTGTTTTAGCAGTGCACCGCGCCCAATTTTTAAATGGCAAAATGTACCAACCCTTTTAGCGACACCCTGCTAAAACTGCCTGCCTGGTGAAATGCTGCCGCCGTGTGAAGTGAGCCCAATTACTGCTGAACATACAGCCACCACAGATCTAGTCTGCACCTATGATATCGCCTTCCCAAACCCTCCTAAATAAGTTCTGAACAAATGCAGCAAAGCTTGGCTTACAAATAAATAAGTGGAGTGGAGGGGGAAATCAAGAACATTTTTAGTGGAACTACGCCTGTGCAGCTAAATCTAGATGGAAAAATCACTGAACAAGTAGATTCCCTTAAATAACTGGGTTCAACTATCAATGGTCAACAGATAGCCGCTACAAGCGACATCACAAGTCATATAGGCTGTGCCACAGCTGCCTTTGCATCTCAGATAAGAGGTCAGGACATTTCCATTGCCACAAAAATTAAGCGCAAAGGTACCTTATGTGCACAGTGCAGTCCCAGAACATGTGCAGTCTGCTGACAATAGCATTGTGTAGAAACATGAAATAGGCCCTTAGGCCTCACGATGGAATCCCTGAACCCAATGCTGCATATAACAATCTGCAAGTTCAGGGCAAGTTTATGTGCTGTTGCTGTATTTGCCATGTCGTTGCAACAGCACATTGTGTCACTCACAGTTCCTTGAAGGGACAATTAAAAGTTGTGTTAACTGTAACCACAGTTAACTACCTGTACAGCCAAACGCACAGAGAAAGATCTCTAACTCTGGGGCAGTCCCGGGAAAATATAGACAATATTCCAATTATTAGAAGTAAAAGTAATCATCTCTAGTCTGACTGTAATTTGTGCCACAATTTCGGTCCATGAACACAGCTCAGGACAATGTTCTACAGTCGGCTGGGTAAACACAAGAAGAGGTCTGATTATTACCAGTCTTTAGTTTCCTTGCTCTGTAGATGTAGTGTAACTTGGGGATCTTTCACCATGTACAGTTCCCATGCTGCTCCTGTGTCCACATGATACAGCTGATCTCTTATGAAAGACTACTTAGAACAGGAATATGCTGAAGGTGAAAAACATCCACATTTTCACAGCACACACATTCGTTCTCCTGCTTCAAAAGATATTCAACGTGGCAGCTGCTTTGAATATGTTGAGTGAGTTGGCACCGTGGGCAAGCTATCTAAAGACAGGGCATTAATGAATCTGCTGCTGTCAGATGACCAGCAAGCAAAGGCTAAATGAGTGTTGCCCCTGAACTGCTAAGAGCGGCCAAGATGATTTATGCTGCTTCCAAACATACAATACAAAATGATTGTTCACGATTTACAGAATAGTCTTTTCAACCTTTTGGCTGGCTGAGAACATTTTATTCTATCTACATATTGTCTGTGCATTCCTTTTATAACCTCACCCCATACCTTTGCTGTAAGATTGCACAATGCATCTCCACTCAGGAAAATCTCCTGTATTCTCCCTCTGATGAGCAACACTGTAATAATAGAAACATATACTAAAGTGTGTCTGTGATATTAAGATGATTATAGCGGACAGGTTTTGGGCAAAAATGAGTCTAGAAAAATAAGATTTTAAACCTACCGGTAAATCTTTTTCTCCTAGTCCGTAGAGGATGCTGGGGACTCCTTAAGGACCATGGGGTATAGACGGGCTCCGCAGGAGACATGGGCACTATAAAGAACTTTAGAATGGGTGTGCACTGGCTCCTCCCTCTATGCCCCTCCTACAGACCTCAGTTAGAGAAACTGTGCCCAGAGGAGACTGACAGTACGAGGAAAGGATTTTGTTAATCTAAGGGCAAGATTCATACCAGCCCACACCGTACAACCTGGAATATACGCAACCAGTTAACAGTATGAACAAAACAGTATCAGCTAAAGACTGATCTCAACTGTAACATAACCCTTATGTAAGCAACAACTATATACAAGCCTTGCAGATTTTGTCCGCACTGGGACGGGCGCCCAGCATCCTCTACGGACTAGGAGAAAAAGATTTACCGGTAGGTTTAAATTCTTATTTTCTCTTTTACGTCCTAGAGGATGCTGGGGACTCCGTAAGGACCATGGGGTTTATACCAAAGCTCCAGACCGGGCAGGAGAGTGCGGACGACTCTGCAGCACCGACTGAGCAAACGCAAGGTCCTCATCAGCCAGGGTATCAAACTTATAGAACTTTGCAAAAGTGTTTGAACCTGACCAGGTAGCCGCTCTGCAAAGTTGTAAAGCAGAGACGCCTCGGGCAGCCGCCCAAGAAGAGGCCACCTTCCTAGTGGAATGGGCCTTTACCGAATTTGTTAACGGCAATCCTGCCGTAGAATGAGCCTGCTGAATCGTGTTACAGATCCAGCGAGCAATTGTCTGCTTCGAAGCAGGAGCGCCAACTTTGTTGGCTGCATACAGGACAAACAGTGCTTCTGTTTTCCTAACCCAAGCCGTCCTGGCTACATAGATTTTTAAGGCCCTGACTACATCCAGGGACTTGGAATCCTCCAAGTCACCCGTAGACACAGGCACCACAATAGGTTGGTTCATATGAAATGAAGAAACCACCTTAGGCAAAAACTGAGGACGAGTCCTCAACTCTGCTCTATCCACATGGAAGGTCAAATAGGGGCTCTTGTGAGACAAGGCCGCCAATTCGGACACCCGCCTTGCAGATGCCAAGGCCAACAACATGACCACCTTCCAAGTGAGAAATTTAAATTCAACCGTTTGAAGAGGTTCAAACCAGTGAGACTTCAGGAACCGTAACACCACGTTAAGGTCCCAAGGTGCCACTGGGGGCACAAAAGGAGGCTGGATGTGCAGCACTCCCTTTACAAAAGTTTGGACTTCTGGGAGAGAAGCCAATTCCTTCTGAAAGAAAATAGACAGGGCCAAAATCTGTACCTTAATGGAGCCTAATTTTAGGCCCATATCCACTCCTGTCTGTAGAAAGTGGAGAAAACGGCCCAGATGGAAATCTTCCGTAGGAGCATTCTTGGCTTATCACCAAGAAACATATTTTCTCCAGATACGGTGATAATGTTTTTCCGTCACCTCCTTCCTAGCCTTTATCAGAGTAGGGATGACTTCCTCCGGAATACCTTCCCAGCTAGGATTCGGTGTTCAACCGCCATGCCGTCAAACGTAACCGCGGTAAGTCTTGGAACACGCAGGGCCCCTGTTGGAACAGGTCCTCCCTGAGAGGAAGAGGCCATGGATCTTCTGTGAGCATCTTCTGAAGATCTGAATACCAGGCCCTTCGAAGCCAATCTGGAACAATGAGGATTGTTTTCACTCTTTTTTGTCTTATGATTCTCAATATTTTTGAGATGAGAGGAAGAGGGGGGAACACATAGACCGACGGAAACACCCACGGTGTTACCAGGGCGTCCACCGCTACTGCCTGAGGGTCCCTTGACCTGGCACAATACCTCCGAAGCTTCTTGTTGAGGCGTGACGCCATCATGTCTATGTGAGGAATTCCCCAAAGACTTGTTATCTCTGTAAAAACGTCCTGATGAAGTCCCCACTCTCCTGGATGGAGATAGTGTCTACTGAGGAAGTCTGCTTCCCAGTTGTCCACTCCCGGAATGAAGACCGCTGACAGAGCGCTTACGTGATTTTCCGCCCAGCGAAGAATCCTGGTGGCTTCCGCCATCGCCACTCTGCTCCTTGTCCCGCCTTGGCGGTTTACATGAGCCACGGCTGTGACGCTGTCTGATTGAATCAGAACCGGTAGGTCGTGAAGAAGATTCTCCGCTTGTCGTAGGCCGTTGTATATGGCCTTCAATTCCAGTACGTTGATGTGTAGACAAGCCTCCTGGCTTGACCATAGCCCCTGAAAATGTCTTCCTTGTGTGACTGCTCCCCATCCTCGGAGGCTCGCGTCCGTGGTCACCAGAATCCAGTTTTGAATGCCGGACCTGCGACCCTCTAGAACATGGGTCTTCAACCTGCGGCCCTCCAGCTGCTGTGGAACTACACATCCCAGCATGCCCTGCCTCAGTTTTAGCATACCTTAATAGCAAAACTGTGTCAGGGCATGCTGGGATGTGTAGTTTCACAGCAGCTGGAGGGCCACAGGTTGAAGACCCATGCTCTAGAAGGTGAGCACTCTGCAGCCACCACAGAAGAGACACCCTGGCCCGGGGGGACAGGCTTATCTTCTGATGTATTAGTAAATGGGACCCGGACCACTTGTCCAGGAGGTCCCACTGAAACGTCCTTGCATGAAACCTGCCGAAGGGGATGGCCTCGTAGTCTGCCACCATTTTTCCCAGAACTCGTGTACATTGATGAACAGACACTCTTTTTGGTTTTAGCAAGTCTCTGACCATGTTCTGGAGGTCCTGGGCTTTTTCCATCGGGAGAAAGACCCTCTTCTGTTCAGTGTCCAGAATCATGCCTAGGAATGATAGTCGAGTCGTTGGAATCAATTGTGCCTTTGGCAGATTGAGAATCCAACCGTGTTGTTGTAGCACTCTCAGGGAGAGCGACACGCTCTTCTGCAATTGATCTCTCGATCTTGCTTTTATCAGGAGATCATCCAAGTATGAGATAATTGTGACTCCCTGCCTGCGCAGGAGCACCATCATCTCCGCCATCACCTTGGTGAAAATCCTCGGGGCCGTGGAAAGCCCAAACGGCCAACGTCTGAAACTGGTAATGACAGTCCCGTACAGCGAATCTCAGGTACGCCTGATGAGGAGGATATATGGGGACATGAAGGTATACATCCTTTATGTCGAGTGACACCATAAAATCCCCCCCTTCCAGACTGGAGATCACCGCCCGGAGCGAGTCCATCTTGAATGTGAACTTTTTCAAGTACAGGTTTAGGGATTTTAGATTTAAAATGGGTCTGACCGAACCATCCGGCTTCGGGACCACGAACAGGGTCGAATAGTTCCCTTTCCCCTGTTGGACTAGGGGAACCTTGACAATCACCTGCTGTTGACACAGCTTTTGAATTGCAGCTAACACTACTTCCCTCTCTGGGGAAGAAGTTGGCAAGGCCGACTTGAAAAATCGGCGAGGGGGCACCTCTTCGAATTCCAGTTTGTAGCCTTGGGATACGATATCCATCGCCCAAGGATCCACGTCTGACAGAACCCAGACCTGGCTGAAGAGTCGAAGACGTGCCCCCACCGGTGCGGACTCCCTCAGTGGAGCCCCAGCGTCATGCGGTGGATTTAATAGAAGCCGGGAAGGACTTCTGCTCCTGGGAACTAGCCAGAGCAGGTGCTCTCTTCCCTCTACACTTCCCACTGGCGAGGAAAGATGAGCCCCAACCTCTTCTGGACTTATGCGACCGAAAGGACTGCATCTGATAGTGTGGAGTTTTTTTTTGCTGTGGGGGAACGAAAGGCAAAAAGGTAGATTTACCCACGGTAGCTGTGGCAACCAGGTCCGCGAGACCTTCCCCAAATAAAACTTCACCTTTGTATGGCAAAACCTCCATATGCTTCTTTGAG
The DNA here is from genome assembly GCF_028390025.1 of Pseudophryne corroboree. Classification (NCBI taxonomy): domain Eukaryota; kingdom Metazoa; phylum Chordata; class Amphibia; order Anura; family Myobatrachidae; genus Pseudophryne; species Pseudophryne corroboree. The sequence continues at coordinate 266,215,023 of NC_086445.1, forward strand.
TCGGCATCACCCGTCCATTGGCGGGTCCACAGGGCTCGCCTAGCAGAAATCGCCATGGCGTTGGCTCTTGAACCTAGCAGCCCAACGTCTCTTTGAGCGTCCCTCATATATAAAACTGCGTCTTTAATGTGACCTAAGGTCAATAAAATAATATCCCTGTCTAGGGTATCAAGGTCAGCTGACAAGGTATCTGTCCAAGCTGCAACTGCGATACACACCCATGCCGATGCAATTGCCGGTCTGAGTAAAGCACCCGTATGCGCATAAATAGATTTTAAAGTGGTTTCCTGTCTGCGATCAGCAGGATCCCTGAGGGCTGCCGTGTCTGGAGACGGTAGCGCCACCTTCTTGGACAGGCGCGTTAAAGCCTTGTCCACCCTGGGAGAAGATTCCCAACGTACCCTGTCCTGTGCAGGGAAAGGATATGCCATAAGAATCCTCTTGGGAATCTGCAGTTTTTTGTCTGGAGTTTCCCAAGCTTTTTCAAATAACTCGTTCAGCTCATGAGATGGGGGAAAGGTTACCTCAGGTTTCTTTTCCTTATACATGCGCACCCTCGTGTCGGGGACAGAGGGGTCATTTGCGATATGCAAAACTTTTTTTATTGCAACAATCATATAATGAATACTTTTTGCCACCCTTGGGTGTAACCCCGTTTCATCGTAGTCGACACGAGTCAGAGTCCGTGTCGGTATCAGTGTCTATTTGGGATAGGGGACGTTTTAGAGACCCAGAAGGGCCCGGTGACCCAGCCGAAGCTGTGGATTGACTCCCTGCTTTTTCGCTGGACTCTGCTTTGTCCAATCTCTTATGTAATAAGGTCACATTTGCATTTAAAACATTCCACATGTCCATCCAATCATGAGTCGGCGTTGCCGACGGCGACACCACAATCATCTGCTCCACCTCCTCCTTAGCTGAGCCTTCCGCATCAGACATGCCGACACTTGTACCGACACCCCCACACACACAGGGATATAGTTATAATGAGACCGTTCCCCAATAATGCCCTTTGGAGAGACAGAGAGAGAGTATGCCAGCACACACCCAGCGCCAACTGACACTGGAAGATAATGTCCCAGATAATAGCGCTTTTATATTATATTACTGTGTAATACACTCACTGCGCCTTACAAGTGCCCCCCTCCTCTTTTCAGTCCTGTGTCACTGTGTTCAGCAGGGGAGAGACCGAGGAGTCAGCTTCTCTGCAGATCTCTGTGGAGATCTGCAGAGAAGCTAGTTAGTGCGCTGGTTAGTGCTGAGGGACCAAGCTCCACCCCCTCCGGCGGCGGGCTTCGGTCCCGCTCAAAATATCTCAAACTGGCGGGGGTTTAAAGAATTACTGCCTCCGCAGTGTCTATGCCAGAAACAGAGTTTTTATTTCTGCCTAGGGCGCCTCCCCTGCACCCCTCAGGGAAGATCCGAAGTCTTCTGCCGCCTTGAAGCCTTCTTTTCTTCTTATTTTCACCCGACTTCTATCTTCCGGCTCTGCGAGGAGGACGGAGGCGCGGCTCTGGGACGAACGGCGGGGGGAGACCCGCGTTCCGACTCCCTCTGGAGCTAATGGTGTCCAGTAGCCTAAGAAGCAGAGCCTATCAGTGAAGTAGGGCTGCTTCTCTCTCCTCAGTCCCACGATGCAGGGAGCCTGTTGCCAGCAGTGCTCCTTGAAAATAAAAAACCTAACAAAATTCTTTTTCAGAGAAACTCAGGAGAGCTCCCCTGTAGTGCACCCTATCTCCTCTGGGCACAGGATCTAACCGAGGTCTGGAGGAGGGGCATAGAGGGAGGAGCCAGTGCACACCCATTCTAAAGTACTTTATAGTGCCCATGTCTCCTGCGGAGCCCGTCTATACCCCCATGGTCCTTACGGAGTCCCCAGCATCCTCTAGGACGTAAGGGAAAAACATTTAACACTGTAAAGTTGATTTAAACAAACATTCTCTGAATTGTGGCAACTTGCAATTAGTTGAGGCAGTCTAGTGTTTCTACTCTTCATTTAATAGGATGCAATGAGGAATGGGACAGAGGAATTCCTAGAACGTCCCCCAAAAACCATTCCATCTATTTGTGTGCAAATGGCCTACGCATACTTTTGGTGTATCCCCATAGCCAACAACGCATGTGAAAACTGTATCTACCTCTCTACGGTATCCGGTCATCAGGTTGACCACTATGACAAAGGTCGACTGGAGTTTTTCACATATTTTTTTTTAACCTTTCATACTTTACGATCCACGTGGACTACGATTGTGAATAGTAACCTACCAGAAATAGCTATGAACTAATGATCCTGTCCAGGCAGTAATCCCCACTACTCGCTGTCTATTTTGTCTCTCTTTGTGGACAGATTTTGCACCATTGCGTAGCTTGTAAGCATCTTAACATAATGTAAAGGTCATGTTCAAAAGAAAGGGAAAAAAAAAAATATGTCCCTCATTCTCACCAGTATGAATTGGAGAGGGACAATAGGAAGGGAGGGATATGGGAAATGAGGGTACTTCAAAATGCCAATAAAATGCCACACCGTGATCTACTGGTACCCCTAGCGGTAGGGGCTGCAATTAGCATATTAGCCAGATTAATGTGAATGCTAGACTGCCTGATTAACATACTAATCACCAAGGCTATAGAGGCCCCCTGCACACACAAAAAGAACAAGGGGAGAAGTGTGTTCCTACAGTCCTGACTTCAATTAATGAAAGCAGAAAATTGTACATTTTGAGCCGTGTTTCTTAACAAACAAAATAAAAATAATGATTCTATCTGGAAAAGTAACTGTTCTGTCCTTTCATAAACACTTGTTCAGAGCCTGAAACAGTAGCACAACTAAATACTAAAGAGTTTACAACCTTACTCCAGACAATACTCTGTACCCATTATGTTTAAAGTATTTATGAAATGAGAAATGACATTCGACACAAAGGATCATTATGAAGAACAGCTACAGCCCACTTCTCAGGCAGACATGATCTAGAGCCTTTTGATCCTATCCTTATGGAACCCCAGACAAAACAAGATCTATGGATAACTTACAACTAGTACATTCCTTCAAACACCATGTGCTTTTATGTTCAATTGTGGAGTTAAACTGAACACGACTGAAATACGCTTATAAGTGCAGCTGTGGAAATACGACAAGTACAGAATGAACTAGAGAAGTTCTGGAACTAAAATGTTATCAGTGATCGCTCCAAGTTCATGTTTTTGAGGGTCCCTAGGAAACATCTGAAAATGTAGTGGGGTCCTACTTTGCTGTTTCTGGGTGCAATCACAATTTTTAATTTCAACCTCCCAACATGACCCTTAAAATGTCCCCCCAGATAGGGGGGCACCATGGAAGGGGCAAGTACATTTGCGTGCGGCTTCGGTGCATGTGAGGTGGCGCTTCTTATACAATGCCCACAGTTGTAGCGCTCATTATGCAATGTCCACTGTACTGGTAGTGCCCCTTATATAGACCCCATATTAGTGGTGCCCCTTATGCAATGCCCGTACTGCCCCCAGTAGTAATGTTGCCTGTAGTAATGCCCCCAGTCATTTAGCACCCTAGTAGTTATTCCCTCAGTGGTAATGCCCCTGCAGTTATGACCCCAGTAGTTTACCCCCCCCCCCCTTTAGGTTTAGCCTCTCAGTGGTAATGCCCCCAGTAGTTTGCCTGCTTGTAGTTTATCCACCAGTAGTAATGCCCCCCTGTAGTTTGGCCCATTGTAGTTTAGCCCCTGTAGTTATGCCCCCCTTGTTGTTTAGCACCCAGTAGTAATGCCCCCAGTAGTTTGGCCCCCCTGTAGTTTAGCCCCCAAGTAGTAATGCCCTTGTAGTTAAGCCGCCAGTAGTAATGTCCCAGTAGTTAAGCCGCCAGTAGTAATGTCCCTGTAGTTAAGCCGCCAGTAGTAATGTCCCTGTAGTTAAGCCGCCAGTAGTAATGTCCCTGTAGTTACGCCGCCAGTAGTAATGCCCTCCTGTAGTATGCCCCCAGTAGTTAGCCCCTTTGTAGTTGGCCCCCAGTAATAATGTCCCCCAGTAGTTTGCCCCCAGTAGATGCCCCCCAGTAATGATGTCCCCCAGTAGATGCCCCCCGTAGTTTTCCCACAATAGATGCCCCCCAGTAATAATGCCCCCAGTAAAAATGTCCCCCAGTAGCTGCCCCCAGTAGTAATGCCCCCAATACATGACCCCCCAGTAGTAATGCCCCCAGTAGATGCCCCCTCCAGTAGTAATGCCCCTTGTTGATGCCCCCCCAGTAGTAATGTCCCCCCGTAGTTTGCCCCCAGTAGATGCCCCAGCTGCACTAAGGAAGAAAAAAACATCATACTTACCGAGCCCCGTTCCCGCTTCCAGACCGCTGCAGTCCTCCTCTTGGCGTCTGCTCCTCAGTACTATGAGAGAGACGTCATGACTGACGTCTCTCCCATAGCACACGCCGCACAGTGACAGCGCCGGAAGCCGGAGCTCAGTACTGAGCTCCGGCTGCCGCTGTGCAGGGAGACGGGTGCCCGCTGGTAACACAATCTCAGAGGGCGCCCGTCATCTCCCTGTGCGGCGCCGGGGGGGGGGGGACAGAAGGCCACAAATGACTGGGGTGGCACGGGCCCGAGTGCCCCCCCTGGATCCGCCAATGCCCCCAGACCTCCCACATGACCCTTAAAGGTCTCCTCAAATGCCACCTAGAACATTAACATGCCCCTTAAAATCTCCTCACATGCCACTAAAATGCTCCACGGACCTCCACACCAACTAACATGTCCAGCAGATTCCCCCCACATGCCCTTATAATGCCATACAGCTCACATGCCCTTTAGGCATTAAACATCCTCCACATGCCCCCATGCATTTAGTTAATAGACTGATGAGTACTAACCCTGAGGAAACCTTCTCACAGATACAACAATTGCATCATCCAAGAACTTATATGCCAGAGGAGGACACTTTAGAAAAATGCAACTATTGTCTGCACAGCAACAGACTTACTAAACAGCACTTGCGTTTCAAAGTGGAACGTACTGTACCTCTAGCTGACCACAGATTATATAGTCAGATCATAGGTGCAGTGCTGAAAGTTGCAAAAGCCTCTGGATCTGGTGGAGCAGAAGGGAGAGAGAAAGGAATTCACTCTGTGGGGAATTCAGAATACGTCTCGAGAAACACAAAAACCCCGCAGCACAGGGTTTTCATACAACTGCAGGATTTTGCTATTCAATTGCAGGATAGAAAACAAGACAAGGTGGTTTCTGTAGTAATCATTGTATTTTATTAACGCACCCCCAAAGCAAGTCTGATTTTTCCCCAAATCATTAATTTTAGCAAAACTCACAGGGACTTGTTCTGGCACACTTGCGGCACCCCCCAAAGGACTAACTGAGTAATTAGAAGTTTCCAATTAGCTTTGTCAGTAAATACCTTCTGAAGCGTGTCTTCTCCACTAGCATCAGGATTTTGTCATCTGTAGTATCAGGTGCGTGCGAGTGAGTGATCCGCAGTAATCTAAAATTGGCCGCGAGGTCTGCAAGGTTTTTTACTTCATTAAACCTTGTGCCCAATTGAATCCCCCCCTCTGACAGTTCAATATGATTGGGGCACATCTGTCTTTTTTTATTCCCCCTCACAGCTAATATGTTATATGCATAATTACAAACAATGGTAACATAATAAGGTCTGACTTTCCTGCATTTTTACAGTAATAGAAACGTAGTTACCTGGCCTAGAACTATTTAGGACATTTAGTCGATGATGATATGAACATATTATGTGGATACCATTCATGAGAGCCTTGTTGTATTTTACAAATGTGTAGCAAATACAGAGTCAACACACCAATACATGTTAAAAACCTAGGGATGCAAAAAATACAAAAGCTTTGTGCCCAATGCAATATTTGGAACATTGTAATAAAGAAAATCTGGAAATGTATTATAATAAAATAAGGGATTAATACAAACTGCTAGTCAAAGCCTCAACTTGCCCTAATGCATCAGTTCCAATACTCTCAGCAAAACATAAATAAACCATTGCATATAGCAGTGTAGCTTTTGCCTAGCGCGATCCATAATCTTATTGTTCTTACATAGTACTGCTGACATTGCGGCAGAGACTATGTTTAAAAGTCTATTCTGCCATAGGAAATTAGGCTGCCTTAGTTTGCATGATTGTTATTTTATGCTCCATCCACATATCAGCAAAAACCAATCCATCAGCTCTGATCAATGACTGAAATGGATACGCCAAGGGAAGAACCTTCCTCCTTGTCCTCTTATGCACTGGGGAGAAGTCTATCCAGACATGTTAGCGGGACATTATGTAGCAGACAGAAGAATGAGCTTGGTATGCACAGAGAAGCTTAAAGAAAGCAGATCACATAGACATCACTCAAATAGAACAGAGTCTGCAATCACACAGCATCCAGAGCACACGTCTATTCTTACTGTGCTAGGACAAAGCAAAATACATTAAAAAAACAAAAACATCTGTCTCGCAAAATCTAGCCAACTTTTAGTAAATAGATCATGGCTGCGTGTCTGCTCAGTGTATGAAACAAGATTCAACGACCTGTTTTGACACGTTTAAACGTTAGCTTTCCAGACGAAGAATGGGAGCTTTGTTCTGTACAGTTGCGGTGTATGGTATTTATGGCAAAGCGAATATTGCCCTCAGCAACTCAGTGTGGAAGAAACACAGGTGCTGCTTCAGTCTCCACACCAGAGATAGGCAGCTTAATTAAACCTGATGACTGCAGGTGCACCGCAAATGACCCTAAATGCTCCGTAAAATGAGAAATAGTAAAGCAAATTAAGAAAATGAACGATTGTTTTGCCTTGCTGTGGTGCTTTTATGAAAAATACGAAACGTAGTAAATAGAACACAGATGTGGTATAGTCATTCATATACTGGCTTTCTGCAATGTAATCCCCGCCAAAGCTTTCATAGTACGGCACCATCTTAATTACCTTACAAATAATTCACACCTCCAAACAAGTCTACAAATGATAACTTGGTCACCAGTTAAACATGACATTATGTATTTGGTGCTAAGCTATGCTAAAGCTATGGTGAAACTATCTACAATATTTGCATAAACCTTAACAGTTCCAATCACTCCATTACATTGTGGATAGACCAAGCCAGCCTTCCATCAATATTGAGACAGCACAGTAGGCATTGCAGAAACAGTTTGATTCACAATTCCGGTCAGGTCCTGCTCATGTTGTGGACACACTCTTGTCCCTTGCCAAACTGATCTTTGAGTCAATATTATGGCTTTATGAAGCACGGCATTTGTTTTTAATAATGCAAATATATTGCACAACCTCATATTTACTTTTGTAACTCTTTAATAGTGGTAATGAAAGTAGGCCTACCACCACCAACTGTAAAGGTGCATACACACTGGGCGAGTTTCAGCTCAAAGTAGTTCAAAACACCAAAAGTCAGCTACATAGAGCTCAAAATCGGCTAGTGTGTATGGGCCTTAAGATGTAACTGCTTGTACCATAATTATCAGGATATTTGGGAAGGATCTCAATGAAAGAACTCCTCACAAGCTTTGCAAACACAATTTTGCCATTCCACAAATGGGCACATGCAGGATAAAGAAAGCCTGGACAATAAACAAGATGAGGTAGACTGGGAACCTAAAATATTATTACTGGCAAGGTTATTTTCCCTAATAACCGACAACATCGCTCTCCAATTCCTGTGTGAGAAAATACGCCTATGGTAGGTAAACTCCTACACAACTCCAAAAGTCTACAATAATGTCTATTTAAAGGTTTTACAATGCCGAACTGATAGCACTTTATTGGCTGTTTACTAAACTCAATTACAAGCTTAATATATTTTAGCAGCAGATAAAAATATAATAGTTTTAAGTGTGAGGCCTTCTATGCATCAGTTTAGAATTATAGTAAAAAGTTAGATATGATGGTAAAACTATACTATGAGCTTGCTTTGTATACAAGGAACACAATCATGAAACAAATACCATTATACAGTATCTAGTTTCAGTAGGGGAATAGCAGACAGTATGTCCACAGGGAAAACCCCAGCAGTATCACAGGCTTTAAGCGTATAGATAAAAATAATAAAAAAGTGAAACTGTGATATCTTAAAATCCTTGTATGACAGCTGTAAAAACTTGTGTCTAGTCTATCCTTTAGCTGGGATCCATCACCAAAATTAAGTCTTACATTGCTCAAGGCACCCTGACCTCATGGTCAGCCATTGTAGAGTCTTGAAGTGGCATTTGTGCTGTTTAAAGGGGATATTGAATAACAACCACAAGCATTAGCTCTCTAAAATCTAAAAACAAAAAAAAAAAAAACCACATGGAAAAAAAAAAAAACACAAGCAAAAATAATAAGATTTTACACTTACCGGTAAATCTATTTCTCGTAGTCCGTAGAGGATGCTGGGACTCCGTAAGGACCATGGGGAATAGACGGGCTCCGCAGGAGGCATGGGCACTTTAAGAAAGACTTTGGACTCTGGGTGTGCACTGGCTCCTCCCTCTATGCCCCTCCTCCAGACCCCAGTTAGAGAAACTGTGCCCAGAGGAGATGGACAGTACGAGCAAAGGATTTTTGGGAATCCCAGGGCAAGATTCATACCAGCCACACCAATCACACCATATAACTTGTGATAACTACCCAGTTAATAGTATGAACAAACAACATAGTCTCGGTCTAAACCGATGAAACTATAACATAACCCTTATGTAAGCAAAAACTATATACAAGTCTTGCAGAAGAAGTCCGCACTTGGGACGGGCGCCCAGCATCCTCTACGGACTACGAGAAATAGATTTACCGGTAAGTGTAAAATCTTATTTTCTCTAATGTCCTAGAGGATGCTGGGACTCCGTAAGGACCATGGGGATTATACCAAAGCTCCCAAACGGGCGGGAGAGTGCGGATGACTCTGCAGCACCGATTGAGCAAACAAGAGATCCTCCTCAGCCAGGGTATCAAATTTATAGAACTTTGCAAAGGTGTTTGACCCCGACCAAGTAGCTGCTCGGCCCAACTGTAATGCAGAGACCCATCGGGCAGCCGCCCAAGACGAGCCCACCTTCCTAGTGGAATGGGCCTTAACCGATTTAGGCAATGGCAATCCTGCCGTAGAATGCGCTTGCTGAATCGTGTTACAGATCCAGCGAGCAATAGTCTGCTTTGAAGCAGGCGCGCCAACTTTGTTGGCTGCATACAGAACAAACAGCGCTTCAGTTTTACTAACCCTCGCTGTTCTGGCCACATAAATCTTCTAAGCCCTGACCACATCAAGGGACTCGGAATCCTCCAAGTCCCGTGTAGCCACAGGCACGACAATAGGTTGATTCATATGAAAAGAAGAGACCACTTTAGGCAGAAATTGAAGACGAGTCCTCAATTCTGCCCTATCCACGTGGAAAACCAGATAGGGGCTTTTATGTGACAAAGCCGCTACTTCCGAAACACTCCTCGCAGAAGCCAAGGCCAACAACATGACCACTTTCCAAGTGAGATATTTCAACTCCACTGTTGTGAGTGGTTCAAACCAAGGTGACTTGAGGAAACTTAATACCACATTAAGATCCCACGGCGCCACCGGAGGTACAAAAGGAGGCTGAATATGCAGCACCCCCTTCACGAATGTCTGTACTTCAGGAAGAGAAGCCAATTCCTTTTGAAAGAAAATGGATAAGGCCGAAATTTGGACCTATATGGACCCTAATTTTAGGCCCAAAGTCACTCCTGTTTGCAGGAAGTGAAGCAGACGACCCAAATGGAATTCCTCCGTAGGAGCAGTCCTGGCCTCACACCAAGAAACATATTTTCGCCATATACGGTGATAATGTTTCAATGTCACGTCCTTCCTAGCCTTGATCAGGGTAGGAATGACCTCCTCCGGAATACCTTTTTTCGCTAGGATCCGGCGTTCAACCGCCATGCCGTCAAACGCAGCCGCGGTAAGTCTTGGAACAGACAGGGCCCCTGCTGCAGCAGGTCCTGTCTTAGAGGAAGAGGCCACGGATCTTCTGTGAGCAACTCTTGCAGATCCGGATACCAAGTCCTTCGTGGCCAATCTGGAACAATGAGGATTGTTCTTACTCTTCTTAGTCTTATTATTCGCAACACCTTGGGTATGAGAGGTAGAGGAGGGAACATATAGACCGATCTGAACACCCAAGGTGTCACTAGAGCGTCCACCGCTACCGCCTGAGGGTCTCTTGACCTGGCGCAATACTGCTTTAGCATTTTGTTGAGACGGGACGCCATCATGTCTATCTGAGGCAGTCCCCACCGACCCACGATCTGTGCGAAGACTTCTTGATGAAGTCCTCACTCTTCCGGATGCAGGTCGTGCCTGCTGAGGAAGTCCGCTTCCCAGTTGTCCACCCCTGGGATGAATACAGCTGATAGGGCGCTTACATGGCCTTCCGCCCAGCGAAGAATCCTGGTCGCTTCTGCCATGGCCGCTCTGCTCCTTATGCCGCCTTGGCGGTTTACATGAGCCACTGCTGTGACATTGTCTGACTGAATCAGAACCGGTTTGTCCCGAAACAATGCCTCCGCCTGGTGTAGGGCGTTGTATATGGCCCTCAACTCTAGGACGTTGATGTGGAGACAAGTCTCTAGATTCCACCAGAGACCTTGGAAATTTCTTCCCAGTGAGACTGCTCCAAAACCTCGGAGGCTTGCTTCCGAGGTCACCCGGATCCAGTCCTGAATTCCGAACCTGCGGCCTTCTAGGAGGTGAGCACTGTGCAGCCACCACAGAAGAGATACCCTGGCTCTGGGAGACAGGGTGATCCTCTGATGCATTTGTAAATGGGACCGGGACCATTTGTCCAGTAGATCCCATTGAAAGGTCCTCGCATGGAACTTTCCGAAGGGGATGGCCTCGTACGATGCCACCATCTTCCCCAGGACACGCGTGCAGTGATGCACTGAAACCTTTTTTAGCTTTAATAGGTTCCTGACCAGGGCTATGAGCTCCTGAACCTTTTCCATCGGAAGAAAAACCTTTTTCTGGTCTGTGTCTAGAATCAGACCCAGAAAGGTCAGGCGCGTTGTAGGGACTAGCTGGGACTTCGGTATATTGAGAATCCAGCCGTGCCCCTGCAACATCCTCACTGACAGCGACACACTGTCCAGCAACTTCTCCCGAGATCTCGCCTTTATGAGGAGATCATCCAAGTATGGGATAATTGTGACACCCTGCTTGCGCAGGAGCACCATAATTTCCACCATTACCTTGGTGAAAATTCTCGGGGCTGTGGAAAGCCCAAACGGCAACGTCTGAAATTGGTAATGACAGTCCTGTACTGCAAATCTCAGGAACGCCAGGTGAGGAGGGAAAATCGGAACATGAAGGTATGCATCCTTTATGTCCAGGGACACCATCCAATTCCCCCCCCCCCCTCCCTCCAGGCTGGCGATGACCGCTCTGAGCGATTCCATCTTGAACTTGAACTTTTTCAAGTACCAGTTCAGGGATTTTAGATTCAAAATGGGCCTGACCGAACCGTCCGGTTTCGGGACCACAAACAGGGTTGATTAATACCCCTTTAACCCTTTCCTTGCTGGAGAAGAGGAACTTTGACCATCACCTGTTGAAGATACAATTTTTGAAGTGCAGTCAACACTAACTCCCTCTCTGACGGGGAAGCTGGCAGAGCAGATTTGAAAAATCGGCGAGGAGGCACGTCTTCGAATTCCAGCCTGTATCCCTGAGAAACAATCTCTATAGCCCAGGGATCCACCTATGAGTGAACCCAGACCTGGCTGAAAAATCGAAGACGTGCCCCCACTTGAGCTGACTCCCCCCGGGAAGCCCCAGCGTCATGCGGTGGACTTTGCAGATGTAGGGGAGGACTTCTGCTCCTGGGAACTAGCTGCATGCAGCTTTTTTCCCTTGCCTTTTCCTCTGGCAAGGAAGGACGACCCCCGTACCTTCTTGCTTTTATTGGAACGAAAGGACTGCATTTGATAATGAGGTGCCTTTTTAGTATGCTGCGGGGGACAATAAGGTAAGAAATTCGATTTACCGGCCGTAGAAGTAGAGACAAGGTCCGAGAGGCCTTCTCCAAACAACTCCTCCCCCTTGTAAGGCAACGACTCCATATGCCGCTTTGAGTCGACATCCCCCGTCCACTGTCGGGTCCACAGAAGTCGCCTAGCATAAATAGACATAGCATTTATTCTGGAGCTTAGTAAACAAATGTCTCTTTGAGCATCCCTCATATATAAAGCAGCATCTTTGATATGCTCTAGGGCAGAGGTTCTCAAACTCGGTCCTCGGGGGCACACACAGTGCATGTTTTGCAGGTCTCCTCACAGAATCGCAAGTGAAATAATTAGCTCCACCTGTGGACCTTTTAAAATGTGTCAGTGAGTAATTAATACACCTGTGCACCTGCTGGGTTACCTGCAAAACATGCACTGTGTGTGCCCCCGAGGACCGAGTTTGAGAACCTCTGCTCTAGGGTCATTAGAATGGCATCCTTATCTAGGGTGTCAAGTTCCGTAGATAAGGAATCTGTCCATGCTGCGACAGCACTACACACCCAGGCCGATGCCATAGCCGGTCTAAGGATAGTACCGGAATGTGTGTAAATGTGCTTCATGGTAACCTCCTGCTTACGATCAGCAGGATCCTTGAGGGAAGCTGTATCCTGAGAAGGCAGTGCCACCTTCTTGGATAAGCGTGTCAGCGCCTTGTCTACCTTCGGAGAAGATTCCCATCGTATCCTGTCCTTTTGTGGAAAGGGATACGCCATAAGAGTCCTTTTGGGAACTTGTAGTCTCCTATCTGGAGATTCCCAAGCCTTTTCGCACAAGTCGCTTAGTTCAAATGAGGACGGAAAAGTGACCTCAGGCTTTTTCCCTTTATACATGTGTACCCTCGTGTCAGGGACAGGGGGTTCCTCAGTGATATGCAAAACCTCTTTAATGGCAATAATCATGTAACGAATACCTTTCGCCACCTTTGGCTGTAATTTTGCATCCTCATAGTCGACACTAGAGTCAGTATCTGTGTCGGTATCTGTGTCAGTGATCTGGGATATGGTGCGTTTTTGAGACCCCGAAGGTCCTGGTGCCACAGGGACAGGCATGGTCTGACTACCTGACTGATCACTAGCTTCAGCCTTGTCAAATCGTTTATACAGTAACTTTACATTTGCATTCAAGACATTCCACATATCCACCCAGTCCGGTGTCGGCGTTGCCGACGGCAACCTGACCATCATGCACTCCCCCTCCTCCTTAGGTGAGCCTTCCTCGTCAAACATGTCGACACACACGTACCGACACACTTCACACACACAGGGAATCTCTTTTCTGAAGACAGGTTCCCCCCTGAGGCCCCTTGGAGAGACAGAGAGAGAGTATGCCAGCACACACCCCAGCGCTATATAACCCTGGAGAAAAACACAGATTGTTTACCCAGTAGCGCTGCTTAATGTATAAACGCCAATAATGTGCCCCCCCCCCCCCTCTACTTTAAAACCCCCTTTCACCGTGTGTCAAGCAGGGGAGAGTCCGGGGAGCTTCCTCTCAGCGGTGCTGTGGAGAGAAAATGGCGCTGGTGAGGGCTGAGGGAGAAGCCCCGCCCCCTCAGCGGCGGGCTTCTGTCCCGCTCAAACTTACTAAAAAATGGCGGGGGCTCTTTTATATACATGTACAGTGCCCACCTGTACATGTATATAGACTTTTGCCATAGGAGATGTGTTTTATTGCTGCCCAGGGCGCCCCCCCTACGCACTGCACCCTTACAGTGACCGGAGTGTGTGAGGTGTATGGGAGCAATGACGCACAGCTGTGGTGCTGTGCGTTAACTTAGTGAAGCACCGGAGGCTTCTGCCGCCTGAGACGTCTTCTGTCTTCGTTTCTTCTGGCTCTGTGAGGAGAACGGCGGCGCGGCTCTGGGGTGAACGCCCAGGACGAACCTGTGTTCACTCCCTCTGGAGCTAATGGTGTCCAGTAGCCGAGGAAGCAGAGCCTATCATTTAAGTAGGTCTGCTCCTCTCTCCTCAGTCCCTCGATGCAGGGAGCCTGTTGCCAGCAGTGCTCCCTGAAAAAGAGAAAAAATTTAACAAAAAGGCTTTCTAAGCAGGAAACTCAGGAGAGCTCCCTGCAGTGCACCCATTGTCCTCTGGGCACAGTCTAAAACTGGGGTCTGGAGGAGGGGCATAGAGGGAGGAGCCAGTGCACACCCAGAGTCCAAAGTCTTTCTTAAAGTGCCCATGCCTCCTGCAGAGCCCGTCTATTCCGCATGGTCCTTACGGAGTCCCAGCATCCTCTAGGACGTTAGAGAAAAATACATTTGCAAATAAGTCTAAACCTATCAACCCTCTCAACAATAGTTAGTCAAACTGATATTATTAGCTAGCTGTATATCTTAAATGTTGGAAAAACTGATAAAGCCCAAAAGAAGAAAAAAAAATACCTTCAGAGGTTGATGACTACACACTGCCATATATATACAAAAGTATAACAAACTGACATGTTTGCAAGCAATACTGTGTATGTGTCTGTACATAATAAATAGTAGTTTTATTTGTCTGTGCACATTTCTTTCCCATTAGTGCATTGTTTAATGCATTTCATGCTAAATACAGCAGTGACCCAACTAGTAAAAGACACCATAATGGAAAGCTAGTACCCCTTTTCCACTAGCTTTTAAAACACGGGTAAATGCGCGGGGGCACGCATGTACCCGTGTTTTTCCCTAGTGGAAAAGAGTCCCCCTGCAAATTCCCGAATCAAGTGATCCGGGAATCCTACCTGGGTAGCTTGCCGGGTTGAACACGTGTTCAACCCGGTAAGCTGTGTAGTGTGAACGGGAGCCGCATCGAGGCGACATGGCTACCGTTCACAGTCTATGGGAGGGCGGCGCTGGGAGATCATGTGATCTCCCAGCGCCGCCCCTGCCGCGTCATTAGCAGCTTCACCAACCCAGCATATTCTGGTCATGAAGTATACGGAAACCAATAATCAAATTCTGCTTGAAAAAAGTAAAGAACAGCACAGAAAGAGAGAAAGGATTCACTCTATGTTCATTTACAGTAAGAAATTCACTTTTTGGGGGTAATTTTGAGAATCCCATTTTATTTTATCATTTAAAAGACTTCTTAACCATAACCTAAAGTGGTATTTAGAACTCAACAAAACTAATTAGTGTGGCGGATAAATAAAAATATTATAAAAACCATTTAAAAAATGGATATATGCAACAATAGTGTGGGGAAGTCAATTGCAGACAATAGGGATTTTCACTGGCGCTAACTAATCATGCAATACAATCAGAAAATGGGTGTTGAGTATTTCACCTGATAATTCTTGCTGGTTTTACATGTGTAAATATATAAGTATACAAGAGAAAAAGGGGAAATCTGAATGTACCCCAAAAAAGACTAATATTGGATAACAATATAGAAGTCTATTACTGTACTTAAAAAGTATTTGGGTTTCTCAAATTGTGTCAAATGGCCGTTACATGCATTTTTCTAAAACAGTTAAAAAATGAGAAAAAAAAATGTACTTTGCAGAAAACAAGAGCTTCCTGCAAAATAAATGTTCTACTTAAATTAGGGGTTCATAAAAGTGTCCATAAGTATAAATTTTAAGCCACTTTTAGAAAATCTTCAAAAGACACATAACACCCACCTGCATTCTTAAAAACACCCGTCCCATTCATACAGCTCCCCCACCCACCAGTCCCATTCATACAGCAACCCCATTCACCCGTCCCATTCACACAGCGCCCCCACCCAGGCGTCCCATTCACACAGCAACCCCATCCACCCGTCCCATTCATACAGCAACCCCATCCACCCGCCCCATTCATACAGCAACCCCATCCACCCGCCCCATTCATACAGCAACCCCATCCACCCGCCCCATTCATACAGCAACCCCATCCACCCGCCCCATTCATACAGCAACCCCATCCATACAGCAACACCATCCACTTGCCCCATTCATACAGCAACCCCATCCATACAGCAACACCATCCACTTGCCCCATTCATACAGCAACCCCATCCACCCGCCCCATTCATACAACGCCACAGAGGTTCTGAACAAAGTCCCACCATTTTTAACTTAAAATAGGGATTTCCCCCAACCTTGCAAGTCGTGAAAATGAAACTGCATTAAAATCGGTGGAGAATTATCGCGTATTAACTTCACCTGCAATCGAAGTGGCCGATAACCACTTTGCACAACAAGTGAAAACTTTCCAAGAAAACGAGTTATCACCTGCAATTGAAATCCCCCCATGGTCTAACAAAATGAAACTATAAGCAATCTACCATATAACAACAGTGACAATGGGGGTGCTTCGGGTGCAGTAGCAGTGATGCACAGATGTTAATGCAGCAGGAGGCGTCTGGTATCAGTAGCTGCGTCCTGCACTGGTGCTGCGTTAGAGGACGCAGCATCGGATCACTTGCTACACCATCAGCTGGCTGAGTGAACATTAAGGTCACGCAGATTGGCTGCCATAGTTCAATCCTTGAGGTAAGGAAATCTCTGTCAGAAGGCGGAGACCCTGGCACTCCCACAAAATGGAGGCAATAAGTCTCCATTTTGTGAAATGGCAGGTGTCGCTGCTCCCTCCCTGCCCCCAAACAGCTGTAGACTGTAGCCATAAAGCATCCCATGACCCAAGAGCCGTACATCACAAGAGCAGTATAGATCTGGCAGATATGCAAAGCACCAAACATCTGTATTTTGCGTGATTACTTAATGTGCAACCAAACCCACATCACCCCCAATGTGCTAAGCAGAGAACACAAGTTTATTTCTGCAAACAGAAACCAATACATTTTGTTTATATGGTGTATATCAGTGACAGAAAACCTAAGGCACTCCAGCTGTTGTGGGACACTACATCCGAGCATGCCTAGGCAAAGTTTTGGCATTACGGCATGGTAAAACTGTGGCAGAGCATGCTGGGATGTTCGTTCCACAGCAGCAGGACTACCAGAGGTTGTCTGCCCCGGGCGTATATGATTGCCCTGTTAGCTCCTGGCCTTCTCTACAAAAAGCAAACAGGTCCATGTTTAACACGGGTGTGGTTCATCAAATCGACAGTATCTAGGTCGACAGTCACTAGGTCGACATGGATGGAAGGTCGACAGGGTTTCTAGGTCGACATGTGCTAGGTCAACAGGTCTAAAGGTCGACATGAGGTTTTGGGGGTTTTTTGGTGTCGTTTTCTTCGTAGAGTGACCGGGATCCCAAATTAGTGCACCGCTTCGCTCGCCATG
Source organism: Pseudophryne corroboree (assembly GCF_028390025.1). Classification (NCBI taxonomy): domain Eukaryota; kingdom Metazoa; phylum Chordata; class Amphibia; order Anura; family Myobatrachidae; genus Pseudophryne; species Pseudophryne corroboree. The sequence goes on from NC_086445.1 coordinate 266,232,271, forward strand.
CTTCGGGCATGGTGCCTTCGCTCGGCACACTTTACCGTTCCAATCGTAGTCCACGTGGATCGTTAAGTATGAAAAAATTCAAAAAAAGAAAAAAAAATGTGAAAAACTCATGTCGACCTTTAGACCTGTCGACCTAGCACATGTCGACCCTGTCGACCTTCCATCCATGTCGACCTAGTGACTGTCGACCTATAGTGGTCGACCTAAACATTGTCGACCTAGATACTGTGGATCTTCAGACCGGATCCCGTTTAACACAGTTACGGCAAAGAGCACATCACACTTTATTTACCACCCACTGTTTTCATTAAACCACCTACAATGTATACAGATTTGGTGCATCATCGGGCTGGAGTACTCACGTCCCCATTACACACGGGTCCCAAACAGGACCCGGAGTACTCACCCATACATAGTGACCCATTATCACCAGAACCTTGACAGATCACTTCTACAGTAAATAGACACTGGTCCCTAGCCACAGGTAGCTGGGGTACTAACCCATCTCTCCACTCATGCTGACCCAGACCAGCAGTGCTCACCCTCCCATATACACAGATCCCTAACAACAAAGCCTGGAGTGCTCACCTGCACATATACACAGATCCCTAACAACAAAGCCTGGAGTGCTCACCTGCACATATACACTGATCCTTGTCTACAGATAATGGGTTCTTCACTTCCCCATAGACACTGAATGCTACCTATAATTACTGAAGTACATACATACACACTGATCCCTATCACTGAGCATGGAGTGCTCACCTCCCCATACACACTACCCTCACCCACAGCTGCAAGCACTCACCTTGCAATACTGGAACACAACAAGTACAGTACACAACCTGCACCCCCTACCCCCACCATGCACTGCCCCATGCCCTCCAGCACACCCATGCACTGCCCTCTCCCCCCTATGCCCGCTTAGTCGCACCTGTCTGCACTGTACACAACACAGTGTGTATGTCGGTAACCACCTCCCCTTCCTCGCTTTCTGCACCCTGCTCCTCCTCCCGTTCTCCCCGGATTCAAGACTGCTCTGTATCCCGGAGTCGCGCACAATGCCCACATCACTCACCGTTCGTCACACCGGGGCCGCCACCGAGTAAAAGGACGTTGATGGTGACGACGAAGAAGGCCAGCACGCCCGCCATAGCAACCCAGCGCACAGCGACCACTAACTGCGCGACCACAGGCGATCCAGACAGAGCAGCACTACGGGAGCGCGCCGCACGGCTCGGCCTCCTTCCCCCTGTGGAACGCAAAGTCTGCGTTCCACGCCTCGCCAGCACCGCGCCCCGCCCATCACGACAGGGGGAACATGCATGTAGTGATTGGTCACCTGACACACCACACCCCCCGCTACCGGTGGGCGGAACGTGCCCGAGTGACGTCGCACGAGGCATCTTTTGTTTCGACTCGGGGAGACGCGCGTGCTCGTCGGAGTGCGGCGCGCGCCTTAAAGGGGCCGCGTCCCGCATCATGAGGCGCTGGCTGTCTGCCGGCATTCAGCGGAGCGCCTGGCTGTCTGGGCCTGGCATGCAAATAGACACATGCCCGAGTCTCCTGCACAGGGGCGCCTGAGGCCACCCTCCATGGCAGCGACGAGCCGCTCTACCCTCAGGGAGAGCACTGAAGTCAGTCATGCAGAGTTCCCCGCTCTCTCTAGCTGCTCCGCAACTTTATCCCGTCACGCAGCCGCCTGGGAGCAGCATGGCCACTGCTGTGCTTGTCAGAGGGGTGATCTCTGGTGCTGTTACTAGGCAATGGCCGGGTGCCACCAAGTAGGGGCTGCACATCACTAGTCCTCTGGGTTGGAGAGGAATTTGGAGATATGTGATGTTAGAATGATGTCTTTTCCGGATACTTTCTAACCGTTCATTCTCTGTCTCCTCTCATGACTCCACCTCCCCCTCACTTCCACTAACTGTAGGGGTACCCCAAGGTTCTGTCCTTGGTCCTCTTCTCTCTCTATACGTCCTCACTAGGTAAGCTCATTAGTTCTTTTGGTTTCCAATATCATCTTTATGCTGATGACACTCAAATCTATCTTTCCTCTCCAGACCTCTCCCCTACTCTCCTCACTCGTATCTCCAACTGTCTCTCTGCTATCTCTTCCTGGATGTCCCAGCGCTTTCCTTAAACTTAACATATCTAAGACTGAGCTGATTATCTTCCCACCCTCCCGCATAACCTCACCTCCTACAATCTCATTATCTATTGATGGCACTACTATCTCCTCTACCCCCCAAGTGCGCTGTCTTGGAGTAATCCTTGACTTCTCCCTCTCCTTCAAACCTCACATTCAGCGCCTCTCACAAACCTGCCGTTTTCATCTAAAAAATATTTCCAGGATCAGACCCTTTCTGACCCAGGATGCTACTAAGACTCTTATCCACTCACTGGTCATCTCCAGACTGGACTACTGTAATCTCCTCCTGACTGGCATTCCTGACAAATACCTCTCTCCACTCCAATCTATCCTCAATGCTGCTGCCCGGCTCATTTTCCTCACCAAACGTACTACGTCCACCTCTCCTCTCTTACTAGACCTTCACTGGCTCCCCTTCCCTTTCAGAATCCATTTCAAGCTTCTCACACTTGCTTACAAAGCCCTCACCCACTCCTCTCCCATCTACATCTCTGATCTTATCTCGCTTTACACTCCCACCCGTCCTCTTCGCTCTGCTAATGCTCGCCGACTCTCCTGCTTACGGATTACTTCCTCCCACTCCTACCTCCAAGATTTTTCACGCGCTGCACCACTTCTCTGGAATTCCCTACCTCTCCCCCTCAGACTCTCCACCTCTCTACAAAACTTCAAACGGGCTCTCAAGACCCACTTCTACACCAAACCCAGCCAAATCTCATCCTAAACCTCTGTTCCACGCTCTCTATGTACCCCATCTGTCTACCCCTCCCCGTTAGAATGTAAGCTCTCACGAGCAGGGCCCTCTTCCCTCATGTGCTTACCCTTTTCTTACTTTAATAATCTTCAACTGCACCAAATCCAGCAGTCTTCTGCCACCTGATACTTATTCCAGTGTCATCTGCTGATGTAGCTATGTTTATTTACCCTGTACTTGTCCTATATTGTCGTCAACTGTAAGTTGCTGTTTTCTTGTTTGATTATTTGTTTATGTACTCTGTAATTGGGCGCTGCGGAACCCTTGTGGCGCCATATAAATAAAGGATAATAATAAATACTGTGTACCAGTGATGATGAAGGAGGACATGCTCGGAGTTGTAGTTCTACAAAAGCTGGAGAACATCAGATTGCCCCATCCACTTATTATAAACTGTTTATTAATGCCAAAGCAGATTCTACTGGATTGTAGATAGACATTTCTAAGGGCATTGAAAGTTGGGAGACTGATGTATGAGGACTGATTCTGAGTGGCACTTAGTCCAGAATATGGCCACGTTCTGAATGTGAATGGAATGCTGATGCAGCTATACACAATCGCACAGCAAACTTTTCTGTATGCGAGCACAGCAGTCATTATCATCATTTGGGCCTATACCCACTCTACGCTAGGCGCAGGAGATGCGGAGTGGGTAACTGGCCACACAGCCATGAGACGGTTCTCTTGCATGTGTTCATATTGTTAATGTCCATTTATAAGGCATTTATTTCATACCTTAGAAATGGTTATGATCCATGCAACTGTGCGTATATTTGCAAAGATATGTATGTAGCCAAGAACGCATGCGCAGTAAACGAAAGATCACTAAATGTGGCTGCATAAAAAGTTGTATGCGAGTGCGTCTCAGAATCACATCCATGGTGGTCACGTCTGCACAGAGATTTTTTAATCATAGGAATTTATTAGGTGTTTGTCTTACGTCCTAGAGGATGCTGGGGACTCCAAAAGGACCATGGGGTATAGATGGGATCCGCAGGAGCTTGGGCACACTAAAAAGACTTTGACTGGGTGTGAACTGGCTCCTCCCTCTATGCCCCTCCCCCAGACCTCAGTTAGACTTTGTGCCCAGGAGTGACTGGACACACACTAGGGGAGCTCTACTGAGTTTCTCTGGAAAAATACTTTTGTTAGGTTTTTTATTTTCAGGGAGAACTGCTGGCTACAGGCTCCCTGCATCGAGGGACTGAGGGTAGAGAAGTCAGACCTACTTCTGCTTAGTTAAGGGCTCTGCTTCTTAGGCTACTGGACACCATTAGCTCCCGGAGCCGCGCCGTCACCCCCCTCACAGAAGACAGAAGCCGGGTGAGTATTAGAAGAACCAAAGACTTCAGACGGCAGAAGACTTCAGTAACGGAGCTCCATGCTCCCACACACACCACCAACGGCACTTACAGGGTGCAGGGCGCTGGGGGGGGGGGGCACCATGGGCAGCAGTTACTGAGGTCTTTGGAACTGGTAAAAGCCATATTCGGTGCCCGGGCACCATATATAAGACCCCCGCCAGTATAAATAATTCAAATTTGAGCGGTACTGAAGCGCGCCGGGAAGGGGCGGGGCTTAGCCGCACAGCTCACCAGCGCCATTTTCTTCTCTCCACAGCCGCTGCAGAGAACGCTGGCCCGGACCTCCAAGCTTCTCACAAGTAAAAGGGAGCTAAACGGGGGGGCACAAATAATTTGGTGCTTTTATTTCTCTGACGTCCTAGTGGATGCTGGGAAATCCGTAAGGACCATGGGGAATAGCGGCTCCGCAGGAGACTGGGCACAAAAGTAAAGCTTTAGGACTACCTGGTGTGCACTGGCTCCTCCCCCTATGACCCTCCTCCAAGCCTCAGTTAGATTTTTGTGCCCGGCCGAGAAGGGTGCACACTAGGGGCTCTCCTGAGCTTCTTAGTGAAAGTTTAGTTTTAGGGCCCTCATTCCGAGTTGATCGCTAAGAGTCATCGCAACGCAAATGTACGAAATGTAAGTATCTGCGCATGCGCAAATGCGTGATTACGCATGCGCGAGTACATACGTACGACAACTGTGCAAAATTACTCTGAAAAAAAAAAGCCGTAACTGGCAAACGAAAACGAGGAGTGGCGTGGGCGTGGCGGAGGCGAGACTTCGCAATGCTCCGACATGGGCGTGAAAGTGGGCGTACAGTGGGGGTCATTCCGAGTTGTTCGCTCGTTATTTTTTTCTCGCAACGGAGCGATTAGTCGCTAATGCGCATGCGCAATGTCCGCAGTGCGACTGCGCCAAGTAAATTTGCTATGCAGGTAGGTATTTTACTCACGGCATTACGAGGTTTTTTCTTCGTTCTGGTGATCGTAATGTGATTGACAGGAAGTGGGTGTTTCTGGGCGGAAACTGGCCGTTTTATGGGAGTGTGTGAAAAAACGCTACCGTTTCTGGGAAAAACGCGGGAGGGGCTGGAGAAACAGAGGAGTGTCTGGGCGAACGCTGGGTGTGTTTGTGACGTCAAACCAGGAACGACAAGCACTGAACTGATCGCACTGGCAGAGTAAGTCTCGAGCTACTCAGAAACTGCACAGAGAAGTCTTTTCGCAATATTGCGAATCTTTCGTTCGCAATTTTGCTAAGCTAAGATTCACTCCCAGTAGGCGGCGGCTTAGCGTGTGCAAAGCTGCTAAAAGCAGCTTGCGAGCGAACAACTCGGAATGACCCCCTAGGTTTTTTATTTTCAGTGAGACCTGCTGGCAACAGGCTCACTGCATCGAGGGACTAAGGGGAGAAGAAGCGAACCTGCCTGCTTGCAGCCAGCTTGGGCTTCTTGGCTACTGGACACCATTAGCTCCAGAGGGACCGAACACAGGCCCAGCCTCGGAGTCTGGTCCCAGAGCCGCGCCGCCGGCCCCCTTACAAAGCCAGAAGCAAGAAGAGGTCCGGAAAATCGGCGGCAGAAGACATCAGTCTTCACCAAGGTAGCGCACAGCACTGCAGCTGTGCGCCATTGCTCCTCATACACACCTCACACTGCAGTCACTGAGGGTGCAGGGCGCTGGGGGGGGGGGGCGCCCTGAGCAGCAATAAAAACACCTTGGCTGGCAAACATACATCACATATAACCCCCAGGGCTATATGGATGTATTTTAACCCCTGCCAGAATCCATAAAAATGCGGGAGAAAAGTCAGCGAAAAAGGGGCGGAGCCTATCTCCTCAGCACACTGGCGCCATTTTCTCTCACAGCTCCGTTGGAGGGAAGCTCCCTGGCTCTCCCCTGCAGTTACTACACTACAGAAAGGGGTTAAAAAAGAGAGGGGGGCACTAATTAGGCGCAGTATTAATAAAACAGCAGCTATAAGGGGAAAAACACTTCTATAAGGTTATCCCTGTATATATATATAGCGCTCTGGTGTGTGCTGGCATACTCTCCCTCTGTCTCCCCAAAGGGCTAGTGGGGTCCTGTCCTCTATCAGAGCATTCCCTGTGTGTGTGCTGTGTGTCGGTACGATTGTGTTGACATGTATGAGGAGGAAAATGGTGTGGAGGCGGAGCAATTGCCTGTAATGGAGATGTCACCCCCTAGGGAGTCGACACCTGAGTGGCTGAGCTTATGGAAGGAATTACGTGACAGTGTCAGCTCTTTACAAAAGATTGATGACATGAGACAGCCGGCTACTCAGCCTGTGCCTGTCCAGGTGTCTCAAAAGCCATCAGGGGCTCTAAAACGCCCGTTACCTCAGATGGCAGATACAGACGCCGACACGGATACTGACTCCAGTGTCTACGATTAAGAGACGAATGTGACTTCCAGTAGGGCCACACGTTACATGATTGAGGCTATGGAAAATGTTTTACATATTTCTGATAATACCAGTACCACTAAAAAGGGTTTTGTTGGGTGAGAAAAAACTGCCGGTAGTTTTTCCTGCATCTGAGGAATTAAATGAAGTGTGTGATGATGCGTGGGTTTCCCCCGATAAAAACTGTTAATTCCTAAAAAGTTATTAGCATCATACCCCTTCCCGCCAGAGGATAGGGCACGTTGGGAAACACCCCCTAGGGTGGATAAAGCGCTCACACGCTTGTCTAAACAGGTGGCACTACCGTCCCCGGATACGGCCGCCCTTAAGGAACCTGCTGACAGAAAGCAGGAAAATATCCTAAAAATGTATATACACTCACACGGGTGTGATACTGCGACCAGCAATCGCCTGAGCCTGGATGTGCAGTGCTGGGGTGGCTTGGTCGGATTCCCTGACTGACAATATTGATACCCTAGATAGGGACAGTATATTACTGACTATAGAGCATTTAAAAGATGCATTTCTATATATGCGTGATGCACAGAGGGATATTTGCCGACTGGCATCAAGAGTAAGTGCGCTGTCCATTTCTGCCAGAAGAGGGTTATGGACAAGACAGTGGTCAGGTGATGCTGATTCCAAAAGGCATATGGAAGTATCGCCTTATAAAAGGGAGGAGTTATTTGGGGTAGGTCTAACAGACCTGGTGGCCACGGCAACGGCTGGGAAATCCACATTTTTACCCCAGGTAGCCTCTCAACATAAGAAGACGCCGTATTATCAGGCGCAGTCCTTTAGGCCCCATAAGGGCAAGCGGGCAAAAGACTCCTCATTTCTGCCCCGTGGCAGAGGGAGAGGAAAAAGGCTGCAGCAGAAGCCATTCACAAGCTGTATTCCCAGCAGGTGATAATCAAGGTACCCCTCCTACAACAGGGAAAGGGGTATTATTCCACGCTGTTTGTGGTACCGAAGCCGGACGGCTCGGTGAGACTTATTTTAAATCTGAAATCCTTGAACACTTACATACAAAGGTTCAAATTCAAGATGGAGTCACTCAGAGCGGTGATTGCGAACCTGGAAGAAGGGGATTATATGGTGTCTCTGGACATCAAGGATGCTTATCTCCATGTCCCAATTTACCCTTCTCACCAAGGGTACCTCAGGTTTGTGGTACAGAACTGTCACTATCAGTTTCAGACGCTGCCGTTTGGTTTGTCCACGGCACCCCGGGTCTTTACCAAAGTAATGGCCGAAATGATGATACTCCTTCGAAGGAAGGGAGTTTTAGTTATCCCTTACTTGGACGATCTCCTGATAAGGGCAAGATCCAGGGAACAGTTGGTAGTCGGGGTAGCACTATCTCAAGTAGTGTTGCGGCAGCACGGTTGGATTCTCAATATTCCAAAATCGCAGCTGATCCCGACGACACGTCTTCTATTCCTAGGGATGATCCTGGACACAGTCCAGAAAAAGGTGTTTCTCCCGGAGGAGAAAGCCAGGGAGTTATCCGAACTAGTCAGAAACCTCCTAAAACCAGGCCAAGTGTCAGTGCATCAGTGCACAAGGGTCCTGGGAAAAATGGTGGCTTCCTACGAAGCAATTCCATTCGGCAGATTCCACGCAAGAACTTTCCAGTGGGACCTGCTGGACAAATGGTCCGGATCGCATCTTCAGATGCATCAGCGGATAACCCTGTCACCAAAGACAAGGGTGTCTCTCCTGTGGTGGTTGCAGAGTGCTCATCTTCTAGAGGGCCACAGATTCGGCATTCAGGACTGGGTCCTGGTGACCACGGATGCCAGCCTGCGAGGCTGGGGAGCAGTCACACAGGGAAGAAATTTCCAGGGCTTGTGGTCAAGCCTGGAGACATCACTTCACATAAATATTTTGGAGCTAAGGGCCATTTACAATGCCCTAAGCCAAGCAAGACCTCTGCTTCAAGGTCAGCCGGTGCTGATCCAGTCGGACAACATCACGGCAGTCGCCCACGTAAACAGACAGGGCGGCACAAGAAGCAGGAGGGCAATGGCAGAAGCTGCAAGGATTTTTCGCTGGGCGGAAAATCATGTGATCGCATTGTCAGCAGTGTTCATTCCGGGAGTGGACAACTGGGAAGCAGACTTCCTCAGCAGGCACGACCTCCACCCGGGAGAGTGGGGACTTCACCCAGAAGTCTTCCACATGATTGTAAACCGTTGGGAAAAACCAAAGGTGGACATGATGGCGTCCCGCCTAAACAAAAAATTGGACAGGTATTGCGCCAGGTCAAGGGACCCTCAGGCAATAGCTGTGGACGCTCTGGTAACACCGTGGGTGTACCAGTCAGTGTATGTGTTCCCTCCTCTTCCTCTCATACCAAAAGTACTGAGAATTATAAGACGGAGGGGAGTAAGAACTATACTCGTGGCTCCGGATTGGCCAAGAAGGACTTGGTACCCGGAACTTCAAGAGATGCTCACGGAGGACCCGTGGCCTCTACCTCTAAGAAGGGACCTGCTCCAGCAATGACCCTGTCTATTCCAAGACTTACCGCGGCTGCGTTTGACGGCAGGGTGGTTGAACGCCGGATCCTGAAGGAAAAAGGCATTCCGGATGAAGTCATCCCTACCCTGATCAAGCCAGGAAGGATGTAACCGCAAAACATTATCACCGCATTTGGCGAAAATATGTTGCGTGGTGCGAGGCCAGTAAGGCCCCGATGGAGGAATTTCAACTAGGTCGATTCCTGCATTTCCTGTAAACAGGAGTGTCTATGGGCCTAAAATTGGGGTCCATTAAGGTTCAAATTTCGGCCCTGTCAATTTTCTTCCAGAAAGAACTAGCTTCAGTTCCTGAAGTTCAGACGTTTGTAAAAGGGGTACTGCATATACAGCCTCCTTTTGTGCCTCCAGTGGCACTTTGGGATCTCAATGTAGTTTTGGGGTTCCTAAAGTCACATTGGTTTGAACCACTTGAATCTGTGGAGTTAAAATATCTCACATGGAAAGTGGTCATGTTGTTGGCCCTGGCCTCGGCCAGGCGCGTGTCAGAATTGGCGGGCTTTATCCTGTAAAAGCCCTTATCTGATCTTCCATTCAGACAGGGCGGAATTGAGGACTCGTCCTCATTTTCTCCCTAAGGTGGTTTCAGTGTTTCATCTGAACCAACCTATTGTGGTACCTGCGGCTACTAGTGACTTGGAGGACTCCAAGTTGTTGGACGTAGTCAGGGCCTTGAAAATATATGTTTCCAGGACGGCTGGAGTCAGAAAATCTGACTCGCTGTTTATCCTGTATGCACCCAACAAGCTGGGTGCTCCTGCTTCTAAGCAGACTATTGCTCGTTGGATTTGTAATACAATTCAGCTTGCACATTCTGTGGCAGGCCTGCCACAGCCAAAATCTGTAAAAGCCCATTCCACAAGGAAGGTGGGCTCATCTTGGGCGGCTGCCCGAGGGGTCTCGGCTTTACAACTTTGCCGAGCAGCTACTTGGTCAGGGGAAAACACGTTTGCTAAATTCTACAAATTTGATACCCTGGCTGAGGAGGACCTGGAGTTCTCTCATTCGGTGCTGCAGAGTCATCCGCACTCTCCCGCCCGTTTGGGAGCTTTGGTATAATCCCCATGGTCCTTACGGAGTTCCCAGCATCCACTAGGACGTCAGAGAAAATAAGAATTTACTTACCGATAATTCTATTTCTCGTAGTCCGTAGTGGATGCTGGGCGCCCATCCCAAGTGCGGATTGTCTGCAATACTTGTACATAGTTATTGTTAACTAAATCGGGTTATTGTTGTGAGCCATCTATCCAGAGGCTCCTCTGTTATCATGCTGTTAACTGGGTTCAGATCACAAGTTGTACGGTGTGATTGGTGTGGCTGGTATGAGTCTTACCCGGGATTCATAAATCCTTCCTTATTGTGTACGCTCGTCCGGGCACAGTATCCTAACTGAGGCTTGGAGAAGGGTCATAGGGGGAGGAGCCAGTGCACACCAGGTAGTCCTAAAGCTTTACTTTTGTGCCCAGTCTCCTGCGGAGCCGCTATTCCCCATGGTCCTTACGGAGTTCCCAGCATCCACTACGGACTACAAGAAATAGAATTATCGGTAAGTAAATTCTTATTTATTACAGCGCTGCTGACATATATTATTGTTGTGTAGTATATGGGCGCTGGGGTGTGAGCTGGCATACTCCCTCTGTGTTTCTCTCTCCAGGTTTCCCTGTAGGCTGTCCCCTTTATTTGGCCAGTGTGTGTGTTGGTTGTCGGTACTTCGTGTCGGCATGTCTGAGGCTGAGTGTTCCTCCCCGGAGGAAGTTACTGGGGGGCGCAGAAAAGGAGCTGGAAATGGCTCTGTCGGCACGGCCGACTACTGATTGGGACTGCTGATTGGGTTGCTATGTTGAATACACGTAATGCCAATGTGGCTTTGTTGTCTAAGAGGCTTGATAAATCTGATTCTCAGACACAAACATGGAGAAAATCCATGGAGGATGCTTTGGCTCAGGTGCAGACCCCCTCAGGGTCACAAAAACGTTCATTTACCCAGATGGTAGATACAGATGCCGACACGGACTGATTCCGTTGTCGATTTTAATGAGGCTACTTTACACCCAAGGGTAGTTAAGAGTATTCAGTACATGATTGTGGCTATTAAAGATGTTTTGCGTATCTCTGACGAACCTGCTGTTCAGGAAACAAGGATTTGCCTATTTAAAGGGAAAAAAACTGAGGTGAAGTTTCCCCCCTCTCATGAAATGAATGCTCTTTGTGAAAAAGCTTGGGAGTCGCCGGACAAGAGGTGGCAGATTCCCAAGAGAATTTTTATGGCGTATCCTTTCCCCTCTGACGACAGGGAGAAATGGGAGTCGTCTCCAAATGTTGACAAGGCTCTATCCCGTTTGTCCAAGAAGGTGGCGCTTCCGTCCCCTGACACGGCTGCTCTCAAGGATTTGGCGGATCGCAAGCTGGAGACGTCTTTGAAGGCCATTTTCGTTAATACTGGTGCATTGCTCAGACCTGCTGTGGCGTCGGTATGGGTGAGTAGTGCTATTGCTAAATGGGCTGATAATTTAGCTTCTGATATGGATACCCTTGATAAAGATAATATTCTTTTGACTCTTGGTTATATCAAGGATGCTGCAGATTACCTAAAGGATGCGGCGAGAGATGTTGGCCTCTTGGGATCAAGAGCCAATGCCATGGCGGTCTCAGCCAGGAGGGCGCTGTGGATCCATCAATGGAATGCTGATGCCGACTCCAAGAAAAATATGGAAGCTCTCCCCTTCAAAGGTAGTGTCTTGTTTGGTGACGGCCTGGGTGACCTGGTGTCTACCGCTACTGCGGGTAAGTCATTTTTTCTTCCTTATGTTCCCACACAACAGAAAAAGGCACCCCATCAACAGATGCAGTCCTTTCGACCTAATAAATACAAACGAGGTAAAGGCTCGTCCTTCCTCGCTTCAAAGGGTAGAGGAAGGGGAAAGAAGTCGCCTGCAGGATCAGGCACCCAGGACCAAAAGTCCTCCCCCAGCCTCTACCAAGTCCACCGCATGACACTGGGGCTCCCCTGCGGAAGTCCGTGCCGGTGAGGGGGCCGTCTTCGGATCTTCAGTCAGGTCTGGGTTCAATCAGCCCTGGATCCTTGGGTCTTAGACATAGTGTCCCAAGGGTACAAGCTGGAGTTTCCGCGGAGATCCCCCCCCCCCCCACCGCCGCTTTTTCATATCGGCTTTGCCAGTTTCTCTTCCAGAAAGAGAAGTAGTAAATGCTGCGATACAAAAGTTGTGTCAACAGATGGTCATTGTTCCCGTTCCCCCGTCCCAACGGGGGGAAGGGTTCTATTCGAGCCTCTTTGTCGTACCGAAGCCGGACGGTTCGGTCAGACCGATTCTGAACCTAAAATCTCTCAATCCATACTTGAAAACTTTAAAGTTCAAGATGGAATCTCTTCGAGCTGTGATCTCCAGCCTAGAAGGGGGGGATTTTATGGCGTCAGTCGTCATAAAGGATGCCTACTTACACGTCCCGATTTATCCTCCGCATCAGGCCTTCCTGAGATTTGCGGTGCAGGATTGTCATTACCAATTTCAGACGTTGCCGTTTGGGATTTCCACGGCCCCGAGGGTTTTCACCAAGGTTATGGCAGAAATGATGGTACTCCTTCGCAAGCGAGGGGTCACAATTATCCCGTACTTGGACGATCTTCTGATAAAGGCGAGGTCAAAGGAACAATTGTTAAAGAATGTTGAACTCTCCCTGACAGTTCTGCAACATCACGGTTGCATTTTAAATTTGCCAAAGTCTCAGTTAATTCCGACGACGCGGCTGCCCTTCCTGGGCATGATCCTAGACACAGAGAGTGTTTCTTCCGGAGGACAAAGCTCTAGAAATACAGACCATGGTCAGGGAGCTTTTGAGACCGACGAGTGTCGATTCATCAATGCACTCGAGTGCTAGGGAAGATGGTGGCGGCTTACGAGGCCATTCCATTTGGCAGGTTTCATGCCAGGGTGTTTCAGTGGGACCTGTTGGACAAATGGTCCGGGTCTCACCTACACATGCACCGGAAAATAAGTCTATCTTCCAGGGCCAGGATCTCTCTCCTGTGGTGGCTGCAAAGCTCTCACCTCCTAGAGGGATGCCGTTTCGGAATCCAGGACTGGGTCCTGCTGACCACAGATGCAAGTCTCCGAGGCTGGGGCGCAGTCGCGCAGGGAAGAAGTTTCCAGGGAAAATAGTCAAGCCAGGAATCTTCTCTCCACAAAAATGTTCTCGAGTTAAGAGCCATTTACAACGGCCTCCTACAAGCAAAGAGTTTTCTTCAGGGTCTCCCTGTCCTGATCCAGTCGGACAACATCACAGCGGTGGCATACGTAAACCGCCAAGGCGGAACAAGGAGCAGGGCGGCAATGACGGAAGCCACAAGAATTCTCAGCTGGGCGGAACAGCACGTGAGCACTCTGTCAGCAGTCTTCCTCCCGGGCGTGGACAACTGAGAAGCAGACTTTCTCAGCAGACACTATCTCCATCCAGGAGAGTGTGCTCTTCATCAAGAAGTATTTGTAGAAGTGACAAGGCGTTGGGGAACTCCTCTGATAGACATGATGGCGTCTCGCCTCAACAAGAAACTTCCGAAGTATTGTTCCAGGTCAAGGGATCCCCAAGCCTGTGCGGTGGGCGCCCTGATAACTCCGTGGGTGTTTCAGTCGGTGTATGTTTCCCTCCGCTTCCTCTCATTCTGAAGGTGCTGAGGATCGTAAGACGAACAAGGGTTCAGGCAATACTTGTCGCTCCAGATTGGCCACGGAGGGCCTGGTATCCGGATCTTCAGGAATTACTAGTGGAAGATCCCTGGTCGCTTCCTCTAAGAGGACCTGTTTCTGCAGGGGCCCTGCCTGTTTCCAGGCTTACCATGGCTGCGTTTGACGGCGTGGAAGTTGAACGCCAGATTTTAGCTCGGAAGGGTATTCCCGGGGAAGTCATCCCCACTCTCCTTAAGGCTAGGAAGGAGGTCACGGCGAAACATTATCACCGTATTTGGAGAAAATGTGTCGTGGTGTGAATCCAAAGCAGCTCCTGCGGAGGAGTTTCACTTGGGTCGTTCCTCCATTTTTTGCAGGCAGGCGTGGATGCAGGCCTGAAATTGGGTTCCATCAAAGTGCAGATTTCGGCCTTATCTATTTTCTTTCAAAAGGAATTGGCCGTCCTTCCTGAGGTTCAGACTTTCGTGAAGGGAGTGCTGCATATTCATCCTCTATTTGTGCCACCCGTGGCGCCGTGGGATCTGGAAGTGGTGTTGCAGTTTCTTATGTCTCACTGGTTTGAGCCTTTGCGTAAGGTTGAGTTAAAGTTTCTCACTTGGAAAGTGGTCATGCTTTTGGCTCTGGCGTCTGCCAGGCGAGTGTCTGAGTTGGCGGCATTGTCTCACAAGAGCCCATATTTGATTTTCCATTCGGATAGAGAGGAATTGAGGACTACATTTTCAGGTCAACAATTTCTGCCGAAGGTGGTTTCTTCGTTTCACATTAACCAACCTATTGTTGTGCCTGTCCCAAAACCTATTGTTGTGCTGTGGCGGTCCCAAAATCTCTTGATGTTGTAAGAGCTTTGAAAATTTACGTCGCCAGGACGTCTCTTACAAGGAAGACAGAGGCTCTATTTGTCCTGTATGCTTCCAACAAGATCGGAAATCCTGCTTCTAAGCAAACTATTGCACACTGGATTTGTACTACGATTCAGCAAGCTCATTCTTCGGCTGGGCTACCGTTGCCGAAGTCAGTAAAGGCCCATTCTACCAGGAAAGTGGGCTCATCTTGGGTGGCTGCCCGAGGGGTCTCGGCACTTCAACTTTGCTGAGCAGCTACGTGGTCGGGTTCAAACACTTTTGCTAAGTTCTACAAGTTTGATAACCTGGCTGATAAGGACCTCATGTTTGCTAAATCGGTGCTGCAGAGTCGTCCGCACTCTCCCGCCCGGTCTGGAGCTTTGGTATAGACCCCATGGTCCTTTTGGAGTCCCCAGCATCCTTTAGGACGTAAGAGAAAATAGGATTTGAATACCTACCGGTAAATCCTTTTCTCCTAGTCCGTAGAGGATGCTGGGCGCCCATCCCAGTGCGCACTGTTCCTTGCAGTTAGGTTGATCCTGGTTATTTTCGGTTACACGTGGTTTGTGTATCAGTTATGTTCAGCTTGTTGCTATTGTTAGTTCATACTGTTATCTGGTTTCATGCTACTCCAGTTGTACGGTATGTTTGTGGTGTGGGCTGGTATGTTTTTAACAAAAATCCTTTCCTCGAAATGTCCGTCTCTCCTGGGCACAGTTCCTATAACTGAGGTCTGGGGGAGAAGCCAGTTCACACCCAGTCAAAGCCTTTTTAGTGTGCCCAAGCTCCTGCGGATCCCGTCTATACCCCATGGTCCTTTTGGAGTCCCCAGCATCCTCTACGGACTAGGAGAAAAGGATTTACCGGTAGGTATTAAAATCCTATTTTTTCAAGTGTAAGGGAAACGAATTAAATCATATTTAACAATAGAAATCAATGTTTTGCGTGAGATTGAAACAAATGTTATTGTCCATTAAGTAACCTTGGCTCACGCATAGGGCACAGTGAGTAATGAGTTGCGGAAATAAATCACCTGTTTTTTAATAATCTGAGGGCAATTATTTTGGAATGCATCCTACTCTATATTTAGTGTATATATTATATAATCATATAGGAGAAGCCTAGACCCCTAGAGCAGGCATTCCCAACCACGGCCCTCAAGGCACACTAAAGGGCATTACACATGCTCAAGGCACTAAAGGGCATTACACATGCTCTTCACTCCCCCCGTCACCCGGCTCCATTGAAGTGCAAGCAAATATGGACGAGATCGTCCATATTGGCCTGCATGTACAGCCGATGGGGCACCAGCGATTAACGAGCGCGGGGCCGCGCATCGTTCATCGCTGGTGCCTCCACACGCAAAGATATGAACGTTATCTCGTTCAATAATGAACGATATCGTTCATATCTTTGAGGAATATCGGCCAGTGTGTAGGGCCTATAACAGTCCTGGTATTAGTGATAGCCAGGCTTCAGCACAGGTGCCTTAATTAGCAGCTCAGTTATTTTGATTTAACCATATGTGCTGCAGCCTGGATATCACTAAAACCTGCACTGTTGGTGTGCCCTGAGGAAAACACTTGAAAAACTTTATTCAAAAAGGCAATCCCCATTTCTCTAACGTCCTAAGTGGATGCTGGGACTCCGTAAGGACCATGGGGATTAGCGGCTCCGCAGGAGACTGGGCACAACTAAAGAAAGCTTTAGGACTACCTGGTGTGCACTGGCTCCTCCCACTAAGACCCTCCTCCAGACCTCAGTTAGATTTCTGTGCCCGGCTGAGCTGGATGCACACTAGGGGCTCTCCTGAGCCCCTAGAAAGAAAGTATATTTAGGTTTTTTATTTTCAGTGAGATCTGCTGGCAACAGACTCACTGCAGCGAGGGACTAAGGGGAGAAGAAGCGAACCTACCTAACAGGTGGTAGTTTGGGCTTCTTAGGCTACTGGACACCATTAGCTCCAGAGGGATCGACCACAGGACCCGACCTTGGTGTTCGTTCCCGGAGCCGCGCCGCCGTCCCCCTTACAGAGCCAGAAGCACGAAGAAGGTCCGGAAAATCGGCGGCAGAAGACTTCGGTCTTCACCAAGGTAGCGCACAGCACTGCAGCTGTGCGCCATTGCTCCTCATGTACACCTCACACTTCGGTCACTGATGGGTGCAGGGCGCTGGGGGGGGGGGGCGCCCTGAGGGCAATAAATAACACCTTGGCTGGCAAAATATACATCATATATAGTCCCAGAGGCTATATAGATGTAAAATTACCCCTGCCAGTATCACAGAAAAAGCGGGAGAAAGTCCACCGAAAAGGGGGCGGGGCTTCTCCCTCAGCACACTGGCGCCATTTTCTCTTCACAGTGCAGCTGGAAGACAGCTACCCAGGCTCTCCCCTGTAGTTTTCAGGCTCAAAGGGTTAAAAAGAGAGGGGGGGCACTAAATTTAGGCGCAATATATGTATACAAGCAGCTATTTGGGGAAAAATCACTCAGTTATAGTGTTAATCCCTGCATTATATAGCGCTCTGGTGTGTGCTGGCATACTCTCTCTCGGTCTCCCCAAAGGACTTTGTGGGGACCTGTCCTCAGTCAGAGCATTCCCTGTGTGTGTCGGTACGGCTATGTCGACATGTTGGATGAGGAAGGTTACGTGGAGGCGGAGCAGAGGCCGATAAATGGGATGTCGCCCCCTGTGGGGCCGACACCAGAGTGGATGGATAGGTGGAAGGTATTAACCGACAGTGTCAACTCCTTACATAAAAGGCTGGATGACGTAACAGCTGTGGGACAGCCGGCTTCTCAGCCCGCGTCTGCCCAGGCGTCTCAAAGGCCATCAGGGGCTCAAAACAACGCCCGTTACCTCAGATGGCAGACACAGATGTCGACACGGAGTCTGACTCCAGTGTCGACGAGGTTGAGACATATACACAATCCACTAGGAACATCCGTAACATGATCTCGGCAATAAAAAATGTGTTACGCATTTTCTGACATAAACCCAAGTACCACATAAAAGGGGTTTTATTTTTGGGGAGAAAAAACAGCCACTGTTTTGTTCCTCCATCAGATGAATGAATGAAGTGTGTAAAGAAGCGTGGTTTCCCCCGATAAGAAACTGGTTATTTCTAAAAAGTTACTGATGGCGTACCCTTTCCCGCCAGAGGATAGGTCACGTTGGGAGATATCCCTTAGGGTGGATAAGGCGCTCACACGTTTGTCAAAAGGTGGCACTGCCGTCTTAGGATACGGCCACCTTGAAGGAACCTGCTGATAAAAAGCAGGAGGCGATCCTGAAGTCTGTATTTACACACTCAGGTTATATACTGAAACCTGCAATTGCCTCAGCATAAACGCTAAGACAGGGATAATAATATTTGCTAACATTGAGCATATTTAAGACGTTGTCTTATATATAAAGGATGTACAGAGGGATATTTGCCGGCTGGCATCCAGAATTAATGCAATGTCCATTCTGCCAGGAGGGTAGTAGAAACCCGGCAGTGGACAGGTGATGCTGCATTTAAAAGGCACATGGAGAGTCTGCCTTATAAGGGTGAGGAACTGTTTGGGGATGGTCTCTGGGACCTCGTATCCACAGCAACAGCTGGGAAGAAAAATTTTTACCTCAGGTTTCCTCACAAAAGCCTAAAGAAAGCACCGTATTTTCAGGTACAGTCCTTTCGGCTTCAGAAAAGCAAGCGGGTCAAAGGCGCTTCCTTTCTGCACAGAGACAAGGGAAGAAGGAAAAAGCTGCACCAGTCAGCCAGTTCCAGGATCAAATATCTTCCCTCGCTTCCTCTGAGTCCACCGCATGACGCTGGGGCTCCACAGGTGGAGACAGGTGCGGTGGGGGCGCGTCTCGGGAACTGCAGGGATCAGTGGGCTTGCCCACAGGTGGATCCCTAGGTTCTGCAAGTAGTATCACAGGGATACAGGCTGGAGTTCGAGACGACTCCCCCTCGCCGTTGCCTCACATCAGCCTTGCCTGCTGCCCTCGGAGAAAGGTAGTACTGGCGGCAATTCACAAGCTGTACTTCCAGCAGGTGAAATCAAGGTACCCCTCTTTCAACAAGGCCGGGGTTACTATTCCAAAATGTTGTGGTACCGAAACCAGACGGTTCGGTGAGACCCATTCTAAAATTGAAATCCTTGAACACTTATATACGAAGGTTCAAGTTCAAAATGGAATCGCTCAGGGCGATTATTGCAAGCCTGAAAAATTTCAGGGTATCACTGGACATCAAGGATACTTACCTGCATGTCCCTATTTACCCTCGTCACCAGGTGTACCTCAAAATTGTGGTACAGGATTGTCATTACCAATTCCAGACGTTGCCGTTGGTCTGTCCCCGGCACCGAGGGTATTTACCAAGGTAATGGCCGAAGTACTTATCCCGTACTTGGACGATCTCCTTATAAAGGCGAGGTCCAGGGAGCAGTTGTTCGTCGGAGTAGCACTATCTCGGGAAGTGCTACAACAGCACGGCTGGATTCTGAATATTCCAAAGTCACAGCTGGTTCCTACGACGCGTCTGCTGTTCCTGGGTATGGTTCTGGACACAGAACAGGATAAAAAGGGTTTCTCCCGGAGGAGAAGTCCAAGGAGTTGGCGTCTCTAGACGGAGACCTCCTAATACAAATACAGGTATCGGTGCATCTATGCACGCAAACCTTGGGAAAGATGGTAGCTTCTTACGAAGAATTTCCATTCGCCAAGTCCCATGCAAGGATCTTCCAGTGGGATCTGTTGGACAAGTGGTCCGGGTCGCATTCTCAGATGCATCGGCGGATAACCCTGTCTCCAAGGGCCAGGGTGTCGCTGTGGTGGTGACTGCACATCTTCTAGGGGGCCGCAGATTCGGCATACAGGACTGGGTCCTGGTGACCACGGATGCCAGCCTTCAAGGCTGGGGGGCAGTCACACAGGGAAGAAACTTCCAAGGCCTATGGAAAAGTCAGGAGACTTCCCTACACATAAATGTTCTGGAACTTTGGGCCATTTACAATGCCCTAAGTCAGGCTAGACCCCTGCTTCAACACCGGCCGGTGCTGATCCAGTCAGACAACATCACGGCGGTCGCTCATGTAAACCGACAGGGCGGCACAAGAAGCAGGATGGCGATGGCAGAAGCCACAAGGATTCTCCGATGGGCGGAAAATCATGTGTTAGCACTGTCAGCAGTGTTCATTCCCGGAGTGGACAACTGAGAAGCAGACTTTCTCAGCAGACACGACCTCCACCCGAGAGAGTGGGGACTTCATCCAGAAGTCTTCCAAATGATGGTACACCGTGGGGAAAGGCCACAGGTGGACAGGATGGCGTCCCGCCTCAACAAAAAGCTACAAAGATATTGCGCCAGGTCAAGGGACCCTCAGGCGATAGCTGTGGACGCTCTGGTAACACCGTGGGTGTACCAGTCGGTGTATGTGTTCCCTTCTCTGCCTCTCATACCCAGGGTAATGAGAATAATAAGAAGGAGAGGAGTAAGAACTATACTCATTGTTCCGGGTGGCCAAGAAGAGCTTGGTACCCAGAACTCCAAGAAATGATCTCAGAGGACCCATGGCCTCTGCCGCTCACAGGACCTGCTGCAGCAGGGGGCCTGTCTGTTCCAAGACGTACCGCGGCTGCGTTTGACGGCATGGCGGTTGAACGCCGGATCCTGAAGGAAAAGGGCATTCCGGAGGAAGTTATCCCTACGCTATTTAAGGCTAGGAAAGAAGTGAACGCAACCATTATCACCGCATATGGCGGAAATATGTTGCGTGCTGTGAGGCCAGTATGGCCCCAAAGGAGGAATTTCAGCTAGGTCGTTTTCTGCACTTCCTACAAGTCAGAGGTGACTATGGGCCTAAAATTGGGTTCCATTAAGGTCCAGATTTCGGCTCTATCGATTTTCTTCCAAAATAGAACTGGCTTCACTGCCTGAAGTTCAGACTTTTGTTAAGGGAGTGCTGCATAGTCAACCCCCGTTTGTGCCTCCAGTGGCACCGTGGGATCTCAACGTAGTGTTGGATTTCCTGAAGTCGCATTGAGTTGAGCCACTTAAATCCGTGGAGCTACAATACCTCACGTGGAAAGTGGTCATGCTGTGGGCCGTGGCGTCGGCCAGGCGTGTATCAGAATTGGCGGCTTTGTCATACAAATGCCCTTATCTGTATTCTATATGGATAAGACGGAATTGAGGACTCGTTCCCAATTCCTTCCTAAGGTGGTATCAGTTTTTCATGTGAACTATTGTGGTGCCTGCGGCTACTTGGGACTTGGAGGATTCCAAGTTTTCTGGACATAGTCAGGGCCCTGAAAAGTATATGTTTCCAGGACGGCTGGAGTCAGGAAAACTGACTCGCTATTTATCCTGTATGCACCCAACAAGCTGGGTGCTCCTGCTTCTAAGCAGACTATTGCTCGCTGGATCTGTAGCACGATTCAACTTGCACATTCTGCGGCTGGAATGCCGCACCCTAAATCTGTGAAAGCCCATTCCACGAGGAAAGTGGGCTCTTCTTGGGCGGCTACCCGAGGGGTCTCGGCTTTACAAATTTGCCGAGCTGTTACTTGGTCGGGTTAAAACACTCTTGCAAGAGTCTACAAGTTTGATACCCTGGCTGAGGAGGACCTAGAGTTTGCTCATTCGGTGCTGCAGAGTAATCCGCACTCTCCCGCCCGTTTGGGAGCTTTGGTATAATCCCCATGGTCCTTACGGAGTCCCAGCATCCACTTAGGACGTTAGAGAAAATAAGATTTTACTCACCGGTAAATCTATTTCTCGTAGTCCGTAGTGGATGCTGGGCGCCCATCCCAAGTGCGGATTGTCTGCAAAACTTGTATATAGTTATTGCCTAACTAAAGGGTTATTGTTGAGCCATCTGTTGAGAGGCTCAGTTGTTATCATGCTGTTAACTGGGTATAGTATCACGAGTTATATGGTGTGATTGGTGTGGCTGGTATGAGTCTTACCCGGGATTCAAAATCCTTCCTTATTGTGTCAGCTCTTCCGGGCACAGTATCCTAACTGAGGTCTGGAGGAGGGTCTTAGTGGGAGGAGCCAGTGCACACCAGGTAGTCCTAAAGCTTTCTTTAGTTGTGCCCAGTCTCCTGCGGAGCCGCTAATCCCCATGGTCCTTACGGAGTCCCAGCATCCACTACGGACTACGGGAAATAGATTTACCGGTGAGTAAAATCTTATTTTTTCTTATGTATGTGTCTTGTAGAGAACAAATGCAAATATTGCAGAACATTTTGGAGGATTGTTTTTTTTCCCTTCAACAAATATTATTTTACAATACTTGTTATCAACAGATCACATTGTGCGACGGCATTTTTTTTTTTATGTTGAGTTGCATTTATTCTGAGAAAAGCCATTGTTGTCGCAGCTCTCAGAGCTTTGATAAATGGTAATAATGATTAGCTTTAACACTTGCAAAGCAATACATAAACCACAACTGTTATTTACAAACTACAAACACTACAAAACCACACTGTTTCTTTCTGTGTGCAGATGTGTTTCCTTATCTGCCAACCACATTAAAGGTACATCCCCTAAACCTTCATCCGTTTTTTCAAGGTAATATTGGGCCGTCCCATCTGATGTGCTGCACGTCAGATGTGCTTGATGAAGTTGGGTTATGATGATATCGCACTGTTGTACATGTGATCGTGCATGATATCGTTCTATGGGTCTTCTGGTTTGGCTCAGAACACATATCGACCTGATGTGTACCCAGCCCTAGACTACAGGTAGCACATAGCTAAATCTTCAAAGTTTCGGCTCAGAAAACCTGAGAACAGACCACCCATCGTTGGCGCCCCTGTGGCTCACTGTTTGGAAACTACCGCTTTAGCAGATGTTTAAGAAAATTTGCAAAAGGGAAACATAAAAAACACAACAACCTGCAGTACTATCACTGTAGGGCCACCCTATTTATTCATTTCAGCTTTTCCATTTTGTTGCTAATTTAGGGATAGGTTTAGCCTCAATTGTATTTTAAAGTAATCATAGGATTGAGTGCACACTGTGGCAGTCTTCCATGGGCGATTTTCCGTGATGTACGGGACAGCTACACAAATTCAAACAACAAACTTCCCCAAAATATCAAGATTTTAGTGGGTCTTAAGTTATAGGGTAAGGCATTCCTACTAACCAATTAAGTTTTCATGTAACAACAATTTCTTAACAGATTAGTTTAAAAGAAAAAAAAATTAAAAGCGTTTGATGCACAGGACTTTATATTCACCCACTTGTATCACCCACATGTATTTTCTCTGACGTCCTAAGTGGATGCTGGGACTCCGTAAGGACCATGGGGAATAGCGGCTCCGCAGGAGACTGGGCACAACTATAAAGAAAGCTTTAGGTCTAACTGGTGTGCACTGGCTCCTCCCACTATGACCCTCCTCCAGACTTCAGTTAGAATCTTGTGCGCGGCTGAGTTGGATGCACACTAGGGGCTCTCCTGAGCTCCTAGAAAGAAAGTATATTTTATAGTGGGATCCCTGTGTTATATAGCGCTCTGGTGTGTGCTGGCATACTCTCTCTCTGTCTCCCCAAAGGGCTTTGTGGGGTCCTTTCCTCTGTCAGAGCATTCCCTGTGTGTTTGCGGTCAGTGGCGGTTCTTGCCACGGGCAAGCAGGACTTTTGCCCGGGGCGCCGCCTTCCGGAGGGCGCTGGCGCCATCCGGAGGGCGCCGCACCGTGGCAAGATCCGCCACGGCTGCCCGCTGTGTCCCCCGTCCGCCTCCGCTGCCGTCCCCGTCCTCGGCGCCTCCTGTGAAGGGAACTAGACGCTATGCGTCTAGTTTCCCTTCGTGGAGAGTAACTGCTGAGCGGTGCGCGATGACGTCATCGCGCACCGCACAGCAAAGGTCCTCTCCACTAAGGGAACTAGACGCATAGCGTCTAGTTTCTCTTCGTGGAGAGGACCTTTTGCTGTGCGGTGCGCGATGACGTCATCGCGCACCGCTCAGCATTCAAGCAGCGCTTTCAATGTACAGGGGGCGTGACTCACCACGCCCCCTGTATTAGGCCACGCCCCTTTCCTGCCCGGGGCGCTCTGCGCCCTTGAACCGGCCCTGTTTGCGGTGTGTCGGTACGGCTGTGTCGACATGTTTGATGAGGAGGCTTATGTGGAGGCGGAGCAGATGCCTGTAAATGTAACGTCACCCCCTGCGGGGTAGACACCTGAGTGGATGGTGCTGTGGAAGGAATTACGTGACAGTGTCGACTCCTTGCATAAAAGGTTTGACGACATACCTAATGTGGGACAGCCGGCTTCTCAGCCTGTGCCTGCCCAGGCGTCTCAAAAGCCATCAGGGGTTCTAAAACGCCCGCTACCTCAGATGGCAGACACAGATGTCGACACCGATACTGACTCCAGTGTCGACGACGATGAGACTAATGTAACTTCCAGTAGCGCCACACGTTACATGATTGAGGCAATGAAAAATGTGTTGCACATTTCTGATGTTACCCCCGGTACCACAAAAAAGAGAAAAAACTACCAGTAGCTTTTCCTCCATCTGAGGAGTTAAATGAAGTGTGTGAAGAAGCGTGGGCTTCCCCTGATAAAAACCTGGTAATTTCTAAGAGGTTACTAATGGCGTACCCTTTCCCGCCAGAGGATAGGTCACGCTGGGAAACATCCCCTAGGGTGGATAAAGCGCTCACACGCTTGTCAAAGAAGGTGGCACTACCGTCTCCGGATACGGCCGCCCTGAAGGAATCTGCTGATAGAAAGCAGGAGGCTATCCTGAAATCTATATATACACACACAGGTGTTATACTGAGACCGGCTATTGCTTCAGCCTGGATGTGCAGTGCTGCTGCTGCATGGTCAGATTCCCTGTCAGAAAATATAGATACCCTAGACAGGGACACTATATTGCTAACCGTAGAGCATATAAAAGACGCACTTTTATACATGAGGGATGCACAGAGGGATATTTGCCGGCTGGCATCCAAAATTAGTGCAATGTCCATTTCTGCCAGGAGAGGGTTATGGACTCGGCAGTGGACAGGAGATGCAGATTCCAAAAGACACATGGAAGTTCTGCCTTATAAGGGTGAGGAGTTGTTCGGGGATGGTCTCTCGGACCTCGTTTCCACAGCAACAGCTGGGAAGTCTACATTTTTACCCCATGTTCCCTCACAACCAAAGAAAGCACCGTATTATCAGGTACAGTCCTTTCGGCCCAAGGTAGGGGAAAGAAGCTGCAGCATACAGCCAGTTCCCAGGAGCAAAAGTCCTCCCCCGCTTCCTCTAAGTCCACAGCATGACGCTGGGGCTCCACAGGCGGAGCCAGGTACGGTGGGGGCCCGTCTCAAATATTTCAGCAATCAGTGAGCTCGCTCACGGGTGGATCCCTGGATTTTTCAGATCGTATCTCAGGGGTACAAGCTGGAATTCGAGACGTCTCCTCCCCGCCGTTTCATCAAATCTGTCTTGCCAACCACTCCCTCAGGCAGGGAGGCAGTGTTACAGGCAATTCACAAGCTGTATTCACAACAGGTGATAGTAAAGGTACCCCTACTTCAACAAGGACGGGGTTACTATTCCACAATGTTTGTGGTACCGAAACCGGACGGTTCGGTGAGACCCATTTTAAATTTGAAATCCTTGAACACATATATAAAAAAATTCAAGTTCAAGATGGAATCGCTCAGGGCGGTTATTGCAAGCCGGGACGAGGGGGATTACATGGTATCACTGGACATCAAGGATGCTTACCTGCATGTCCCCATTTACCATCCTCACCAGGAGTACTTCAGATTTGTGGTACAGGATTGTCATTACCAATTCCAGACGTTGCCGTTCGTTCTATCCACGGCTCCGAGGGTCTTTACCAAGGTAATGGCCGAAATGATGATACTCCTTCGAAAGAAGGGAGTTTTAATTATCCCGTACTTGGACGATCTCCTGATAAAGGCGAGGTCCAGAGAGCAGTTGTTGGTCGGGGTAGCACTATCTCGGGAAGTGCTACAACAGCACGGCTGGATTCTAAACATTCCAAAGTCACAGTTGGTCCCTACGACACGTCTACTGTTCCTGGGGATGGTTCTGGACACAGAACAGAAAAAAGTGTTTCTCCCGGAGGAGAAGGCCAAGGAGCTGTCATCTCTAGTCAGAGGCCTCCTAAAACCAAAACAGGTGTCGGTGCATCACTGCACGCGGATCCTGGGAAAAATGGTAGCTTCCTACGAAGCGATTCCATTCGGCAGGTTTCATGCAAGAACCTTTCAGTGGGACCGGTTGGACAAGTGGTCCGGATTGCATCTTCAGATGCATCGACTGATAACCCTGTCTCCAAGGACAAGGGTGTCTCTGCTGCGGTGGCTGCAGAGTGCTCATCTTCAAGAGGGCCGCAGATTCGGCATACAGGACTGGGTCCTGGTGACCACGGATGCCAGCCTTCGAGGCTGGGGGGCAGTCACACAGGGAAGAAACTTCCAAGGACCATGGTCAAGTCAGGAGACTTCCCTGCACATAAATATTCTGGAACTAAGGGCCATTTACAATGCCCTAAGTCAGGCAAAACCCCTGCTTCAAAACCAGCCGGTACTGATCCAGTCAGACAACATCACGGCGGTCGCCCATGTAAACCGACAGGGCGGCACGAGAAGCAGGACGGCAATGGCAGAAGCCACAAGGATTCTCCGATGGGCGGAAAATCACGTGTTAGCACTGTCAGCAGTGTTCATTCCGGGAGTGGACAACTGGGAAGCAGACTTCCTCAGCAGGCACGACCTCCACCCGGGAGAGTGGGGACTTCATCCAGAAGTCTTCCAAATGATTGTAAACCGTTGGGAAAGGCCACAGGTGGACATGATGGCGTCCCACCTAAACAAAAAGCTAGAAAAGTATTGCGCCAGGTCAAGAGACCCGCAGGCGATAGCTGTGGACGCTCTAGTGACACCGTGGGTGTACCGGTCGGTTTATGTGTTCCCTCCTCTTCCTCTCATACCAAAGGTACTGAGGATAATACGGAGAAGAGGAGTAAGAACTATACTCATTGTTCCAGATTGGCCAAGAAGAGCTTGGTACCCGGAACTTCAAGAAATGATCTCAGAGGACCCATGGCCTCTACCGCTCAGACAAGACCTGCTGCTGCAGGGGCCCTGTCTGTTCCAAGACTTACCGCGGCTGCGTTTGACGGCATGGCGGTTGAACACCGGATCCTGAAGGAAAAGGGCATTCCGGAGGAAGTCATTCCTACGCTGATTAAGGCTAGGAAAGAAGTAACCGCAAACCATTATCACCGCATATGGCGAAAATATGTTGCGTGGTGTGAGGCCAGGAAGGCCCCAACGGAGGAATTTCAGCTGGGCCGTTTCCTGCACTTCCTACAGTCAGGGATGACTATGGGCCTAAAATTGGGTTCCATTAAGGTCCAGATTTCGGCTCTATCGATTTTCTTCCAGAGAGAACTGGCTTCACTACCTGAAGTTCAGACTTTTGTTAAGGGAGTGCTGCATATTCAGCCCCCTTTTGTGCCTCCAGTGGCACCTTGGGATCTCAACGTGGTGTTGGATTTCCTAAAGTCACATTGGTTTGAGCCACTGAAAACCGTGGATTTGAAATATCTCACGTGGAAAGTGGTCATGTTGTTGGCCTTGGCTTCGGCCAGGCGTGTATCAGAATTGCAGCTTTGTCATGTAAAAGCCCTTATCTGATTTTCCATATGGATAGGGCAGAATTGAGGACTCGTCCCCAGTTTCTTCCTAAAGTGGTATCAGCGTTTCATCTGAACCAACCTATTGTGGTGCCTGCGGCTACAAAAGACTTGGAGGCTTCCAAGTTGTTGGACGTAGTCAGGGCCCTGAAAATATATGTTTCCAGGACAGCTGGAGTCGGAAAGACTGATTCGCTATTTATCCTGTATGCGCCCAACAAGTTGGGTGCACCTGCTTCAAAGCAGACTATTGCTCGCTGGATCTGTAGTACGATTCAGCTTGCACATTCTGCGGCTGGACTGCCGCATCCTATATCAGTGAAAGCCCATTCCACGAGGAAGGTGGGCTCTTCTTGGGCGGCTGCCCGAGGGGTCTCGGCTCTTCAACTTTGCCGAGCAGCTACTTGGTCGGGGTCAAACACGTTTGCTAAATTTTACAAGTTTGACACCCTGGCTGAGGAGGACCTAGAGTTTGCCCATTCGGTGCTGCAGAGTCATCCGCACTCTCCCGCCCGTTTGGGAGCTTTGGTATAATCCCCATGGTCCTTACGGAGTCCCAGCATCCACTTAGGACGGCAGAGAAAATAAGAATTTACTCACCGGTAATTCTATTTCTCGTAGTCCGTAGTGGATGCTGGGCGCCCATCCCAAGTGCGGATTGTCTGCAATACTTGTATATAGTTATTGCTTAACTAAAGGGTTATTGTTGAGCCATCTGTTGAGAGGCTCAGTTGTTATCATACTGTTAACTGGGTATTGTATCACGAGTTATACGGTGTGATTGGTGTGGCTGGTATGAGTCTTACCCGGGATTCAAAATCCTTCCTTCTTGTGTCAGCTCTTCCGGGCACAGTATCCTAACTGAAGTCTGGAGGAGGGTCATAGTGGGAGGAGCCAGTGCACACCAGTTAGACCTAAAGCTTTCTTTATAGTTGTGCCCAGTCTCCTGAGGAGCCGCTATTCCCCATGGTCCTTACGGAGTCCCAGCATCCACTACGGACTACGAGAAATAGAATTACCGGTGAGTAAATTCTTATTTTTTTATATTTTTAAGGTTTTTATTTTTTTTAGAACATTAGTAAAAGTAACCTTTGAAATGTGATTTCCTGCAGACATATAATTCCAACAGATGAGTCGATTGTATTAAAGTGGGAGTGTGAGGTTACAAAAAAATTATTGCATTGTGATTTTACACTTTTTGCATTTCATAACCACATAACATAGAATATTAGCATTCGTATTGTGCATGTGTATCCTCCAAACATTGAGTTTGTGTTTAACTTTTTATTGAAAATTGTATAAGTAACGTAACAGGTAAATAAACAATATAGGTATATAATGGGTACAAATAATATAACTATTACCCTAGTACATGCAGAGAATACTAAATAAAACACAGTTTGGTTGATGGGAAGAGTACATTTCCTATTACTTGTACCACTGTAAAGCTGGGTACACACCTCCCAGCAACACGTCAGTGTAATGTATTAGTATATTGCATCACTGTACACACTTCACGGTCCACCATACAATGATGCAATATATTGTTGCATGCTTAATGTAACTACACCATGTCGTCTGCGGCATTGTCCCATGTCATGTGCAGCACATCAAATGGGAAGATGCGACCCCGAATTGGGTGCAGTTGAGGATACACACTATACTATGGTCAGTGCGATCCATCATGGATTGCAAAAGTTGACCAACTTATATTGTACAGAGGTTCTCAAACACACTCCTCAAGGCACCCTAGCTGTCCAGGTTTTAAGTATATCCAGGCTTGGCAACAGGTGACTTAATTAGTACCTCTGTCAATTTGATTTAACCATCTGTGCCAACTGTGTGGCAGACAATGTGTTTGGGGGACCCTGTGTTTTGTATATTGACAAAAAAAGAGGAGGAGTCTATATTCATTCTTAAGCCGCCCCCTAAAAGTAAAGTCTAGATCCGTTACTGCCTGCTAATTGCCCAAAATCTGTAACCTGTCAGCTAAGGCAACAGGGTATTATTGCAGGTCCAGCAGCTTTAGTATATTGAAGGAAACAATCTGTTGAACTTGGCCCATTTTTGGACTAGGGAAGTGGAAGAAGTTAACATGGGAGTATCTTAAATGGCAAATCTGTGAGGCCCAATAAGCAGACAAATCTATTTGATCCTTGAGGTCCTGAAGATAAATGTAAATTTAAGGCTATAGCCAATTAGTATTTCAATTTATTAGATTTATTTTCTAATTACAGCAGATTTTATTTGTGATCAGGATACAATTTCCCTTCTAAAATTATCATCTAAGCTTTGTATTTTTTTCATGCACTATGTTTTGTTGACTTTCATATTATGTACTAGCTGTTATACCTGTTCATTGCACTGGAGTTTCTGATTTTCACGGTTGTAGATAAACAGTTGTGCTCATACGTTTACATACCCTAGCAGAATTTGTTATTTTCTGTCCATTTGTCAGAGAATATGAATGATAACTCACAAACTTTTATTTCACTCATGGTTAGTGGTTGGGTGAAGCAATTTATTGTCAAACAACTGTGTTTACTCTTTTTAAATCATAATGACAACAGAAACTACCCAAATGACCTTGATCAAAAGTTTACATACCCTGGAGATTTTGGCCTGATAACATGCACACAAGTTGACACAAACGGGTTTGAATGGCTACTAAAGGTAACCATCCTCACCTGTGATCTGTTTGCTTGTAAGCAGTGTGTGTGTATAAAAGGTCAGTGAGTTTCTGGACTCCTGAAAGACCCTTGCATCTTTCATCCAGTGCTGCACTGACGTGTCTGGATTCTGAGTCATGGGGAAAGCAAAAGAATTGTCAAAGGATCTGTGGGAAAAGGTAATTAAACTGTATAAAACAGGAAAGGGATATAAAAAGATATCCAAGCAATTGAGAATGCCAATCAGCAGTGTTCAAACTCTAATTACCGTATATACTCGAGTATAAGTCGACCCGAATATAAGCCGAGGCACCTAATTTTACCACAAAAACCTGGAAAACTTATTGACTCGAGTAAAAGCCTAGGGTGGGAAATGCAGCTCTACCCGTACACAGACCTCATAGTGCCAGATGTGCCCCACAGTGCCAGGTGTGCCAGATATGCCCCACAGTGCTAGATACTTACCCTCCGTCGCTCCCACGCTGTCTTCTGAAGGAGGGACACGGAGAGCACAGCGCGGCTCTCCTGTGTCCCTCCTGCGTCTCTGGCGGCAGCGGCGGCGTGTGTTAAAGGAAGTGCCGGTTCATGCTCTTCCTTTAACACACACACGCCGCTGCCGCCGGAGATGCAGGAGGGACACAGGAGAGCCACGCGCTGTGCTCTCCGTGTCCCTCCTAACGCTGACTCGAGTATAAGCCGAGGTGGCTTTTTCAGCACAAAAAAAAGTGCAGAAAAAGTCGTCTTATACTCGAGTATATACGGTAAGTGGAAAATGAGGGATTCTGTGGAAACCAAATCACGGTCAGGTAGACCAACAAAAATTTCAGCCACAACTGCCAGGAAAATTGTCCGGGATGCAAAGAAAAAATAAGATTTTAAACCTACCGGTAAATCTATTTCTCCTAGTCCGTAGAGGATGCTGGGGACTCCATAAGGACCATGGGGTATAGACGGGCTCCGCAGGAGATAGGGCACCTAAAAGAACTTTGACTATGGGTGTGCACTGGCTCCTCCCTCTATGCCCCTCCTCCAGACCTCAGTTAGAGAACTGTGCCCAGAAGAGATGGACACTACAAGGCAGGATTTAGAAATCCAAGGGCAAGATTCATACCAGCCCACACCAACCATACCATGTAACCTGGATCATACATAACCAGTTAACCGTATGAACAAAAAACAGCAACGGTCCAAGACCTATTCCAACTGTAACATAACCGTTATGTAATCAACAACTATATACAAGTCTTGCAGAGTTTCCGCACTGGGACGGGCGCCCAGCATCCTCTACGGACTAGGAGAAATAGATTTACCGGTAGGTTTAAAATCTTATTTTCTCTTACGTCCTAGAGGATGCTGGGGACTCCGTAAGGACCATGGGGTTTATACCAAAGCATCCAATCGGGCGGGAGAGTGCGTATGACTCTGCAGCACCGACTGAGCAAACGCTAGGTCCTCATCAGCAAGGGTATCAAACTTGTAGAATTTAGCAAAAGTGTTTGACCCCGACCAAGTCGCCGCTCGGCAAAGTTGTAATGCCGAGACGCCTCGGGCAGCCGCCCAAGAAGAGCCCACCTTCCTAGTGGAATGGGCCTTAACCGAATTTGGCACCGGCAATCCAGCCGTAGAGCGAGCCTGCTGAATCGTATTACAGATCCAGCGAGCAATAGTCTGCTTCGAAGCAGGTGCGCCAATCTTATTGGCCGCATACAGGACAAACAGGGCCTCTGTTTTCCTAATTCTAGCCGTCCTGGCTACATAATTCTTTAAGGCCCTGACTACGTCCAGGGATCTGGAATCCTCCAGGTCACTTGTAGCCACAGGCACCACAATAGGTTGATTCACATGGAATGAAGAAACCACCTTAGGCAAAAATTGCGGACGTGTCAATTCAGCTCGATCCACATGAAAAATCAAGTAGGGGCTTTTGTGTGACAAAGCCGCCAATTCTGATACTCGCCTTGCCGATGCCAAGGCCAACAACATGACCACCTTCCAAGTAAGAAATTTCAACTCAACCTTGTTAAGCGGTTCAAACCAGTGTGATTTTAGGAACTGCAACACCACGTTGAGGTCCCATGGTGCCACTGGAGGCACAAAAGGGGGCTGGATGTGCAGCACTCCCTTTACAAATGTCTGGACTTCTGGAAGAGAAGCCAATTCCTTCTGAAAGAAAATCGAGAGGGACGAAATCTGAACCTTAACAGAGCCTAATTTCAGGCCCATATCCACTCCTGTCTGTAGGAAGTGGAGAAAACGACCCAGATGAAAATCTTCCGTAGGTGCATTCTTAGTCTCACACCAAGACACATACTTTCGCCAGATACAGTGATAATGCTTAACCGTCACCTCCTTCCTAGCCTTTATTAAAGTAGGGATGACCTCTTCCGGAATCCCCTTTTTTGCTAGGATTTGGCGTTCAACCGCCATGCCGTCAAACGTAACCGCGGTAAGTCTTGAAATACACAGGGCCCCTGTTGCAACAGGTCTTCCCTCAGCGGAAGAGGCCAGGGATCTCCCGTGAGCATCTCTTGTAGATCTGAGTACCAGGCCCTTCTGGGACAACGAGTATCGTCTGTACTCTTCTTCGTCTTATGATCCTCAACACTTTTGTGATGAGAGGAAGAGGAGGAAACACGTAGACCAACTTGAACACCCACGGTGTTATCAGAGCGTCTACTGCTACTGCCTGAGGGTCCCAAGACCTGGCACAATACCTCCGAAGTTTTTTGTTGAGGCGTGACGCCATCATGTCTATTTGAGGAGTTCCCCAAAGACGTATTATGTCTGCAAAGACTTCTTGATGAAGTCCCCACTCTAGTGGATGGAGATCGTGTCTGCTGAGGAAGTCTGCTTCCCAGTTGTCCACTCCCGGAATGAAGACAGCCGACAGAGCGCTCACGTGATTTTCCGCCCAGCAAAGAATCCTGGTGGCTTCCGCCATCGCGACTCTGCTTCTTGTCCCGCCTTGGCGGTTCACATGAGCCACTGCTGTGACATTGTCTGACTGAATCAGAACCGGTAGGTTTCGAAGAAGACTCTCCGCTTGTCGAAGGCCGTTGTATATGGCCCTGAGTTCCAACACATTGATGTGTAGACATGACTCCTGGTCTGACCAAAGTCTGAAAATTTCTTCCTTGTGTGACTGCTCCCCATCCTCGGAGGCTCGCGTCCGTGGTAACCAGGATCCAATCCTGAATTCCGAATCTGCGACCCTCCAGTAGGTGAGCACTTTGCAACCACCACAGGAGAGACACCCTGGCCCCTGGGGACAGTTATTTTTCGATGTAAGTGTAGATGGTACCCGGACCACTTGTCCAGAAGGTCCCATTGAAAAGTCCTTGCATGGAACCTTCCGAATGGAATGGCCTCGTAGGCCGTCACCATCTTTGCCAGAACTCGAGTGCACTGGTGAACAGACACCCTTTTCGGTTTCAGCAGGTTTCTGACCATGTTCTGGATGTCCTGGGCTTTCTCCATTGGAAGGAAGACCTTCATTTGTTCCGTATCCAGTATCATACCTAGGAACGGTAATCGAGTTGTCGGAATCAACTGTGACTTCGGTAGATTTAGAATTCAACCGTGTTGCTGGAGCACTCTCAGAGAGAGCGCCACACTGCTCAGCAATTTCTCCCTTGATCTCGCTTTTATCAGGAGATCGTCCAAGTATGGGATAATTGTGACTCCATGCTTGCGCAGGACCACCATCATTTCCGCCATTATCTTGGTGAAAATCCTCGGGCCGTGGAAAGTCCAAACGGCAACGTCTGAAATTGGTAATGACAATCCTGTACAGCGAATCTCAGGAATTCTTGATGGGGGGGATATATGGAGACATGAAGGTACGCATCCTTTATATCCAGAGACACCATAAACTCCCCCTCCTCCATATTGGCTATTATCGCTCTGAGCGATTCCATTTTGAATTTGAATCTTTTTATGTACAGATTTAGGGATTTCAGATTCAAGATAGGTATGACCGAACCGTCCGGTTTCGGGACCACAAAGAGGGTTGAGTAATGACCTCTTCCCTGCTGGTTCATGGGAACCCTGATTATCACATGCTGTATACACAGCGTTTGAATTGCAGCTAACACTACATCCCATTCCGACGTGGAAACTGGTAGGGCCGACTTGAAAAATCGGCGCGGGGGCACCTCTTCGAATTCCAGTTTGTAACCCTGGGAAACTATTTCTAACACCCAGGGATTCAGGTCTGGGTCAGCTCAGACCTGAATCCCTGGATGTTAGAAATAGTTTCCCAGGGTTACAAACTGGAATTCGAAGAGGTGCCCCCGCGCCGATTTTTCAAGT
The DNA here is from genome assembly GCF_028390025.1 of Pseudophryne corroboree. Lineage (NCBI taxonomy): Eukaryota > Metazoa > Chordata > Amphibia > Anura > Myobatrachidae > Pseudophryne > Pseudophryne corroboree. Next base: position 266,266,686 of record NC_086445.1, read on the forward strand.
CGAAGACATGTGCCCACCGGTGCGGACTCCCTCAGAGGAGTCCCGGCGTCATGCTGTGGGTTTTGGAGTAGCCGGGGAGGACTTTTGTTCCTGGGCGCCTGCCGAAGCAGGTGCTCTTTTGCCTCTGCCCTTACCTCTGGCAAGGAAGGAGGATCCCGACCTCTTCGTGACTTGTGCGACCGAAAGGACTGCATCTGATAGGGTGGCATTTTCTTTTGCTGTTGGGGAATATATGGTAAAAAATTTGATTTACCTGCTGTAGCTGTGGAAACCAGGTCCGTCAGTCCATCCCCAAACAATACATCACCCTTATAGGGTAGTACTTCCATATGCTTTTTGGAATCCGCATCACCCGTCCATTGGCGAGTCCATAAGGATCGTCTCGCTGAGATCGACATGGCATTGGCCCTAGAGGCCAGCAATCCAATGTCTCTTTGAGCATCCCTCATAAATAAGACTGCGTCTTTTATATGGGCTATAGTTAAGAATATAGTATCCTTATCCATACTATCAAAATTATCTGTCAGCTCATCTGCCCAAGCTGCAACTGCGCTACACACCCATGCCGACGCAATCGTCGGTCATAGTACAGCACCCGTATGAGAATAAATACCCTTTAAGGTAGTTTCTTGCCTGCGATCTGCAGGGTCCTTAAGGGCAGCTGTATCAGGAGACGGTAGCGCCACCTTCTTAGACAAGCGCGTCAGGGCCTTGTCCACAGTGGGAGGTGATTCCCAACTCTCCCTGTCCTGTTTAGGGAAGGGGTATGCCATATAAATTCTTTTGGGGATCTGCGGCCTCTTCTCCGGAGTCTCCCAAGCTTTTAAAAAGAATTAATTTAATTCATGAGATGTGGGAAAATTTATAATCTGTTTCTTTTCCTTAAACATGTGTACCCTTGTGTCGGGGACCGAGGGTTCATCCACAATATGCAAGACATCCCTAATTGCCACAATCATACACTGAATGGTTTTAGTCACCCTAGGGTGCAATTTTACTTCGTCATAATCGACACTGGAATCAGAGTCCGTGTCGGTAGTAGTGTCTTGTGCTAAGGGACTTTTTGAGACCCCGACGGGTCCTGTGAATCGGTCCAATCCGAGGATTGACCCCCTGATGTTCCCCTTAATTCAGCCTTATCAAGCCTCTCATGTAAAGATGTCACACTTGCATTTAAACCTATGCCACATGCTCATCCAATCCTGAGTCGGCACCAGCGACGGGGACACACCACTCATTTGCTCCACCTCCTCCTTGGAGAAGCCTTCCGCTTCAGACATGTCGACACACACTTACCGACACCCCACACACACAGGGAGTTACCTATAAGGGGACAAAACCCCAACCAGGCCCTTACGGGAGACAGAGAGAGAGAATGCCAGCACACACCCAGCGCCCAAACACTGGAATATATGACCAGATAGCGCTTTTATATATTTATAATGTTAATCTCCACTCACTGCGTCGCCAATGTGCCCCCCTCCTCTTTTTTCCAGCCTGTGAAGCTCAGCAGGGGCGAGAACAGGGAGCCAGCGTTTTCTCATGCAGCCTCTGTGGAGAAAATGGCGCTGGTTAGTGCCGAGGATCAAGCCCTGTCCACCCGACGGCGGGCTTCGGTCCCCTCATGATATTGTAAGAAAATGGCGGGGGTCCGTGGATTTACTGTCCCACAGCCTAATCCAACATATTTATGCCCAAATAGAGGTTTATTGCTGCCCAAGGCGCCCCCCCTGCGCCCTGCACCCTACAGTGCCTCTTGTGTGTGTGTGACTGGGAGCAATGGCGCGCAGCTTACCTCATGAAGATCCTATGTCTTCTGCCGCCTGAAGTCTTTTCCTCAATACTCACCCGGCTTCTATCTTCGGCATCTGTGAGGAGGACGGCGGCGCGGCTCCGGGACAAACCCCAGGTGAGGCCTGTGTTCCGACTCCCTCTGGAGCTAATGATGTCCAGTAGCCTAGAAGCAGTGCCCAACCCTACAAGCCAGCTCTGCTTCTCTCTCCTCAGTCCCATGATGCAGGGAGCCTGTTGCCAACAGGACTCCCTGAAAATAAAAAACCTAACAAAATTCTTTAAAACAGCAAACTCTTGAGAGCTCACTGCTTTGTACCCTTTCTCCTCTGGGCACAGAATCTAACTGAGGTCTGGAGGAGGGGCATAGAGGGAGGAGCCAGTGCACACCCATAGTCAAAGTTCTTTTAGGTGCCCTATCCTGCGGAGCCCGTCTATACCCCATGGTCCTTACGGAGTCCCCAGCATCCTCTAGGACGTAAGAGAAATCCACAAATAACTTCAGCTGAAATACAGGACTCTGAAAAAAAGTGGTGTGGTTGTTTCAAGATGCACAATAAGGAGGCATTTGAAGAAAAATGGGCTGCATGGTTGAGTCGCCAGAAGAAAGTCATTACTACGCAAATGCCACAAAGCATCCCGCTTACAATACTCCAAACAGCACAGAGACAAGCCTCAAAACTTCTGGAACAAAGTCATTTGGAGTGATGAGACCAAAATGTAACTTTATGGCCACAACCATAAACGTTACATTTGGAGAGGAGTCAACAAGACCTATGATGGAAGGTACACCATTTCTACTGTGAAACACGGAGGTGGATCGCTGATGTTTTGGGGATGTGTGAGCTACAAAAGCACTGAAAACTTGGTCAAAATTGATGGCAAGATGAATGCAGCAAGTTATCAGAAAATACTGGATGAAAATTTGCACTCATCAGCCCGGAAGCTGCGCATGGGACATACTTGGATGTTCCAACATGACAATGAGCCAAAACGCAAGGCCAAGTCGACCTGTCATTGGCTATAGCAGAATAAAGTGAAGGTTCTGGAGTGCCATCTCAGTCTCTTGACCTCAATATCATTGAGCCACTCTGCGGAGATCTCAAACGTGCAGTTCATGCAAGACAGCCCAAGAATTTACAGGAACTGGACGCTTTTTGCCAAGAAGAATGGGCAGCTTTACCATCTGAGAAAATCAAGAGCCTCATCCACAACTACCACAAAAGACTTCAAGCTGTCATTGATGTTAAAGGGGGCAATACACGGTATTAAGAACTGGGGTATGTAAACTTTTGATCAGGGTCATTTGGGTAGTTTCTGTTGTCATTATGATTTAAAAAGAGTAAACACAGTTGTTTGACAATAAATGGCTTCACCCAACCACTAACCATTTGTGAGTTATCATTAATATTCTCTGACAAATGGCCAGAAAATCACAAATTCTGCTAGGGTATGTAAACGTATGAGCACAACTGTAAATGAGTGTTACAAATTTGGTAAATCTATAGAGATGTAAATTTGAGATGTCTTAATGTAAGTAAATATTAATCCATGTTTCTTGGCGTTACCCGAGGAGCACCCGTAGCAGATACGGTAAAAAGTATCAGGATCATTTTTGTAGTTTATTAAATTCTACATACTGGGAGGTGCAATCCAAATTTTGATCCAATTGTCCAATGCAAGCCAAGCACTGGTAATGATGTCATTATGTCAACCCCCTTTTCATCCCCTTAGGGGAGTACAAATTTTGACCTGGACAAAAAAATGGGTAGAGACCAGGACACATTGATTGGAAAGCATGTACAGCACTGCAATATTACACAGAAAAGCTCATTTCTGTTCACTAAGAACCCATTGTAATCAATGCATTAAATAGTACACGTAAAATAAAGGGATGTAGTCAAAATGCTGGCAGTCGGGATTCCGATGGCCAGAATCCCGACACATTGGGAGGTAAGTATGGGTGTTTAGGGTAGGGCACTATGGTTAGTGTTAGGCTGCAGGGGATGGGGAGGTTAGGGTTAAGCTGCAGGAGGGATGGGTTAGGTGCAGGGAGAAAATACATACCGGCATGTGTCGGTATTCTTGCTGTCGGTCTCCTGACTGTTGGGATCCAAACTGCCGGGATTTCGTACCCAACCCGAAGTAAAGTAAGTCCTGTAGTTCCCTTACTCACATGTCTATATTAAGACACAATGAAGACTGCAACAAGCAGTATATTAAGGAGGAAAAAATGTGTTACTAATTACCAAAAAGTGATAGATAGTACTTTGAATTAAATTACAGGTCGAGTATCCCATATCCAAATATTCCGAAATACGGAATATTCCGAAATACGGACTTTTTTGAGTGATAGTGAGATAGTGAAACCTTTGTTTTTTGATGGCTCAATATACACAAACTTTGTTTAATACACAAAGTTATTAAAAATATTGTATTAAATGACCTTCAGACTGTGTGTATAAGGTGTATATGAAACATAAATGAATTGTGTGAATGTAGACACACTTTGTTTAATGCACAAAGTTATAAAAAATATTGGCAAAATTACCTTCAGGCTGTGTGTATAAGGTGTATATGTAACATAAATGCATTCTGTGCTTAGATTTAGGTCCCATCACCATGATATCTCATTATGGTATGCAATTATTCCAAAATACGGAAAAATCCCATATCCAAAATACCTCTGGTCCCAAGCATTTTGGATAAGGGATACTCAACTTGTATTTTGTTTAGGTTTTTGGGAAGGAAACAAATGCAACAAAATACACTTTAAATAGAAAACAAATAGGGGCGGAATTCAAATGTTTGAAAAGTCTGTTGGGTGTCTGTTTTTTCCTATCTAATAGACAGGAAAAAACAGACACCCAACTGACTTTTCAAAATAAACGTTATGGTAAGAACTTGTTGCATTTGATAACGTAATTTCTCTTATGTCCACAGGTATTCACAGGATAACATTGGATATAGTCGAGCGACAGCGAAAATGGCACCAACACGGTCACGAGCTTTCTGGCCTCCCAGGATGCATTGGGGCCTCCACTATATAGTCCCGCCCACTGACTCAGTCAGATCAGTTCTTTCCACAGCGATTTTAGGCAGGAACATTAGGTAGAGACCTGTACAGGCGATAAGAACACACATGCAGCCCCTTCCATACAAGAAGGAAGAGGTTTTTAGTGTTTGTCTAGATCCTCAAATCAGATGCGTCAGGGTGGGATCCCTGTGGATACCTGTGGACATAAGAGAAATCACGTTATCAACGGTAAGTTCTTACCATAACGTTTATTTCTCTGGCTGGGTCCACAGGATTATCCACAGGATAACATTGGGATTCCCAAAGCCATTTTAGTGGTGGGGACGCTCCTGATTGCACAGGAGGACCTTTCGCCCGAAGTCTGCGTCATGAGAGGCAAAAGTATCCAAAGCATAATGTCTGATAAATGTGTTTATGGAAGACCATGTGGCTGCCCTACATATCTGTTCTGCTGATGCACCCTGTTGTGCTGCCCAAGAAGGACCTACCTTACGTGTAGAGTGTGCAGAGACATTAGCCGGAATAGGGAGATCTGCATGAGAATAAGCTTCTGATATTACCATTCGGAGCCATCTCGCCAGCGTCTGTTTACTAGCAGGCCAACCTCTCCTATGGAATCCGTAGAGGATGAAGAGGGAATCTGTTTTCCTGATGGCACTAGTACGATCTATGTAGATTTTTAAAGCCCGGACCACGTCCAGTGACGCATCTCCCGCAGATAGTCCCGATACCTGAAAAGCTGGGACTACCATCTCTTCATTCAGGTGAAACTTTGACACCACCTTTGGAAGATAACTAGATCTCGTTCTGAGAACTGCTCTGTCTGGAAAAAAACTTAGGAAAGGAGACTTACATGATAATGCTCCTAAATCTGACACTCTTCTGGCTGATGCCATTGCCAGTAAAAAAAGAACTTTAACCGTTAACCACTTAAGATCCGCTCTCAAGTGGTTCAAACAAAGGACCCTGGAGAAATTTAAGAACTAAATTCAAATCCCAGGGAGCTGCAGGAGGAACAAATGGAGGTTGAATATGTACTACTCCTTGGAAAAATGTACGTACATCCTGTAGGTCAGCAATCTTCTGCTGAAACCATACAGTCAACGCTGAGACTTGCACCCTCAAGGAAGCAACCTTCAACCCTTTATCCAATCCTGCCTGCAGAAAATCCAAAATTCTAGCTACTTTAAAAGATCTCGGATTGTAATTTTTTCCAGAACACCAATGAATATAGGCTTGCCATATTCTATGATATACACGGGCCGAAGAAGGCTTTCTTGCTCTAAGCATGGTTTGGATTACCTGCTTTGAAAATCCTTTAGCCTCTAAGATAGAGGTTTCAACAGCCACGCCGTCAAAGACAGGCGATCCAGATGACTGTGACAACAAGGACCCTGCATTAACAGATCTGGATGTTGAGGGAGCAGTATCTGTGCTTCCACGGACATTCTCAACAGATCTGTGTACCAGTGCCTTCTTGGCCAAGCTGGAGCTATTAGAATGATTGCTCCTTTTGCCTGTTTTACCTTTCTCACTACTCTGGGTAACAGAGATATTGGAGGGAACAGATATGCCAGCCGAAACCTACATTCTACTGACAGTGCGTCTACCAGGATCGCTCCTGGGTCCCTTGTTCTTGATCCGTACCTCGGAACTTTGTTGTTTAGACGTGACGCCATAAGGTCTATCTCCGGTAGACCCCATCTGTTCACCAGTGTCTGAAACACTTCTGGGTGTAGTGCCCATTCGGTTTCCTGAATGGTGTGCCAACTGAGAAAATCCGCTTCCCAATTTAGTACACCCGGGACAAATACTGCTGACAATGCTGGGAGATGGAGTTCCGCCCATTTTAGAATGGGAGTTACTTCCTCCATCAGACTCTTTCTGTGAGTTCCTCCTTGATGATTGAGGTATGCTACTGCCGTCGCATTGTCTGAGCGGATCTGGACTGGTCTTCCTTGTAAATTGTCCTTTGCCTGAACTAGGGCCAAGTAAATGGCTCTTATTTCTAACAGATTTATCGGCAGGCGACTTTCCCTTGCGGTCCATTTTCCCTGGAACCATAGGCTTCCGAGTACCGCCACCCAGCCTTGTAGGCTGGCATCTGTCGTCAGGACTTGCCACTCTTTTATCCAAAAGGGTCTCCCCTTGTTTAAATGGTCTGTCTGTAGCCACCATGCTAGAGACCTTTTTACATTTACTGGAATCTTTATCATCTGCTTCTTTATTGTTTGATGATTTCCGTTCCATTTGGTCAAAATGAGATGCTGCAACGGTCTGGAGTGGAATTGCGCATATTCCACCATGTCGAACGTTGATACCATCAGACCCAACAGTCGCATTGCTGCATGGACTGACATTGTCTGGGCTTGCAACGCTTCCTGAGCCATGACCTGCACCTTGACTATTTTCTTCTCTGGTAAGAGAACTCTCTGTAGGTCTGAATCCAATATGGCTCCCAAATGAACCATCCGCTGTGACGGATTCAGGGACGACTTCTCCCAATTTATGAGCCACCCGTGTCTCTGTAAACAAACTATCGTCTGTTGGAGATGGCTCAACAGTAAATCTTGCGACTGTGCTAAGATTAATAGGTCGTCTAGGTATGGGAATATTCTTATCCCTTGTTTGCGCAGACAAGCTGCCATAACCACCATGATCTTGGTAAACACCCTGGGTGCTGTAGCTAGCCCGAAGGGCAGAGCTTGGAACTGGAAGTGTTCCTTGAGGATGGCAAACCTGAGGTAACACTGATGTGATAGTGCTATAGGTACATGCAGGTAAGCATCCCGTACATCCAGAGATACCATATAGTCCCCCGGTTCCATAGCCAACATTATGGAGCGTAACGTCTCCAATGTGGAACTTCGGGATCCATATGTAGTTGTTCAACATCTTCAGATTTAGAATTGGTCGATATGACCCATTTGGTTTCTGGATTAGAAACAGATTGGAGTAATACCCCTGTCCCTTTTGTGATGGAGGTACTGGGACAATCACACCTGACTGCAGTAATTTTTGGACTGCTTCTTGCAGGGCATTGGCCTTCGACTCTATACGAGACGGGCTGGTGCAAAAAAATCTTTGAGGAAGCTGCCTCCTGAATGGGAACCCATACCCCTGAGATACTACCTTCTGCACCCAGGCATCTGCTGTTGACTGTTGCCATATGTGTGCAAATTGCAGGAGTCGGCCCCCAACCCTGGAATCCTCCAGGCGGAGGCCCGTCTCTTCAGGCTGAGGGTTTCTGTTCAGGTTTGGAAGCTGGCTTTTTGCTAGCCCACTGCTTCCTACCCCTGGATTTAAACTGGGGTTGTTTAGGCTCCTCTTTACCTTTCGCTTTGCCTTGCCAGCGAAATGAGCAAAATTTTAAACCCTTGGATTTAGGGTTATAGGTAGCCGGAAATCTGACCTTCTTCAATTCAGCCTCTGACTCTAGGATATCCGATAAAGGTTTTCCAAATAATATATTACCCACGAAAGGCAATGCTTCCAATTCCTTCTTGGACTCCGCATCTGCCTTCCAGATCCGTAGCCAGACTGCTCTGCGAGCGACTACTGCCAGGGCTGAAGCTTTAGAAGCAACAGTGCCTACTATCAATGGCTGCTTCTTCTAAATACTGGGCAGATTGTCTTAAATGGCAAAGACGATCCTCTTGCTCCCTAGTAGGAGAGGGGATGTCATTCTCTAGTTCCTCTATCCATTCGCCCATTGCCTTTGCTACCCAGGCCGAAGCCATAGCAGGTCTTACCACTGCACCCACAAGAGAAAAATTTTTTTTCAATAGGCTCTCTACCCTCCTGTCTGTGACATCATTCAAAGAGGTAGATGACAGTGGCAAAGCAGATTTATGCACGAGTCGCAGAACATGTGCATCTACTTTTGGAGGAACTTCTCTCTTCGAACAATCTCCAGTAGGAAATGGATAATAAGAATCCCATCTCCTAGGAATCTTATATTTTACCGGGCGCTGCCCAAGACTCATCCATCATTTCCGTCAACTCCTCTGACTCTGGAAATTCAGCTTTCACTGACTTTGTTCGTTTGAATACAGGTGCTTTTGCTTTTAACGCTGTCTTGGCTGGTTCTTCCAGAGAAAGCACAGCCTTTACTGCATTAATGAGTTCAGCTACATCATCTGAACTAAAGCTCTGCGACTGATCATCATACGGAGTTGAATCTATTGTTTCCGCATCATCATCCGATGTATCCTCTTGTGTAGTCTGCCATACAGATGTATCTGTCTTAGTCTTACCTGCCCCTTGGTTGCTTGTAGAGGCTACCAAACCATAGGAAGGGAACTGCATGTATGGGTTCATAGTGTAACCTAACCCTTGAGGTGGTGCTACTGGAGCTAACCTGTCCGCTATTGAAGACAGAGTCTTTGCGAACATATTCCATGGTGGCTCTACTGGAGGTTGAACTAACTCCTGTTTTTTACTTCGCTGAAAAGCGAAACAGTTTGCACACAAACCCTCATAAGTGACCAATTGATTCATATCAATTACCCCTGACTTACAAGATAAGCATGTTAGGGCTATGGGAGTGCTTGACAAATTCTCCTCATCACTTTTGCCGCTCACAGATATTTTTTCTGATATTGACTACACAATTTTGTGACTGAAAAACACCCTATAATCAGTATATAGAGGTGAAATCAATCTGACCACAGTGCACCTGATTTGAGGGTCAGAACAGGACTGGCATTACACAGAAAAGTCAGCACGCATACTAGCAGTCAGTCACATGTTAAAGCATTAGACATTGTCATATGAGAATACAACCTCCATAATAACTTATACATAAGTAGGAAAATTGTACTTCTGTTTAACTGGTTCTTTTTTCAACATAACATGCAGAAAACACAGTAATATACAGGTCTCATATGCAATAGGTACTAAAAATTAACAATGCACACTAAGAAGTAGAAGGAATTTTTAGTACTGTATTCCCTGCCTCCAGAGAGCGGGATACAGGGAGACTCACCACACTTCCATATCCAAGCAAAGACGCTCGTAAGACGCTGAGTGGATTCAGACGCTACTGGTGTACACTGCCGCTTTTGGTAACTGATAACGGACACGGATGCTCACCAACGGACACAGACGCTGAGCGACTCCACGTACATGCAGACGCTAAAGGCCTGCGACTCGGTCTGGGCGGGTTTATATCCAGTGTACACAACCGCAGCGTCTAAGCTGCGACCGAGTACCCTCGTGGTAGCGTCTGACCGGAAGTGAGGTCATTCAGTTCATGAAACGAGAGACACGCGGGAACTGGCCATGAACTCGGAGGAGGGACGGCCAGGAGAGCGTCTGAAACCCCCTGTTGACTTAAACTCCCAGGATCGCGGCCTCACCTAGTCCTGGCACCTATGATCCCCAGAGCGTAGCGCTGTCACACTCGAGATGTTCGGCGCATCAACACACTGCTTGCAGTCTCCACCAAATCAGTGTAGCTGTGTCCTGACCCCTCTAGTAAGAGGAAGTCCATAGACTCACCGTCTCCCCATGCTCCGGCCACAGCCTGGTAACGTCTGCTGGACCTGCTAGAACATCCGACACAGACGCCCGTCGAGACAGCACTGTACCGCGAAGGTAAGCGTTGTTGCGACCCGGTGGGGAGTTGTTGGAGCGACTCTTTCTAATATGCGTTTAAAACGCTGTTAAGAGAAGTCGCTCAAAAACCAAAACAGTAAGTCTATAAAAATAAAGTAATGAAAACTTGAGGCTGCTTTCTCAGCAGCCCTGTGACCATGTGGCTTCCTGCCGCACCAAGCAAAAAACTGATCTGACTGAGTCAGTGGGCGGGACTATATAGTGGAGGCCCCAATGCATCCTGGGAGGCCAGAAAGCTTGTGACCGTGTTGGTGCCATTTTCGCTGTCGCTCGACAATATCCAATGTTATCCTGTGGATAATCCTGTGGACCCAGCCAGAGAAATTTGAATTCCCCCCATATAAAAATACAGACTAAGAAAATATGAACCTTTGATTTATGGAGGAGACATTTTCAGAGGAATGGATCTGAAAAGTTTATTTGTGGTTTGGCATACTTGCCTGCTCCCAGAACGGGCAGGAGGCTCCTATATTCAGGTAGCCCTCCTGTCCATCCGGAAAAGTGGGGAAGTCTCCAAGAACCTGGCTGCCCCGACCACTTACCCTGGTAGCCACAAACCCTAGTGTGCAATGGCGTAATTTCAGCATTGTATAGTTAGGGGAGGGTGGCCATGACGATGCGATTGTAGAAACCACACCTCCAGCACAGCATCTTTTGACTTGCCATGCCCCCGCCCTGCCCACTATGACTCCGCATGCCCCCCCCCACACACACACACACACACACACTGCTCCATGCTGTGCTGACCTCTCCAACGGGGGGCAGGCAGAAATTCGGCAACTCTTGTTATTTGGTCAGCAGCTGGGCAAGTACTGCCAGTTTCCTACTTAAGACCAGCCGTCGATCATCCTGATAGGAAATGAAGATTGTCTGGGTGGTCTTCAGGTTGCCGGCTGTCGGGATCCGGGCGCACAGTATACTGGCGCCGGAATCCCGACAGCCGGCATACCGACACTTTTTCTCCCTCTTGGGGGTCCACGACCCCCCTGGAGGGAGAATAAACAGCGTGGCGCACATAGCGCGCCATCGTGCCCGCAAGGGGCTCATTTGCGCTCACCGCGCTGTCGGTATGCCAACGGTCGGGCTTCCGGTGGCGGTATGCTGGTCGCCGGGAGCCCGGCCGCCGGCATACCCTACTACACCCATACTGTCTTGGACACTGGTACTTTCACAATAGCACTCATACACCTCATGCACCCATCCTGTCCCATCCATCCTTTAATCCATTAACGATTGTGTCAATTTATTGCAACGCATCAGTGCATCTTCCACTATCTTCTGTGGTATGTGTGGAAATATAACAGGGCACAATTCTGTAAAACTCAGTTCAGGTTTGCTTCATAAACGATCCCCCCTCATAATAAAATAATCTTTAATTCCATACACATTCTTCAGCTACTATAATCAAGGTATTCATTCTGGATGTGTATTACAATTACTTTTCATTTATTGAAATGTCAAATATACATTACTAAAATCCATAAAGATTATGGTAATTACATTTTATTACAAAACCTATTCAAATCTTTTATACATACTGATATTTCTATACACAAAGCTGAAGCACAATTCCATTTTAGAGATACAGTGCATCCGGAAAGTATTCACAGCGCTTCTCTTTTTCCACATTTTGCTATGTTACAGCCTTATTCCAAAATGGAATAAAAAATTTTGTGATGTGAAAAAAGTTTTTTTTTTGTGATTTTTGCTAATTTATTAAAAATAAAAACTAAGAAATCACATGTACATAAGTATTCACAGCCTTTGTCATGAAGCTCAAAATTGAGCTCAGGTGCATCCTGTTTCCACAGACCATCTTTGAGATGTTCCTACAGCTTAATTGGAGTCTACCTGTGGTGAATTCAGTTGACTGGACATGAAGCATGAAATCAAAGGAATTGCCTGTAGACCTACAAGAAAGGATTGTCTCGATGCACAAATCTGGGAAGGGTACAGAAAAATATCTGCTGCTTTGAAGGTGCCAATGAGCAAGGTGGCCACCATCATCCATAAATGGAAGAATTCAGATCCACCAGGACTCTTCCTAGAGCTGGACGTCCGTCTAAACTGAGCGATCGGGAGAGAAGGGCCCTAGTCAGGGAGGTGACCAAGAACCCAATGGTCACTCTGTCAGAGCTACAGCATTCCTCTGTGGAGAGAGGAGAACCTTCCAGAAGGACAACCATCTCTGCAGCAATCCACCAATAAGTCCTGTATGGTAGAGTGGCCAGATGGAAGCCACTCCTTAGTAAAAAAGCACATTGCAGCCCGCCTGGAGTTTGCCAAAATGCACCTGAAGGACTCTCAGACCATGAGAAACAAAATTCTCTTGTCTGATGAGACAAAGATTGAACTTTTTGGTGTGAATGCCAGGCGTCCTCTTTGGAGGAAACCAGGCACCGCTCATCACCAGGCCAATACCATCCCTACAGTGAAGCATGGTGGTGGCAGCATCATGCTGTGGGGATGTTTTTCAGCGTCGGGAACTAGGAGACTAGTCAGGATAGAGGGAAAGATGAATGCAGCAATGTACAGAGACATCCTGAATGAAAACCTGCTCCAGAGTGCTCTTGACCTCAGACTGGGGTGACAGTTCATCTTTCAGCAGGACAACGACCCAAAACACACAGCCAAGATATCAAAGGAGTGGCTTCAGGACAACTCTGTGAATGTCCTTGAGTGGCCCAGCCAGAGCCCAGACTTGAATCCGATTGAACATCTCTGGAGAGATCTGAAAATGGCTGTGCACCGATGCATCTTATCCAACCTGATGGAGCTTGAGAGGTGCTGCAAAGAGTAAAGGGCGAAACTGCCCAAAGATAAGTGTGCCAAGCTTCATATTCAAAAAGACTTGAGGCTGTCGTTGCTGCCAAAGGTGCATCAACAAAGTATTGAGCAAAGGCTGTGAATACTTATGTATATGTTTTTTCTCAGTTTTTTATTTTTAATAAATTAGCAAAAATCTCAAAAAAACCTGTTTTTCATGTCATTATGGGGTATTGGGGGTCATTCCAAGTTGATCGTAGCCCTGCAAAATTTTGCAGGGCTACGATCATGGCAACAGACATGCAGGGGGGGGGGGGGCGCCCAGCACAGGGCTATCCCACCCCGCATGTCAGTGCCGGCTTCCCCCCGCAGAAGTGCGAAAGCATCACACAGAGGCGATGCTTTTGCACTTTAGGAGTAGCTCCCGGCCAGCACAGCTTTAGCATGCTGGCCGGGAGCTATTCGTCGCTCCCCGGCCCAGAGCTGCTGCATGTGACATCACGCAGCAGCTGTGGCACGCCCCCCCCCCCCCGCACGGTCCGGCCACGCCTGCATTGGCCGGACCGCGCCCAAATGCCGCCGTGCCGCCCACCGACTGCCTCTGCCTGCCAATCAGGCAGAGGCGATCGCAGGGAAATGACGGCCTTTGGCCGTCCGGCATTCGCCGGCGCATGCCCAATTCCAACCTGATCGCTGCGCTGCGATAAACTGCAGTGAGCGATCAGGTCGGAATGACCCCCATTGTGTGTAGAATTTTGTGGGAAAAATGTATTTATTCCAGTTTGGAATAAGGCTGTAACATAACAAAATGTGGAAAAAGTGAAGAGCTGTGAATACTTTCCGGATGCTTCGGCACTCATAAGTCCCACGTTAATTGCTCCGGTGCCCTCTGGTGGATAATAGACGGGTCTCCTCAAACAAGCAGCGGCACTTTGGGTTGTAGTGATGAAATAGACAGCACTTTTTTGCATTTTTACTACTGAATACATCTCTGAGTGCCGCTGCTTTTTTGAGGAGACCTGTATATATAATATATATATATATATATATATATATATATATATGCAGAAATGGGTCGGCACTCACTAACTGTCCCACAAAAATGCTCCGGTGCCCTCCTTAAGTCAAATAGACTCCAATATACTACCCACGAAGGCGGCACTCGCAAGACTTTCAATAGAAGAATGAAGAGACGGACAGCGTCTGTGTTTCAACGTTTCAGTCTAATGGACTTTTTTCAAGAACAAAAAACAACATGTGCAATCTTACCTTAAGTAGTGAATGCCGTCCAGGCCGCCATGCCCGCCTTCCGGTCACCTCGAGTCCCCATCCGATGATGTCACCGTGCTGGTCACTTTTGCTAACCACCGCCTTCAGCCCGGTCACCTGACCTCCTCACTCCTAGTGACCACTTCCGGCGCTGGCTGCCTGAAACGCAGCACGTGACCCACCATCTGGAAGGATAGAGGAAACCTGGTGGTAACTATGGTGACCTGTAAACGGAAAATAACAACACATTTAAACATGACATGCTCAAATACAATGCAAGTGCATAAATCTCGTATGTTAACAACATTAAATCGTACAAAAGGGCAAATGTGGAAGTAGAAGTGTTGTGATTGAAATCTACCAACCGAGCAATGTAAGATACAGCGGGCCAAATATACATAAACGCACCTGTAATGGTATGATGGAAAAAAGGAAAAAGGTAAAAAACGGCAGCTCGCTGCCAGGTGAGGGAATGTAATAAAGTGTGATTAAAAAGGTCATGTAAAGATACACGAATCCTGGTGCTACTTACTGTTAAAGTAATCAGATTATGTACTAGCAAAAGCTAGAACGCAAACATTTTTTTAAATTAATTAGTTGGATAAATGAAACTAATGCTGGAGCACTGGGTGTAAATATGATTAATGCAGAAAAATACTGCTGCAGCACAGATTGTCAAATGTCTACAATCCTGTGCTTCAAAAACCTACAATAATCCAAAACCACACTCTTGAGGTATAATTTCCTGTGGATTTTAGACAGGTACAATTAAGGGACCTAACGCCTGAGCTTGCGCTATAATCTTACTGACAGATGATACGTGTGTGATTCAATGATGTCCAGGAATCTCAAAAGATATCAAAACTATAAAAAGCAGGAAAAAGACAACATCTCATTCAGTCCATGCGGTGTGACCGAGTTCATTCTGTGGATCCACCTAGCCTCCAACTGGAGTAGTTTTTTGTCTCGGTCACCACCACGGATGGAGGCAGGTACATGGTCAATTAATTTATACACTAAAGATGATAGCGAATGCTTCATTTCCTTGAAATGTCGGGCCACTGGCTGATCTATGGCCTTCCCTTCCAGTGCCATCCGTATGGCCGATCGGTGTTGGGTCATCCTTTCTCTGAGGGTACAAGATGTCTTCCCTATGTTGTGCCCTTGCAGTCTAGTGTACACACGGTGAGATATTTCTTTGCAATTTTGACTATATAGTCAAAATCGAAAGAAAGTTAGTGCAGATCGCAAGGTGAAAGTCACCTTGCGATCCCGATGCGATGCCGATGCGCGGTCCCACACGGTCGGCATCGCATGCCTACATAGACTGTGCAGGCAAGTCAATTTTGACTATCTTCTAGCCCGAATCTCTCCGTGTGTATGCACCTTTACTGAGGTACTAATTAATGGCCTAATTCAGACCCGATTGCTGCAACGGCAGCAAACGCAAACTGAAGCTCTTTCTGTTGTGTGCAGGCCTGGCGCTACCCGCTCAGCAAAGTCTCCTCCTTCCCCTGACAGCACAAAAAGGGGCCGGGACTACCCGGCGCCCACGGGCGGAGCTACACGGGACCAGGCTGCAGAGGAGGACAGACAGAAACTGCTACAGATCCCGCCTGCCAGGTGGTAAATTGGGGGATAGTGAGTGAGAAAGTGTGTGTGTGTGTGTGTGTGTGTGTGTGTGTGTGTGTGTGTGTGTGTGTGTGTGTCTGTGTACGTGTGTGTGTGTGTGTCTGTATGTGTGTGTATCTATGGGGGTCATTCCGAGTTGATCGCTCGCTGCTGTTTTTCACAGCGCAGCGATCAGGTCACTACTGCGTATGCACTGCAATGTGCATGCGCGTCGTACGGTTACACAGTGGATCTTTGCTGAGCTATGGATTTAATGAAAAATCCATTCACACGGGCGATCGCAAGGAGATTGACAGGAAGAGGGCGTTTGTGGGTGGCAACTGACCGTTTTCTGGGAGTGTTTGGAAAAACACAGGCGTGTCCATGCGTTTGCAGGGTGGGTGTCTGACGTCAATTCCGGCACCAAAAAGACTGAAGTGATCGCAAGGGCTGAGTAAATCCAGACCTACTCAGAAACTGCACAAAATGTTTTTGCACAGCTCGGCTGCACAGGCGTTCGCACACTTGCAAAGTGAAAATACACTTCCCAGTGGGCGGTGACTATGCGTTTGCACGGCTGCTAAAAGTAGCTAGCGAGCGATCAACTCAGAATGAGGGCCCGTGTGTGTGTGTGTGTGTGTGTGTGTGTGTGTGTGTGTGTGTGTGTGTATCTATGTGTATGTCAGAGACAGAACTTCCGCCGTTGCACACGCTGCATAGCACAGAGGCCCACAGCAATTAAGGGACCTGAAGCCGGCACCATTATAATGAGTAATCTTTATAATCTGGCGTTGCTGCATCGCGCTTCCTGTACGTCCCAGTCCTAGTACAGATTGAGCCTGCTTCTGTGGAAAGATGAGATCCACAGTCTGGCCAGAGGAGGAAGGGCGCCAATCCCCTCTCTTCCCAATCCTCCCCTTTCCTCCCGACCAGTCCGGCTCTTCCTATCTGAGGCTTGCTGCCACAGGGGAGGAAGGAGCCCTAGGAATGGAGCGGGCGCTGGGGTCTTTGGAGGTAAGGAGCGACAGAGCCGGGAAGAGGCGGAGCAGCCATCTGCTGCAGAGAGCCCAGCGCCTGTTAGGCTTCTGGAGCAGCGGAAGCTGAAAGCAGTTGAAGCTGCCTACGTCACCCCCCCCCCCCACACACACACACACACACACACACACACACACCCTTACCTACCACCGAGAGCATCCGGCCACATATAGAGCTACTGCAGAGAACGGGGTCAGGCTGTGACAGTACGGTTTTCACTGCTCACCAGTGACATCACCGGAGAGCGGAGCCATAGAGAAAATCTGTCAGCTGGTTGCTGAAGCCAACACAGGTGTGTAGTTTACCGGTGACCCTCTCCCTGTCTCCCATTGCCTATAACTGTCACCAACTACCATGTACTGTACCTGTCACCCTCTTCCTGTGACCCACTGCCTATACCTGTCACCCTCTTCCTGTCACCCACTGCCTATACCTGTCACCCTCTTCCTGCCTCCCATTGTCTATACCTGTAACCCTCTCCCTGTCACCCACTGCCTATAACTGTCACCAACTACCATGTACTGTACCTGTCACCCGCCTCCTGTCACCCACTGCCTATACCTGTCACCCACTTCCTGTCACACACTGCCTGTACCTGTCATCCACTTCCTGTCACCCACTGCCTATACCTGTCACCCTCTCCCTGTCTCCCATTGTCTATACCGGTCACCCTCTCCCTGTCACCCACTGCCTATAACTGTCACCAACTACCATGTACTGTACCTGTCACCCTCTTCCTGTCACCCACTGCCTATACCTGTCACCCACTTCCTGTCACCCACTGCCTATACCTGTCACCCTCTTCCTGTCACCCACTGCCTATACCTGTCACCCTCTACCTGTCTCCCATTGTCTATACCTGTAACCCTATCCCTGTCACCCACTGCCTATAACTGTCACCAACTACCATGTACTGTACCTGTCACCCTCTTCATGTCACCCACTTCCTGTCACACACTGCCTATACCTATCACCCTCTCCCTGTCTCCCATTGTCTATACCGGTCACCCTCTCCCTGTCACCCACTGCCTATAACTGTCACCAACTACCATGTACTGTACCTGTCACCCGCTTCCTGTCACCCACTGCCTATACCTGTCACCCTCTTCCTGTCACCCACTGCCTATACCTGTCACCCTCTTCCTGTCACCCACTGCCTATACCTGTCACCCTCTACCTGTCTCCCATTGTCTATACCTGTAACCCTCTCCCTGTCACCCACTGCCTATAACTGTCACCAACTACCATGTACTGTACCTGTCACCCGCTTCCTGTCACCCACTGCCTATACCTGTCACCCTCTTCCTGTCACCCACTGCCTGTACCTGTCACCCTCTTCCTGTCACCCACTGCCTATACCTGTCACCCTCTACCTGTCTCCCATTGTCTATACCTGTAACCCTCTCCCTGTCACCCACTGCCTATAACTGTCACCAACTACCATGTACTGTACCTGTCACCCGCTTCCTGTCACCCACTCCCTATACCTGTCACCCAGTTCCTGTCACACACTGCCTATACCTGTCACCCTCTTCCTGTCACCCACTGCCTACACCTGTCACCCTCTTCCTGTCACCCACTGCCTATACCTGTCACCCTCTCCCTGTCTCCCATTGTCTATACCGGTCACCCTCTACCTGTCACCCACTGCCTATAACTGTCACCAACTACCATGTACTGTACCTGTCACCCGCTTCCTGTCACCCACTGCCTATACCTGTCACCCTCTTCCTGTCACCCACTGCCTATACCTGTCACCCTCTACCTGTCTCCCATTGTCTATATCTGTAACCCTCTCCCTGTCACCCACTGCCTATAACTGTCACCAACTACCATATACTGTACCTGTCACCCGCTTCCTGTCACCCACTGCCTATACCTGTCATCCTCTTCCTGTCACCCACTGCCTATACCTGTCACCGTCTCCCTGTCTCCCATTGTCTATACCTGTCACCCACTTCCTGTCACCCACTGTGTATACCTGTCACCCTCTCCCTGTCTCCCGTTGTCTATACCTATAACCCTCTCCCTGTCACCCGCACCCTCTCCCTGTTTCCTACTGCCTACGTCACTCCCACCATCATCCACTGCCTCTCCCTGTCACCCTCTTTCTCACATTGGGTACGGCTGACCGGCGGCTGGGATCCCGGCGGTCAGCATATCGATGCCGGGATCCCGGCCACCTGAATGCCGGCAGGCGGATGAGCGCAACGAAGCCCCTTGCATTCTTGGTAGCTCGCTGCACTCGCCACAGGTTCTATTCCCACTCTATGGGTGTCGTGGACACCCATGAGTAGGAATAGCCCTCGGCCACCTGTCAGCATTCTGGTGGTCGGGATCCTGGCATCGGTATGCTGACTGCCGGGATCCCGACCGCTAGGATGGTAACTATATCCCTCCTCCTCTCACCCTCTACCTGTCACCCACTGCTTGTCATCCATTGCCTATACCTGTCACCCACTCCCCATAATCCTCTGCCTATCCTTGTCACCCGCTGCCAGTCCTTGTCACCCTCTCCCTATTTCCTACTGCCTAGGTCACTGTTTCCATCATCCACTGCCGTTCCTTGTAACCCTCTCCCTTTATCTGTCACCCCTCCCCATCATTTTCTGCCTGTCCCTGTCCTTGTCTGCCTGTCCCGGTCACCTTATCCTCCTTTCCGTCACCCACTGCCTCTCCTGTCACAGATAGCCATGTGGCATATTGTGAACTTGGGATAAGGAGGAAGAGGGGTGCCCAAAGTAAATTAAGCTTGGCATTAGCGATAAGGGCGCAGTGGGGGCTGGCTCCAAATAACTCTGTGTCTCCCTGAAGGGCTCTTTGTGGGTTAATTGTGCTTAACCTTTGCATGCGTGTGTGTGTGTGTGTGTGTGTGTGTGTAGTCACATTTACGTTGTCAGGCAAAGAGTGTGTTTCTTGTACAGCGGAATGTTCCTCTTCACCAGGGGGCTCACTACTGGGTACTCAGGGCAGTGCACCTTCCCAGAATAGCGGAGCTGAACCGGAGTGGGTTAATTCCATTAAGGGAATGATCTCAAATATTTCTACAAAATTGTCCCGCAATGAGAAAGAGACGCAATACTTAAGACAGACTGTGGATGAGTTTATGAATAGAGACTCAGTCCCCAAACCAGTGTCTCAATCCCCTCCCATTTGTCCGCAAAAACGATCTCTGGCCCATATCCTGCAGTCTGACTCTGACGCTGACGGGTCAGACATAGAGGAGGGTGAGGTGGATTTGGAGGGGGGGGGGGGATACTACTCTGTCACAGGGAATACAGGCTCTTATAGAGGCTATCAGAGATGTTCTGCAAATTCCTGAAAAGCTGTCAGAGCAGTGTGAGGAATCTTATTTTAATGTAAAAAATAAGTGCTCAGTCACTTTTCCTGCGTCAAAGGAATTGAATACCCTGTTTGAAGAACCATGGGTTAATCCTGATAAGAAATTCCAAATCCGTAAAAGATTGCTCTCATCCACCGATAGTGGACGCATCAGTCTCTAGGCTGTCACGAAAAATTGTATTGCCTGTTCCTGGTGCAGCCTCCCTAAAAGACACGGCTGATAGTAAAATTGAGACTACACTCAAGTCATTGTACACAGCTGCTGGGGTGGCCCAGAGACCCACTATTGCATGTGGAAGCTATAAAAGTGATTGGTTTGCTTAATGCACGCACCACCGCTATGCAGTGTCAGCACGCAGGGGCTTGTGGCTACACCAGTGGACTGCTGATGTGGACTCCAGGAAAGGCGTGGAAAGCCTACCATTCACAGGAGAGGCCTTGTTTGGAGACGAACTAGACAAATGTATCTCCAAAGCTACTGCGGGTAAGTCTACGCATCTTCCTTCCGCAGCTCCCCCAGCCAGGAAAGCTTATTCAGCTTCTAATTTACAGTCCTTTCGGACGACCAAGGGCAAATTCAGAGGTGCAAGAGGTAAACCACGCAAACCAGCAACTGCAGGTACTCAGGAAAAGAGCTCAGGCTCTGCTTCCTCAAAACCTTCAGCATGACGGTGGAGCGCAACGCCTAGAGGATTGTCAGGTGGGAGTCCGACAAAAATTCTTCAGTCACATCTGGTCAAGTTCGTGCCTGGATCCCTGGGTTACAGATCTTATTTCCCAGGGCTGCAGACTGGAGTTCCAAGAGCTCTCACCTCACAGATTCTTCAAATCAGGCTTGACAGCTTCACAAGAGGCAAGTATAACTTTACAGCATGCCATCCAAAAACTGATACAGACTCAAATCATTGTTCCAGTTCCACTTCATGTGCACAACAAGGGGTATTATTCGAACTTGTTTGTAGTACCGAAACCGGACGGTTCGGTACGACTGATTTTGAACCTCAAGTCCTTGAAGAGTGTTCAAATTCAAGATGGAGTCTCTGAAAGCAATTGATCTCAGGTCTGGAGGAAGGGGAATTCCTAGTGTCTCTGGATATCAAGGATGCGTACCTCCACATCCCGATCTGGCCGCCTCATCAGGCTTATCTACAGTTTGCACTGCAGGACTGTTACTACCAGTTCCAGGCCCTGCCATTTGGTCTCTCCACGGCACCAAGGGTATTCATCAAAGTGATGGCAGAGATGATGTTTATATTCCGCAAACAGGGAGTTAATATAATTCCATACCTGGACGATCTTCTGATAAAGGCGCCGTCCAGGAAGAGGTTGCTGGACAGCATTGGTCTCTCAACCAAACTTCTCCAGGATCACAGGTGGATTCTGAACCTTCTGAAATCTCACCTAGAGCCAACACGGAGGCTCCCATTCCTGGGAATGATTCTGGGTATGGAATCGCAGAAAGTGCTCCTTCCGTTGGAAAAGGCATTGAGCATCCCTTCGATGTTTCGGGATGTCCTGAAGCCAACCCGGATATCAGTGCATCTATACATTCGCCTTCTGGGGAAAATGGTGGCCTTTTACGAGGCGCTTCAATACCCTTCCAGCTCGATCTGTTGGACAAATGGTCCGGATCGCATCTTCACATGCACCAGAGGATCCGTCTGTCGCCGAAAGCCAGGATCTCCCTTCTGTGGTGGCTACAGATTTCTCACCTCGTCGAGGGTTGGAGGTTCGGATTTCAGGACTGGATCCTGTTAATCACGGACACAAGCCTCAGAGGTTTGGGAGCAGTCACCCAGGGGGTGCAGTTTCAAGGAAGATGGTAAATTCAGGAATTCATCCTTCCAATCAACATTCTGGAACTCAGGGCCATGTACAACGCCCTTCTGCAGGCCTCATATCTTCTTCCCAATCGGGCCATTCAGGTCCAGTCGGAAAATGTGATGGCAGTAACGTACATAAACCAACAGGGCAGTACAAAAAGCAGAGCAGCGATGTCAGAGGTTTCAAGAATTCTCCTCTGGGCAGAAAAAAATGCTGTGGCGTTGTCAGCAGTCTTCATTCCGGGAGTAGACAACTGGCACGACCTGCACCCCGGGGGAGTGGGGCCTTCACCCGGAAGTGTTCAGGTGCTTGACAAGTCGGTGGGGATATCCACAAATCAACATGATGGCCTCTCGTCTCAACAAGAAGCTCAAGCGGTATTGTTCCAGGTTGAGAGTCCCACAGGCAGTGGCAGTAGATGCTCTGATGACTCCATGGGTCTGTCAGATGGTGTACATGTTTCCTCCACTTCCTCTGATCCCAAGAATTCTAAAAATAATAAAAAGGGAAAAGGTTCAAGCAATACTCATTGCTCCGGACTGGTCAAGAAGGGCCTGGTACGTGAACCTCCTGGAGATGCTCCTCGAAGATCCGTGGCCTCTACATCTTCACGAGGATCTTCTGCAACAGGGCCCATTCGTCTATCAAGACTTACCGTGGCTACGTTTGACGGCATGGAGGTTGAACGGCTGATTCTGGCCAGAAGAGGGATCCCTAACAAAGTTATCCCGACTATAATCTAAGCCAGGAAGGGGGTAACGTCTAAACATTACCACCATTTTTGGAAGAAATACATCTCTTGGTGTGAGAGCAGAAACTATTCTGCGGTGGAATTTCATCTGGAACGTTTCCAGCTTTTTCTGCAGGCAGGTGTGGATGTGGGCCTATGTCTAGGCTATATCAAAGTCCAGATTTCAGCCTTGTCCATTTTCTTTCAAAAACAATTGGCTTCTCTCCCTGAGGTCCAGATGTTCTTGAAAGGTGTTCTGCACATCCAACCTCCCTTTGTGCCTTCCACGGCACCTTGGGATTTCAATTTGGTGCTACAGTTCCTACAATTGGACTGGTTTGAACCATTACAGGAGGTGGACGTAAAATATCTTACGTGGAAGACCGTCACACTGTTGGCCTTGGCTTCAGCAAGATGTGTGTTGGAGCTGGGGGCTTTGTCTCACAAGAGTCCCTATTTCATTTTCCATGAGGACAGAGCTGAACCAGAACTCATCAGCAATTTCTTCCTAAAGTGGTGTCGGCGTTTCACATTGACCAACCTATTGTGGTTCCAGTTATCACAGACACTTCAGCTACTTCAAAGTCTTTGGATGTTGTGAGGGCTTTGAAAGTATACGTAAAGAGGAAAGCTCGTCACAGAAAATCTGACTCGCTGTTCGTTCTCTATGATCCCAATAAAATTGGGTGTCCTGCTTCAAAGCAGAAAATTGCACGCTGGATCAGGCTCACTAGCCAGCATGCTTATTCCACGGCAGGTTTTCTGGTTCCAAAATCTGTACAGGCTCACTCTACTAGGTCAGTAGGTTCTTCCTGGGCAGCTGCCCGGGGTGTCTCGGCTTTACAGCTCTGCCGAGCGGCTACTTGGTCTTGGACAAAAAATAGGTGAATGGGATATAGGCGCCCTTCTAAATAGAACTAAAGAAGTCCACAATAGAAAGAGATTTTTTTAACAGCGTGTCAAAACTTGACGGTATACATTCCTGTAAGTAACTTGAATCTTCAGCATATAGTGAGTCAATCTCCCCGTATTTCGTGTAGTATCTCTCTTCTTGTCTTATTCCCTCTCAGGATGACCATAAAACAGAGGAAATGATGACAGAATAGTGTAGCACCGTTTTTTAATTACATAAACAGACAAACAAGATCCGATAAAACCAAACACAATATGGTTGTGACACACAAGTGACAAGGACAAATCCCAGTAAATAATGGTGATGTAATTACCGGACGTTTCAGAGAACCAAGCAGGTTCTCAAAATCGCATGGATGTTAAAGCAGTCCCAGGCAGCCTCCCGGGTTTTCAGCTCCCTGGATCCGTTAGTCACGTCCACCAAGTATCGTCTGGGTAATTCCCTGTACTGCACCAACGCGTTTCAGGTCTATTCCAGACCCTTTTTCAAGGTAAGTGTGTCATCCCAAAAAGAACCAACCTATTTATTTAAAAGACAGCCAATAGGCAGGGACATCCAATTTTCCAGCACCTGTTCATCAATGGCTGCCTCCATGTTGTTATTAGCAGTAACCATAGAAACCGTCTCTAATGTCCAATCACATGTAATCACGTGTCAGGTCACGTGACAACTAGAGATGAGCGGGTTCGGTTTCTCTGAATCCGAACCCGCCAGAACTTCATGTTTTTTTTCACGGGTCCGAGCGACTCGGATCTTCCCGCCTTGCTCGGTTAACCCGAGCGCGCCCGAATGTCATCATGACGCTGTCGGATTCTCGCGAGGCTCGGATTCTATCGCGAGACTCGGATTCTATATAAGGAGCCGCGCGTCGCCGCCATTTTCACACGTGCATTGAGATTGATAGGGAGAGGACGTGGCTGGCGTCCTCTCCATTTAGATTATAAGAGACTGAGAGAGATTTACTGGAGCTGACTAGGAGGAGTACTGTTACTGTAGAAGTGTAGAGACTGAGTGGAGAGAGTTTACTAGTGAGGACAGTGCAGTTTACTTTATAATCCGTTCTCTGCCTGAAAAAAGCGATACACAGCACACAGTGACTCAGTCACATACCATATCTGTGTGCACTGCTCAGGCTCAGGCCAGTGTGCTGCATCATCTATTATCTATCTATATATAATATTATATATATCTGTCTGACTGCTCAGCTCACACAGCTTATAATTGTGGGGGAGACTGGGGAGCACTACTGCAGTGCCAGTTATAGGTTATAGCAGGAGCCAGGAGTACATAATATAATCCGTTCTCTGCCTGAAAAAAGCGATACACAGCACACAGTGACTCAGTCACATACCATATCTGTGTGCACTGCTCAGGCTCAGGCCAGTGTGCTGCATCATCTATTATCTATATATAATATTATATATATCTGTCTGACTGCTCAGCTCACACAGCTTATAATTGTGGGGGAGACTGGGGAGCACTACTGCAGTGCCAGTTATAGGTTATAGCAGGAGCCAGGAGTACATAATATATTATATAGTGAGTGACCACCAGACACACAGTGCAGTTTATTTAATATATCCGTTCTCTGCCTGAAAAAAGCGATACACACAGTGACTCAGTCAGTCACATACAGGGCCGGTGCAAGGTTTCTCGGCACCCTAGGCAAAACTGAACCCAACCCCCCCTCCTCCTTATTCACGTTACTTTTACAGTAGTGCCTCTTATTGATGTCGCGTCACACAGTAGTGCCTCCTATTCACGTTACATCACATTAGAACCCATTTCCGTTAAACCACACAGTAGAGTCAATTCACATCCTGCCACACGGTAGTACTCCTTATACACATTATGCCACACAGTAATAGTGCCCCTTATAACACAATATGCCATAAAGTAATGCCCCCTATACATTATTCCACACAGTAATGCCCGCTATACATTATGCCACACAGTAATGCCCCTTATACATTTTGCCACACAGTAGTGTCACTTACAGATTATGACACACACAGGAATGCCCCTTATAACATTATGCCACACTATAGTAATGCCCCTTACACATTATGCCATATTATGATTGGCTGCCGGTCCGGCTCGCAGATGGCTCCAGATTCAAAATAATGGTGTCATTGTCTCTCACATGGTTCTGTGCACTGTCCAGTGCACCACCTATAAACAGTTGGCACATAAAACACAAATGTGTGACTGTACTGGAGCAAAAATGCAAATATATTATATATATCCAACCTTTTTATAATACAGTATATCCATTTCATGAAAAGTGAGTGTCTGTTATGTTTCTTTCTTTAATTACAGTTGTAAATGCTAGTTACACCCCTTCGTGTATATATATACTTATTGATTTTGTGTCCTGCATCTCCTTTCCTGTTTATACAAAATGTAACAAAAAGTAAATGTATACATACAGTGTATGTGTGTATATATATATTAGTTAAAGCAGTCAATAGCCGGTGCCCTCCAATCCGAGCTGCATCAATGTGTGTAGCATAATGTAGTTTCCATATGCGGCGGTACTCAGAATAAAACAGACCAGTAAGGTTTAGTTACCAATGTCTCAATGCTCAATAGGTTGCATTTTCGTCAGGGTGCAGAACGTTCTGCACCCTGACGAAAATACAACCCATTGAGCATTGAAAGTTTGGTAACTAAACCTGCCTGGTCTGTTTTATTCTGAGTTTCGCCGCATATGGATGCTATATATATATATATATATATATATATATATATGCTAGGAAGAATCAGGAGAGCGCACTAGTAAGTTAAAAGTAATCACTTTATAAAAAAACGGAATAATATCCACATACATTTAGGTTTAGAGAACATAGACACTGTCACCGTTATGCTTCATCTCTCCCCCCCCCTCCCTGGACCCGGCGGGTGACGTCACATCGTCCACAGCAGGTAACCACGTCATATATATATATATATATATATATATATATATACACACACACACATATATATATATATATATATATATATACACACATGTATATATATATATATATATATATACACACATATGTATACATATACATGTATATATATATATATATATGTATATATATATATACACATATACATGTGTGTTTATATATATATATATATATATATATACATACATATATACATATACATGTGTATGTATATATACATACATATACATGTATATATATACATATACATGTATATATATATATATATATATATACATATACATGTATATATATATACATACATATATATACATGTATATATATATATATATACATACATACATATATATACATGTATATATATATATATATATATATATATACAAATATATACATATATACATATATATATATATATATATATATATATATATATATTAAAAATTCAATTTATAGCATAAGATAAGTTTGTGGACCCCCTTATATGTTTTCAGTTAATCATCCCCACCCCTAACATCCATTGTACCGACCTCCCCCCCCCTCCAGATAAATTATACCTTTTAACCCTTATGTAGTATTAGAGTAAGATGACAAAACATGATTTCACATACATTTTTTGCTGACTGTGGCTGGGACTGTCATATATGTGGGGTTCCAGGAGGTGGAGCCGGCCGCGGTCAGGCAAATACAAGGGAGCCAACCCAGAAGCAGGAGGGCGGCATGCAGCTTGTGGCAAACGGCGTCAGGTGAGGGAGCATGGAAGGCTGGGGGCAGCAATCGAACCTCCCTGCCTACGGCTGCAGGAGTTGGAGGGAGAGGACGATGCTGCTGCCTGCCCGGATTTAGGACACAGCAGCATCGCGCTGCTGCTCCTGGTTGTTGCCGGGGTCTGTCAGCAGAGTGGGCGCTGCAGCCACAGTTCACCCTGGCCGGGGGTGACTGATAGTGATGGCTGCGGCTGGTTAGACCCACACTGGGGCCGCCGCTAGCCAGTCCTGCGCAACATGATTTTTAGTTTAAACTAATTCAGGAGGGGCATGCCGCCCTCTAGTGGCCGGCGCTCATAGGCAGCTGCCTAAAGCTGCCTAATGGTAGCGCCGGCTCTGGTCACATACCATATCTGTGTGCACTGCTCAGGCTCAGGCCAGTGTGCTGCATCATCTATATATTAGAGATGAGCGCCTGAAATTTTTCGGGTTTTGTGTTTTGGTTTTGGGTTCGGTTCCGCGGCCGTGTTTTGGGTTCGAACGCGTTTTGGCAAAACCTCACCGAATTTTTTTTGTCGGATTCGGGTGTGTTTTGGATTCGGGTGTTTTTTTCAAAAAACACTAAAAAACAGCTTAAATCATAGAATTTGGGGGTCATTTTGATCCCAAAGTATTATTAACCTCAAAAACCATAATTTACACTCATTTTCAGTCTATTCTGAATACCTCACACCTCACAATATTATTTTTAGTCCTAAAATTTGCACCGAGGTCGCTGTGTGAGTAAGATAAGCGACCCTAGTGGCCGACACAAACACCGGGCCCATCTAGGAGTGGCACTGCAGTGTCACGCAGGATGTCCCTTCCAAAAAACCCTCCCCAAACAGCACATGACGCAAAGAAAAAAAGAGGCGCAATGAGGTAGCTGTGTGAGTAAGATTAGCGACCCTAGTGGCCGACACAAACACCGGGCCCATCTAGGAGTGGCACTGCAGTGTCACGCAGGATGTCCCTTCCAAAAAACCCTCCCCAAACAGCACATGACGCAAAGAAAAAAAGAGGCGCAATGAGGTAGCTGACTGTGTGAGTAAGATTAGCGACCCTAGTGGCCGACACAAACACCGGGCCCATCTAGGAGTGGCACTGCAGTGTCACGCAGGATGGCCCTTCCAAAAAACCCTCCCCAAACAGCACATGACGCAAAGAAAAAAAGAGGCGCAATGAGGTAGCTGACTGTGTGAGTAAGATTAGCGACCCTAGTGGCCGACACAAACACCGGGCCCATCTAGGAGTGGCACTGCAGTGTCACGCAGGATGTCCCTTCCAAAAAACCCTCCCCAATCAGCACATGATGCAAAGAAAAAGAAAAGAAAAAAGAGGTGCAAGATGGAATTGTCCTTGGGCCCTCCCACCCACCCTTATGTTGTATAAACAAAACAGGACATGCACACTTTAACCAACCCATCATTTCAGTGACAGGGTCTGCCACACGACTGTGACTGATATGACGGGTTGGTTTGGACCCCCCCCAAAAAAGAAGCAATTAATCTCTCCTTGCACAAACTGGCTCTACAGAGGCAAGATGTCCACCTCATCTTCACCCTCCGATATATCACCGTGTACATCCCCCTCCTCACAGATTATCAATTCGTCCCCACTGGAATCCACCATCTCAGCTCCCTGTGTACTTTGTGGAGGCAATTGCTGCTGGTCAATGTCTCCGCGGAGGAATTGATTATAATTCATTTTAATGAACATCATCTTCTCCACATTTTCTGGATGTAACCTCGTACGCCGATTGCTGACAAGGTGAGCGGCGGCACTAAACACTCTTTCGGAGTACACACTTGTGGGAGGGCAACTTAGGTAGAATAAAGCCAGTTTGTGCAAGGGCCTCCAAATTGCCTCTTTTTCCTGCCAGTATAAGTACGGACTGTGTGACGTGCCTACTTGGATGCGGTCACTCATATAATCCTCCACCATTCTATCAATGTTGAGAGAATCATATGCAGTGACAGTAGACGACATGTCCGTAATCGTTGTCAGGTCCTTCAGTCCGGACCAGATGTCAGCATCAGCAGTCGCTCCAGACTGCCCTGCATCACCGCCAGCGGGTGGGCTCGGAATTCTGAGCCTTTTCCTCGCACCCCCAGTTGCGGGAGAATGTGAAGGAGGAGATGTTGACAGGTCGCGTTCCGCTTTACTTGACAATTTTGTCACCAGCAGGTCTTTCAACCCCAGCAGACCTGTGTCTGCCGGAAAGAGAGATCCAAGGTAGGCTTTAAATCTAGGATCGAGCACGGTGGCCAAAATGTAGTGCTCTAATTTCAACAGATTGACCACCCGTGAATCCTTGTTAAGCGAATTAAGGGCTGCATCCACAAGTCCCACATGCCTAGCGGAATCGCTCCCTTTTAGCTCCTTCTTCAATGCCTCCAGCTTCTTCTGCAAAAGCCTGATGAGGGGAATGACCTGACTCAGGCTGGCAGTGTCTGAACTGACTTCACGTGTGGCAAGTTCAAAGGGCATCAGAACCTTGCACAACGTTGAAATCATTCTCCACTGCACTTGAGACAGGTGCATTCCACCTACTATATCGTGCTCAATTGTATAGGCTTGAATGGCCTTTTGCTGCTCCTCCAACCTCTGAAGCATATAGAGGGTTGAATTCCACCTCGTTACCACTTCTTGCTTCAGATGATGGCAGGGCAGGTTCAGTAGTTTTTGGTGGTGCTCCAGTTTTCTGTACGTGGTGCCTGTACGCCGAAAGTGTCCCGCAATTCTTCTGGCCACCGACAGCATCTCTTGCACGCCCCTGTCGTTTTTTAAAAAATTCTGCACCACCAAATTCAAGGTATGTGCAAAACATGGGACGTGCTGGAATTGGCCCAGAT
This sequence comes from Pseudophryne corroboree, assembly GCF_028390025.1. Taxonomy (NCBI): domain Eukaryota; kingdom Metazoa; phylum Chordata; class Amphibia; order Anura; family Myobatrachidae; genus Pseudophryne; species Pseudophryne corroboree. The sequence goes on from NC_086445.1 coordinate 266,297,184, forward strand.
TTAATGCACACACAATATTGCTGGCGTTGTCCGATGCCACAAATCCACAGGAGAGTCCAATTGGGGTAAGCCATTCCGCGATGATCTTCCTCAGTTGCCGTAAGAGGTTTTCAGCTGTGTGCGTATTCTGGAAACCGGTGATACAAAGCGTAGCCTGCCTAGGAAAGAGTTGGCGTTTGCGAGATGCTGCTACTGGTGCCGCCGCTGCTGTTCTTGCGGCGGGAGTCCATACATCTACCCAGTGGGCTGTCACAGTCATATAGTCCTGACCCTGCCCTGCTCCACTTGTCCACATGTCCGTGGTTAAGTGGACATTGGGTACAGCTGCATTTTTTAGGACACTGGTGACTCTTTTTCTGAGGTCTGTGTACATTTTCGGTATCGCCTGCCTAGAGAAATGGAACCTAGATGGTATTTGGTACCGGGGACACAGTACCTCCAACAAGTCTCTAGTTGGCTCTGCAGTAATGATGGATACCGGAACCACGTTTCTCACCACCCAGGATGCCAAGGCCTCAGTTATCCGCTTTGCAGTAGGATGACTGCTGTGATATTTCATCTTCCTCGCAAAGGACTGTTGAACAGTCAATTGCTTACTGGAAGTAGTACAAGTGGGCTTACGACTTCCCCTCTGGGATGACCATCGACTCCCAGCGGCAACAACAGCAGCGCCAGCAGCAGTAGGCGTTACACGCAAGGATGCATCGGAGGAATCCCAGGCAGGAGAGGACTCGTCAGAATTGCCAGTGACATGGCCTGCAGGACTATTGGCATTCCTGGGGAAGGAGGAAATTGACACTGAGGGAGTTGGTGGGGTGGTTTGCGTGAGCTTGGTTACAAGAGGAAGGGATTTACTGGTCAGTGGACTGCTTCCGCTGTCACCCAAAGTTTTTGAACTTGTCACTGACTTATTATGAATGCGCTGCAGGTGACGTATAAGGGAGGATGTTCCGAGGTGGTTAACGTCCTTACCCCTACTTATTACAGCTTGACAAAGGGAACACACGGCTTGACACCTGTTGTCCGCATTTCTGGTGAAATACCTCCACACCGAAGAGCTGATTTTTTTGGTATTTTCACCTGGCATGTCAACGGCCATATTCCTCCCACGGACAACAGGTGTCTCCCCGGGTGCCTGACTTAAACAAACCACCTCACCATCAGAATCCTCCTGGTCAATTTCCTCCCCAGCGCCAGCAACACCCATATCCTCCTCATCCTGGTGTACTTCAACACTGACATCTTCAATCTGACTATCAGGAACTGGACTGCGGGTGCTCCTTCCAGCACTTGCAGGGGGCGTGCAAATGGTGGAAGGCGCATGCTCTTCACGTCCAGTGTTGGGAAGGTCAGGCATCGCAACCGACACAATTGGACTCTCCTTGTGGATTTGGGATTTCAAAGAACGCACAGTTCTTTGCGGTGCTTTGCCTTTTGCCAGCTTGAGTCTTTTCAGTTTTCTAGCGAGAGGCTGAGTGCTTCCATCCTCATGTGAAGCTGAACCACTAGCCATGAACATAGGCCAGGGCCTCAGCCGTTCCTTGCCACTCCGTGTGGTAAATGGCATATTGGCAAGTTTACGCTTCTCCTCCGACAATTTTATTTTAGGTTTTGGAGTCCTTTTTTTACTGATATTTGGTGTTTTGGTTTTGACATGATCTGTACTATGCCATTGGGCATCGGCCTTGGCAGACGACGTTGCTGGCATTTCATTGTCTCGGCCATGACTAGTGGCAGCAGCTTCAGCACGAGGTGGAAGTGGATCTTGATCTATCCCTAATTTTGGAACCTCAACATTTTTGTTCTCCATATTTTAATAGGCACAACTAAAAGGCACCTCAGGTAAACAATGGAGATGGATGGATGGATTGGATACTGGTATACAATTATGGACGGGCTGCCGAGTGCCGACACAGAGGTAGCCACAGCTACCTCTGACTGCTCAGCTCACACAGCTTATAATTGTGGGGGAGACTGGGGAGCACTACTGCAGTGCCAGTTATAGGTTATAGCAGGAGCCAGGAGTACATAATATATTATATAGTGAGTGACCACCAGACACACAGTGCAGTTTATTTAATATATCCGTTCTCTGCCTGAAAAAAGCGATACACACAGTGACTCAGTCAGTCACATACCATATCTGTGTGCACTGCTCAGGCTCAGGCCAGTGTGCTGCATCATCTATATATATTATATATCTGTCTGACTGCTCAGCTCACACAGCTTATAATTGTGGGGGAGACTGGGGAGCACTACTGCAGTGCCAGTTATAGGTTATAGCAGGAGCCAGGAGTACATAATATTATATTAAAATTAAACAGTGCACACTTTTGCTGCAGGAGTGCCACTGCCAGTGTGACTAGTGACCAGTGACCTGACCACCAGTATATATAATATTAGTAGTATACTATCTCTTTATCAACCAGTCTATATTAGCAGCAGACACAGTACAGTGCGGTAGTTCACGGCTGTGGCTACCTCTGTGTCGGCACTCGGCAGCCCGTCCATAATTGTATATACCACCTAACCGTGGTTTTTTTTTCTTTCTTTATACATACATACTAGTTACGAGTATACTATCTCTTTATCAACCAGTCTATATATTAGCAGCAGACACAGTACAGTGCGGTAGTTCACGGCTGTGGCTACCTCTGTGTCGGCACTCGGCAGCCCGTCCATAATTGTATATACCACCTAACCGTGGTTTTTTTTTCTTTCTTTATACATACATACTAGTTACGAGTATACTATCTCTTTATCAACCAGTCTATATATTAGCAGCAGACACAGTACAGTGCGGTAGTTCACGGCTGTGGCTACCTCTGTGTCGGCACTCGGCAGCCCGTCCATAATTGTATACTAGTATCCAATCCATCCATCTCCATTGTTTACCTGAGGTGCCTTTTAGTTGTGCCTATTAAAATATGGAGAACAAAAATGTTGAGGTTCCAAAATTAGGGAAAGATCAAGATCCACTTCCACCTCGTGCTGAAGCTGCTGCCACTAGTCATGGCCGAGACGATGAAATGCCAGCAACGTCGTCTGCCAAGGCCGATGCCCAATGTCATAGTACAGAGCATGTCAAATCCAAAACACCAAATATCAGTAAAAAGCCTCTTTTTTTCTTTGCGTCATGTGCTGTTTGGGGAGGGTTTTTTGGAAGGGACATCCTGCGTGACACTGCAGTGCCACTCCTAGATGGGCCCGGTGTTTGTGTCGGCCACTAGGGTCGCTAATCTTACTCACACAGCTACCTCATTGTGCCTCTTTTTTTCTTTGCGTCATGTGCTGTTTGGGGAGGGTTTTTTGGAAGGGCCATCCTGCGTGACACTGCAGTGCCACTCCTAGATGGGCCCGGTGTTTGTGTCGGCCACTAGGGTCGCTAATCTTACTCACACAGCTACCTCATTGCGCCTCTTTTTTTCTTTGCGTCATGTGCTGTTTGGGGAGGGTTTTTTGGAAGGGACATCCTGCGTGACACTGCAGTGCCACTCCTAGATGGGCCCGGTGTTTGTGTCGGCCACTAGGGTCGCTAATCTTACTCACACAGCTACCTCATTGCGCCTCTTTTTTTCTTTGCGTCATGTGCTGTTTGGGGAGGGTTTTTTGGAAGGGCCATCCTGCGTGACACTGCAGTGCCACTCCTAGATGGGCCCGGTGTTTGTGTCGGCCACTAGGGTCGCTAATCTTACTCACACAGCTACCTCATTGCGCCTCTTTTTTTCTTTGCGTCATGTGCTGTTTGGGGAGGGTTTTTTGGAAGGGACATCCTGCGTGACACTGCAGTGCCACTCCTAGATGGGCCCGGTGTTTGTGTCGGCCACTAGGGTCGCTTATCTTACTCACACAGCGACCTCGGTGCAAATTTTAGGACTAAAAATAATATTGTGAGGTGTGAGGTATTCAGAATAGACTGAAAATGAGTGTAAATTATGGTTTTTGAGGTTAATAATACTTTGGGATCAAAATGACCCCCAAATTCTATGATTTAAGCTGTTTTTTAGTGTTTTTTGAAAAAAACACCCGAATCCAAAACACACCCGAATCCGACAAAAAAAATTCGGTGAGGTTTTGCCAAAACGCGTTCGAACCCAAAACACGGCCGCGGAACCGAACCCAAAACCAAAACACAAAACCCGAAAAATTTCAGGCGCTCATCTCTAGTGACAACATGTCCCAAATTCTCCCCCTTATCCTATCGCGTGGCCGACGTGGCTACTTGGTCTGGTTCGAACAAGTTTGCTAAGTTCTACAGGTTCGATACTTTGGCCTCTGAGGACATTCAGTTTGGTCAATCAGTTCTGCAGGAACATCAGCACTCTCCCACCCGGTTTGGGAGCTTTGGTACATCCCCATGGTACTAAATGGAACCCAAGTATCCTCTAGGACGTAAGAGAAAATACCTACCGGTAAATCCTTTTCTCATAGTCCGTAGAGGATACTGGGCTCCCGCCCGATGCTTCGTTGTTCCTGCACTGTTACTTGGTTAAGTATTGTTGGTTCAGCTGTTGCTGTTCCTGTTTAAAGTTGGGTTAGCTTAGCTTTCCTCTGGTTTGTGTGTCCTGGTTCGGAATCTCACAACTATCATTTATATCCTCCTCTCAAAGTATGTCCGTCTCCTCGGGCACAGTTTCCTAGACTGAGTCTGGTAGGAGGGGCATAGAGCGAGGAGCCAGCCCACACTATCAAATTCTTAAAGAGCCCATGGCTCCTAGTGGACCCGTCTACACCCCATGGTACTAAATGGAACCCCAGTATCCTCTGTGGACTACGAGAAAAGGATTTACAGGTAGGTAATTAAAATCCTATTTTTTGACGCGCGCTTTCCCTTTGTAAAATATGGGAGGGCGCAAATTAATAGTTTGCAGGGGGGTGCCGAACAGCCTAGCACCGGCCCAGGTTGTGTGTACACGCAGTGAGATGCAAAAGCATCTCACTGCTGCGTTCGCTTCTGCCTGATTGATAGGCAGAGTCAGGGCGTACCAGTGGTGTTTCAACGCCGTTGGGGGGCTTGGTCCAGACAATGCAGGCGTGTCCAGACCGCTGCTGGGGCAGGCCTCAGCGGCTCCATGATGTCACAATCAGCCGCTGTGACACAAAACATGGCTGTGTAGGCAGGGAGCTACTCGTCAGGTATGAAAGCATCTCCGCTGTGTGATGCTTTCGCACTTCTGCAGGGTAGGGGGGTGTAGGGCTTGACATGCGTGGTGGACTAGCCCTGTGCTGGGCACCCCCCACTTGTCAGAGATTCTGATTGTAGATGTGGTAATTTTAGCACAGCTACGATCAGCTCTGAATTAGGCCCTAAGTCACCTGTGCTCAAGCATGGATATCCCTAAAACCTGGACTATAGTGTGCCTTGAGGACCAAGGTTGGGAATGCAAGACAAGGGAAAATAATGGATGTAACTATACTAACTATTTGATGTAGAATACTGATAAACTAATTCGGCAAAATAAAATTCAAGTTATTTATCATACAAGCTACTGAATAAATAGGATTTTGATAACCTACCGGTAAATCCTTTTCTCCTAGTCCGTAGAGGATGCTGGGGTCCACTTCATGACCATGGGGTATAGACGGGATCCACAGGAGAAATGGGCACTCTAAAGACTTTTCATTGGGTGTGAACTGGCTCCTCCCTCTATGCCCCTCCTCCAGACCTCAGTTGTAGGAACTGTGCCCAGGGAGACTGACATTTCGAGGAAAGGAATTACTTAACTAGTGGTGAGATATCTACCAACTCACACCCTCAACTATGCCGCACACATGGCACACGCCAACAGGCATGAACTAATTGCAGCAACATGCTGAACCAAGATAACACAACTTGTGTAACTGTAATAACTAAACTGCAGGTAAAGTACGCACTGGGACGGGCGCCCAGCATCCTCTACGGACTAGGAGAAAAGGATTTACCGGTAGGTTATCAAAATCCTATTTTCTCATACGTCCTAGAGGATGCTGGGGTCCACTTCATGACCATGGGGTTTATACCAAAGCTCCAGTACGGGCGGGAGAGTGCGGATGACCCTGCAGCACCGATTGACCGAACTTGAGGTCCTCATCGGCCAAGGTGTCAAACTTGTAGAATTTTGCAAATGTGTTTGACTCTGACCAAGTAGCTGCTCAGCAAAGTTGTAATGCCGAGACCCCCCCCCCCCCCCCCGGGCAGTAGCCCAGGAGGAGCCCACCTTCCTAGCAGAATGGGCCTTCCCCGACATCGGTACCTCTGATCCAGCGCGCAATAGTCTGCTTGGAAGCAGGACAACCAATCTTGTTGGGAGCATACAGGACAAACAAAACCTCTGTTTTCCGTATTCGAGCTGTTCTAGCGACATAAACCTTCAAAACTCTAACCACATCTAGAGACTTTGACTCAGCGAACGTGCCAGTAGCAACTGGCAACACAATAGGTTGGTTTATGTGGAAAGAGGAAACCACCTTTGGAAGAAAATGTCGACGAGTTCTCAACTCTGCCCTATCTTCATGGAAGATCAGGTAAGGGCTCTTGTGGGACAAGGCCCCTAATTCAGACACCCGCCTTGCAGATGCCAACGCCAAAAGCATCACCACTTTCCAAGTGAGAAACTTCAACTCTATTTCTTGCAGAGGCTCAAACCAACCCGATTAAAGGAACTGCAACACCACATTAAGGTCCCATGGTGCCACTGGAGGCACAATTGGAGGCTGGATGTGCAGAACCCCTTTCACGAACGTCTGAACTTCTGGAAAGGAGGCCAATTGTTTTTGAAAGAAAACTTATAAGGCCGAAATCTGGACCTTGATTGACCCCAATCTAAGGCCCGCATCCACACCAGCCTGCAGAAAATGGAGAAAACGTCCCAACTCAAACTCTTCCATAGGAGCCTTCTTGGATTCACACCAAGACACATATTTTCTCCAAATACGGTGGTAATGTTTAGACGTTACTCCTTTCCTGGAATGAATAAGAGTGGGGATGACTTCCTTGGGAATACCCTTTCGGGCTAGGATCCGACGCTCAACAGCCATGCCGTCAAACGTAGCCGCGGTAAGTCTTGATACACACACGGCCCCTGATGTAGTAGGTCCTCTCGAGGAGGAAGAGGCCGAGGATCTTCTATGAGCAACTGCTGAAGATCTGGATACCAAGCCCTCCTTGGCCAGTCTGGGGCAATGAAGATTGCTCAAACTCTTGTTCTTATTATTATTTTGAGAACTTTTGGAATCAGTGGAAGTGGAGGGAAAACATATACCGACCGAAACACCCACTGGGTCACCAGTGTATCCACTGCTATTGCTTGAGGGTCTCTCAACTTGGAACAATATCTCTGAAGCTTCTTGTTTAGATGAGATGCCATCATGTCTACTTGAGGAACTCCCCAAAGACTCGTCACCTCTGCGAAGACTTCTTGGTGGAGGCCCCACTCCTGGATGGAGATCGTGTCTGCTGAGGAAGTTTTCTTCCCAGTTGTCCACTCCCGGAATGAAAATTGCTGACAGAGCTCTAACATGTCTTTCTGCCCAGAGAAAAATCCTTGTCACCTCTGCCATTGCCGCTCTGCTTTTCGTTCCGCCTTGCCTGTTTATGTACGCGACTGCTGTTACATTGTCTGACTGGATCTGCACGGAATCTTGAAGAAGATGTACCGCTTGTAGAAGGCCGTTGTAAATGGCTCTCAATTCCAGAACGTTTATGTGAAGGTAGGCTTCCTGACTTGACCATTTTCCTTGGAAGCTTTCCCCCTGTGTGATAGCTCTCCAGCCTTGGAGACTTGCATCCGTGGTTATTAGGACCCAGTCGTGAATCCCAAACCTGCATCCCTCTAGTAGGTGAGAACTGTGTAGCCACCACAGGAGCGAAATCCTGGCTTTGGGGGGACAGGATTATTTTCCGGTGTATGTGTAGGTGGCTTCCGGACCACTTGTCCAACAGGTCCCACTGGAATACTCTGGCATGAAATCGTCCAAACTGTATGGCCTCGTAGGCCGCTACCATTTTCCCGAATGCATTGATGGATCGACATGCTTGTTGGTTTCAATATTTGTTTGACCATTTTCTGGATTTCCAGAGCCTTTTCCACTGGAAGAAATACTCTCCGTACTTCTGTGTCCAGAATCATGCCTAAAAAGGACAATCTTGTCGTCGGTTCCAACTGCGACTTTGGAAACTTCATGATCCAACCGTGTTGTTGGAGTATTGACAGGGAGAGTGCGATGTTCTGCACCAACTGTTCCCTGGATCTCGCTTTTATCAGGAGATCGTCCAGATAAGGAATTATATTGACTCCTTTTTAACGAAGGAGGACGATCATCTCCGCTATCACCTTGGTGAATACCCTTGGTGCCGTGGAGAGTCCGAACGGCAACGTCTGGAACTGGTAATGGCAATCCTGTACTGCGAATCTCAGATAAGCTTGGTGAGGAGGATAAATGGGAACATGCAAGTAAGCATCTTTTATGTCTACTGACACCATGAAGTCCCCGTCTTCCAGACTGGAAATCACTACCCTCAGGGATTCCATCTTGAACTTGAACCTTTTCAGGTAAAGATTCAGATTTTCAGGTTTAAAATCGGTCTGACCGAGCCGTCCGGCTTTGGAACTACGAAGAGGCTTGAATAAAAAAAACCTTCTCCTTACTGTGCCAAGGGTACCAGGACAATGAGCTGATCCTGACAAAAAATTTTAATTGCCGTTGGTACTGCCTCTCTTCCCAGAAGAGAAGCTGGCAAGGTCGATTTGAAAAATTGGCATGGGGGGACGTCTTGAAACTCTGGTTTGTACCCATGGGACACTATTTGTAAGACCCATTGGTCCAGGCCAGACTTAATCCAGATTTGGCTGAAAAGTTTCAGACGTGCTCCCACCCGAGCGGACTCCGCTAGTGAGCACCAGCGTTATGCTGCAGATTTGGCAGAAGCAGGGGTGGACTTCTGCTCCTGCGATCCGGGAGACGCTGCGGATTTCTTTCCTTTTCCCCTTCCCCTACCTGCAAAAAAAGGGGAGACCTTTGGCCTTTTTGTATTTGTTGGGCCGAAAGGACTGTATGTGAGAGTGATGTGTCTTTTTCGCCGGTGTAGGAGCATAAGGCAAGAATGTCGACTTACCTGCGGTAGCCGCCGAGACCAACGCATCCAGTCCATCACCAAACAAGGCCTCACCTTTATACGGGAGAGCCTCCATATTTTATTTTGGAATCTACATCAGCATTCCACTGGCGAATCCACAACGCCCTCCGAGCCGATACTGCCATGGTAGCGGTTCTTGATCCCAAGAAACCAATATATTTAATGGATTCTAGTACGTACGCAGCAGCGTCTTTGATATGACCTAACGTTAGGAGTATCTCCTCTCCATCTATTGTGTCAATGTCTAATGACAAGTTTTCTGACCACTTTTCAATAGCACTACTCACCCACTCACAGACAATGATAGGCCTGAGTAGTGTCCCATTGGCCACATCAATAAATCACCTCACTCACTTGCGGTCTGTCGACTCCTTAAGTGAAGCCATTCCAGGCGCAGGGAGAAACACCTTTTCTCTTTTATGACAGGGTCCTGTCTGAAATGCGGGGTGACTCCCACCTTTTTTGGAAAAAGGTAAGCTGCCTGAATTCCTTTTGGGAATCTGAAATTTCTTTTCAGGTTAAATCAGACCTGAGGTGGAGGGAAAATTACATTACTTCTTTACTAAAGTAAACCCTCTCCTTGTGGTAAAAGAGGGGGCTTCGTAACTTCTAACACCTCCTTTATAGCTAAAAGATGTTTTGAATGCTTTTTTGCTAACTTAGGACCTATTCCCCTGGAATCACTAGTGTCGACACAGGAATCAGAGTTCGTGTCAATATCAGTTTGTACTACTTGTGCAAATTTGTATGTGACTCAGAAAGGTCCCTGTGGATGAAAGGCAGAACTATTAAAAATCACATCTTCAACAGATTATTTTCATTTTCTGTATGAGATTCAGTCCAACCTATTACTGATATGATTCACGCTATCATGTAACCTTTCACCCAGTCAGGCTCTTGGTGTCATATTACACCTCTGTGTCCCTAACATGTCTCCACAGAGTTCCCTGCCACAGACATGTCACACACGTGCAGAACCACACCACAGACACTCTGGGATTTATAAGGGACAGACCTACAGTAAAATCTGTCAGAGGGACACAGATGGGATTTGCCAGTTCACAACCCAGCGCCAGTAACACAATGTCTGTGAACACAAAATTCCCACTGACATTCAGCGCTTTTATAATGTTAATCACACAATTATATAGCACCAAATTCACTGTGGCCCCCCCTATCAGTAGTGGAGGAGGACCAGTGTTGTCTCTGCAGCCTGAGGAGAGAGAGAAAATGGCGCTGAGCAGTGTGCTGGCTGACTGAGGAGGAAGCTTCACTCTTCAATGGTGTGTTTCTCCTCAGCTTTTATGAGGTCATTTTTTATACTGGCGGGGGTAGGACTGTGCCTCAGCAACTTATACCCCTTATTTATGCCAGTTTCCATAGGTTTCATGCTGCCCAGGGCTGCCCCCCCCCCGCGCGCGCGCCCGTGTATGTGTGGGCAATATGGCGCGCTGCGCTCCCGCCAGCCGCGCGGTACCTTTAGCCGTCACTTTCTTGATTGAAGATCTGTCTTCTAACACTCACCTGTCTTCTGACTTCTGGCTCTGTGAGGGGGGTGACGGCGTGCTGTGGGAGTGAGCATCTAGGCACGGCTAGCGTTCAGTTCCATTAGGGAGCTAATGGTGTCCTGTCAGCCAGAACCAGAGCCATGAAACTCTTTAGGAAGTTGGTTCCTACTTCTGCCCCCTCAGTCCCACGAAGCAGGGAGTCTGATGCCAGCAGATCTCCCTGAAAATAAAAAACCTAACATAAGTCTTTTCAGAGAAACTCAGTAGAGCTCCCCTGGAGTGCATCCAGTCTGCCTGGGCACATTTCTAAAACTGAGGTCTGGAGGAGGGGCATAGAGGGAGGAGCCAGTTCACACCCAATGAAAAGTCTTTAGAGTGCCCATGTCTCCTGCGGATCCCGTCTATACCCCATGGTCATGAAGTGGACCCCAGCATCCTCTAGGACGTATGAGAAATTGGAAATACTTTTCACACGGCTTCTTCGTGTTACCTTATGTTACAGTTATTTTAAATAAAATATTTTTAGGTAATAGCTATGGATTATTTGTCACGAGTATATTTTGGTAAGAACTGGATGATTGCTAATTACTGTACATCCTGATATACTGGGCCGGGACAGGGTTGTATGCCGCCCTGTAGTGGCTGCTGCCCCCTAAACCCATGACGTCTTGACATCAAATCTAGGGGGCGGGGATGCAACCTCTAGGAAGCTCCACAGGTAGCGAGAGCAGTGCTACTGACTGCAGGGTGGAGTTCTATGCACCTTGCAAGCCATATGCAGGTGCAGTGGCAGCAACTGTACCACCCCCATGGCCCTGGATGCCAACGCCACTTGCACACCCTTTGTTACAGCCCTACTAATATGTTAAAACTGATATGAACAAGGTTGTATTATATTTTTCACATGATTGTACAACTACAAGTATATGGTACATTTTTGGAATAAAAGGGTACAGATTCCAAATGGATTTCAGATCTGAGGAAGTTCTTACCAGATTTATTTTACGTAATAGTTGTCAAAAGCTTCCCAGACATGGGAATATCATGCTGCTCAGGGGTCCATGTACTAATACTTCCCTTACCATTGAGATAAAGCCACTCCTGCTTCAACTGATATCATTACGAAGCAGGAGGCGGCTATTGCAATTGTTCCTCAGAATAGCCCCACAGAGAATAGTGAACGAAAAGTCATCTCCTCAGTGGTGACTGCACAGACACATATCGTCCTGACTGCACTGTGGGGATACGGATAGGCTGGATCCCGGGATTTAGCGTTAAAAATGTAGGGATTAAAAAGGTAGGGATTCATGCCTCCAATCCTCAGATTATAGTGCTCATGCGCAAAATGAGACCCGACCTCACCACAGTGGGAGCCGCTGTCTCTTTACACACGCCAGGACTGATGCTGAGCTGCTGTATCACCAAGCTGCTGACAGGAGGGCTTCCTCACTCCCACCAGAACCTTCATCGCTTCCTCTCACCCAATGCCCCACATCACCAGGTGAGCTGGGAACTGAGGAGTGAGAGCACAGGGACCAGGTCATCTGGAGTCACCTGGGTGCCTGCTCCCTCACCCACATACTGGCCTGTTTGTAAATTCAATACCAGGAATCCTGGGATTGATATTTTTTTCAATCCTGAATCCCAGGATTGAAAAGACGACCCTGGATTTGCTTTGCTACTCTCACATCTCTTCCGAGTGCCATCCCATGCGGCTGTAGGATAGATATTTATTTTTCTTTAAACAAACTTTATTGGAAATCATCCAGAGTGACAGGGAGCATTTACTTCACTGAGAAGAGGCAGATAACGGCAGCCAGAGGTGATGAAGCTGGTGTTGAGGTAGACAGCTGGTGATAAGTGACCTCTCCCCTTAGTAACAGCTACAGCAGATTACTTAACACTGCCATTGGTTGGATATGGCATTGCAATATTGTAGCCTGCTGTTAGCGCTAGCAGCAGGAAGACAAAGAAAACACTTTAGTAAATATCGAGAAGCGATCTGTAAAGATATTTTCTCTGCCTTTTTTGTTTGGACCCTTTATCTCTACTTCAGTGGCGGAACTAGCGAGTCGTGGGCCTAGATGCAAAAATAGGCGTTGCCCCCCCCCCCCCCACTCATGCTAAAGATAAATGAGGCAGTTAGTACCTTGTTGCATTTAGTGCCCGTGTCTGTGCTCTTCTCCACAGCAGCGTGCGTTTGCCCCAAATGCCCCCAGTGTCTCCCTGACATGCTTTTCCACAGTAGTGTATTCCCACATGCCCCTCTGTGCACCCCAGATTTCTTCAGTGTCTTTGTCACATGCCCTCCAATAGCGTGTTCCCACATGCCCCCTTTCTGCCCCAAATACCCACATCCTCTGTCAAATTCCCCTCCACCACCCCCTGTGTGACACACATGCCCTCTGCATCTCACAGATATACCGTATATACACAAAAACATAGGCAAACGCAGGGGGGGTTTACGGTTGCCACAAAAATCCCCTTTCCGTGTGGCCAGCGGCTCAAATTATGACAACAATAGCAATACTATATAATACAATTACTAGAGATGCCGTCAGTGCAGCTTAAAGGACAGAGCAGAGCTGCTGCACATGCCCACTGGCAGCAGCTCCTTCTGCCAAGTTTGTTGTCTGTGTGGATCTGAGTACTTAATCAGTGAACTGGACCAGAGAGTAGCTGCCAGGAAAAAGAGACAAGGCTCATACCATGAGGTGGGAGAATGTGTGCTTAGACAGTTCAGTTCTGTTTCTTACTGATTCTAATATGGGGATCATTATGAAATACCTACAATCAAAATCCCGATGGTCAAAATCCCGACAAGGTCAAAATACTGACAAAGTCAAAATACCAACATTTAAAATGTCGACAGGTCAAAAAGTCGACACGTTTTTCATTGTTTTTTGTTGTGTATGTCGACATAGATCGACACGGACACCGTATAAGTGTACCGCGTCCTCTCGGCTTATTATTCAGAGGCCATCCCCTTTGTTACTGCTCGCGGTCTGCCAGCGTACTATAATGAATCACTCAGGCTCATTGTTAGTACTGCTAAAGCCGCCGGCTGTGGGCCCTTTCATTGCCGTGGGCCCCAGTGCATTGCACTGACTGTACCGTCGGTAGTTCCGCCACGGCTCCACTTAGTACATGGACCCCATAGTCCATTAGCAGAGCAAAAGAATCATCATTCAATTTGAAGTCAGATCATTTCCAGACTGAAAAATTTCTGGGCAAAAAAAATGGGTTTTACCACAATTTTTTTGCCTGAGATTTTTTCTGGGCAATTCAAGTCAGTCTTTGTCGCTCCCCAAAAAATCCAGTTTCCAGGCAAAAACACATAGTATGTGTTTTCATCATCGTGGCCATAAAAGAAAGGTACTTATCAGGTATTTTGTTTCGGACCTACTGAGGAATGCCAGATAAGTGCCAGCATCAGGGCTAATTGATCAACTGACTGTGGTATATTACCGCAGCTAATTGAATTCCCATCTTTGTCTGCCTTTTCTGACATGCCCAATAAGTTTCATTTCAATGCTTATTTTCAAAAGGTGCATTATATAATATCTGGGATTGTGGTGGTTTTAGTGCAAGGCATACTGTAATATCTGGTCAATTGCGCAATTTTGTCTGTAACAGCAGAAAATATGCTGATGCAACTAGTGAGAGAACACAGCAAAGGGTGGCTTTACATCAGAGTAGACAGAAGCAAACATTTGTGACATTTATGACTTTCAAGACATCTCTAAGTGTTGTGGTGGTAGAAATTAGCAGAACGAAGATGTCACAAGATTAGGACATTTGAAAACATTCAAAATAGATGCACAAATAAAGTTAGTAAAGATTCCAAGTTACACGGACAAAGCGTGTTTTTTCTCATTGTGACACATGTAAAACAATGGCATACCTCCCAACTGTCCCGAATACAGCCGGACAGTCCCGCTAATAGGACACTGTCCCGCTGTCCCACCCGTGGGCTGCAGTGTCCCGCGGGCGGGGGGGTCCAGATGGGAGAGCCAGTGATCACTGCTGCCCTGCTAAGCAAAGCAGCCTTTGATCGCCGAATAGATGCCGTACGCATGCACACGCCATCTATCAGTGCAGGGAGGGTTAGTCGGGGGCTACCCAGCTGCTCAAGGGGACAGCGGGATCCCGTCCGCTCAAGGGGACAGCGGGATCCTGTCCGCTGTAATGTCAGCAGCGGGGCGAGCACTAGAAAGCCCCTTGCGAGCTCGCTGCGTTCGCCACGCTGCGGGCATGGTGGCTCGCTGTGCTTGCCACAGGTTCTATGCTACCTCTATGGGTGTCGTGGACACCATTAGAGGGAGAATAGCCATTGTCGCCAATATTCCAGAGACGGCATTTCACCGCTAGTCGGGAATCTGCCGGCGGCATTGTATCCGCCGGGATCTCGACTAGCTGTATTTTAACGGCTACCCTATATATCTCCTAAAGCAGGATTCAGAAACTGTTTACACTGTCACCTCCTGACTGCAGAATCCAATAAAAGTGATATTGTATAACCAGATATTGTAGAAGCTCATTAATAACAAGGGGAAATGTGCACAGATTTGCTATGACCCATAGAAACCAATCAGGTAGTAAAAGCCATTTCCTAATGCAGTTTAGAATCTGAAAGCTCACTGGTTGCCCTGGCTTACAGAACAGTATAGTTGTACAGGCAGATTGCCTTACTAATGAAGCAGATACTGTATATTTTCTTCAATCAACAGGGAAAAAGCCACAGAATACTATACTTCATTGATGATGCAGGTAAATGATTATTCATTTATCAAGCTTGTATGATGTTCAAAATTATTTATATTTTATTTAGGCAAAAATTTTGCCGTAAAATGATTACCAGAGCAAGTGGAAAGTTATAGGTTGACAGAGGCAGAGAGGTACTGTATAATCTCATTTCAATGTAATGTGGATAGGGAGATTCCCCTACTGATTACAATCAGATTGTCAGTCAGATTATTGAATGCAATAAGTAAAATACTCGTCAGATGGATCTATGCTGACAAGCTCAGCTGTACGGAGAACAAATGCTTCTAATTGTGGGCTGAAATGTCATAAAGTGGGATTTTCAGGCATACTGAGTACAGTAAACTTCTCAGACAAGCTGATATTTGCAGAAAATGACATTTACTGGAAATCCAAACCAGACACAGTGATATATAATCAGTGCCTCAGTTACTGCTATCCTGAAATGGCTTATCGTTGCATATGGCTGAAGATGTTCAAGAAAAACAAACATTGCGCAAACAATAACGTAAAACATAAGGGGACAAAACATCCAGTCTCTGTTTACGCTGGCTATAAAGATTAGCTTTATTCATACAGTGGTATCCCCAGCCAGCAGTAAGATTGTCACCACTGCTAAGCAAGGGAAAGCCTGTTTAGCAAGCATCACAGTGGAACCATTACCACTGAAAATCTTGCACTGCTTTAGCCAACTCAATATGACAATAAATACAAGAGCTGAGATTTTATGTAATACTGTATGTTGCAAAATATGTATAGAAATATGTAGTGATATCTAGCTATATAGGTAAGTAATGTAAAAATAGGAAATATCAAATACGCCTGAGATTTATAGTAGTAATCAAAAGTAATATAAATTAGTGATGTGCACCAGACATTTTTCGGGTTTTGTGTTTTGGTTTTGGATTCGGTTCCGCGGCCGTGTTTTGGATTCGGACGCGTTTTGGCAAAACATCACCGAAATTTTTTTGTCGGATTGTGGTGTGTTTTGGATTCTGGTGTTTTTTTCAAAAAACCCTAAAAAACAGCTTAAATCATAGAATTTGGGGGTCATTTTGATCCCATAGTATTATTAACCACAATAACCATAATTTCCACTCATTTCCAGTCTATTCTGAACACCTCACACCTCACAATATTATTGTTAGTCCTAAAATTTGCACCGAGGTCGCTGGATGGCTAAGCTAAGCGACACAAGTGGCCGACACAAACACCTGGCCCATCTAGGAGTGGCACTGCAGTGTCAGGCAGGATGGCACTTCAAAAAAATAGTCCCCAAACAGCACATGATGCAAAGAAAAAAGAGGCGCACCAAGGTCGCTGTGTGACTAAGCTAAGCGACACAAGTGGCCGACACGAACACCTGGCCCATCTAGGAGTGGCACTGCAGTGTCAGACAGGATGGCACTTCAAAAAAATTGTCCCCAAACAGCACATGATGCAAAGAAAAAAAGAGGCGCACCAAGGTCGCTGTGTGACTAAAATAAGCGACACAAGTGGCCGACACAAACACTTGGCCCATCTAGGAGTGGCACTGCAGTGTCAGGCAGGATGGCACTTCAAAAAAATTGTCCCCAAACAGCACATGATGCAAAGAAAAAAAGAGGCGCACCAAGGTCGCTGTGTGACTAAGATAAGCGACACAAGTGGCCGACACAAACACCTGGCCCATCTAGGAGTGGCACTGCAGTGTCAGACAGGATGGCACTTCAAAAAAAATAGTCCCCAAACAGCACATGATGCAAAGAAAAAAAGAGGTGCACCAAGGTCGCTGTGTGACTAAGCTAAGCGACACAAGTGGCCGACACGAACACCTGGCCCATCTAGGAGTGGCACTGCAGTGTCAGACAGGATGGCACTTCAAAAAAATTGTCCCCAAACAGCACATGATGCAAAGAAAAAAAGAGGCGCACCAAGGTCGCTGTGTGACGAAGATAAGCGACACAAGTGGCCGACACAAACACCTGGCCCATCTAGGAGTGGCACTGCAGTGTCAGGCAGGATGGCACTTCAAAAAAATTGTCCCCCAAACAGCACATGATGCAAAGAAAAAAAGAGGCGCACCAAGGTCGCTGTGTGACTAAGATAAGCGACACAAGTGGCCGACACAAACACCTGGCCCATCTAGAGGAGTGGCACTGCAGTGTCAGACAGGATGGCACTTTAAAAAAATTGTCCCCAAACAGCACATGATGCAAAGAAAAAAAGAGGCGCACCAAGGTCGCTGTGTGACTAAGATAAGCGACACAAGTGGCCGACACAAACACCTGGCCCATCTAGAGGAGTGGCACTGCAGTGTCAGACAGGATGGCACTTTAAAAAAATTGTCCCCCAAACAGCACATGATGCAAAGAAAAAAAGAGGCGCACCAAGGTCGCTGTGTAACTAAGATAAGCGACACAAGTGGCCGACACAAACACCTGGCCCATCTAGAGGAGTGGCACTGCAGTGTCAGACAGGATGGCACTTTAAAAAAATTGTCCCCAAACAGCACATGATGCAAAGAAAAAAAGAGGCGCACCAAGGTCGCTGTGTGACTAAGCTAGTATACTTGACGACACAGAGGTAGGTAGAGCAGTGGCCTACTGTACCGTAATGCTATATATTATATAATGGTGGTCAGCAAACTGTGCAAAAAAGAAATGCACCACAGGTATGGATGGATAGTATACTTGACGACACAGAGGTAGGTACAGCAGTGGCCTTCCGTACCGTACTGCTATATATACTGGTGGTCACTGTGTCAGCAAACTGCAAAACTAAAATGCACCACAGGTATAGAATGTAGATGGATAGTATACTTAATGACGACACAGAGGTAGGTACAGCAGTGGCCTTCCGTACCGTACTGCTATATATAGTATACTGGTGGTCACTGTGTCAGCAAACTGCAAAACTAAAATGCACCACAGGTATAGAATGTAGATGGATAGTATACTTAATGACGACACAGAGGTAGGTACAGCAGTGGCCTTCCATACCGTACTGCTATATATACTGGTGGTCACTGTGTCAGCAAACTGCAAAACTAAAATGCACCACAGGTACAGAATGTAGATGGATAGTATACTTAATGACGACACAGAGGTAGGTACAGCAGTGGCCTTCCGTACCGTACTGCTATATATAGTATACTGGTGGTCACTGTGTCAGCAAACTGCAAAACTAAAATGCACCACAGGTATAGAGTGTAGATGGATAGTATACTTAATGACGACACAGAGGTAGGTACAGCAGTGGCCTTCCGTACCGTACTGCTATATATAGTATACTGGTGGTCACTGTGTCAGCAAACTGCAAAACTAAAATGTACCACAGGTATAGAATGTAGATGGATAGTATACTTAATGACGACACAGAGGTAGGTACAGCAGTGGCCTTCCGTACCGTACTGCTATATATACTGGTGGTCACTGTGTCAGCAAACTGCAAAACTAAAATGCACCACAGGTATAGAATGTAGATGGATAGTATACTTAATGACGACACAGAGGTAGGTACAGCAGTGGCCTTCCGTACCGTACTGCTATATATAGTATACTGGTGGTCACTGTGTCAGCAAACTGCAAAACTAAAATGCACCACAGGTATAGAGTGTAGATGGATAGTATACTTAATGACGACACAGAGGTAGGTACAGCAGTGGCCTTCCGTACCGTACTGCTATATATACTGGTGGTCACTGTGTCAGCAAACTGCAAAACTAAAATGCACCACAGGTATAGAATGTAGATGGATAGTATACTTAATGACGACACAGAGGTAGGTACAGCAGTGGCCTTCCGTACCGTACTGCTATATATAGTATACTGGCGGTCACTGTGTCAGCAAACTGCAAAACTAAAATGCACCACAGGTATAGAGTGTAGATGGATAGTATACTTAATGACGACACAGAGGTAGGTACAGCAGTGGCCTTCCGTACCGTACTGCTATATATAGTATACTGGTGGTCACTGTGTCAGCAAACTGCAAAACTAAAATGCACCACAGGTATAGAATGTAGATGGATAGTATACTTAATGACGACACAGAGGTAGGTACAGCAGTGGCCTTCCGTACCGTACTGCTATATATACTGGTGGTCACTGTGTCAGCAAACTGCAAAACTAAAATGCACCACAGGTATAGAATGTAGATGGATAGTATACTTAATGATGACACAGAGGTAGGTACAGCAGTGGCCTTCCGTACCGTACTGCTATATATAGTATACTGGTGGTCACTGTGTCAGCAAACTGCAAAACTAAAATGCACCACAGGTATAGAGTGTAGATGGATAGTATACTTAATGACGACACAGAGGTAGGTACAGCAGTGGCCTTCCGTACCGTACTGCTATATATACTGGTGGTCACTGTGTCAGCAAACTGCAAAACTAAAATGCACCACAGGTATAGAATGTAGATGGATAGTATACTTAATGACGACACAGAGGTAGGTACAGCAGTGGCCTTCCGTACCGTACTGCTATATATACTGGTGGTCACTGTGTCAGCAAACTGCAAAACTAAAATGCACCACAGGTATAGAATGTAGATGGATAGTATACTTAATGACGACACAGAGGTAGGTACAGCAGTGGCCTTCCATACCGTACTGCTATATATAGTATACTTGTGGTCACTGTGTCAGCAAACTGCAAAACTAAAATGCACCACAGGTATAGAGTGTAGATGGATAGTATACTTAATGACGACACAGAGGTAGGTACAGCAGTGGCCTTCCGTACCGTACTGCTATATATAGTATACTGGTGGTCACTGTGTCAGCAAACTGCAAAACTAAAATGCACCACAGGTATAGAATGTAGATGGATAGTATACTTAATGACGACACAGAGGTAGGTACAGCAGTGGCCTTCCGTACCGTACTGCTATATATACTGGTGGTCACTGTGTCAGCAAACTGCAAAACTAAAATGCACAACAGGTATAGAATGTAGATGGATAGTATACTTAATGACGACACAGAGGTAGGTACAGCAGTGGCCTTCCGTACCGTACTGCTATATATAGTATACTGGTGGTCACTGTGTCAGCAAATTGCAAAACTAAAATGCACCACAGGTATAGAGTGTAGATGGATAGTATACTTAATGACGACACAGAGGTAGGTACAGCAGTGGCCTTCCGTACCGTACTGCTATATATAGTATACTGGTGGTCACTGTGTCAGCAAATTGCAAAACTAAAATGCACCACAGGTATAGAATGTAGATGGATAGTATACTTAATGACGACACAGAGGTAGGTACAGCAGTGGCCTTCCGTACCATACTGCTATATATACTGGTGGTCACTGTGTCAGCAAACTGCAAAACTAAAATGCACCACAGGTATAGAATGTAGATGGATAGTATACTTAATGACGACACAGAGGTAGGTACAGCAGTGGCCTTCCGTACCGTACTGCTATATATAGTATACTGGTGGTCACTGTGTCAGCAAACTGCAAAACGAAAATGCACCACAGGTATAGAGTATAGATGGATAGTATACTTAATGACGACACAGAGGTAGGTACAGCAGTGGCCTTCCGTACCGTACTGCTATATATAGTATACTAGTGGTCACTGTGTCAGCAAACTGCAAAACTAAAATGCACCACAGGTATAGAATGTAGATGGCTAGTATACTTAATGACGACACAGAGGTAGGTACAGCAGTGGCCTTCCGTACCGTACTGCTATATATACTGGTGGTCACTGTGTCAGCAAACTGCAAAACTAAAATGCACCACAGGTATAGAATGTAGATGGATAGTATACTTAATGATGACACAGAGGTAGGTACAGCAGTGGCCTTCCGTACCGTACTGCTATATATAGTATACTGGTGGTCACTGTGTCAGCAAACTGCAAAACTAAAAAGCACCACAGGTATAGAGTGTAGATGGATAGTATACTTAATGACGACACAGAGGTAGGTACAGCAGTGGCCTTCCGTACCGTACTGCTATATATACTGGTGGTCACTGTGTCAGCAAACTGCAAAACTAAAATGCACCACAGGTATAGAATGTAGATGGATAGTATACTTAATGACGACACAGAGGTAGGTACAGCAGTGGCCTTCTGTACCGTACTGCTATATATACTGGTGGTCACTGTGTCAGCAAACTGCAAAACTAAAATGCACCACAGGTATAGAATGTAGATGGATAGTATACTTAATGACGACACAGAGGTAGGTACAGCAGTGGCCTTCCATACCGTACTGCTATATATATTATACTTGTGGTCACTGTGTCAGCAAACTGCAAAACTAAAATGCACCACAGGTATAGAGTGTAGATGGATAGTATACTTAATGACGACACAGAGGTAGGTACAGCAGTGGCCTTCCGTACCGTACTGCTATATATAGTATACTGGTGGTCACTGTGTCAGCAAATTGCAAAACTAAAATGCACCACAGGTATAGAGTGTAGATGGATAGTATACTTAATGACGACACGGAGGTAGGTACAGCAGTGGCCTTCCGTACCGTACTGCTATATATAGTATACTGGTGGTCACTGTGTCAGCAAACTGCAAAACTAAAATGCACCACAGGTATAGAATGTAGATGGATAGTATACTTAATGACGACACAGAGGTAGGTACAGCAGTGGCCTTCCGTACCATACTGCTATATATACTGGTGGTCACTGTGTCAGCAAACTGCAAAACTAAAATGCACCACAGGTATAGAATGTAGATGGATAGTATACTTAATGATGACACAGAGGTAGGTACAGCAGTGGCCTTCCGTACCGTACTGCTATATATACTGGTGGTCACTGTGTCAGCAAACTGCAAAACTAAAATGCACCACAGGTATAGAGTGTAGATGGATAGTATACTTAATGACGACACGGAGGTAGGTACAGCAGTGGCCTTCCGTACCGTACTGCTATATATAGTATACTGGTGGTCACTGTGTCAGCAAACTGCAAAACTAAAATGCACCACAGGTATAGAGTATAGATGGATAGTATACTTAATGACGACACAGAGGTAGGTACAGCAGTGGCCTTCCGTACCGTACTGCTATATATAGTATACTGGTGGTCACTGTGTCAGCAAACTGCAAAACTAAAATGCACCACAGGTATAGAATGTAGATGGCTAGTATACTTAATGACGACACAGAGGTAGGTACAGCAGTGGCCTTCCGTACCGTACTGCTATATATACTGGTGGTCACTGTGTCAGCAAACTGCAAAACTAAAATGCACCACAGGTATAGAATGTAGATGGATAGTATACTTAATGACGACACAGAGGTAGGTACAGCAGTGGCCTTCCGTACCGTACTGCTATATATAGTATACTGGTGGTCACTGTGTCAGCAAACTGCAAAACTAAATGCACCACAGGTATAGAATGTAGATGGATACTAGTATACTTAATGACGACACATAGGTAGGTACAGCAGTGGCCTACTGTACCGTAATGCTATATATTATATACTGGTGGTCACTGGTCAGCAAAACTCTGCACTGTACTCCTCCTATATAATATTATACTGGTTGTCCCCAGTCCTCACAATAAAGCAGCACACTGAGCACAGATATGGAGTGTTTTTCAGGCAGACAACGTATACTGGTGGTCACTGTCAGCAAAACTCTGCACTGTACTCCTGCTATATAATACAGCTGCTCCCCAGTCCCCACAATTAAGCAGTGTGAGCACAGATATATGCAGCACACTGAGCACAGATATGTAGTGTTTTTCAGGCAGACAACGTATTACTGGTGGTCACTGTCAGCAAAACTCTGCACTGTACTCCTCCTATATAATATACTGGTGGTCCCCAGTCCCCACAATAAAGCAGTGTGAGCACAGATATATGCAGCACACTGAGCACAGGTATGGAGTGTTTTTCAGGCAGACAACGTATTACTGGTGGTCACTGTCAGCAAAACTCTGCACTGTACTCCTCCTATATACAGCTGCTCCCCAGTCCCCACAATTAAGTAATAAGCAAGCACAAAATATTTGCAATGCATCAACATAAACGGAGAGGACGCCAGCCACGTCCTCTCCCTAACATTTCCAATGCACGAGTGAAAATGGCGGCGACGCGCGGCTGCTTATATAGAATCCGAATCTCGCGAGAATCCGACAGCGGGATGATGACGTTCGGGCGCGCTCGGGTTACCCGAGCCATACGGGAGAATCCGAGTATGGCTCGGACCCGTGTAAAAAGGGTGAAGTTCGGGGGGATTCGGTTTCCGAGAAACCGAACCCGCTCATCACTAATATAAATTGCTATCTACAGAAAAAATACACTACCAGTTAAAACCCCCATGTACATAGAGCCTTTTTTTTCAGGGAACAAGTAATGGGTTTAGAACTTAGGAGTTGAGTCAGACCTGATCGGTGCTGTGAGTTTTTGCACAGCAGTGATCAGGTCTGAACTGCGCATGCGTAGACGCCGCAGTGCGCCGGCACATGCCAGAGAGCCGGCGGCTGTCGTAGCCCTGCCATGGCCTCTGCCTGATTGACAGGCAGAGGGACGGCAGCTGGGCGGGAGGGGGCAGGCCGGTGGCGTTTGACCGCCGTTTAGGGGCAGCGGTCCGGGCAACGCAGGTGTGCCCGGACCATTGGGGGGGGGGGGCGGCATAGCTGCGTGACGTCACACATCAGCGACGAGTAGGGACTGACATGCGGGGCGGACTAGCCCTGTGCTGGGCGTCCCCCCGCATGTCAGTGTGACTGATCGTAGATCTACAATCAGATCTGAATTAGCCCCTTACTCTGTTCGGCAGGCAGCAGCAATGAAAAGGAGGCTTGTCTTGGCAATGAAGCACCACCTATGTGGGCTACTGAAAACTGGAATTCAGACCTGATTGCTGCAGCAAAATCTTTCTCTAATGGGCAAAACCATGGGGGTAATTCCAAGTTGATCGCAGCAGGAAATTTTTAGCAGTTGGGCAAAACCATGTGCACTGCAGGAGAGGCAGATATAACATGTGCAGAGAGAGTTAAATTTGGGTGGGTTATTTTGTTTCTGTGCAGGGTAAATACTGGCTGCTTTATTTTTACACTGCAATTTAGATTTCAGTTTGAACACACCCCACCCAAATCTCTGTGGACATGTTATATATGCCATACCTGCATATCTACTCTCTGGTCTACACATAGGCCCTCATTCCGAGTTGTTCGCTCACTAGCTGCTTTTAGCAGCATTGCACACGCTAAGCCGCTGCCCTCTGGGAGTGTATCTCAGCTTAGCAGAATTGCGAATAGAAAATTCTTAGCAGTTTCTGAGCAGCTCCAGACTTACTCAGCCATTGCGATCAGTTCAGTCAGTTTCGTTCCTGGTTTGATGTCACAAACACACCCAGCGTTCGCCCAGACACTCCCGGGTTTATCCCAGAAACGCCAGCGTTTTTTCGCACACGCCCAGAAAACGGCAAGTTTCCGCCCAGAAACATCCACTTCCTGTCAATCACAGTACGATCACCAGAACGATGAAAAATCCTTGCTATGCCGTGAGTAAAATACCTAACTTTTGTGTAAAATAACTAAACGCATGCGCTCTGCGAATCTTGCGCATGCGCAGTAAGCGACTAATCGCAATATAGCGAAAATCGGCAACGAGCGAACAACTCGGAATGACCCCCTTAGTTCTCCAAGGGCTCATTCTACAGCAATATAATTACCCAAACATACCTCCTTGCTATGTCAAAACTACATTTCATCATGGAATGGCCAGCACTGTCTCCAGATTTAGGAGGTTATTCAGTACGGATTACAGATTCTGCTAAGAAGCAGAATCTGCAATCCATTCTCTCGCATGCTGGGGCCCACCCATCGCAGAGCATGGCCGCCCAGCATGCACAATAGCCTCCCAACAACTGCAACTGCAATATAATTACAGTCGTAGCAACTTTGGATGACCCCCTGCAGCTGTAGCTAGGCTGCGTATGCAGGAGGTCCACCGCCATTTTCCCTGCACCAACCCTGCAACTCTCCGTCACCGCCTCCTGCCTACACCCACTGCGACCCGGACGTATTCGGCGGCCGCACATGCGCAGGACAGTACCTACATGTGCGCACTGCCACTACCGCTGGGGTGCAAGCGACGCAATCTAAATAACCCACTTAAACCCCATCAACCTGGTTTGTGTTGAACTGGACAGAACAGTGAAATCAAAGCAACCTAAAAGTGCAACACATTTGTGGGAACTTCTGCAAAAATTTTGAGTAGAACTTCCGGAACAATGGGGGTAATTCTGAGTTGATCGCAGCAGGATTTTTGTTAGCAGTTGGGCAAAACCATGTGCACTGCAGGGGGGGCAGATATAACATTTGCAGAGAGAGTTAGATTTGAGTGGGTTATTTTGTTTCTGTGCAGGGTAAATACTGGCTGCTTTATTTTTACACTGCAATTTAGATTTCAGTTTGAACACGCCCCACCCAAATCTAACTTTCTCTGCACATGTTATATCTGCCTCTCCTGCACTGCACATGGTATTGCCCAACTGCTAACACATTTGATGCTGCGATCAACTCAGAATTAGGCCCAATATTTCCATTGTAGAAAGAATGCCACAAGTGTGTCTGGCGGTTATATCTGTAAATGGTGGTTATTGTGATGAGGTAAAAATTAGATAAAACTTTGTTAAACAAAATGATTATTTTCTATTTTTCAATTGTTGATTTGTTCTGTGTTGTTGTTGTTGTTGTTGTTGTTGTTGTAATAATAATAATAATAATAATAATGCAGAGACTGGTAGTGTATTTATACAAGGCTTCCAATTATAATGATAATTGTGGAAAATGAATGGAAAATTTCTTTATCATTTCTATAAAACATTTTCCCTTGGAGGCTATTTTTTGTTTAGCCATTTTATCATCTATTTATCTATTTTAATTAATTTTTACTTTATTTTTAGGTGTAGCCGAAAGCCATAGGGTTCCATAGGGTTGCTGCTAATTCAATTGACAGCATCGTGTTCACTCGCCCTAATTCCCACGACACCCGCCGCACATTGCGGTGGTGAAATCTCTTTCAAAAGTGTTTGCTACCCCATAGGGCAGTGTTTTTCAACCACTGTGCCGTGACAAACTAGTGTGCCCTGAGCAGTCTCCAGGTGTGCCGCCATAGAAGCAGAGCCAGGCACGTCAGTGTTTTGCCGCTACTGAGGCCCTGGAACGATCAATACAGGTGGGTTTAGTGGCTGCAGAGCCAGTTCTAATTTTGGGCCCGGGCAGTGTTGGGCTCTTCTGGCTTTCTCAGATGTGGCTCAGGCGTTACCTATGGAGCAGCTGCGACATGACATCCTAGGACACGCAACTGCACCATACATCACCATTATATTTGAATGTGCCTTGGCAATATTGAAATCTTGTTCAGTGTGCCGCGATTTGTAAAAGGTTGAAAATCTCTGCCATAGGGCATCTGTGAAGAGGAGACAGCCGGCTAGGACAGAACAGCAGATAGAAGGACACAGCAACCTGCGGTAGCATACTGTTTTTAAAGGCGATGCCGCCCGCGTGGCGTAAGTAAACACTGGGGTCGGGAGCTAAAAAGGGAGAGAAGGCCGACACCATGGGGGTGCCAAAAATAGGATTTTAATTACCTACCGGTAAATCCTTTTCTCGTAGTCCGTAGAGGATACTGGGAATCCATTTAGTACCATGGGGTATAGATGGGTCCACTAGGAGCCATGGCCACTTTAAGAATTTGATAGTGTGCGCTGGCTCCTCCCTCTATGCCCCTCCTACCAGACTCAGTCTAGGAAACTGTGGTGAGATTCCAAAGTAGCACACACAAAAAACAAGCGGAAAGCCATGCTAACCAAATTTGAAAACGGGAACAGCAACAGCTGATCCAAACAACAATACTTAACCAAGTAACAGTGCAGGAAGAACGAAGCACCGGGCGGGCGCCGAGTATCCTCTACGGACTACGAGAAAAGGATTTACCGGTAGGTAATTAAAATACTATTTTCTCTTACGTCCTAGAGGATACTGTGAATCCATTTAGTACCATGGGGAAGTACCAAAGCTCCCAAACTGGATAGGAGAGTGCTGAGGTTCCTGCAGAACTGATTGATCAAACATAAGGGGCTCATAGGTCAAATTTTTGAATTTGTAAAACTTAGTAAACGTGTTCAAACCTCACTAAGTACTGCTGGGCAGAGCTGTAAAGCCGAGACACCCCGGGCAGCCGTCCAAGAAGAACCCGCCGACCTAGTAGAGTGGGCCTGTACAGATTTTGGAACCGGTAATCCTGCCGTGGAATAAGCATGCTGGATAGTGAGCCTGATGCAGCGCTCAATTGACTGCTTTGAAGCAGGACACCCAATCTTATTGGGATAATAAAGCACAAACAGTGAGTCCGATTTTCTGTGACGAGCTGTTCATTTTACATACACCTTCAAAGCCCTCACAACACCCAAAGACTTTGAAGTAGCAGAGGTGTCCGTAACAACCGGAACCACAATAGGTTGCTTGATGAGAAACGCAGACACCACTTTAGGAAGAAATTCTTGATGATTTCCGAGTTCAGCTCTGTCCTCATGAAAAATTAAATAGGGGCTCTTGTAAGACAACGCCCCCAGTTCCGACACACGTCTTGCTGAAGCCAAGACCAACAGTGTGACGGTCTTCCATGTAAGATATTTTACGTCTACCTCCTGTAACGGTTCAAAACAATCCGATTGGAGGAACTGGAACACAAAATTGAGATCCCAAGGTGCCGTGGGAGGCACAAAGGGGGTCATTCCGAGTTGATCGCTAGCTGCCGTTGTTCGCAGCTCAGCAATCAGGCTAAAAAACGCCATTTCTGCGCATGCGTATGCCCCGCAATGTGCACGCACGATGTACAGGTACAAAGCCCACTGTGGTTGTACACAGGTTCTAGCAAAGTTTTCAGTCGCACTGGCAGCCGCAAGAAGATTGACAGGAAAGGGGCGTTTCTGGGTGTCAACTGACCGTTTTCAGGGAGGGTTTGCAAAAACGCAGGCATGTCTGAAAAAATGCAGGCGTGGCTGGCTGTTCACTTGGCGGGTGTATGACGTCAAATCTGGACATGAATAGGCTGAAGTGATCGCAAGCGCTGAGTAGGTTCAAAGCTACTCAGAAACTGCACAAACTGTTTTTGCAGATCTCGGCTGCACATGCGTTCACACTTCTGCTAAGCTAAAATACACTCCCCAGTGGGCGGCGGCATAGCGTTTGCACGGCTGCTAAAACTAGCCAGCAAGTGATCAACTCGGAATGACCCCCAAAGGGAGGTTGGATGTGCAGAACACCTTTATAGAATGTATGGACCTCAGGGAGAGAAGCCAATTGTTTCTGAAAGAAATGGACAAGGCCAAAATTTTGACTTTTATGGAGCCCAGGCGTAGGCCCACATCCACATCCGACTGCAGAAAAAGCAGGAAACGTCCTAGATGAAATTCCACTACAGAATATTGGTGGTCATTCCGGGATGTTCGCTCGTTGCCGATTTTCGAAACGCAGCGATTATGTGGGAAATGCGCATGCGCACGGTACGCATCGCGCATGCGTTAAGTACTTTCACACAAAACTTAGTAGATTTACACAATGCCGACCAACGTTTTTTTATCGCTGGAGGGATCGTAGTGTGATTGACAGGAAGTGGGTGTTTCTGGGCGGTAACTGGCCATCTTCAGGGAGTGTGCAAAAAAACGCAGGCGTGCCAGGTAAAAACGCAGGAGTGGCTGGAGAAACGGGGGAGTGGCTGTCCAAACGCAGGGCGTGTTTGTGACGTCAAACCAGGAACTAAACAGACTGAGCTGATCGCAAACTAGGAGTAAGTCTGGAGCTACTCAGAAACTGCTGCAAATTATTTAGTAGCAATTCTGCTAATCTTTCGTTTGCAATTCTGCTAAGCTAAAATACACTCCCAGAGGGCGGCGGCCTAGCGTTTGCACTGCTGCTAAAAGCAGCTAGCAAGCGATCAACTCGGAATGAGGGCCCTTGTCTGCTTCCCAGTTGTCTACTCCCGGAATGAGGACCGCCGACAACGCCACAACGTGTTTTACCGCCCAGAAGAGAATTCTTGACACCTCTGACATTGCGGCTCTGCTTTTCGTTCCGCTCTGTCGGTTTATGTATGTCATTGCCCTTACATTGTCTGACTGGACCTGAATGGCCTGATTCTGAAGAAGAGATGAGGCTTGCAGAAGGGCGTTGTATATAGCCCTAAGTTCTAGGATGTTGATTGGAAGGATGACCTCCTGACTTGACCATCTTCCTTGAAGCTGCACCCCTTGGGTGACTGCTCCCCAACCTCTGAGGCTTGCGTCTGTGGTTAGCAGAAACCAATTCTGAATCCCAAACCGTCGACACTCGACTAGGTGAAAAATCTGTAGCCACCACAGAAGCGAGATCCTGGCTTTTGGCTGCAGGCGGATCCTCAGGTGCATGTGAAGATGCGATCAGGACCATTTGTACAACAGATCGAGCTGGAAGGGCCTTGCATGAAAACTTCCATACTGAATTGCCTCGTAAGAGGCCATCATTTTCCCCAGAAGGTGAATGCATAGATGCACCGATATCCGGGTTGGCTTCAGGACAGCTCGAACCATTGACTGGATTACCATTTCCTTTTCCAAGGGAAGGAACACTCTCTGAGACTCTGTGTCGAGTATCATACCCAGGAAAGGAAGCCTCTGCGTCGGTTCCAGGTGAGATTTTGGTAAGTTTAGAATCCACCCGTGATCCAGAAGTAAACCGGTTGAGAGGCGAATGCTGTCCAACAACCACTCCCTGGACAGTGCCTTTATCAGAAGATCATCCAGGTACGGAATTATGTTCACTCGCTGTTTGTGGAGTAGAAACATCATCTCTGCCATAACTTTGGTGAACATTCTCGGTGCTGTGGAGAGACCAAATGGCAGGGCCTGGAACTGGTAGTACCAGTCCTGCAGTGCAAACCGAAGATAAGCCTGATGAGGCGGCCAGATCGGAATATGAAGGTACGCATCCTTGATATCCAGAGACACTAGGAATTCCCCCTTTTTCAGACCTGAGATCAGTGCTCTCAGAGACTCCATCTTGAAGTTGAACACTTGTAAGTATGGGTTCAATGACTTGAAGTTTAAAATCGGTCTTACCGAACCGTCCGGTTTCGGAACTACAAACAAGTAGGAATAATACCCCCTGTTTTCTAGATGAGGTGGAACTGAAACAATGACCTGAGTCTGTGCCAGTTTTTGAATGGCGTATTGTAAACTTATACGTGCCTCTTGTGAAATTGGTAAGCCTGATTTGAAGAATCTGTGAGGTGGGAGCTCCTGGAACTCCAGTCTGTAGCCCTAGGAAATAAGATCTACGACCCAGGGATCCTGGCACGATGTCACTGAAGAATTTTAGCCGGGCTCCCACCCGCCAGTCTTCCAGGCATCGTGGTGCACCGTTATGCTGAAGGCTTTGAGGAAGCAGAGCTTGAGCTCTGTTCCTGAGAACTGGCAGTTGCTAGTTTGCGTGGTTTACCTCTAGCACCACTGGTGGCTGTAGGAGAACCTCTGGTTTTGCCCCTAAACTTGGCCGTCCAAAAGGACTGTAAATTGGAAGATGAGTAAGCCTTCCTGGCTGGAGGAGCTGCAGAAGGAAGATATCTGGACTTACCCGCAGTAGCTGTGGTGATCCATTTGTCTCATTTATCTCCAAATAAGGCCTCTCCTGTGAATGGTAGGCCTTCCACGCCTTTCCTGGAGTCTGCATCAGCAGTCCACTGGTGCCATAAGCCCCTGTGTGCTGACACTGCCATAGCAGTGGTGCGTGCATTAAGCAAGCCTATTTCTTTTATGGCTTCCACCATAAAGTTCACAGAGTCCTGTATGGTTGCAGGAGTAAAACAATCTCCCCCCGAGATAAGGAATCTAACCCTTCAATTAGGTTACCCGACCATTTAGCAATGGCTTTAGTAATCCACCCACATGCTATAGTGGGTCTCTGGCCCACCCCTGCAGCTGCATACAAGGATTTGAGTGTGGTCTCAATTCTACGATCAGCCGTGTCTTTCAGGGAGGCTGCACCCGGGACAGGCAGTACTATTTTTCGTGACAGCCTAAATACTGATGCATCCACTATTGGTGGATATTTCCATTTTTTCCTATCCTGGGGAGGAAAAGGAAAGGATGAGAGTTACCTCTTAGGGATTTGAAATTTCCTATCAGGATTAACCCACGGTTTTTCAAACAGGGTATTCAGTTCCTTTGACACAGGAAAAGTAACTGAGGATTTATTTTTTACATTAAAATAAGATTCCTCACACTCCTCTGTTACCTTATTAGGGATTTGTAGGACGTATCTGATAGCTTCTATTAGAGCCTCTAATCCCTGTGACAGAGTAGCCTCCCCCACCTCTGAGTCCAACTCCCCCTCCTCCATGTCTGACCCTTCATCATCAGAGTCAGACTGCAGGATATGGGCCAAAGTACGTTTTTGAGGACAAATGGCAGGGGTCTGAGATGCTGGTTTGGGAACTCAGTCTTTTCATAGACTGTCTTAAGTATTGCGTCTCTTTCTCATTGCGAGACAATTTAGTAGAAATATTGAAAATCATTCCCTTAATGGAATCCAGCCATGCTGGCTCAGCCCCGCTATGGGAAGGTGCACTACACTGTGTATACAGTAGTGAACCCCCTGGAGAAGAGGAACACTCTGTCTTACATGAAACACACTCTTTGCCTGATAACGTAAATGTGACTGCACACACACACACACACACACACACACACACACATACGAAAAGGTTATGCACAATTAACCCACAAAGAGCCATTCCAGGGAGACACAGAGATAGTATGGAGCCAGCACACACAGCGCCCTTACCGCTAATGCCAAGCTTAGCCGGGTTGCAGACTAAGTACCCAGATTGGGGACTTAGTACACTAATACTTGCTCCCTCCCCGCTATGACCCCCTGGTACCGCTGAGGTAATCTGGAGTCACTCCGGAGGAGCTGCGCATCTCTGTCAGTCAGCGTCTGTATCCACTGCAGAGGGAAAATGGCGCTGGTGAGCTGCTGGATCCGCTCATAGTGAAGCCCCACCCCTTCAATGGCGCACGGTCTTCCCGCTTTTTTTATACTGGCTGAGGTGATTTTGTGCCTAAAATGGAGTCAATCCCTTTTTAAGTCTGTGATGCCAGTGTGGGTACTGTGTACACATACAACGTACTTAGACTCAGTTCGCCCCCTCAGAAGCTGTATGTCTGCACTGTGTACTGAGTCTGGGGACTCAGCCGCCCCATGTAGAAGCCGTACTTCTCCGTACCTTCAAGCCGCCATAATGGCCAGCGACCCGCTAACCGGGACGCCGGCTTAGTACTCACCACTCTTCACTCTTCTTCTGTTAGGGGTGGTATGGCTTGCGAATAGTTCTCTCAGGAGCTAGTGTCTTGTCAGCAGGGAGCGGGACCATTAAACCTTCAAGAGGTTGGGCCGTTACCCCCCTAAGTCCCACGAAGCAGGCAGGCTGGTGCCAACCAGTCCTGCCTGAAAATAACAAACAGAGAAAATAAAATGCAGAAGAAGGTTCCATATACGTGACCGGCTCCTCCAGGCACATTTTCTAAAATGAAGGAGGGGCACAGAGGGAGGAGCCAGCACACACTATCAAATTCTTAAAGCGCCCATGGCTCCTAGTGGACCCGTCTATACCCCATGGTACTAAATGGATTCCCAGTATCCTCTAGGACATAAGAGAAACTGTTATTTTTTTTCTACCCCCCCCCCCCCCCCCCCCTTTCCAACCTAAAAACATTCCGGCGCCCCTGGTAGTAAGTACTTTTAACTGAAAGGGGTGTGAATTGGGTCGAGCAAAGATTGCAGATTGGGTTGCCGTTGCTGGTGTTTAAACGCTTCAGCAATGGCAATTCACACCCTTTGCCCCCAATTGAATTCCTCCTCAAGTCTCTGTTTTAGTTCCTCTGTGCATGTGTCAAACTGGTTGGCCAGAGTCACGCATGTGCATATTGTCGAATACTGCAAAGCAGGAAATAATTACCATATTTTTGTTCCAACCAGAAAGATTGGACAGATAATCTTTAAGTGCGTAGGGCACTTAAACTGTAACAGAACTGACATAACGAACACAAACAAAACTTTTTTGATTGTAGTGCAAAAATGAGCTAACACATGAAAAATGTTGTAAATGATTTTAATATTCTTTAAAATAAGTAAATAATAACATATACATTTGCAGTATAAATTAGAAAGCTATTCAAATTTGTGTATCTAATACTAGATAACTAATACTGTTTTTAGAAACACTGCCCCTATGGGACATGACAGGTGCTGAAGTGAGCAAAAATCAAAACAAAGTGAATATGTATTTTAACGGCAGCTTCTGTAAGCAAAAGGTAAATGTAAAATTGTTGACTTGTAATTGATTTATCTATCCATTTTATCCTCAATAGCCTGGATCTGGTTTATTTATCTGTCTGCATTTCAGCTACCAAAATCACATTTTATATAATTTTGAAGTGAGATCGATTGAGTCTACATTATTAATGGATGCCCCCAGACACAGCCAACTGTATTTTAAAATGGGATTAACATGAACAATGTACAGACCAGCCTTAAAAGAGAAAATTACTTGCATGGACTAAGATCCCAATGGCAAAAGACTACTGTTGGATTAGTACATACAACAAAAGTGTCCATCTCACAAAGGGTTAGTTCTTCATTTGGAGTGCGTATTGCCTTTTTAAATAATTGCTGCTTTAAATCACCTCGCAGAATCGCTGATAAGCCTCAGAAAATTCAAATTGTTTTTAACTCTGATAACTTCTAAATAAACCCCTTGGCCCTCAGTTCTCCTTATTGTGATCAGGACTTTGTATAAGGACCAAGAACACAGGTCATAAAGAGAGTTTTGGCTGAAACATTCAACATTCAAAACCCGAATGGGAATATCTGTAATGATCCTGGGAAACCAATATAATAAATAATGGTAACTATAAATAATTATATCAGTTCCCCAGGATCATTACAGATATTACCACTGGGGTTTGTTTCACTTTCTCCAAGAGACTTTTATTTTTTGAATATCAGAATATCTCCATATATTTAGGTCCAGTGATATTTCTCTATGTTTTTACAATTTTTATGATGTGTGATATTTAATTGATTTTTATTGGTTAATATTATGAATATATAATGAAATAAATTAATATATATACTTTTTATTGTGCCGTTCTCTACATATTGCAGAGTTATATATAATACACCCAGTGTTTATACAGTGCAGAATTTTCTCTCATTTATATTTACTGTATATATACATTTTTGGTTTATATTTTAAGGGGGAGTTTTAGGTGTGTTCCCCTATTCCGCAGCTTATTTCATTGTGAACTAACAGTTATTTTCCTTTCAATATATTTATATAATTTAAGAGCACCTAATTGTTTCCCAGCTTATTTTTTTGTTTGACAAATATACAATTGTCTGACGAATGCAGGTCATGAGATATTTTACACCTCACACAGTTTTGTTCTTTATGAAATGAGTATTTTATAAAAATAAATGATTCTGTTTACTAGAATACAGAATAATTGCTGATTTCTCTGAGAACCTCTTGCTCTGTAATTATATAATTATTGTGGTTGAAACGGAAGCACATTTTACTTATATACAGGGGATGCGGTTAGCATCCCGGTGCACAGGATACTGTCGGTCAGGTGACCCCCGGAAGGCCTCCCATTATCTTATCCCTAGCCGCCACCTCAGGCGGGTTAGGGTAGGTGGCAGGGCAGGGGTAAACTTATTACCCCGTCCCATGTCTGCATTCTAAAAGTCAGGATGCCTTGGTCAGTGATGTGACTGCCGGCATCTCCACTGTCGGCATATCACACCCATATACAGTATGTGTAGCTGAGCATTGTACATTTGGAAGGACTTTGTTATATACTCACACTATGTGCTCAAAAAGTGGACATACCACTTACACAAATTGGAGGCAGCCATGTTATAATCTATACCAATATTCGTGAGACTGCAGACCATCAATTCAATAGGAACCTGTGTCATCACTGTGCACTGTACAAGTGCTGTGTAAGCTAAATGTGCAATGCTGTAATTATGAAGCTGATGATGCAGCCAAATGGACCATCACTGATACTGTTCTCACATCTGCTGCCAGATATTCACAACATAAGTCTCTCGATGTTAAAATGTCAACTGATATTGGATACACCTTTCTGACTTTGCTGCTAGAGTGACATGTAATATGGATTTGCTTTAGAACATACAGTATACTGTACTCATGCAATTTATTTGCCAGCTGTGTGGAGAACTTACGTTCAAAGAGATAAGTTGAATGGCTGAGAAAAAGGACTTATTTGCAGCTAGTAGAACTGGTCACCATAATAATCTGGCCTATCTATCACTGCCAGTGCCATACTGGTCAAAAGCTGGTATATTTGTAGTTATATAAAACTGAGCATTTGGCATTGTCTTCAAAACTGTACTTTCAATTCTGGAACATATTACAGGCAGTGATGCCCACTATAAAGAAAAATGTGCCACAAACATTTTCTCCTGTGGCTTCATTTCAGTCATGTGTTTTAAGGTTGTTCATAGAAATTGTTGATCTTTGATCTAATGAATTTTTCAGGTTGTTTAATGTTTTCTTAATCCTCAGAGCAGTAAGTCTTGCTGATGGACTCTGAAACCAGCATTCTCTCATGGTCTTTGTAAGTTCTGATAAAACCTAAGAGAAAATTTAAAAAAAAAAATTACATTTTGTATAGATCTTATACTTCTGTTACACAAAAAAATCTGATAAAGTGCAAACTCCATGAACAAAAAATTCCCTTTTCTTTTTTTTTTTAAGCACAGCTCTTATAGAAATGGATTTGGCATAGGTACTGTAGTGTCACATGCACAGTGTCACAACTGAGGGCCTGAGCTGACGGGAGGCAGCCTCAGTTGTAGGGGCTGAGATGTACCGGAACCTGGGAGGTTGTATCAGACCCCTGGACATGTAAGTAACATGAATAATAACTGCCCGAAGGCGTGACCACGACAACTTGGATAAAAGTCAATGATGTTTATTATGACAACTCCGCAACACAGCAGCAGTAAAAGAAAACGTAAAAGTCAGCAAAGAATAAATACAGTTCCTGGGTACTACAGGATGGCAGGAGCCACAGGGCACTGGTAGTGTGAGATAGTTCTTATGATCTTCTAGATGGAAAGTCCTTACCAGGCCCGACTGTAGCAATGGAGATAACCCAGGATTGTGCCAGCTGGTGTTCCAGGGAAAGCTGGGTTGCTGAAGATAAAACAGCTGCTGTGGATACTGGCTGGAACCAGACTGTTGTTAGCACGGAGTGGATACTGGCTGGAACCAGTTAAATAATAAATGAACTTGGGAGCGATGAAATATGAACTGAAATGTAGAACTTGAGAGCGGAGAAATAATAATACCGGTGGAGAGTGGTAAAGTGTAGAAAGGACACCGGCCCTTTAAGGGAAGCTGTACTCTGCTGGAAGCTGAGCTGGAAGCAGGTAATGTTGTAGCTGGAAACAGATGAATCCACAATGGATTGGAGAGTCAGGCTACACCGCAGGTGGAATGCTGGTGCGGGTCTCTATGGTGGAAGTCTTGAGACAGGAGCTGGAACCTGGAAGACAATCACAGGAGAGAGACAAACAGGAACTAGGTTTGACAACCAAAGCACTGACGCCTTCCTTGCTCAGGCACAGTGTATTTATACCTGCAGCAAGGAAGGGATTGGCTAGGCAATTATGCAGATTATCAATACTGAGAACAGATTGGTGGAAATGATCAGCTGACAGAATCCAAGATGGCTGCGCCCATGCAGACACTTGGAGGGAAGTTTGGTTTGTAATCCATGTGGTAATGAAAACAGTAATGGCGGCACCGGCCACCGGAGACAGGAGGCGCCAGGCTGACAGATGCACATCCAACCACGCGGACACAGCGGAGGCCGTGGCTGACGTAATCGCCACTCAGACACTCTGCATGCAGAAGTTCAGGGACGGCGGCGGAGGCCGCGGGAGACGCCATGCCAGGTGTAATATGGCGTTTACTGTGACAGCGTCCCAGAGTGACAGGAGAGGATACAGGAATGTACACATCAGGATAACAGATGGGATCCGGTCCTGGAGCGCTGAGCCAGCCTTAGGAGGCATCTGATGGGTAAGAAATGGCGTCCAGATACCAGGATCGTGACAGCACCCCCCCCTTTAGGAGTGGCCCCAGGACACTTCTTTGGCTTTTGAGGAAACTTGGAATGGAATCTCCGGACCAAGGCAGGAGCATGGACATCAGAAGCATTGGTCCATGAACGTTCCTCAGGACCATAACCCTTCCAGTCAATAAGATCTTGTAGTTGACCGTAACGGTGACGTGAGTCCAGGATCTTGGCCACTTCATACTCAACGCCTCGTTGAGTTTGGACTTTCGGAGTTGGAGGAAGTGAGGAATGAAACCGATTCAAGATCAGCGGTTTCAACAGGGAAACATGGAATGTCCTGGGTATTTTTAAGAAGGGAGGCAACTGGAGTCTGTAAGCAACAGGATTGATGACTTGTTCAATCTTGAAAGGACCGATATAGCGAGGTGCAAACTTCATACTGGGAACTCTTAACCTCAAATTCTTCGTGGATAACCATACCCGATCACCCACCTTAAGAGCAGGAACTGCTCGACGCTTCTTATCCGCAAACTTCTTGTACCTGAACGATGCCTTGAGCAGAGCTGATCGTACGCTCTTCCAGATATTGGCAAACTGATGCAAGGTGATATCCACTGCGGGAACAGAAGTTGCTGGAAGCGGTTGGAACTCAGGGACTTTAGGGTGGAATCCAAAGTTAGTGAAGAATGGTGTTGAAGCAGATGAAGAATGATACTGGTTGTTATGACAGAACTCGGCCCAGGGAAGTAATTGAACCCAGTCATCTTGAGAGGAGGACACATAGATGCGGAGGAAGGCCTCCAAGTCCTGATTCACCCTCTCGGTTTGACCATTGGTCTGAGGATGGTAAGCCGTGGAAAACTTTAGCTTGACTTGGAGGACTTGACATAAACTTCGCCAGAATTTGGCTGTGAATTGAACTCCTCGATCTGAGATAATTTCTTCAGGAAGACCGTGGAGTCGGAAGATCTCTTGTATGAATACTTGAGCCAACTTGGAAGCTGACGGAAGACCGGTGAGAGGAATGAAGTGTGCCATCTTGGTGAACCGGTCAACTACCACCCAGATGGTATTGAACTTGTTGCACATGGGTAAGTCTGTAATGAAATCCATCGACAAGTGGGTCCATGGTCGACGGGGAACGGATAGTGGAACCAGTTGCCCCGCAGGCGACTGGCGGGATACTTTATGTTGGGCACACTTTGGGCAAGATGCAATAAACTCCAAGACGTCCTTTTTCAGAGTTGGCCACCAATAGGACCTAGAGATAAACTCCAGGGTTTTTTGGATACCTGTATGTCCGGCAAAACGGGAAGCATGGGCCCAATGCATGAGCTTCTTCCTTAGCATCGGCTTCACAAAACTTTTCCCTGATGGGGGCGTAGAGTCCATCCCTACCGTGGAGAATGCCAACGGATTTATAATAGGATGCTTGTCTGAAGACTCTGACTCATTTTCTTGCTCCCATGAGCGGGAAAGGGCATCGGCCTTGCGATTCTGAGAGCCCGGACAGAACTGGAGTTTAAAGTCGAACCTGGAAAAGAAAAGTGCCCATCTGGCCTGACGAGGGTTGAGACATTGTGCGCCCTTCAGGTATAAAAGGTTCTTGTGGTCTGTAAGTATGGTGATTGAATGAGAAGCTCCCTCCAACAGATACCTCCACTCTTCTAGAGCGAGCTTGATGGCTAGCAACTCCTGGTCGCCAATGGCATAGTTGCGCTCAGCTGGGGAGAACTTCCGGGAGAAGAAACTGCAAGGGTGTAAATGGCCATCTTTAGCCCTCTGAGATAACACCGCTCCTACTCCAACGGAGGAGGCATCCACCTCTAAGATGAAAGGAGAGTCGATGTCAGGCTGTTTCAGAACAGGCGCAGAGATGAACCTTTGCTTTAAAAGATGAAATGCTTGCATGGCTTCTTCAGACCACTTGGACGGGTTAGCACCCTTCTTAGTGAAAGCAGTAATAGGCGCCACAATGGTGGAAAAGTCTCGTATAAACTTTCGGTAATAGTTGGCGAACCCTAAGAACCTCTGGACCCCTTTGAGGGTTAAGGGTACCGGCCAATTTTGGATTGCTTGTAGTTTCTCAGGATCCATCTCTAGTCCGGAACCG
This sequence comes from Pseudophryne corroboree, assembly GCF_028390025.1. Taxonomy (NCBI): domain Eukaryota; kingdom Metazoa; phylum Chordata; class Amphibia; order Anura; family Myobatrachidae; genus Pseudophryne; species Pseudophryne corroboree. The sequence goes on from NC_086445.1 coordinate 266,336,824, forward strand.
GACACAATGTACCCTAGAAACGGAATGGACTTGACTTCAAAGACGCATTTTTCTAATTTGCAATAGAGATGATTGACACGGAGACGGGACAGAACCTCTTTAACCCAAAAACGATGTTCCTCTAAATCGTTGGCAAAAATGAGGATATCGTCTAGATAGACCACGACATGACGGTATAGAATGTCTCTGAAGATCTCATTGACAAAATGCTGGAAGACAGCTGGAGCATTGCTCAATCCGAAGGGCATGACGAGGTACTCATAATGTCCGTCACGGGTGTTAAAGGCGGTCTTCCACTCGTCACCCTCACGGATCCGGATGAGATTGTATGCACCTCGCAAGTCTAGCTTTGTAAAGATGGTAGCTCCGCTAACTCTGTCAAAGAGCTCAGTAATCAGGGGTAAAGGATAACGGTTCTTGATGGTAATGTCGTTCAAACCTCTGTAGTCGATGCACGGCCGCAGACCACCATCTTTCTTTTTTACAAAAAAGAAGCCTGCGCCGGCTGGAGAAGAAGAAGGTCGAATGAACCCCTTTGCTAGGTTCTCTTTAATATATTCCTCCATAGAATGCGTCTCAGGCAGAGACAACGGATAAGTTCGGCCTCGAGGTGGAACCTTCCCTGGAACGAGATCAATCGGACAGTCCCATTCTCTATGAGGAGGAAGGATATCAGCAGAAGCCTTACTGAACACATCCGTGAAAAATTGATATGGAGGAGGTGGAACATCAGACGACCTGGGGGAGGAAGAACAGACAGGCAATACTTTAAACAAACATGTCTCAGCACAGGAGGAACCCCATGCCAGGATTTGCGTAGTCGTCCAATCAATTGTAGGATTGTGAAGACGGAGCCATGGAAGGCCCAGGACCACAGGATGTGTGGCTCTTGGAATCACTAAAAAAGAAATAAGTTCGGAATGAAGAACTCCCACTCTCAGACGAACTGGTAGAGTCCTTAAAGAAATAACTGCATCAAAAATTTTGCTGCCATCCACGGCAGTTAAAGAAATGGACGAAGGAAGTCTCTCGGTGGGTAGGGACCACCGTTTAACATAGGCTTCGGTAATAAAGTTCCCAGCTGCTCCGGAATCAAGGAGGGCAATGACGTTCCGATAACGTTGAGCAACTTGAAGCGAGACTGGGAGATTACAATCTTGAGAAGATGGAGAGGAGATCATAACTCCTAGCCGGCCCTCTCCTTGGCGAGCTAGGATTTGGAGTTTCCCGGACGTTTGGGACAGGCATTAATGGTGTGAGACGGAGCTGCACAATAGAGACAGAGAAACTCGGAGAGACGTCTTCGGCGCTCAGCAGGAGTTAAACGGGAACGGCCAAGTTGCATGGGCTCATCTTTAGATGGTGACAGTTGACGAGGAGGAGGAGCAGAAGATTTTGGAGCAGATGATCTTCCACGCTCAGTTGCTCTCTCTCTGAAACGTAAATCAACTTTCGTGCAGAGTGAGATTAGCTCATCTAACTTAGAAGGTAAGTCTCTGGTAGCTAACTCATCTTTAATACGCTCAGATAAGCCATGCCAGAATGCAGCATACAGGGCCTCGTCGTTCCATGCCAGTTCGGATGCCAGGATCTGGAACTGTATCAGATATTGTCCTACAGTACGTGACCCCTGGCGTAAACGGAGAATCTCGGATGAAGCTGAGGTTACCCGGCCTGGCTCGTCGAAGATGCGCTTGAATGTTGACACGAAGGCAGTGTAGGAAGATAGCAGGGTGTCGGACCTCTCCCATAACGGTGATGCCCAATCAAGGGCTGAGCCACTGAGAAGAGAAATAATGTAGGCAATTTTTGTACGGTCACTGGGAAAATTGCCAGGTTGTAGCTCAAACTGAATCTCACACTGGTTGAGAAATCCCCTGCAGAATCTTGGAGATCCGTCAAATTTTGCTGGCGTTGGAAGATGAAGACGTGGAGCAGAAATGGGTAAGGTGGGTGGGGTTATAGCTGGAGTCACTGTGGTTGACGCACCAGACGCGCCTGATCCACGGAGAGTTGTCTGAATCCCATCCAGCCGAGTAGAGAGATCCTGGAGACAGCGGATGATGTGGCCCTGTGCAGCCTCCTGATGTTCTAGTCGGGCTGCCAGTTCTTGCATCGGCCTGGCCGCTTGATCCTGGTCTCCGGCTGGATTCATTAGGTCAGTGCTTACTGTCACAACTGAGGGCCTGAGCTGACGGGAGGCAGCCTCAGTTGTAGGGGCTGAGATGTACCGGAACCTGGGAGGTTGTATCAGACCCCTGGACATGTAAGTAACATGAATAATAACTGCCCGAAGGCGTGACCACGACAACTTGGATAAAAGTCAATGATGTTTATTATGACAACTCCGCAACACAGCAGCAGTAAAAGAAAACGTAAAAGTCAGCAAAGAATAAATACAGTTCCTGGGTACTACAGGATGGCAGGAGCCACAGGGCACTGGTAGTGTGAGATAGTTCTTATGATCTTCTAGATGGAAAGTCCTTACCAGGCCCGACTGTAGCAATGGAGATAACCCAGGATTGTGCCAGCTGGTGTTCCAGGGAAAGCTGGGTTGCTGAAGATAAAACAGCTGCTGTGGATACTGGCTGGAACCAGACTGTTGTTAGCACGGAGTGGATACTGGCTGGAACCAGTTAAATAATAAATGAACTTGGGAGCGATGAAATATGAACTGAAATGTAGAACTTGAGAGCGGAGAAATAATAATACCGGTGGAGAGTGGTAAAGTGTAGAAAGGACACCGGCCCTTTAAGGGAAGCTGTACTCTGCTGGAAGCTGAGCTGGAAGCAGGTAATGTTGTAGCTGGAAACAGATGAATCCACAATGGATTGGAGAGTCAGGCTACACCGCAGGTGGAATGCTGGTGCGGGTCTCTATGGTGGAAGTCTTGAGACAGGAGCTGGAACCTGGAAGACAATCACAGGAGAGAGACAAACAGGAACTAGGTTTGACAACCAAAGCACTGACGCCTTCCTTGCTCAGGCACAGTGTATTTATACCTGCAGCAAGGAAGGGATTGGCTAGGCAATTATGCAGATTATCAATACTGAGAACAGATTGGTGGAAATGATCAGCTGACAGAATCCAAGATGGCTGCGCCCATGCAGACACTTGGAGGGAAGTTTGGTTTGTAATCCATGTGGTAATGAAAACAGTAATGGCGGCGCCGGCCACCGGAGACAGGAGGCGCCAGGCTGACAGATGCACATCCAACCACGCGGACACAGCGGAGGCCGCGGCTGACGTAATCGCCACTCAGACACTCTGCATGCAGAAGTTCAGGGACGGCGGCGGAGGCCGCGGGAGACGCCATGCCAGGTGTAATATGGCGTTTACTGTGACAGCGTCCCAGAGTGACAGGAGAGGATACAGGAATGTACACATCAGGATAACAGATGGGATCCGGTCCTGGAGCGCTGAGCCAGCCTTAGGAGGCATCTGATGGGTAAGAAATGGCGTCCAGATACCCGGATCGTGACACACAGATTTCATGCACCGACAACAGCAGGAAAATAGCTAAAGCAAATAAATGCCTTATTAAAGTTTGAAGTCTTTAGCATCTGTTACTGAAACAAATAAACAGCTGCTCAGGAATGTTAACAAAGGAAAAGTTAATTCGTAAGGTAAAAATGTGATAGAAAAAAAAAAACTTCTTATGACCAATTTACATAAAAGCAAATATATTTGTAAAATTTGATGATTAATTGTTGGTCATCTGAACTAAAGGCTAAAAAGAGATTTGTTCTTTATTTCACCAACTTGATTATTGAGAAAACATTTCCATTGTACAGAATGGGCCTGATACTAAGTCGTCTGCACTGCCAATGTCAGACGCAGTGGTTTGTTTGGTTATGTTTTTTAAAAATATAAAATACAATTACACAAATAGATAGTGCTTAAAATTCTGTCAGCCATTGAAATGCAGACTGTCCAAATCCCGACCACACGGCCAGAACCCCTAATTGGGTGGTGGTCCATACATTATACCACATACCACAATGCACGTGATTGAGTATACCACACACCGTAATGCCTGTGACACATACCGCAATGCCCGTTATACCCTATGCCACACACCGCAATGCCCGTTATACATTATGCCACACTGCAATGCCCCTGAGACATTATACCACATACCACAATGCCTGTGATATAGTATACCACACACCGTAATGCTTGTGACACATTATGACACACACCGCAATGTCCGTGATACATTATGCCACACACCACAATGCCCATTACACATTAAGTCCTACAGTAAGGCTTCTAATTACTTTTAAATTACCTGCTCGTTGCCAGGGGTTTCATGCTCTTGGTTCCATGTACGGTGCCAGGGGTTTTCATGCTCAGGGTGTCATGCTCGTTGCCAGGGGTTCATGCGCTGGGTGTTATGCTTGTTGCCAGAGGTATCATGTGCTGGGTTTCAAGTTTGTTGCCAGGGGGTAATATTCGTTGCCAGGGGTTTCATGCACTGGGTGTCATGCTCGTTGCTAGGGGGTAATGCTTGTTGCCAGGGATTTCATGAGCTGGGTGTTGTGCTTGTAACCAAGGGGTAATGCTTGTTGCTAGGCCTGTGCTCCCAGTGCCACATATGCCCCTAGTGCCAGATATGCCCCCTCAGTGCCAGATACACATATGTCCCCAGTGCCCCATATGCTCCCCCAGTGCCAGCTACACACATACCCCCAGTGCCAAATATGCCCCCCCAGTGCCAGGTACATATATACCCCAAGTGCCAAATATGCCCCCCCAGTGCCAGCTACACATATACCCCCAGTGCCAAATATGCTCCCCCAGTGCCAGGTACACATATGCCCCCCCAGTACAGACCAGATGTTTTACCGGGGACAATTGGATATCCCCCATAGTGGCAAAGAGGGTCCTTTGCCGCATCCTGTGGAAGTGACACCACTTCTTCCGGGAGTGTGTAATACGGTAACAGTGAATCCGCCAAACCTCTCTTGTTTGAAACAGCGCTGTTATAGATTTTCTATATTCTGTTTGCTTTCTTATTACAGTGTTATTAGTTGGGTAGTCATGGTGATGGGAGTGTTGTACTGTCACCTGGTTACACTCTACCGGATGCTGGCGTCACTTCCGCAGGGATGTGTGAGCTGAAGCTGGTGTCAATGGTAAATGGGACACACATGTCTTCAATCACTTTTTGGTGTTTTTAATGGTATCCGGACTCTGGGTCGACACCACTTAGGTCGACACCCACTGGTCGACAGTGAATAGGTCGACACAACCATTAGGTCAACATGAACAAGGTCGACATGCAAAAAGATCGACATGAGTTTTTCACTTTTTTTTTTTTTTTTTGAACTTTTTCATACTTTACGATCCACGTGGACTATGACTGGGAATGGTAACCTGTGCTGAGCACCCTGGTAGCAGAGCGTGGCACCTTGCCCGAAGCATGGTGAGCGAAGTGAGTCATGCGAGGGGAGACGGTGCACTAATTGGGGTTCCCGGTCACTTTACGAAGAAAACGACACAAAAAAAACATGAAAAACTCATGTCGACCTTTTTCATGTCGACCTAATGGCCACGTCGACCTGTTTCTAGTGTTGACTCAGCCACTGTTGACCAATAGGTGTCGACCTAGACACTGTCGACCCTGAGTCCCATACCCGTTTTTACTTATATAAGGTGAAAATATATACATATATTTATATAAGAGGGTACTTTGCCACGTTCTGATGTCCAGAACAGGACTCACTCCCTAGGACAAGGAGCAAACAGGGTTAAGAATCCTGCTCTTTCCTACAGAAAAGGTTTTACACACAGCTGTACTACCTTGGTGTGATTGCTCTGGAGTGTGTGAAAGGATATAAGGATTAAGGGATCCAGTGGGCAGGGCTTCCAATGCTGACTAGCAGTCGGATGATAGGCAAGTTTGGTGGTAGATGCTAGAATCAAGTGGGCTAAGGGACCTTTTCCGTAAGGGGGAGGAGTTACGACGAAGGGGGAGGAGCTAGGCCAGCGGGATAGTTCCTCTACTATCCACGCCACCAACTATTACCTTTAGTAATTAGGTGGTGAGCGAAGCGAAGCGGAGCGAGCCACCGTGCCCGAAGCGTGGCGAGCGAAGCGAGCCCGCGAGGGTACTTTTCGGGTACCCTGTTCGCCCGTAGCTCCTCCCCCTGGTGACGTAGCTCCTCCCCTCAATACGTCACAAGGTCCCTTCAGCCCCTCCGATATAGAACCAACCCAAGTTTGGTGGGGCATAGCTAGTGGGAGGAAGCCATCTCATGTATATAAATGTTCTGTTATAACATTTGTGATGAGAAAAAAAGAAGCCATCTGACTAAGGGGACATTTACTAAGCAGTGATAAGAGCAGAGAAGTGAGCCAGTGGAGAAGTGCCCATGACAACTTATCAGCACTGAAGTAACATCTATAATTTGCATACTATAAAATTATACAGAGCTGCTGATTGGTTGATGGGGAAACTTCTCCACTGGCTCACTTCTCTGCTCTTATCATTGCTTAGTAAATGTACCCCTATGAGCCTAACTCAGACCTGATCGCTGGGCAGTGATTTTTGCAGCTCTGCGATCAGTTAGTCGCTGCCTACTGGGGTAGTGTATTTTATCTGTGTGCGAAAGCATGTGTAGCAGAGCTGCACAAACTGATTTTTTGCAGTCTCTGCAGAGCCCAGGACGTACTTAGCAGCTGCAATCACTTCATCTTGTCCGGGACCGGAAATGACGTCAGACACCCTCCCTTCCAATGCTTGGACACGCCTGTGTTTTTCCAGACACTCCCTGAAAAGGGTCAGTTGCCACCCACAAACGCCCTCCTCCTGCCAGTCACCTTGCGATCGCCCGTGCGATCGCTTTTTTCGCATCATCCTGTCTCTATGTACCGATCCCCGTTGCTGCGGTCTTTCGTGCCTGCGCATTGCAGTGCATACGCATGTGCAGTTCGAATCTGATCGCAGGCTTTGAGAAAATGCAGCCTAGCGATCAGGTCTGAATTGCCCTGATTCTTACAATATGCGAGTGGTGTGGTATTTAATAGTGGGCGCTGTAGTGTTTTCCCACACCACTCGCATTCCAATCACCTTTTGGTCTTGGGGAGACAAGATACACAGGCTGTAAAAGAAGGTTGTGCTGTTGAGCTACACCAACTACCTCTCATAAAGATTCTTCCAATATATATGCATCCCATCTCACACTGACGCCAGATGTGATACCTGGTTACATACTCCCGGAAGCTGGTAACAGTGAATCCACCACACCTCCCTTGTTTGAAACAGTGCTGCTATAGATTCCCTATATCCTGTATGCTTTCTTATTACAGTGTCAGATTTATTAATCCGTCAGTCATGGTGATGGGAGTGTTTTACTGTCACCTGGCTACACAGTACCGGAAACTGGCATCACTTCCGCAGCGATGTGTGTGCTGAAGCTTGTGTCAATGGGAGCCACAGAGACCACTGGGGACCTCCGGACAAGTGAGTATAATTTATTTTTATTTTTTGTATGCAGCAGGGTTTTCAGCGCCGAAAACCCCACATTTTTTAAATTGGATACCGGGGTTATCTGGAGTCATGTCACGGAAACATGTTTGGGTTTGGTGCACTAATAACGGCAGGACAGATGTTCAAGATGAGCAGTGATCCGGCTGGCCAAGCATGTCCACAAAGGTAGTGCAACAAACCCACAGGCGGATTGGCCATAGGGTTCACAGGGAAGATTCCCCGTGGGCCGACGCACCCGTGGGGCCTGTTTTGTTTGAGGACGTGGTCCTTTTTATAGACATAATGACTAAGATGCAAAATAATTTGCATATATGAAAATTACTTTGCTACTTAGCCTGTGATTGCAGATGATCTAGTGTATGCTCTGTCTGCCTGCTTGGCTGACTTATAAGATTGAGTGAATAGTGATTGGGATATGCGGTTGGTGTAATAAGCAAAAAAATATATCTTTCTAAAGAATGATATAGTTTCCTAAATTCTGAAGGTGTATCATATAATGTGCTCATAATATTTAATTTTATTTCCTTTTAACTTCCCCTTGATGCTGGACATGCCCACTATCTGGAAAGTCTTGGGGGGAGGGTGCTGTTGCCACGGCCCATTACTAGACCTTACACCTCTGGTGCTGCCCATGTGGGGCCACTAGTACAAATGTTTCCAGGGCCGCTTTTTGTTCCCAATCCAACCCTGAACAAACCTAATCCTGTTTCTGTGAATGTATTTGAATATTACTGTCGATAGTATTGCTAACACTGTCCAGCACACATCTGAAAGATGTAGATACAAAACACTAATTTGCATGCTACCAGTCGCCATAAGAAATACGTGACTCCCTAGTATCTCTTATTAGAGTGTATAAGAACTGCACTGCATAACTTGATTATGATGTACACTATAAATCACCATTTTTAATTACATTTTTGCGGAGAAAGAGTACACATTGGAGAAATTATTAGCAACTAAAAAGAGGTGGATCATATAGATCATGCGTTACATTAAAATACCAATAGGAAGACTAATATTTTATCACAACATTTTCAGTCTATTTTATTTCTAGGTATAATAGAGAGTTAGAGACTATAGAAAGATAGAGAATTGGGGTGTGGTATCGAAGGTCGACAACACTTAGAACACTTAGTGGTCTACGTCGACCACTATCGGTCGACAGGGATTCTAGGTCAACAGGGTCTCTAGGTCGACATAGTCTAGGTTGACAGGTCAAAAGGTCGACATTCATTTTTTTTATCTCTTTTGGTGTCATTTTCACCGTACAGTGACCGGGAACCCCAATTAGTGCACCGCGTCCCCTCGCATGGCGAGCGAACTTCGGGCACAGGTTACCGTTCCCAATCGTAGTCCATGTGGATCGTAAAGTATGAAAAATTGCAAAAAATGTGAAAAACTCATGTCGACCTGTTGACCTAGAACATGTCGACCTAGAGACCCTGTCGACCTAGTTACTGTCAACTAATAGTGGTCGACCTAAGTCTTGTCGACCTAGAGACCGTATACCAGAGAATTTAACCCAGCCACAGGGTCTCGGCTTGGCATGTGATAATTGAGCTATGAATGTTGAGTGATATGTAAGTAAGAATGAAGAGCATTTAGTCTATCATGACGTGTCCTCACTCCCTGCTCTCTGAGAAAATGACATGTATGCTTTTGATTGTGTTCTTGGATGTACTTGCAAATCTATAGGTATTCTAATGTATCGTTAGAGTCTCATTATGACTCTGCTTCCCAACATGTGAAGTCACACCTTGTAATTAGTTCACATTTCATTGTTCCACACTATAATCTTAATAACATGTTACAAACTGAAGCTATACTTGCTATTTAAAGTAATACTATCATGATAATTGTGTGTGTGTGTGTGTGTGTGTGTGTGTGTGTGTGTGTGTGTGTGTGTGTGTGTGTGTGTGTGTGTGTGTGTGTTCCCTTTTTATATCTGTAGTAATGTTCAGAAAGTGTTTATTTTTTTTATTGATTAGGGCCTGATTGAGAGATGGAAGCAGAGCAAACATAGCAGGTAACTATGCACCTGGGCAAAACCATGTTGCGCTGCAGGTGGGGCAGATGTAACATGTGCAGAGAGATTTGTGGGCTACATGCAAATCAGCAGTCAGTATTTACCCTGCACAGAAAAAATATAAATGTATTTGCTCCAACAAGATACAAAGAAACTTGCTTTTTTTTTTTTGCTTTACTTCTAAATCAGAATCAGGCTCTTTGGCCCGATTGTGTAAAAGTGTCTTGGGTTAATAGATGCCTCTTACAAGCTTCTGTCATATAAGGATGCAGCAGCGTAACACTCTGCGGAAATATCGACCATTTGATTAACCCCTAGGTCATGAAGGATGGCTAGTGTCTTCTATGGGGTCAAAAAATGTGCTTCAGAAGATGTAGACCCGGGCCAAGGCACGCCTACAGAAGAGGGCAACACGCCCCCATTTTGTAGAATGTACCAGTCACTGGCTGCTGCATGTCTGTCATGCTGCGCCTTGGGGAACTGAGTGACAACCCAGGACCTGCTCTACACATGCACAGAATGGGTCCTCTGCATGCGCTGTCAGAGTAGTGTGGGGATCTGCAGCATTACCAGCTACAGAAAATAGTGCACTGTCAAGTGCAACATGTGAGGATCTATTGCATCATTAGCAACATACAACAATGCACTGACAGCTGCAGCACAGACACTTCTGCAGCTGCTTTTTCCCAGGGCCGCAGCATTATACTCGCTTTCATATGCTAATGCCACAATGGCTGAACTAAGGGTCTGGTACAGATATGTACGCAAACCCAATTATCGTCGGTCTGCACATGCGTCTAAGTCGCACTGCACGTGTGCCACCATGGTCTTGTGATGCTGGTTGCAGAGAGGATTTATTTGCAAAGTGTTTGACAGTCAGGGACCGTTTAGAGGGAATGTTAGCAAAGATGCAGATCATTTTGGTGACATGTTACTGTTGGCAACAGTGATCCCATATGCAGATGCAATCGCTCCAGCGTCTTACTTGCTGCAGCCATGCTGCATGTCCATGTCTGATCTGCGCCAGATGCTGCATCTCTGTACACAGCTGCTGCCCTCACAAAGTCCACGCCACCACCCAAGGGGGAATAGATTAGTGTTGCGACCTAAGGTTACCACCGGGCCCAAAGCGTGGCAGCGCAGCGAGCCCACAAGGGGAAATGCTGCGCTCACCGCGGGTATTCCAGCTGTCCGGATCCCGGTGTCGGTCTTCTGGCCGCCGGCATGCCGAAAGCCGGGATATCATACTGATTCCCAACAGACATCCCTTATCCAACTCAGAAAACCACCAAAGACATCCGCACAACACTGACAACCCCGCAACACAAAGACATCCAAACAACTCCCACCAAAAATAGTCTCTCCGTACTTCTTCATACTCGCTACCCAAATGCCTCCCAGAAACGCCTACTTCATGCTGGTCTCCATTCGTAAAGAATGCAGCCCACACGTAACATGTGAGGATCCGCCACTTTACCAACTACAGGCAACAGTTGTCTGTAGTTGGTTGCTCACATGGGAGTGTCTATGTATCTCAGTTTTATTCGGATGAGGGAGACACCTGTCTCAGCACAGCGATTGTTTATAATGCCCCATAGTAGCTTTCCCAGTTCACATTAAGCTACATTATAGTGCTCCCCAGGTCACCTTATTCCACATTGTGTAGTGCCCCCCCAGTCAGGGGTTGAGCTAGACTTTTCTTTTAGTGGGGATGGTTTAAGAATTAGGGGTCTCAGTGACATGTGTGGATAAGTGAGCCAGCGGAAAAGTTGACCATGGCAACCAACCAGCTTTCAAGTAACATTTATAATTTGCATACTATAAAATTATACGTAGCAACTGATTGGTTGTCATGGGCAACTTCTCCACTGTCTCACTTCTCCACACTTTTCTCTGCTTCATGAATAGACCCCTTAATCCTGACTCCTCCCCTGTCTACTAATTACCCCACTCACTTACAATCCTGCCCCTCCCATTTTCAGTCCCAACCAGTGGCGGCACAGTCCAAATTTCAAATAAGGGCCATACCTGCTGCTACTAACTGTCATCCCAAACTGACTCACTGGCAGTTGGTGTGTCTCCACTATTTGAACTTTAAACTACGCTGCAGCCAGAGCGGGATTTAGACTTCATGGGGCCCTAGACAAGATAGTGGTTTGGGGCCGCCGTCCTCCAACAATCCATAGCACTGTATTTTCATTCCTGGTTGTGAGCACCATCACAAAAGTACCTTGCTGCATGTGTAGTGCAATTGTGGCACATGCACAGACTACCAATGATCGCTCAGTTGCATAAGCATTGGCATTGTGTACAAATCTGGATCATGCCCTAGGTATTTTGGAAGTACTGTAGATTTGGAGCCTGTGTCACATTTAAAGTAAACCAACTGCCCACATACAGTGGATGAAACCTTTTTGTGCCTTCAAGCATTTCTCATCTTATCAAAGGACATCACAAAATTGTCACTAGTCGTTATAAATCGATAAGCTGCATTCTCAGGATTATTGGTTCAGGACCTTGTATTTCTTGGACTGGACAGGATCTAGGTGTACAGATGAGTGTGTAAAGGAAACTGCAATTCCACCTTACACAGCTGTTGAAAACTGTATACGCTGGACCTGGGCATGAATCTACACAAAGATATTTAGATCTGTAAATCCAGGATGCATATCATCCCTACCCTAATCCTGACCCTAACTCATCCCTAGCCCCAAACCTCACCTTAACCATAACCCTAACCCCTATACAACCCTAATACCCTATCCCTAACCCAAACCCCTAAATTAACACTAATACCCTAACCCAAACCCCTATACTAACCCTAATTCCCTATCCCTAATACCCTAACCAAAACCTCTAAATTAACCCTAATTCCCTAGCCCTAAGTTTTTCCCTCTTAGTACTATAAAGAAGGATGGCCCTCTTCACGTTGCTCCTTACATCAGGAGCGGTTTTAGGTGTGGGCTAGCAGGGCAAGTGCCCAGTTTGCTGCGGCCTGAGGGTGCAGCTGCAGTCACCCCACAGGAGTCCACCACCAGCCCGCACCCCGGCTGCAGTAGGTTTCGTGGGCTGTGTAGGCGCCTGCTGCAACAGACACCGTTGAGGGAGACCGACGCTAGAGGTCCCACTTGACTTCTAGCATCTGGAGGAGAGCAGGGAGACAGACGCTAGAGTTCAAGTGGGACCTCTAGTGTCTGACTGTCGCCCTCAATGGTTTCAGCTGCAGCGGGCGACCACGCAGCCCACGGCAGCTGCTGCAGCTGGGGTGCGGGCGGCATATGAACCCCATGGCAATGAACAGGAAACCCCATGGCAATAAGCATGAATCCCCTGGCAACAAGCAGAAACCCCAGGCAATGAGCGCGGAACCCAGAGCATGAAACCCCTGACAACAAGCAGGAAACCCTTGGCAATGAGCATGAGACCCCTGGCAATGAGCAGGAAACCCTTGGCAACGAGCATGGAACCCAGAGCAGGAAACCCTTGGCAACAAGCATGAGACCCCTGGCAATGAGCAGGTAATTTAAAAGTAATTAGAAGACCTACTGTGGGACATAACTTGTAAGGGACATTTTTGCGTGTGGGGTATAAAATTGTGTCACGGGCATAACTGTATGTGGCATAATGTGTAATATGAAATGGCCATTACGGTGTGTGGCATAATGTGTAATGGGCATTACGGTGTGTGGCGTAACGTGTAATGGGCATTACGGTGTTTGACATAAGTTGTAATAAGCATTACGGTGTATGGTATAACGTGTAGCTTCTGCGGCTGGCCGGGAGTTACTCGTCGCAGCCGCTGCGCGGTCCGGCCACGCCTGCAATGGCCAGACCGCTCCCACTAAACGGCGGTTCAGCCCCCTCCCGCCTAGCGACCGCCTCTGTCTCAGAGGCGATCGCTAGGTAACGACAGCTGCCATGCGCCGGCGCACTGCGGCGCATGCGCAGTTCCGATCCGATCGCTGCGCTGCGACAAACTGCAGCGAGCGATTGGGTCGGAATGACCCCCTATATGTATGTCACCCCCACCTTATTCTAAATATATATTAAAGGACAATATTTGTCTCCATGGTGAATTTTTTTGTATGAATGACATTTTTACTTAAATCCAATGTATGGATAATCAATACCTAAATCATACAGCTTAGATCAAAGTATCACCTATTATTTTAGCAGTGATATGTTGTTATGGCCGCTACAGCATGCAAAACATTTCCATATAAGATTACAGATTAGGAATCCGTTTTCAAACTTATTGATAATCATTTCATAAAACCTTCACCAATCAACACCTGTAAATATATCCTGATTGTAAAAAGAATATCACATAGCTGTCACAGGCACACTCCTATATATAATTTCACAATATAGAATCATCAGACAGTCATCAATGAAAACCCTGAGTCAACAACCCAGATACAGGGCCGGATTAATAATGGAGCTGATGTGTCTGTGCTGTAATTAGGAAAAAAAAAATTCCTTTTACAGCAACGTCCTATGCCCTGCTGTCAGTCCCCCCGCCCCTCCGGCATTAATACCCTCCACACTCCGGCCACGGCGCCAGTGCAACAACAACTGCTGCCGCCTGCATAGACGTTTATAATAGCGGTGCAGTGAAAGGCTTTCATAGCCCTCCCTCCGCCACATACTTACTGGGACCCGGCACCTCTTCCGTGCTTGATGTCACATGGTGCCTCCCTGCCACCAGCGCGCCCAGATTCCCGGACTCCACACCACAGCACCTGCCGTCTGGAAGCCCAGAGATGAAGAAGGAACGAGCAGAGCAGGTGACGCTGCGGGGAGGTGATGTCTGGATACAAAACAGATTTTAAAGGTGAGCCTGCTCCACTGTGTGCTGTCTGGTGCAAGCTGGGGGCCAGGAGAGCGCACTGCTGTGGGCACACATAGCAACACCCCCCCCCCTCCCCTCCCCAAGCCCAGTGTGATGCGCATGTGGTCAGGGAGTCACCCCTTCCGCGCAGGTCACATCCACCAGGAGCCCCATAGGTTAAGGGGCAGTGGCAGTGCACTGCCCTATCTAGGCAGGGCAGTATCTATTCATCTTTCTGTTTGCTACGTATGTCTCCGCTCCCAGAGTCCACTCCCTCCACTACTTTTCCTCCTCCTTGCTCACCTCCCTTTGCCATAAGAAAAAAATGTCTGGTACACATGCATTTAAAAGAATTGTGCATAATTTCAATACTATAAGAGATATGTTTAAGGATTGTTACTCTGATATAGGAGGTAGTACAGCATGTATAGCAGTCATCCTCATCTGCTTCCCGTCATCATAATTGGAGCGGATAACGGGTGAGAGTAAGGATTTTTGCTACGCTGATAGAAACACTATGTTTCCCTGTATATGATGTTAGATGGACCTTGATACCAATATCATTACAAGGTCCAAATGCGCCAACAGGGAATGTGTCAGCGCTGCGAAGGTAGAGAGGTGGAGGCGGTCGTATGGGTTACCGTGCTAGAAGTAGCGGTTGGACACTGCTGGACGCGGCTTCCTCCTGTAGTGAGGAGCCGGTAAGTAAACTGACACTGAACGTATGTTTCACCACGCGGGCTTGATCACCAGTTAGCCACTGTAATGGACGTTACAGTGTGTGGCATCTGGAATGGTGGCTGTGGTGTGGATACAAAGAGCTGGTGGTGTGGTAGGTAGGATATGATAAAGTACATTAAATTACCTTAGAACACAAGCTATTTACTAATATCGTGAAGCCGTAATGGCCGCTGTCCCTCGTGCACATGCTACGCACTTCGTACGCTATTTGCGTACGAAGACCTCGCACGTGGTACGCAAGTTACGTACACACGCTGCGCTGTGAGTACGGGATACACACAGCGAGCGTACACACAGATAATAACCTTTTAAACCTTACACAGAGTATGCTTATACTGTAATTCTTAGTGTTGAGATACTACAATGATATAATACTGTTTAACCTTGGTCTGTAAGCTAGCTGTTTGAGCGATTGAGACGCTCCGATTACCCTCAGCAATGTAATAAACACACAATACCTTGCTAAGGTTCCAACACCTTTACTAACAATATTTAGCTAAGTAAAAGGGAAAAAAACAGTTAACAGTTCATACACTACAGGCTAACATAAATATCTAACAGAATAACTAAACAGAAATATACACAACAGCAAACGATCGCAAACACAAATACGTAGGCTAAGAATGAATGGCTAACATTAAATGGGTAACAAAGTGGCCACAGAGAAACATACCATACGGGGAACACTCGCTAGCGCAACCGGATCCAGTCCTCCAATTATCAGGGATAAATGTTGATGAGAGAGAGTACTGGCCGGTCTGGGGACAGTGACCCTTATATACACAACATACAGTGTACTACAAAGGGCCCTACAATCTTATTGTTCATTGGACACAGGAATGTCTCCTCGCATCATAACAAAAGGTCATAGGTTAGTTTGAACAGGTGGGCTGTGACTATATCAAACTGCTCAGGTGGGAGGGAATCTCAGAATTCCCACCGCATGGATAATGAACCGCAAATATAGTAAATGTCCAGAAACTACTAATAGACATAACTATACGCAGGAGCGATTAATCTTTACCTAACCAGCACCGGATTGTTTCTAATAAAATGTTCTTTAGTTAGGTACCAAACACCACTGCTCAAACCCTGTCTGACCCTTCGTATCATGCAAAGAGGAATTCCTCTGTCCAGGGACCAGTTACAATAAACAAACTTACAGTTATTATTAAGGGGAACATTACCTATAAAACATACTATTTGGATTTACTATGTAACATTTGAGTCGCCCGGCTAGACGCACACAAACTCTACCGTAAATGCACATACCACGCGCTCGAGCACATGGCCGAGGAAGCGCCATCACGCAGCTGCGAGTATCCGCACGCACGGGAGAGAATGTGCACGTGCAGCGGGCAAGCGCATGGGGTGAATATATGGCAACGTGATATTTTTCGACTTTGACAGATACATGCACAGTAATGTGTGTTTCTGTGCCCTGCTTAGTGTCTATTATGGTGGCCAATCCCGGGATCGGCGGGATCCTGGGATTTAGGGCCAAAAACGGCCGGGATTCAATCCCAGGATTGGAAGGTCCAATCCCGGGGATTGAGGGATCAGATGCTGCCCGGCTTTCTCCTTCCGTCTCCCCCGACGCAGCATGAGGTCACACTGCGCCGTCAATCGTGCACTGAGGGAGTGCAGGAAGAGATCCCCACTTGCCCGCCCTCGGTATACGGTTAGTAATGTGTGCCGGGTGGGCCGGGTGGGGTTGGGCGAGGGGCCGGCCACACACTTAAAAGCCAATCCCGGGAATCCCGGGATTGGCCATTTTTCAATCCCGATACCCGGGATTGAAAAAATGGCCCGGGATTGGCTTCCCTAGTGTCTATGACATATAGTTATCTCTCCCAGACTGTGTGGCACAGGCAGGGGCGTTTGCAGGCTCTGTCTGGGCCTCCTCCTCTCTAGCCGGCAACAACACTTGACTCTTGGCACTGGGGTCCCTTGGGGACCCTAGCGCTGTCCCAGAGTCTACAGCGCATGCGCAGATCTCCGGGAAAATGGCTCGGTGGCCATTTTCCTAGTGATTTCTCTACTGCACATGCGCAAAACACTGGGAAAATGGGGCCGCAACATTTTCCCAGTGATTTCTACAGCGCTGCTGCTGCGCCACGGAACTCCGGAGGCTAAGTATTAAAAACAATGGGTGCAGGGTGTTCCCTCTTGGACCCCGGAGGGCCCACAAGCTAGACACTGACTACCCAACAACCCTGCAATTGATAGATATCAGTATAAGCATACAGTTCCCCTCCCTTTTTTTTTTCTTTTTCTTTTTTTCCCAAGTACACTATAGGATTTATTATTTATGGTAGGTGGGAAGTGGACAGGACTACCTTACATTACACGTATATTACAAGTAACTAACCTGCACAGTGCAGACAATGGGACTCTGGGGTATGGTCGAGTTTGCGTGAAGCCGCGATGTCACGCGGTAGTTGCACAGTGCTACTCTGGGAATGCTTGGACAGGCCAGATTTCTTGTGAGGCCTGTCCAAGGGCTCCTTGGGATCTAAGGGGCCCTAGATGGGCACCTAGGTTGCATTGTGGGAAATCCAGACCTGGCTGCAGCCCCACCTATGGAGCCACTACTGGTCCTAATTCTTTTGGGCCAGCTCCCCCAACACAATGGGGGTCATTCCGAGTTGATCGCTAGCTGTTTTCGTTCGCAGCGCAGCGATTAGGCAAAAAAGCTGCACTTCTGCGCATGCGTATGCGGCGCAATGCGCATACGCGATGTACTTTCACAACTGCCGATGGTTTTTTACGCAAGGTCTAGCGAAGCTTTTCAGTCGCACTGCTGGCCGCAGAGTGATTGACAGGAAAGGGGCGTTTCTGGGAGGTAACTGACCGTTTTCAGGGAGTGTGCTGAAAAACGCAGGCGTTTCAGGTACAAACGCAGGCGTGCCTGGGAAAACGCAGGCGTGGCTGGCCGAACGCAGGGCGTGTTCGTGACGTCAAAACAGGAACTAAATAGTCTGAAGTGATCGCAAGCTAGGAGTAGGTCTGAAGCTACTCTGAAGCTGCTCAAAAAATTGATGCCGCTCTGCGATCCTTTCGTTTGCACTTCTGCTAAGATACACACCGTAAGGGCGGCGGCTTAGCGTTTGCACGGCTGCTAAAAGCAGCTAGCGAGCGAACAACTCGAAATGAGGGCCAATGTGTCATAGGATACTTCTCTAACTACAATCCTTATTATTATTAATTGCATATTTTGTTTAGTATCGCAGTAATACTAAAATAACACAAATATACCATTAGTATTTAACATTACTTACCCCTCCAGCGAGTTCCAGCTACATCCTACTCCTCAGAGGTATCTTCCAAGCTGTTGCTAACAGCCTTCTGCTGCCAACGGCTGGCAGTCTGCACATGTGCATTACACTTTCACACGTCAGAGACACAGCAAAGCTTGGAAGGTTATTGCTGGATTTCCCACTGCCATCATTGGGGATGATATTAATATTGCCATCTATAGCTTGCATAAGTGGTACAGGGATCAGTACTAAATCCCACTGGACGGGATCCCGGCGGTCGAAATACTGACGCCGGAATCCCGACCACACAATCCCGACAGGGGTGGCGAGCGTAACGCAGCCCCTTGCGGGCTCGCATCGCTCGCCACGCTGCGGGCACACTATTCTATTCTCCCTCTATGGGTGTCGTGGACACCCACGGAGGGAGAATATGTTGGGATTGTGCCGGTCGGGATTCCGGCGTCGGTATTTCGACCGCCGGGATTCCGTCCGGCGGGATCTTGACCGCCTCCCGTGGTACAGTGACAAAGAGCAGTAAGTGACTGCTAAAGGTGTTATGCCAGAAGTTCCCCAACGTTTTCTCCAGGCACCCCAACAGTCCAGGTTTTAGTATATAGCCATGGCTTAGCACAGATGGTTAAATCAAATTGACTGAGGTGCTAATTAAGTCACCTGTGGCCAAGCATGGATACATTTAAAACCATGACCGTTGGGAACCTGTGTTATGCTAAATGGTGCCCCTATTTAGGTTAATGAGTTAAACTATTGTGGGCTATTTTATATGATATATTATATTGTGCATTTGCTTATGTGCATTTTAATATTAAAGTTATGATCTATAGCATCACAGTGATTTTTATTTTTTTATTTTTTATTTATTCATTGCCTAGGGGCTAGTGAGCTTCGAAACGTTGGTTTCGGTTGTTTGAAATATACCATTACTCTTTGATGTATGTCTCCGAGTGCCACTGCCGTCTATCGTCGGATTTGTATATATATATATGTGGGAGGGAAGGTTAGTGTTAGGTACTGGGGGAAGGGTTAGGGTTAGATTTGGGCAAAGTCCTTCAGCCCACTTGGATTTAGATACAACCCTCCCTCTCCTCCCATAGCAGTAAGAGTCCCGCTCTAACCAACAGAGGCCGTTTAGGATTTTAAAAGTGACCCTGGAAAAAATTCTGACAGTGGTCTAACATAGG
Organism: Pseudophryne corroboree; assembly: GCF_028390025.1. NCBI lineage: Eukaryota > Metazoa > Chordata > Amphibia > Anura > Myobatrachidae > Pseudophryne > Pseudophryne corroboree. Next base: position 266,356,379 of record NC_086445.1, read on the forward strand.
AGTCTTTTTACTAAGCCTTGGATGGAGATAAGGTGGACGGAGATAGAGTGCCAGCCAATCAGCTCCTAACTGTCATGTCACAGGCTGGGTTTTAAAAATGACAGTTAAGAGCTGGTTGGCTGGTACTTTATCTCCGTCCACCTTATCTCCACCCAAGGATTAGTAAATAGACCCCATAGAAAGTTGTTTGAATCAACTGTAGGTGGGATCAGTTCAAAAGTACATGGGGTTAGCACACCATTATCTGTAGTCACATTGTAGCTTGACAAAGTGAACACTCAATGGTAGACAGAGTTATAAGAATGGAAAGATTTCCTGGGAGTATCCCAAAGAGCATTCAAGAGACTGATATACAATACAAAAGAATAGCTGAGAGGCTACAATAAAATACAGAAACCAATGTACAATACAGATAGCAGTCTTGTGACCATAATATAGTATAGGTAGAATTCTTATGACAGCCGTGCAATACAAAGATCATTCTAGTGATTGATAACCATAAAACACATATATTCTTTGGACCACCATAAATACAGAGAGCATTCTTGTGACTGCCATATACTGTAATACACAAAGCATCTTTGGGAGAGCCATATAATTCAGAGAGCATTCTTGGACTTGAACATAATATAGAGATCTTTCTTGTAATCACCACACAATACAGACAGCATTTTAGGGACCACCATAAAATAGATTATTATTGTGACAGCAATACAATACAAAGAGCAACCAAGTGTCCGCCATACAAAAAAGAGAGCATTACTGGTATAGAGAGAGCATTTTTATCAACTGTTCAATGCACATCTCAGTAACTGTTATACAATACATAATACAACCTAGTGACATATACATACAATACACTGACCACTCTTTTGAGCAAAATACAATACAGAGACTATTCTTGTGATCACAATACAATACAAAGCATTCTTGTGACAGCCAAACAATATACAGATCAAACAAGCCATCTATGTGAAATAGAGTGTCTCCTAGTGACTGCTTTACAATACAGACTGCATCTTAATTCCTTATACAATACAGAGAGCATTATTAGGTTTGCAATACAATACAGTGGTGTATCTTAGTGACCAGCATACAATACAGAGAACATCATAGTGATCATCATACAATATGGAGGACATACTAGTGACATTTAATAGAGAGCTCCCACCTACAAGGCCTCAATCACCCCTCTCCTTCCTAGATCTCAAGCTTCAATTTCACACCCAAATTTCGCCCATTTCACATTGCCAATATTTGATGCATTTTCACATTCTCATTGCCACCTTCAAAATTTCTCCGTTGCTACTCTCAACATCTGGAATGCCCTTCCACACTCAATCCGACTTGCACTCATCCTCCCAGTCTTTGAAATAGAATTTTAATACCTACCAGTAAATCTTTTTCTCGTAGTCCATAAGGGCTATTGGGGGAAACTAGTACGATGGGGTATAGACGGGGTCCAAAGGAGCCAGTGCACTTTCAATTTCTTCAACTGGGTATGCTGGCTCCTCCCCTCTATGCCCCCTCCCACAGGCAGTTATAGGTAAAAACGTTCCCGAAGGAGAAAAGACATATATGAGAGAAGGAACATGATAACAGAAAGGGTGGTGAGATGTACACACCAGCACACCACTAACATACAACAACCAGCAACGGCTGGTAACAACAACAGCAACAGCTGAACAGGTAACTATAGAACAAGAACCTGCAGAAAAGTTCACGCACTGAGGCGGGCGCCCAATATCCCTCATGGACTACGAGAAAAGGATTTACCGATAGGTATTAAAATTCTATTTTCTCTAGCATCCATAAGGGATATTGGGGGAAACTAGTATGATGGGGACGTCCCAAAGCTACCAGAACAGGTGAGAACATGCGGAGACTGCTGCAGCACCACCTGCCCAAACTGGGTATCCTCTTTGGCCAGGGTATCAAATTTGTAGAACTTCACAAAAGTGTTCTTCCCCGACCAGGTAGCAGCTCGGCATAGTTGCAAGGCAGAGACTCCACGGGCAGCCGCCCAGGAAGAGCCCACTGATCTAGTAGAGCGGGCCTTTAGAGACTTAGGAACAGGTAAGGCTGCCAACACATAGGCCTGTTGGATGGTAAGCCTAATCCAATGAGCAATGGACTGCTTTGAATCAGGGCAACCCTTTTTCTGCGCATCATAGATCACGAACAAGGAATACATCTTTCTAACCCGAGCTGTACGCTAGACATATATCTTCAAGGCACGCACAGCATCCAATGCCTCCGGAGGAGCAGAAGCATCAGAACTGGATGGAACCACAATAAGTTGATTCAGATGAAACGCGGAACCAACATTCGGCAGGAACTGCTGTCTAGCCCAGAGCTCCGCTCTGTCCTCGTAAAAGACCAATTAGGGACTTTTACACGATAAGGCCCCCAATTCTGAAACACGTCGAGCAGAAACCAGAGCCAGTAACATCACCGTCTTACATGTGAGGTACTTGTCTTCTACGGTCATGAGAGGTGCAAACAAGGAGGACTGTAGAAATTTCAACACTATATCCAAATCCCATGGCGCCGTAGGCGGCACAAAGGGAGGTTGTATGTGGAGTACCCCTTGCAAGAAGGCCTGAACTTCTGGCAACAGTGCCAATTTCTTCTGAAAGAAAATGGAGAAAGCTGAAATCTGGACCTTAATGGAACCCAGACATAAGCCCTTATCCACACCAGCCTGCAGGAAACGTAGGAAACATCCCAAGTGAAACTCTGCAGGCGGATACGTGTGTTCCTCGCACCAAGAGACATACCTCCTCCAGATATGATGATAGTGTTTTGACGTCATAGGTTTCCTGGCCTGAACCATGGTTGCAATAACCTTCTTGGAAAGGCCCTTGTGATCTAGGATGTTCCGCTCAACCGCCATGCCATCAAACGAAGTCGCCGTAAGTCCGGGTAGACGAACGGCCCTTGTTGAAGAAGATCTCTTCTGAGTGGTAGAGGCCAAGGGTCTTCGACAGACATCCGCGTACCACGCCCCCCGAGGCCAATCCGCAGAATATTAGGAAGATCCGCGTACCACGCCCCCCGAGGCCAATCCGGGGCAATTAGAATTGCCTGGACACCTTGATTCCTGATTCGCTTTAGCACTCTTGGGAGCTATGGGATCGGAGGAAACAGATATACCAGCCGGTACGGCCAAGGCGACGCCAGTGTGTCCACTGCCCTCACCTGAGGGTCCCTGGTCCGCAAGCAATACCAGGGAAGTTTCTTGTTGAGATGAGAAGCAATCATCTATTTGTGGGCAACCCTACCGGTCGATGATCTGCTGGAACACCAGATGGTGGAGCCCCCACTCCAAATCGTGATGACTCAGGAAGTCCGCCTCTCAGTTGTCCACACCCGGAATGAAGATTGCTGACATGGCTCTTGCATTTCTTTCCGCCCAGAGGAGTATCTTTGCATGTAGGCTCTGCTTTTTGTCCCTCCTTGTCGATTGATATATGCCACCACCATAGCGTTGTCCGACTGTACCAGGATCGCGTGATCCTGGAGTACAGGAGAGGCTTGAAGTAGAGCATTGTAGACTGCCCGAAGTTCCAGAATGTTTATTGGAAGGAGACTTTCATGGCCTGACCACCTGCCCTGGAACTGCGCCCCTTGGGTGACAGCTCCCCATCCTCTCAGTCTTGCATCCGTTGTGAGGAGGGTCCAAACCTGAATCCCGAAACTCCTGCCCTCCAGGAGATTAGAGGACTGTAGCCACCACAGGAGGGAAATCCTGGCCTGTGGTGACAGCTGAAACATCTGGTGCATTTGTAGATGTAAGCCGGACCACTTGCTCAGGAGATCCAACTGAAACGTTCTGGCATGGAACCTCCCATACTGGATTGCCTCATATGATGCAACCATCTTTCCGAACAATCTTATGCAGAGATGTACGGACACTCGAGTAGGTCGGAGCACCATGCGGACCATCTCCTGAAGTGTTTTCGCCTTGTCCTCTGGTAAAAATACCTTCTGGGCCACAGTATCCAGCAACATCCCCAGGAATAGGAGCCTCTGAGATGGCTCCAGGTGGGACTTCTGTAAGTTGAGGTTCCACCCATGGTCGGACAGAAGACGGATGTTGGGGTCGATATGGTGCAACAAAAGCTCCCTGGATCTTTATCAGATAAGGGACCACATTGATCCCCTGGACCCGGAGTTGAAGCATCATCTCCGCCATCACCTTCGTGAATACCGTCGGGACTGTTGACAGGCCGAAGGGTAGTGCCTGGAATTGGAAGTGATCGTCCAGCAGGGCAAACCGCTGGAACGCTGATGAGCAGGCCAAATTGGAATATGGAGATAGGTGTCCTTGATATCCAAGGAGACCAGAAATTCCTGTTCTTCCAGGCCCACAATCACTGCTCGCAGGGATTCCATTTTGAACTTGAACACCCTCAAATATGGATTCATGGATTTCAGATTCAGAATGAGTCTGACTGAACCGTCCGGCTTCGGCACCACAAACAGGTTTGAGTAAAACCCCTTGCCGCATTGTGGTAGTGGTACTGGAACAATGACGTAGGACTGAACTGTATGTTTCAAGGCGCTAATAACGAGAGGTTATATAAGAATAGTCAAGAGAAGAGGCCAGTGCTGGAGATAGGTTAGAGGTAGAAAAAATTACTGCAATAGTGAGGACCACGGGTTCGGATCCCAGATCACAGACTATAGTTTGATCGATATATAATATGTATTGAGTTTATTTATTATTTTTTCTGTGAACACACGTTTATTTATTTCTTATTTATATGGGTATGATTGTGAGTTTTATACATATTTTTCATAAATAATAATATATTTATATATAAAAAAATGCTTCTATGTGGAAGAATAAAAGATAGAAGTGTATGTATATATATATATATATATATATATATATATGTGATTAGATTTTCTGGACAAGCGGGCATATTAAATGAACGGATGGTGAGTGTCTATTTTTTAAATGACTATTTAACTATGGAAGAATGTGTTGCAAGGAGGTGGATCTAGGACAGGTGCTTTGCATCTATTAGGATTATTGAACCAATCAGCTATAAAGCTGGCATTTAAAAAGGGCTATGGATTTTAAGTTTTGTCACTCTATGAGAAAGCTCCAATTAGGAGCGAAACGCGTCAGAGAAGTTGCCCTTTGGGGACCCAGTGGACTTTACCTGTTGCTGCAAATCACTGTGAGAACGTGTGCACCACTGCTGTGAGGCTGATTATCGAGAGGCGGTGGACACTATATGCGGCGGCTGGAAGACGGGAGCTCGCTTGGCTAAAGGCACCTGCGGTGTGCCGAGCCCCGGTGCCGGATTCAATCCTCCGAGGTCGGAAGGACACCTCTCATATGTCCTTGGGACCAACTATCTTGCTGGGAGCACACGAAACTTACATGTGTTGGTAAAGATCACAATAATTCTTATCCCTATTGCTTACCATTATCATTTACGGGACAATACTTACCAAACTATACGAGACTGTCCTATACAGGAATTTGGACAGTATTTCAATAATACAGCTGACAGTGAAGTCCGCTGTGGATAATGGTATGGTTTTAGATATATGATCCACCTCTTATGCTTATATTTTATATGTTATTTTGGTTTATATATAAAATAATTATTTTTTCTTTATTTTGATGTATTATATTGTTTTTATATGAGATTAGTCATTTGAAGATTAAAACTAATTATAAATAGATTTGTGCATCAAGTATATTTATGTCCTGTTGCTTCATTTTAATTAAATAGCGCAGAGGGAAAAAAAAATAAGAATTTACTTACCGATAATTCTATTTCTCGTAGTCCGTAGTGGATGCTGGGGACTCCGTAAGGACCATGGGGAATAGTGGCTCCGCAGGAGACTGGGCACAAAAGTAAAGCTTTAGAACTACCTGGTGTGCACTGGCTCCTCCCCCTATGACCCTCCTCCAAGCCTCAGTTAGGATACTGTGCCCGGACGAGCGTACACAATAAGGAAGGATTTTGAATCCCGGGTAAGACTCATACCAGCCACACCAATCACACCATATAACTTGTGATCTAAACCCAGTTAACAGCATGATAACAGAGGAGCCTCTAGAAAAGATGGCTCACTACAGCAATAACCCGATTTTTTGGTAACAATAACTATGTACCAGTATTGCAGACAATCCGCACTTGGGATGGGCGCCCAGCATCCACTACGGACTACGAGAAATAGAATTATCGGTAAGTAAATTCTTATTTTCTCTAACGTCCTAAGTGGATGCTGGGGACTCCGTAAGGACCATGGGGATTATACCAAAGCTCCCAAACGGGCGGGAGAGTGCGGATGACTCTGCAGCACCAAATGAGAGAACTCCAGGTCCTCCTCAGCCAGGGTATCAAATTTGTAGAATTTTACAAACGTATTTGCTCCTGACCAAGTAGCTGCTCGGCAAAGTTGTAAAGCCGAGACCCCTCGGGCAGCCGCCCAAGATGAGCCCACCTTCCTTGTGGAATGGGCTTTTACAGATTTTGGCTGTGGCAGGCCTGCCACAGAATGTGCAAGCTGAATTGTACTACAAATCCAACGAGCAATAGTCTGCTTAGAAGCAGGAGCACCCAGCTTGTTGGGTGCATACAGAATAAACAACGAGTCAGATTTTCTGACTCCAGCCGTCCTGGAAACCTATATTCCCAGGGCTCTGACAACGTCTAGCAACTTGGAGTCCTCCAAGTCCCTAGTAGCCGCAGGCACCACAATAGGTTGATTCAGGTGAAACGCTGAAAACCACCTTAGGGAGAAACTGAGGACAAGTCCTCAATTCCGCCCTGTCCAAATGGAAAATCAGATGAGGGCTTTTACAGGATAAAGCCGCCAATTCTAACACGCACCTGGCCCAGGCCAGGGCCAACAGCATGACCACTTTCCATGTGAGATATTTTAACTCCACATATTTAAGTGGTTCAAACCAATGTGACTTTTGGAACCCAAAAACTACATTTAGATCCCAAGGTGCCACTGGAGGCACAAAAGGAGGCTGTATATACAGTACCCCTTTCACAACCTTCTGAACTTCAGGGACTGAAGCTAGTTCTTTTTGGAAGAAAATTGACAGGGCCGAAATTTGAACCTTAATGGACCCCCATTTCAGGCCCATAGACACTCCTGTTTGCAGGAAATGTAGGAATCGACCTAGTTGAAAATTCCTCCGTCGGGGCCTTACTGGCCTCGCACCACGCAACATATTTTCGCCAAATGCGGTGATAATGTTTTGCGGTTATATCTTTCCTGGCTTTGATCAGGATAGGAATGACTTCATTCGGAATGCCTTTCTCCTTCAGGATCCGGCGTTCAACCGCCATGCCGTCAAACGCAGCCGCGGTAAGTCTTGGAACAGACAGGGTCCTTGCTGGAGCAGGTCCCTTCTTAGAGGTAGAGGCCCCGGATCCTCCGTGAGCATCTCTTGAAGTTCCGGTTACCAAGTCCTTCTTGGCCAATCCGGAGCCACGAATATAGTGCTTACTCCTCTCCATCTTATAATTCTCAGTACCTTGGGTATGAGAGGCAGAGGAGGGAACACATACACTGACTGGTACACCCACTGTGTTACCAGAGCGACTACAGCTGTTGCCTGAGGGTCCCTTGACCTGGCGCAATACTTGTCGAGTTTTATAAACATGTGGAAGACTTCTGGGTGAAGTCCCCACTCTCCCGGGTGGAGGTCGTGTCTGCTGAGGAAGTCTGCTTCCCAGTTGTCCACTCCCGGAATGAATACTGCTGACAGTGCTATCACATGATTTTCCGCCCAGCGAAGAATCCTTGCAGCTTCTGCCATTGCCCTCCTGCTTCTTGTGTCACCCTGTCTGTTTACGTGGGTGACTGCCGTGATGTTGTCCGAATGGATCAACTCCGGGTGACCTTGAAGCAGAGGTCTTGCTGAGCTTAGAGCATTGTAAATGGCCCTTAGCTTCAGGATATTTATGTGAAGTGATGTCTCCAGGCTTGACCATAAGCTCTGGAAATTCCTTCCCTGTGTGACTGCTCCCCAGCCTCGCAGGCTGGCATCCGTGGTCACCAGGACCCAGTCCTGAATGTGCGGCCCTCTAGAAGATGAGCACTCTGCAACCACCACAGGAGAGACACCCTTGTGCTTGGTGACAGGGTTATCCGCTGATGCATCTGAAGATGCGACCCGGACCATTTGTCCAGCAGGTCCCACTGGAAAGTTCTTGCGTGGAATCTGCCGAATGGGATTGCTTCGTAGGAAGCCACCATTTTTCCCAGAACCATTTCATTGATGTACTGAGACTTGGCTCGGTTATAGGAGGTTCCCGACTAGCTCGGATAACTCCCTGACTTTCTCCTCCGGGAGAAACACCTTTTTCTGGACTGTGTCCAGGATCATCCCTAGGAACAGAAGACGAGTCGTCGGAATCAGCTGCGATTTTGGAATATTGAGAATCCAATCATGCTGCCGCAACCCTACCTGAGATAGTGCTACACCGACCTCCAACTGTTCCCTGGATCTTACCCTTATCAGGGAATCGTCCAAGTAAGGGATAACTAAAATTCCCTTCCTTCGAAGGAGTATCATCATTTCGGCCATTACCTTGGTAAAGACCCGGGGTGCCGTGGACCATCCATACGGCAGCGTCTGAAACTGATAGTGACAGTTCTGTACCATAAACCTGAGGTACCCTTGGTGAGAAGGGTACATTTGGACATGAAGGTAAGCATCCTTGATGTCCCGAGACATCATGTAGTCCCCTTCTTCCAGGTTCGCAATCACTGCTCTGAGTGACTCAATCTTGAATTATCACCTGCTGGGAATACAGCTTGTGAATGGCTTCCAAAACTGCCTCCCTGTCAGAAGGAGACATCGGTAAAGCCGACTTTAGGAAACGGCGAGGGGGAGACGTCTCGAATTCCAATTTGTACCCCTGAGATATCACCTGAAGGGTTCAGGGGTCTACTTGCGAGTGAGCCCACTGCGCGCTGAAATTCATTGAGACGGGCCCCCACCGTGCCTGATTCTGCTTGTCATACTGAGGGCTTGGCAGAGGCGGGAGAGGGCTTCAGTTCCTGGGAACTGGCTGATTTCTGCAGCCTTTTTCCTCTCCCTCTGACACGGGGCAGAAATGAGGAACCTTTTGCCCGCTTGCCCACGAAAAGACTGCGCCTGATAATACGGCGTCTTCTTATGTTGAGAGGCGACCTGGGGTACAAACGTGGATTTCCCAGCTGTTGCCGTGGCCACCAGGTCTGAAAGACCGACCCCAAATAACTCCTCCCCTTAATAAGGCAATACTTCCAAATGCCGTTTGGAATCCGCATCACCTGACCACTGTCGTGTCCATAACCCTCTATTGGCAGAAATGGACAACGCACTTAAACTTGATGCCAGTCGGCAAATATTCTGCTGTGCATCACGCATATATAGAAATGCATCTTTTAAATGCTCTATAGGCAATAATATACCGTCCCTATCTAGGGTATCAATATTTTCAGTCAGGGAATCCGACCACGCCAACCCAGCACTGCACATCCAGGCTGAGGCGATTGCTGGTCGCAGTATAACACCAGTATGTGTGTCAATACATTTTAGGATACCCTCCTGCTTTCTATCAGCAGGATCCTTAAGGGCGGCCATCTCAGGAGAGGGTAGAGCCCTTGTTCTTACAAGCGTGTGAGCGCTTTATCCACCCTAGGGGGTGTTTCCCAACGCACCCTAACCTCTGGCGGGAAAGGATATAATGCCAATAACATTTTAGCAATTATCAGTTGTTATCGGGGGAAACCCACGCATCATCACACACCTCATTTAATTTCTCAGATTCAGTAAAACTACAGGTAGTTTTTCCTCACCGAACATAATACCCCTTTTTGGTGGTACTCGTATTATCAGAAATGTGTAAAAACATTTTTCATTGCCTCAATCATGTAACGTGTGGCCCTACTGGAAGTCACATTTGTCTCTTCACCGTCGACACTGGAGTCAGTATCCGTGTCGGCGTCTATATCTGCCATCTGAGGTAACGGGCGCTTTAGAGCCCCTGACGGCCTATGAGACGTCTGGACAGGCACAAGCTGAGTAGCCGGCTGTCTCATGTCAACCACTGTCTTTTATACAGAGCTGACACTGTCACGTAATTCCTTCCAACAGTTCATCCACACAGGTGTCGACCCCCTAGGGGGTGACATCACTATTACAGGCAATCTGCTCCATCTCCACATCATTTTTCTCCTCATACATGTCGACACAAACGTACCGACATACAGCACACACACAGGGAATGCTCTGATAGAGGACAGGACCCCACTAGCCCTTTGGGGAGACAGAGGGAGAGTTTGCCAGCACACACCAGAGCGCTATATATATACAGGGATAACCTTATATAAGTGTTTTTCCCCTTATAGCTGCTGTATTTTTAATACTGCGCGTAATTAGTGCCCCCCTCTCTTTTTTAACCCTTTCTGTAGTGTAGTGACTGCAGGGGAGAGCCAGGGAGCTTCCCTCCAACGGAGCTGTGAGGGAAAATGGCGCCAGTGTGCTGAGGAGATAGGCTCCGCCCCCTTCTCAGCGGCCTTATCTCCCGTTTTTCTGTGTATTCTGGCAGGGGTTAAATTCATCCATATAGCCCAGGAGCTATATGTGATGCATTTTTTTGCCATCCAAGGTGTTTTTATTGCGTCTCAGGGCGCCCCCCCCCCAGCGCCCTGCACCCTCAGTGACCGGAGTGTGAAGTGTGCTGAGAGCAATGGCGCACAGCTGCAGTGCTGTGCGCTACCTTGTTGAAGACAGGACGTCTTCTGCCGCCGATTTTCCGGACCTCTTCTGTCTTCTGGCTCTGTAAGGGGGCCGGCGGCGCGGCTCTGGGACCTATCCATGGCTGGGCCTGTGATCGGTCCCTCTGGAGCTAATGTCCAGTAGCCTAAGAAGCCCAATCCACTCTGCACGCAGGTGAGTTCGCTTCTTCTCCCCTTAGTCCCTCGATGCAGTGAGCCTGTTGCCAGCAGGTCTCACTGAACATAAAAAACCTAAAACTAAACTTTTCACTAAGCAGCTCAGGAGAGCCACCTAGTGTGCACCCTTCTCGTTCGGGCACAAGAATCTAACTGAGGCTTGGAGGAGGGTCATAGGGGGAGGAGCCAGTGCACACCGGGTAGTTCTAAAGCTTTACTTTTGTGCCCAGTCTTCTGCGGAGCCGCTATTCCCCATGGTCCTTACGGAGTCCCCAGCATCCACTTAGGACGTTAGAGAAAAATCATTTTTTTTTACTTAGAATTTTCTGTCTGGATTTTTCCAGACCTGTTTGAATAAGTCATCTAACTCTGGAGAATCAGGGAAAGTGACATTGGGCTTGTTTTGTCCAAAGAAAAACGACTGCTGTGAAGCAGCGTCCTCTAGAGGGAGCTTTAACACATCCCTTATAGCCAAAATCAGGCGTTCAATACCCGGAGTAGAATCGGGATCCCCACTAACGGGATCCAGGTCATCCCCATCATCCGGTATATCATCATCTGTAGCAGGTAAACCACACTTCTGGGGACCTGCATGAGAGAGGGGGTGCTGCGCATCAGCCCTAGCAGCTAAATCTGCCACAGCTTGTTGCAGTAGCTGAGTTTTCTGCACATTAGCAATGAGCTGGGATGACGTATCTGACATCATAGTCTTAAGAGACACTAACCAGTGGGGCTCTGGACCTTCTCCCCCAGCCTCTTCACTAATTTGTGAAGATTGACTGCATTGTTCACAGGAAACAGAGTCATTAGATAATGGAGAGAATCTGGTGTAACAAACTGCACAGCTTGTGCTTACCCATATTTCACAGTAAGTACAATAACATACACATATACACAGACAGTTATATGCAAGCCTGACCTACTGTATGTGAGAGGAGACACAGAGAGAGGGATGATACCAGCACACCCTGAGCTGCACAGCCCCAGTGAGACTGTCAGCTCTGTAAATCACAGTAATCACTAACAATTGCAATCCTAAATATGCACAGGATAGTGTACACAGGGGGTAATTCCAAGTTGATCGCAGCAGGACATTTTTTAGCAGTTGGGCAAAACCGTGTGCACTGCAGGGGAGGCAGATATAACATGTGCAGAGAGAGTTAGATTTGGGTGTGGTGAGTTCAATCTGCAATCTAAATTGCAGTGTAAAAATAAAGCAGCCAGTATTTACCCTGCACAGAAACAAAATAACCCACCCAAATCTAACTCTCTCTGAAAATGTTATATCTGCCCCCCCGGCAGTGCACATGGTTTTGCCCAACTGCTAAAAAAATTCCTGCTGCGATCAACTTGGAATTACCCCCACAATCGGCTCTCCCCCTTTGCTACACCCTGTACCAGTTTTCCAGCATGTCTGTGAGGCAGAAAGCGCTGTGCGTGTGCTGTAGATGGCTGCAGTAAGCAGAGGAAGGCGCCAAAACGCCCCAAGTCCCATTCTGAGGAAGCTTCGCCCCCTCCAATGGTGCCGGAGCTGTACATATTTTTTATACTGGCAAAGTCTCCTAAACAGCTTAAAACATCACACAAGTGCTAGTCCAGCAGTTTTGTGCCAGTTTACACACGGGGGATCCTAGCGGGACCCTCCAGGGAGGGTCCCGTTCGCCGCGCCCGTGGTCAGCCGCACTCTGAACCGGGGTACCCCCCTAGCGGGGCCCCCAGCTTGTACTTACTACCGATGTCACCTTCAGGCAGCGTTAGGGGTGTGCGGCATGCTGCGGCTGTGACAGTCAAGGTGCAGTGCCCCGCTGAATAACAACCCCTCAGGACGGTGGTCCTGCAGCGGGGAAGCGGCTCTGCACCTCTTAAGGCCGGTGACCGCCCCCCTAACTCCCACGGTGCAGGTCTGCTGTTGCCCAAACAGTATACCGAAAATAATAAAAGTTTTAAAAGAAATCAAAGAAAACTCTCTGGAGCTCAGAGATGTGCATCCTCTCCTGAGGGCACTTTTTTCTAAACTGCCTGTGGGAGGGGGCATAGAGGGGAGGAGCCAGCACACCCAGTTGAAGAAATTTAAAGTGCACTGGCTCCTTTGGACCCCGTCTATAGCCCATCGTATTAGTTTCCCCCTATATCCCTTATGGATGCTACAGAAATATGCCCTCAAACCTCACCTCTCCATTCAAGCATACTACCATATAACTGTATAACTGTATCCTCTGCATTCCCTAACTGTACTCACCTCTCCTCCCCATTTTTATATATGTTCGTGTCCCCTCTAGAATGTAAGCTCTAGTGAGCAACCCCTCTCTATTTATTTCTCTACGTAATTATGCATTTCCTCTGGTTGTATTTGTATCATTATATTACACATGTACATTTGTCAGCAACTGTATTATTTGGTCACCGTTGTATTTGTGTAACTTGCTATCATTAACTAATCCCAGCTCAAAAATCATCCAGCCTTATTGCCGCAACCCGATTCCACAAATGGAGATGTGACTCTGAATCCCAGATAGTTACTCATGGGCTCTCATTCCGAGTTGATCGCTCGCTAGCAACTTTTTGCAGCGCTGCGATCAGATAGTCGCCGCCTATGGGGGAGCGTATTTTCGCTTTGCAAGTGTGCGAACGCTTTTGCAGCCGACGGCACAAAAAAGTTTTTGCAGTTTCTGAGTATTTCTGGACTTACTCAGCCGCTGTGATCACTTCAGTCTTTTTTGTCCCGGAATTGATGTCAGACACCCGCCCTGCAAACGCTTGGACACGCCTGCGTTTTTTCCAAACACTCCCAGAAAACGGTCAGTTGACTTCCACAAACGCCCTCTTTCTGTCAATCACCTTGTGATCGGCTGTGCGAATGGATTCTTTGTTAAATCCATCGCCCAGCACCGATCCTCTGTGTACCCGTATGACGCGCCTGCGGATTGCGGTGCATACGCATGCACAGTTTTGCCAAGATTTATCCTGATCGCAGCGCTGCAAAAAGTTGCTAGCGAGCGATCAACTCGGAATGACCCCCGTTGTTGCATATCTCTTGGCTGTGGAGCATGAATTAGTGCTAACATCACACAATTTGTCCACAAACCGAACTTGAATGCAAATCCCGCATTAGCCCCATAGCTTATATATACTGTATATATATATATATATATGTGTGTGTGTGTGTATAGATAAAGATTATATATATATATATATATAGATCAAAAAATGAGGCGGCACTCAGAGATTTGTTGAAAAGCAAACAGGTGTGTATTCAAATCATCACATCACATCAACGTTTCGGGGAACAAATCCCCTTCATCAGGAAATCCCCTTCATCTGGGATTTGTTCCCCGAAACGTTGATGTGATGTGATGATTTGAATACACACCTGTTTGCTTTTCAACAAATCTCTGAGTGCCGCCTCATTTTTTGATCTACATATGGGGGTTGCCAAACCCAGATGGAGGGCACCAGAGTAAGCAAGCCCTAGGGGGCATCCAGAGTGCCGGTGTTACGCTGTATGGATATATATATATATATATATATATATATATACGCGTAGATGTGTGGCGGCACTCAAACAGACTCTGCAAGGTGGATAATCAGGTCATTTATTAGACCACTGCAGTGGTCTAATAAATGACCTGATTATCCACCTTGCAGAGTCTGTTTGAGTGCCGCCACACATCTGCGCGTATTATAGTGACCTTGAGTCACTTGGAGGGCAGCGCAGCATATATGATTAAGGCATACAGGAGTGCCGGGCCATCCACAGCATATATATGTGTGTGTGCGTGTGTGTGTGTGCGTGTGTGTGTGTGTGTGTGTGTGTGTGTGTGTGTGTGTGTGTGTAGATAAACATATATATATATATATATATATATATATATTTATTTATTTGTTTTACTTACTTTGTGTAAATGCCAAGTGTTAGGGATATTTGGTCTCTGTTGGTCAACGCAAACGACTTTCTTCATGTCCTCAAAACTTGGGTCATGTGGAACCATGTCAAAGAATGGAGGCTTGTAGTCTTCCACCATGCCTACAGCAAGCAGGACCAGGACAGAGAGTGAGAAACATAATAAAAAGCATGTATTACACCAATATTATCCAGACATTGCTCCATTTTAATACTGATATTGTTGCAATTTATTAAAGGGTCCACTAACTTTCAACATCTTAATGATAAATAGTAGTAGTAGTAGTAGTAGTAGTAGTAGTAGTAGAAGTGGTAGTAGTAGTAGTTGTAGTAAATACTGCTCTAATACCTAAACCTGTATAATACAAGCAGCGATACATATACATACATAGGGTGGAATGTACTAAAGGAAATATGCTGTAAAAACCTACTTCTGGAAATTTTTACAGCATTTTCAGATGTACTAACCTCCATCCACCTGCTTATCGATGCGGAGGGTATCGCCAGCTTTTTATGATGATACCCTATAGAAGCCTGTGGGCTTCTTACCGCATTCCGCCACCTCCGCCGCTCACGCCGACCACCTCATACCTGTGTGCCGGCAACCTCCCTGTCGCAGTCCTGGATCCCAGCCTCCTGCTCCCCCAGCAGCACAGCCAGCTGTCCTTCCGGCTGCAGGGAGGAGGAGCCTGGGACTAACTGCAGACGCCACCTCCCGAGTCCCGGCGCGGGGAGGTGACGGAGACCCCCACACACCCTCTCCTCCGGACCATCAGGTATAGCAAAAGGCATGTGTTAGTACATGTATATGTATATTAGTACATCCCGCCCTTATTATAACCTTACAGGTTCTGACCCAAGACACAGAGGGTTCTGAATAACATTTTTGTATTACTCCACATTGCTTGCTGGCGTTCTGCTGTTACCATTAATATTCTAACAGCTTTTCATACTTACTCACATAACGCAGAAAGTATGAGGGTAACACTATATGTTGATTATTATTATTATTATCCTTTATTTAGATGGCGCCACAAGGGTTCCGCAGTGCCCAGTTACAGAGTACATAAACAAATAATCAAACAGAAAAACAGCAACTCACAGTTGATGACAGTATAGGACAAGTACAGGGTAAATACACATAGTTACATCAGCAGATGACACTGGAATAAGTATCAGGTGGCAGAAGACTGCTGGATGTGGTACAGTTGAAGATTATTAAAGTAAGAAAAAGGATAAGCACATGAGGGAAGAGAGCCCTGCTCGTGAGAGCTTACATTCTAAAGGGGAGGGGTAGACAGACAGGGGTGACACAGATGGGGTACATAGAGAGCTATTAAAGCATATTGTGAATTTCAGAACCACAGCTCCAAAATACTGTATATTGAACTTTCTCTTAAGATCAAAATAATATTGCACAGGTTAATTATAAATAAACTCAGGATATGTTTTTAAAAAAAAAGGTTTACAGAAATGGGTTCTCTGCGCACTGAGGTGTTAATCTGAGGCGGGGTGTGCTGCTGGTAATGAGGGGTGTCCCACCCCCCCTTAAATGGTAAGTATACAGATGTGGATAAATCCACAGGGAACCAGCGCTCAAACCCTATTTGTAGTGGTGAATGATACGGTTTATAAAGTGAAACTAAAATCAATAATGAAAAAGCAGGTAATATACTTAAGGTTGTTTATTCTAAGATGCTGAGATACTTTCTTTCCCAAAAGGTATAAATTCGGTTTAAAAGTCAATCAGTGATTGGGGCACGCTCCTGGTTTGAGCTTAAATTCTGAAGTGCAAGGTTCAATTGAAAGAACAAATGCTGTAATCTTTGTAAAGTCGAAAAAAAGAAAAAGAACAAAAGAAAAAGAAAAATGCCACAAAAAAATAATAATGATAATATGTACTAAAGTCCAAACGGTTTACAAGTCTATACAGACTGCGGCGTCCCGCTAATCTGTGCTCTGAAGTGAAGGATTCTCTTGTGAAGTGATGAACAGTTGACAGCGGTAGTGTATGCTTTGGTTAGAGTGGAGAATAAGGACCCTGGACTGGCGCTATTCCTCCTGCAGCACGTCCCACAGTAGAGCGCCCGAATCAGGCCCGCTCTGCGGGGCCGCTGACCTGGGGTGTGCGCCTGTCACGGAGGCAAAGTGGACCCGGCCGGAGCTCTCCGAGCGGCTGGCCGCACCTCTCCTCCTCCTACAGGGACTTACCTTCTCCCTTCCCCTCCGCCTTCCACTCTACGCTGTCTCGGGCTTCTTCCGTCGCCTGGCAACCGGTTGCTTCCGGAACTCCGGATCACGTGACTGGATGGTTTGCGGAAAGGATTAGCAGTACTGTCCTTCTTTGCAGTGAACATTCGTCCTCAGTCCAATGTAGTATAGATGGGTAGCTCCAACGCATTTCGACCTGTTAGGGTTTTCCTCTGGGAGTAATTTGTGTGTTTAGGTTGCAGGAATTTAAGGTGTCCTGATAGGGTGGGATCAATTCCCATTGGTCCTCTGATCTGGCTTTGTGATTGGCTCACAGCTTGTCAATCGAAGTTTATGGGAGGATGTGACATCATCACAGTGCTTTAGAGTGTGCCCAGTATTATCTGGCTTTGTGATTGGCTCACAGCTTGTCAATCGAAGTTTATGGAAGGATGTGACTGTCACAACTGAGGGCCTGAGCTGACGGGAGGCAGCCTCAGTTGTAGGGGCTGAGGTGTAGTGGAACCTGGGAGGTTGTATCAGACCCCTGGACATGTAAGTAACACGTAGAAGAATTGCCCGAAGGCGTGACCACGACAACCAGGATAAAAGTCAATGATGTTTATTTTGACAAACTCCATGCATCACAGCAGTAATAAAAGATAAACATAAAATCAGCAGAGAAATAATACAGTTCCTGGGCACTACAGGATGGCAAGGGCCACAGGGCTCTGGTAGTATGAGACAGTTCTTATTATCTTCTAGTTGGAAAGTCCTTACCAGGCCTGACTGTAGCAATGGAAATAGCCCAGGATCGTACCAGCTGGTGTTCCAGGAAAAGCTGGGCTGCTGTAAATAAAATAGCTGCTGTGGGTACTGGTTGGAACCAGACAGATGAATGCACAGAGTGGGTTGCTGGATAGAACCAGCCAAATAATAAATGATGCTTGAGAGCGATGAAATATGATGGATATATGGAGCTTGAGAGCGGTGAAACAATAGTACCGGTGGTGAGTGGTAATCTGCAGAAATGGTACCGGCACTTTAAGAAGAGCTGATCTCTGCTGGAAGCTAAGGCTGGAAGCAGGTAGATCTGTAACTGGAAACAGATGAGTCCCAGAGGACTGGAGAGTCAGGCTGCACCGCAGGTGGTAGACTGGGGCGGGTCTCTTTAGTGGAGGTTTGGTGATAGGAACTGGAACCTGGAAAACAACCACAGGAGAGAGACAAACTGGAACTAGGTTTGACAACCAAAGCACTGACGCCTTCCTTGCTCAGGCACAGAATACTTATACCTGCAGCAAGGAAGGGATTGGCTAGGCAATTATGCAGATTACAATGCAAACAACAGATTGGAGGAATTTGAGCAGGTGACAGAATCCAACATGGCTGCGCCCATGCAGACACTTGGAGGGAAGATTGGTTTGTAATCCATGTGGAAACTTAAACAGTAATGGCGGCGCCGGCCACAGTAAACAGGAGACGCCAGACTGATGAATGCACATTTGAACCACGCGGGCAACAGCGGAGGCCGCGGCTGACGTAAGCCCACTCTGATATCCTGCATGCAGAAACTCAGGAACGGCGGCGGAGGCCGCGGGAGACGCCATTCAGGATGTAACATGGCGCCGCTGTGACAGCGTCTCAGAGTGACAGGAGAGGAGGCAGGAATGTGGACATCAGAATAACAGATGGGATCCGGTCCTGGAGCGCTGAGCCAGCCTTAGGAGGCATCTGAAAGGTAAGTAATGGCGTCCAGATACCCGGATCGTGACAGCACCCCCCACCCCCCCTTTAGGAGTGGCCCCAGGACACTTCTTTGGCTTTTGAGGAAACTTGGAGTGGAAATTCCGGACCAAGGCCGGAGCATGGACATCAGAAGCATTGGTCCATGAGCGTTCCTCAGGGCCGTAACCCTTCCAGTCAATAAGATACTGTAATTGACCATAACGGTGACGTGAGTCCAGAATCTTGGCCACTTCATACTCAGCTCCTCGTTGAGTTTGGACTTTCGGAGCTGGAGGAAGTGTAGAATGAAACCGATTCAGGATCAGCGGTTTCAACAGGGAAACATGGAATGTCCTGGGTATTTTTAAGAAGGGAGGTAACTGGAGTCTGTAAGCAACAGGATTGATGACTTGTTCAATTTTGAAAGGACCGATGTAACGAGGTGCAAACTTCATGCTGGGAACTCTTAACCTCAAATTCTTAGTAGACAACCACACACGATCACCCACCTTGAGAGCAGGAACCGCTCTACGCTTTTTATCAGCAAACTTTTTGTACCTGAACGATGCTTTGAGCAGAGCCGCTCGGACATTCTTCCAGTTGTTTGCAAACTGACGCAAGGTGATATCCACTGCTGGAACAGAAGTTGCTGGAAGCGGTTGGAATTCAGGAACTTTAGGGTGGAATCCATAGTTAGTGAAGAATGGTGTTGAAGAAGATGAGGAATGATATTGGTTGTTATGACAGAACTCGGCCCAGGGAAGTAGTTGAACCCAGTCATCTTGAGAGGAGGACACATAGATGCGGAGGAAGGCTTCCAAGTCCTGATTCACCCTCTCAGTTTGACCATTGGTCTGAGGATGGTAAGCTGTGGAAAACTTTAGCTTGACTTGGAGGACTTGACACAAACTTCGCCAGAATTTGGCTGTGAATTGGACTCCTTGATCTGAGATAATTTCTTCAGGAAGACCGTGGAGTCGGAAGATCTCTTGTATGAACACTTGAGCCAACTTGGAAGCTGACGGAAGACCGGTAAGAGGAATGAAGTGTGCCATCTTGGTGAACCGGTCAACTACCACCCAGATGGTATTGAACTTGTTGCACATAGGCAAGTCCGTAACAAAGTCCATTGATAAATGGGTCCATGGACGACGGGGAACGGATAATGGAACCAGTTGCCCCGCAGGCGACTGGCGGGATACTTTGTGTTGGGCACACTTTGGGCAAGATGCAATGAACTCCATGACGTCCTTCTTCAGAGTTGGCCACCAATAGGACCTAGAGATAAACTCAAGGGTTTTTTGGATACCTGTATGTCCGGCAAAACGGGAAGCATGGGCCCAATGCATGAGCTTCTTCCTTAACACCGGCTTCACAAAACTTTTCCCTGGTGGGGGCGTAGAGTCCATCCCTACCGTGGAGAATGCCAACGGATTAATAATAGGATGCTTGTCTGAAGACTCTGACTCATTTTCTTGCTCCCATGAGCGGGAAAGGGCATCGGCCTTGCGATTCTGAGAGCCCGGACAGAACTGGAGTTTAAAGTCGAACCTGGAAAAGAAAAGTGCCCATCTGGCCTGACGAGGGTTAAGACATTGTGCGCTTTTCAAATATAAAAGATTCTTGTGGTCGGTAAGTATAGTGATTGAATGAGAAGCTCCCTCCAACAGATATCTCCACTCCTCTAGAGCAAGCTTGATGGCTAGCAACTCCTGGTCGCCAATGGCATAGTTGCGCTCAGCTGGGGAGAACTTCCTGGAGAAGAAACTGCAAGGATGTAGATGGCCATCTTTAGCCCTCTGGGATAACACCGCTCCTACTCCAACGGAGGAGGCATCCCCTCTAAGATGAAAGGAGAGTCGATGTCGGGCTGTTTCAGAACTGGTGCAGAGATGAACCGTTGTTTTAATAGATGAAATGCTTGCGTAGCTTCTTCAGACCACTTAGACGGATTAGCACCCTTCTTAGTCATCGCAGTGATAGGCGCCACAATGGTGGAAAAGTCTTGTATAAACTTTCTGTAGTAATT
The DNA here is from genome assembly GCF_028390025.1 of Pseudophryne corroboree. Taxonomy (NCBI): domain Eukaryota; kingdom Metazoa; phylum Chordata; class Amphibia; order Anura; family Myobatrachidae; genus Pseudophryne; species Pseudophryne corroboree. Next base: position 266,377,162 of record NC_086445.1, read on the forward strand.
GGCGAACCCTAAGAACCTCTGGACGCCTTTGAGGGTTAAGGGTATCGGCCAATTCTGGATTGCTTGTAGTTTCTCAGGATCCATCTCTAGTCCGGAACCGGACACAATGTAACCTAGAACCGGAATGGATTTGACTTCAAAGACACATTTCTCTAATTTGCAATAGAGATGATTGACACGGAGACGGGACAGAACCTCCTTTACCCAGAAACGATGTTCCTCTAGATTATTGGCAAAGATGAGGATATCATCTAGATAGACCACGACATGACGGTATAAGATGTCTCTGAAGATCTCATTCACAAAATGCTGGAAGACAGCTGGAGCGTTGCTCAATCCGAAGGGCATGACGAGTTACTCATAATGTCCGTCACGGGTGTTAAAGGCGGTCTTCCACTCGTCACCCTCACGGATCCGGATGAGATTGTATGCACCTCTCAAGTCCAACTTTGTAAAGATGGTGGCTCTGCTAACTCTATCAAAGAGCTCAGTAATCAGGGGTAAAGGATAACGGTTCTTGATGGTAATGTCGTTCAAACTTCTGTAGTCGATGCACGGCCGCAGACCACCATCTTTTTTCTTTACGAAAAAGAAGCCTGCGCCGGCTGGAGAAGAGGAAGGTCGAATGAACCCCTTCGCTAGGTTCTCTTTAATGTATTCCTCCATGGAATGCGTCTCAGGCAGAGACAACGGATAAGTTCGGCCTCGAGGTGGAACCTTCCCTGGAACGAGATCAATCGGGCAGTCCCATTCTCTATGAGGAGGAAGGATATCAGCAGAAGCTTTACTGAACACATCCGTAAAATCTTGATATGGAGGAGGTGGAACATCAGACGACCTGGAGGAGGAAGAACAAACAGGCAATACTTTAAACAAACATGTCTCAGCACAGGAGGGACCCCATGCCAGAATTTGCGTAGTCGTCCAGTCAATTGATGGATTGTGGAGACTGAGCCATGGAAGGCCCAGAACCACTGGATGTGTGGCTCTTGGAATCACTAGAAAAGAGATAAATTCAGAATGAAGAACTCCCACTCTCAGACGAACTGGTAGAGTCCTTAGAGAAATTACTGCGTCACAAATCTTGCTGCCATCCACAGCAGTTAAGGAGATGGACGAAGGAAGTCTCTCGGTGGGTAGGGACCACCGTTTAACATAGGCTTCGGTTATGAAATTCCCAGCTGCTCCGGAATCAAGGAGGGCAATGACGTTCCTGTAACGTTGAGCAATTTGGAGCGAGACTGGGAGATTACAATCATGAGGAGATGGAGAGGAGATCATTACTCCTAGCCGGCCCTCTCCTCGGCGAGCTAGGATCTGGAGTCCCGGACGTTTGGGACAGGCATTGATGGTGTGAGACGGAGCTGCACAGTAAAGACAAAGAGACTCAGAGAGACGTCTTCGGCGCTCAGCAGGAGTTAGACGGGAACGACCAATTTGCATGGACTCATCTTTGGATGGTGACAGTTGGCGAGGAGGAGGAGCAGAAGACTTTGGAGCAGATGATCTTCCACGCTCAGTTGCTCTTTCTCTGAAACGTTAATCAACTTTCGTGCAGAGTGAGATTAGCTCATCTAACTTAGAAGGCAAGTCTCTGGTAGCTAACTCATCCTTAATACGCTCTGATAAGCCATGCCAGAATGCAGCATACAGGGCCTCGTCGTTCCATGCCAGTTCGGATGCCAGGATCTGGAACTGTATAAGATACTGTCCTACAGTACGTGATCCCTGGCGTAGACAGAGAATCTCAGATGAAGCTGAAGTTACCCGGCCTGGTTCGTCGAAGATACGCCTGAATGTTGACACAAAGTCAGTATAGGAGGACAGCAGGGTATCGGACTTCTCCCATAACGGTGATGCCCAGTCAAGGGCTGAGCCACTGAGAAGAGAAATAATGTAAGCAATTTTAGTACGATCACTGGGGAAATTGCCAGGTTGTAGCTCAAAATGGATTTCACACTGGTTTAGAAATCCCCTGCAGAATCTTGGAGATCCGTCAAATTTTGCTGGCGTTGGAAGATGAAGACGTAGAGCAGAAATGGGTAAGGTGGGTGGGGTTACAGCTGGAGTCACTGTGGGTGACGCACCGGACGCTCCTGATTCATGGAGGGTTGTCTGAATCCCATCCAGCCGAGTAGAGAGATCCTGGAGACAGCGGATGATGTGGCCCTGTGCAGCCTCCTGATGTTCAAGTCGGGCTGCCAGTTCTTGCATCGGCCTAGCCGCTTGATCCTGGTCTCCGGCTGGATTCATATGGTCAGTGCTTACTGTCACAACTGAGGGCCTGAGCTGACGGGAGGCAGCCTCAGTTGTAGGGGCTGAGGTGTAGTGGAACCTGGGAGGTTGTATCAGACCCCTGGACATGTAAGTAACACGTAGAAGAATTGCCCGAAGGCGTGACCACGACAACCAGGATAAAAGTCAATGATGTTTATTTTGACAAACTCCATGCATCACAGCAGTAATAAAAGAGAAACATAAAATCAGCAGAGAAATAATACAGTTCCTGGGCACTACAGGATGGCAAGGGCCACAGGGCTCTGGTAGTATGAGACAGTTCTTATTATCTTCTAGTTGGACAGTCCTTACCAGGCCTGACTGTAGCAATGGAAATAGCCCAGGATCGTACCAGCTGGTGTTCCAGGAAAAGCTGGGCTGCTGTAAATAAAATAGCTGCTGTGGGTACTGGTTGGAACCAGACAGATGAATGCACAGAGTGGGTTGCTGGATAGAACCAGCCAAATAATAAATGATGCTTGAGAGCGATGAAATATGATGGATATATGGAGCTTGAGAGCGGTGAAACAATAGTACCGGTGGTGAGTGGTAATCTGCAGAAATGGTACCGGCACTTTAAGAAGAGCTGATCTCTGCTGGAAGCTAAGGCTGGAAGCAGGTAGATCTGTAACAGGAAACAGATGAGTCCCAGAAGACTGGAGAGTCAGGCTGCACCGCAGGTGGTAGACTGGGGCGGGTCTCTTTAGTGGAGGTTTGGAGATAGGAACTGGAACCTGGAAAACAACCACAGGAGAGAGACAAACTGGAACTAGGTTTGACAACCAAAGCACTGACGCCTTCCTTGCTCAGGCACAGAATACTTATACCTGCAGCAAGGAAGGGATTGGCTAGGCAATTATGCAGATTACAATGCAAACAACAGATTGGAGGAATTTGAGCAGGTGACAGAATCCAACATGGCTGCGCCCATGCAGACACTTGGAGGGAAGATTGGTTTGTAATCCATGTGGAAACTTAAACAGTAATGGCGGCGCCGGCCACAGTAAACAGGAGACGCCAGACTGATGAATGCACATTTGAACCACGCGGGCAACAGCGGAGGCCGCGGCTGACGTAAGCCCACTCTGATATCCTGCATGCAGAAACTCAGGAACGGCGGCGGAGGCCGCGGGAGACGCCATTCAGGATGTAACATGGCGCCGCTGTGACAGCGTCTCAGAGTGACAGGAGAGGAGGCAGGAATGTGGACATCAGAATAACAGATGGGATCCGGTCCTGGAGCGCTGAGCCAGCCTTAGGAGGCATCTGAAAGGTAAGTAATGGCGTCCAGATACCCGGATCGTGACAGTGACATCACAGTGCTTTAGAGTGTGCCCAGTATTATCTGGCTTTGTGATTGGCTCACAGCTTGTCAATCGAAGTTTATGGGAGGATGTGACATCATCACAGTGCTTTAGAGTGTGCCCAGTATTATCTGGCTTTGTGATTGGCTCACAGCTTGTCAATCGAAGTTTATGGGAAGATGTGACATCATCACAGTGCTTTAGAGTGTGCCCAGTATTAAAAAAAGGAAAATAATGGAAAAATATATCCGTAGTGAAAAGGATATATATAAAGTTACAATATAGCAGTTATATGAATCAATCTTGCTGAATGGTGTTAATACTCAAAATAATGAACCTTGGGATATTTTGATGCTATGTTCAAATGCATGAGAATAATGATTAACCCTCTACAGCATTAACCAATGCCTGTCACTAGTTTGATGTAAGATATCATAGAATAGTGAATGTAGCTGCTGTTGAATTGACTTGAAATGGGATATGTCTTCATTTGCATATGACAGACCTAATTTCGTTGTCAATGTTGAGCCCTTTGGGGGCCAGTGTCCCTAAATTAATCATCATGCACAGTTCTTCCTTATTGATTCTGGAGATGTAATCACCTCCTCTCCAGTTCTTTTTGACCTCTTTTACACCAGTAAACCCTGCTCTACTTAAGTTCACTGGTGTAAAAGAGGTCAAAAAGAACTGGAGATTAATTCATATAACTGCTATATTGTAACTTTATATATATCCTTTTCACTACGGATATATTTTTCCATTATTTTCCTTTTTTTTAATACTGGGCACACTCTAAAGCACTGTGATGATGTCACATCCTCCCATAAACTTCGATTGACAAGCTGTGAGCCAATCACAAAGCCAGATAATACTGGGCACACTCTAAAGCACTGTGATGATGTCACATCCTCCCATAAACTTCGATTGACAAGCTGTGAGCCAATCACAAAGCCAGATCAGAGGACCAATGGGAATTGATCCCACCCTATCAGGACACCTTAAATTCCTGCAACCTAAACACACAAATGACTCCCAGAGGAAGACCCTAACAGGTCGAAACGCGTTGGAGCTACCCATCTATACTACATTGTACTGAGGACGAATGTTCACTGCAAAGAAGGACAGTGTTATGATTCCAGTACTCCTGACCAGAGGAGATCTAATGACAATGGCCAGAGTACTGGACGGGGAATGCTGGTTACGGGAGCTGGAAAGACTAGTTGCCCCTGGCGCCCTAACTCTATTGTCTCACCCGTGCGAAAATCCCTTGCGAGACTATGGTTTCTTGAGCCCCTGGCAGCCACGTTTGAAAGGCGGATTATGTCTGCCCAACTCCGGTGCCCCCCGGTCTTAGTGAGAGACAAAGGGAAATCCGAGGCAGGATGATGACAAGAGGACCTCTGACTGACAACAGGCCAGGGGCAACAAGCTAAGTAACCAAACCAGAAGTATGCGCGGAAAAACCGCCAGATAAAAGGACAACCAAAATCCACTAGTCCGTTACTCCTACCCAGCACCGCTGGATACCAGAGTGGATCTGTGGGAGCGGAATCCTCCGCAAAAGCTCCGAAACACAAATAATAAATAATAAGAAATAAAGCGGCCAAGCCGCAACACACGGCTACGCCGTGACTCACGAACACCACTGGATGTTTAAAGGTGCTCAGTCAGGACTCCAGGAACAGATGACGACTTCCGAGTACAGGACAACTGAGGACAGGAACGACCGGGTACAGCAGGACTGGAAACACTCTCAGCAAACAGATACAGCATGCAGGAAGCTATTACCGGCGTCTGTGAGAAGCCCTGGAAGTGTACTTAACAGGGAGTCCTCCAATCAGCTGTTTAGAGGCTGATTGGATTAAATGCCGTGCAGCTGCCTTGCTGCACGGCCAGGAAACAGGTGCCCTATTAATTTAAATGGACCCAGCAACGGGGAACGCGGTCCGCCAGTGGCGTCCCCGTTGCTAGGGTCCGTGCGGCTCCGTGCGCCCGGCGTCTAGCGTTGCCAGGGAGCCGGCGGCTGTACACGCACGGCGTCCCTGGTAGCTAGGTGCCGGGCCGCACCGACGAGCGGACCCCGGCGCCTAACAGTACCCCCCCCTTGAGGAGGGGTCAAGGAACCCCTAAAGCCAGGTTTCCGAGGAAATTCCCGAAAAAATGCCCTCTTGAGCCTCGGGGCATGGAGATCCTTATCCAGGACCCAAGACCTTTCCTCTGGACCATAGCCCTTCCAGTGCACCAGAAAATAAAGCCGACCCCGGGACAATTTGGAATCGAGAACCTTCTCCACCAAGAACTCCTGATGTCCCTGTACATCTACTGGTGATTTCCCCTGAGAGATCTTCCGAGGAAATCTACTGGAAGAAACGTATGGTTTCAACAGGGAGCAATGGAACGTATTTCCGATTCGGAGAGCTCTTGGTAAACGTAACCGGAAAGCAACTGGATTGATTTTTTTAATAATATGAAATGGTCCAATAAATTTGGGGCCCAATCTAGCTGAGGTTTGTCGAAGTCTAATGTTACGAGTCGACAACCATACCCTGTCTCCCACCTTAAAAGTGCAAGGACGCCGGAGCCTGTCAGAAAACTTTTTCTCTCGAAATGCCGCTTTTCTGAGAGCAAGGTGCACTTTTTTCCAAATGACTCTGAGATGAGAGGTTAAGGTTAGCGAGGAAACAGAGGAATGTTGAAAAAAAGAATTAGCTCTGGGGTGAAAACCAAAAACTGAAAAGAATGGAGACACATTAGTGGAGGAATGACAAGAATTGTTGTAAGCAAACTCCGCCAAAGGAAGAAACTCGGACCAATCATTCTGGAGTTTGGCTGAGTACAAACGCAAATACTGTTTTAATGATTGATTAACTCGCTCGGTCTGCCCGTTGGATTGGGGATGATAGCCGGATGTTAAAGACAATTTCATCTTTAATGAGGCACAAAAAGACTTCCAGAATTGTGCAATGAATTGTGGACCCCGATCAGAAACAATATCAGTGGGCAACCCATGAAGTCTGAAAACATGGCGGAGAAACAAAACAACCAATCCCTGGGCAGATGGCAGTCGGGGAAGAGCAATGAAATGGGCCATCTTGCTAAAACGGTCCACTACCACCCATATGACTCGGAATCCGGCTGACAGAGGGAGGTCTACCACAAAATCCATGGAAATATGAGACCATGGCCTGAGAGGAACATTTAAGGGCATAAGTTGCCCGATAGGCAAGGAACGGGGAACCTTATGCTGTGCACAGACCTGACAAGAAAAAACAAACTCCTTAATGTCTTTAGAAAGACCAGGCCACCATACTGAGCGGGAGACTAATTCCAAAGTCTTAGAGATCCCCGGATGCCCGGCAACTTTGCTATCATGAAACTCAGTCAAAACAGTAGCTCTCAAAAACTCAGGGACGTAAAGACGACCAGCAGGAGTATTTCCAGGAGCTTGATGTTGAAGCTGCTTTAACTGGGTAAATAAATCTTGTGTGAGGCCTGCCCAAATGACTGAAGACGGAAGTATGGGAGTAACAGGACTGTTATTATGAACTGGAAGAAAACTGCGTGACAGGGCATCCGCCTTGGTATTCGTGGAACCTGGCCTAAAAGTGATAATAAACTTGAAACGAGTAAAAAATAAAGCCCAACGAGCCTGCCGGGCATTCAGCCGCTTAGCTGATTCGATGTACTGAAGATTTTTGTGGTCAGTCAATACTGAAATGGTATGTGTTGCTCCCTCAAGCCAATGCCTCCACTCCTCGAAAGCCCATTTAATAGCCAGTAACTCCCGGTTACCAACATCGTAGTTGGATTCAGCAGATGAGAATTTCCTGGACATAAAGGCACAAGGATGTAGTTCCAGAGAGTCCGGATCCTTCTGAGATAGGATAGCCCCCACTCCAACCTCCGAGGCATCAACCTCAACAATGAAGGGCAATTCTGGGTTGGGATGTCTGAGGTCTGGAGCTGAGACAAAAGCTTGTTTCAAGGCCTGAAAGGATAACTCAGCTTCACGTGACCAGTTGGTAGGATCCGCTCCCTTCTTAGTCAGTGCCACAATGGGAGCAACCAGGTCGGAAAAAGAATGAATAAATCTTCTATAATAATTCGCAAACCCTAAAAAGCGCTGAATTGCTTTTAAGTTGGTGGGTTGCGCCCAACTAAGGATGGCTTGGAGCTTCTTAGGTTCCATACAGAATCCCGAGGGGAAATAATGTACCCTAAAAAGGATACCTCCGTGACATGAAACTCACACTTCTCCAGCTTGGCATATAGGTGATTTTCACGTAATTTTTGAAGAACCTGACGCACCTGGGTAACATGTTGTTCAATTGAGTCAGAATAGATCAGGATGTCGTCTAAGTAAACGACCACGAATCTTCCTAGAAAATCACAGAGCACATCGTTAATGAGATCCTGGAAAACTGCCGGAGCGTTAGACAAGCCAAACGGCATCACCAGATACTCGTAGTGACCCGACTGAGTACTGAAAGCCGTCTTCCACTTGACTTGATTCGGATGAGGTTATACACTCCACTCAGGTCAATTTTAGAAAAATCACAGCCGAACGCAGCTGATCAAAGAGGACAGAAATCAGCGGCAGAGGGTAAGTATTTTTAACTGAGATCTTATTCAGGGCTCTAAAGTCAATGCAAGGTCTGAGTGATCCATCTTTTTTCTCCACAAAGAAGAAGCCTGCACTTAAAGGGGATTTAGATGGCCTGATAAATCCTTTCCCTAGGCTCTCCTTAACATACTCATTCATGGCCGCAGTTTCTGGCCCGGATAATGCATATAACCTTCCCTTTGGCAATGTGGCACCAGGAATTAGCTCAATAGCACAATCATAAGGCCGATGGGGAGGCAGAATGTCCGCATTGCCCTTGGAAAACACATCAACAAAGTCCTGGTATTCCACGGGAATGAGTTCGGGAATGGCAGCAGCTATTCTGACGGGAAACGTAATACATTCCTTATTACAGATGGTACCCCATTGTGAAATCTCCCCCGACTGCCAATCAATGATGGGATTATGAAAGGCCAGCCAAGGGTGACCCAGAACCACTGGAACAGCTGGGCAATGGGTAAGGAAAAACTCGATCTTTTCGGAATGAAGAGCTCCTACCGTAAGTAGTATAGGGGGTGTACAGAGGGAAATAACCCCATTGGACAAGGGACTCCCATCTAAACCATGCATGGTGATACACCTACCCAAGGCTAACTGAGGAATACCTAAGGCCTTGGCCCACGTTAAGTCCATAAAGTTCCCTGCAGCTCCACTGTCAACAAAAGCCGACACCGAAGAACTGAGGCTGCCAAAGGAAACTTTAGCTGGGACTAAAAGGGAGTTATTCGAGGAGATAAGCTGCAGACCAAAGTGAACCCCCTCACAATTCACTTGGTCGAGGCGTTTCCCGACTTGTTCGGACAATTACGGGCAAAATGTCCCTTACCCCCACAGTACAAACAAAGACCAGAGTTTTGCCTTCTGGCTCTTTCTTCTGGAGACAGCCGGGAGAGACCCAACTGCATGGGCTCCTCTATGTCCTCAGGAATGGAAAATACACATGGAGTAGACCTGACAGGTGCTCCTTTTTCAGCCCTCCGCTCTCTGAGACGACGATCAATCTTAATAGAAAGCTCCATGAGTTTATCGAGAGTCTCAGGAGCGGGATACTGAAGGAGACTGTCTTTTATAGACTCAGATAAGCCGAGGCGAAACTGACTGCGCAGGGCTGGGTCATTCCAGCCACAGTCGTTCGACCAACGGCGAAACTCTGTACAATAAACCTCTGCAGGATTTCTACCCTGTCTGAGAGCGCGTAACTGACTCTCAGCGGATGCCTCTCTATCAGGGTCATCATACAAAAACCCTAAAGACCCCAAAAAGGCGTCTACTGACAACAATGCCGGATCCTCTGCTTTTAAACCAAAAGCCCAGGTCTGAGGATCCCCCTGGAGCAAAGAAATAATAATTCCGACCCGCTGAGATTCAGTACCTGAGGAGATCGGTCTTAAACGAAAATAAAGTTTACAGGATTCTTTAAAATTAAAAAAACTCCTTCCTATCACCAGAAAAACGGTCAGGCAAGTGCATTTTTGGTTCAGGGACTACCCTCAGGGAAGTTCGTAAAAGATCTTCCTGCGACTTCACCCGAAGGGAAAGATCCTGAACCATCTGAGTAAGTTCTTGAATCTGGCTGACTAGGAGCTGGCCAGGATTTGGCCCTAAACCTGTGGGATTCATGAGGCCGATAACTCTTACAAAACTGAATAAGGAAAAAATCAAACCCTGTTTAATTTTAAGTTTTGGTATGGCCGGTAATAATGTTATGATTCCAGTACTCCTGACCGGAGGAGATCTAATGACAATGGCCCTCATTCCGAGTTGATCGGTCGCAAGGCGAATTTAGCAGAGTTACACACGCTAAGCCGCCGCCTACTGGGAGTGAATCTTAGCTTCTTAAAATTGCGACCGATGTATTCGCAATATTGCGATTACTAACTACTTAGCAGTTTCAGAGTAGCTTCAGACTTACTCTGCCTGTGCGATCAGTTCAGTGCTTGTCGTTCCTGTTTTGACGTCACAAACACACCCAGCGTTCGCCCAGACACTCCCCCGTTTCCCTGGCCACTCCTGCGTTTTTTCCGGAAACGGTAGCGTTTTTTCCTGCACGCCCATAAAACGGCCTGTTTCCGCCCAGTAACACCCATTTCCTGTCAATCACATTACGATCGCCGGAGCGATGAAAAAGCCGTGAGTAAAAATACTATCTCCATTGTAAAATTACTTGGCGCAGTCGCAGTGCGAATATTGCGCATGCGTACTAAGCGGAATTTCACTGCGATGCGATGAAAAATACCGAGCGATCAACTCGGAATGAGGGCCAATGGCCAGAGTACTGGAAGGGGAATGCTGGTTACGGGAGCTGGAAAGACTAGTTGCCCCTGGCGCCCTAACTCTATTGTCTCACCCGTGCTATCGAAAATTCCTTGCGAGACTATGGTTTCTTGAGCCCCTGGCAGCCACGTTTGAAAGGCGGATTATGTCTGCCCAACTCCGGTGCCCCCCGGTCTTAGTGAGAGACAAAGGGAAATCCGAGGCAGGATGATGACAAGAGGACCTCTGACTGACAACAGGCCAGGGGCAACAAGCTAAGTAACCAAACCAGAAGTATGCGCGGAAAAACCGCCAGATAAAAGGACAACCAAAATCCACTAGTCCGTTACTCCTACCCAGCACCGCTGTATACCAGAGTGGATCTGTGGGAGCGGAATCCTCCGCAAAAGCTCCGAAACACAAATAATAAATAATAAGAAATAAAGCGGCCAAGCCGCAACACGGCTACGCCGTGACTCACGAACACCACTGGATGTTTAAAGGTGCTCAGTCAGGACTCCAGGAACAGATGACGACTTCCGAGTACAGGACAACTGAGGACAGGAACGACCGGGTACAGCAGGACTGGAAACACTCTCAGCAAACAGATACAGCATGCAGGAAGCTATTACCGGCGTCTGTGAGAAGCCCTGGAAGTGTACTTAACAGGGAGTCCTCCAATCAGCTGTTTAGAGGCTGATTGGATTAAATGCCGTGCAGCTGCCTTGCTGCACGGCCAGGAAACAGGTGCCCTATTAATTTAAATGGACCCAGCAACGGGGAACGCGGTCCGCCAGTGGCGTACCCGTTGCTAGGGTCCGTACGGCTCCGTGCGCCCGGCGTCTAGCGTTGCCAGGGAGCCGGCGGCTGTACGCGCACGGCGTCCCTGGTTGCTAGGCGCCGGGCCGCACCGACGAGCGGACCCCGGCGCCTAACAGACAGTACTGCTAATCCTTTCCGCAAACCATCCGGTCACGTGATCTGGAGTTCCGGAAGCAACCGGTTGCCAGGCGACGGAAGAAGCCCGAGACAGCATAGAGTGGAAGGCGGAGGGGAAGGGAGAAGGTAAGTCCCTGTAGGAGGAGGAGAGGCGTGGCCAGCCGCTCGGAGAGCTCAGGCCGGGTCCACTTTGCCTCCGTGACAGGCGCACACCCCAGGTCAGCGGCCCCGCAGAGCGGGCCTGATTCGGGCGCTCTACTGTGGGACGTGCTGCAGGAGGAATAGCGCCAGTCCAGGGTCCTTATTCTCCACTCTAACCAAAGCATACACTACCGCTGTCAACTGTTCATCACTTCACAAGAGAATCCTTCACTTCAGAGCACAGATTAGCGGGACGCCGCAGTCTGTATAGACTTGTAAACCGTTTGGACTTTAGTACATATTATCATTATTATTTTTTTGTGGCATTTTTCTTTTTCTTTTTTTCTTTTTCTTTTTTTCGACTTTACAAAGATTACAGCATTTGTTCTTTCAATTGAACCTTGCACTTCAGAGTTTAAGCTCAAACCAGGAGCGTGCCCCAATCACTGATTGACTTTTAAACCGAATTTATACCTTTTGGGAAAGAAAGTATCTCAGCATCTTAGAATAAACAACCTTAAGTATATTACCTGCTTTTTCATTATTGATTTTAGTTTCACTTTATAACCGTATCATTCACCACTACAAATAGGGTTTGAGCGCTGGTTCCCTGTGGATATATCCATATCTGTATACTTAAAAAAAGGTTTAAGCTAAGAGCCTGGTTCTGAGCCACAGGATTGGATGAGGCCGCAATCAGAATGTGGATGGAGTGCAAACAGAATGCTAATAAATTTACCACTCAATGCATACACATCACACTGCTCCACTTTTACCATACTAGTCAGGCCCAGGGGCGTAGCCAGAACTTTGTGGGCCCCAAAGCAACATCTTGAAGGGGCCCCTGTCCCAATGCTTCTAGAGAAACACCTCTCTTCAACAGTTGTTAATGTTATGCCTCATAGCAGGGCTGCCATCAGAAATTGTGGGGCCCAGAACTGACAAAATAGGCAAATAGACACCCCACCCACCCAAAATAAATATAATAATAATAATAATAATAATAATTATTATTATTATTATTATTATTATAATAAAAAGAAATAACTACATATTAAAAAAATAAAAATAAAATATCTATGCCCACACAGTTATGCCCCTATCACCATATTATGCCCCACACAGTAATGTCCCAGTACCTGATCGTTATCAGGGATTCTGCTTGTTGTCAGGGGTTGCTTATCCCTGTCCCGAACCCCACACTGCTGCCGCAGTATCTTTAATAACTGTCTCCTCTGAGGCGGTGGTCATTTCATGATTAGTATGTTATATATGTAGGGCCTGACCAAAGGCATAGCTACCATAGGTGCAGGGAGTGCAGCTGCTATGGGGCCCAGAGCTGAGAGGGGCCATCTTCCCTGTCAAAGTTGATGTGTTATATACATTTCTGCTGCGGGGTACACTGGGCTCCACAAGGATTGGACAATGGGGTGTAGAGTAGGATCTTGATCCGAGGCACCAACAGGCTCAAAGCTTTGACTGTTCCCAGAATGCACAGCGCCGCCTTCTATATCACCTCGCCTCCCAGCACAGGAGCTCAGTTTTTGTAAGTTGGTGCTGCAGTAAGCCCAGGCAGCCCTAAGAAAAGCTTTTTAGGAGGTAAAAAATGAAGACTTCAAAGGCAGCAGCGGTGGTAAATGTCTTGTGACATTCACTACTGCAGCTGCAGCTCTCCCCAGTGGCGCTGTACACTCCCGAGCCCTAGTTGCCGGGTACCTACAGCGGAGGCTCCGGTTTTCTTCACGTTAGACACACACGGCTGGGGCTCTCCAGGATCGCGTGGCCGCGCTTCGGGAGGTGGCCACACACCGCAATGCCCGTTATACATTATGCCACACTGCAATGCCCCTGAGACATTATACCACAATCCCCGTGATATAGTATGACAAACACCGTAATGCCTGTGACACATTATGCCACACACCGTAATGCCTATTACACATTAAGTCCTACAGTAAGGCTTTCTAATTACTTTTAACTTACCTGCTCGTTGCCAGGGGTTTCATGCTCTTGGTTCCATGCACGGTGCCAGGGGTTTTCATGCTCAGGGTGTCATGCTCGTTGCCAGGGGTTTCATGCACTGGGTGTCATGCTCGTTGCCAGGGGTTTCATGCACTGGGTGTCATGCTCGTTACTAGGGGGTAGTGCTTGTTGCTAGGTCTGTGCTCTCCCAGTGCCACATATGCCCCCAGTGCCAGATATTCCCCCACAGTGCCAGGTACTCACATGCCCCCAGTGCCAAATATAGCCCCCCCCCATGTGCCAGGTACACATATACCCCCCCAGTGCCACATATGCCCCCAGTGCCAGATATTCGACCACAGTGCCAGGAACTCACATGCCCCCAGTGCCAAATACAGCCCCCTTCCCCCCATGTGCCAGGTACACATATCCCCCCCACAGTGCCACATATGCCCCCAGTGCCAGATATTCCCCCACAGTGCCAGGTACTCACATGCCCCCAGTGCCAAATATAGCCCCCCCATGTGCCAGGTACACATATACACCCCCCCAGTGCCACATATGGCCCCTCAGTGCCACATAAGCCCCCCACCCCCTGTGCCGCATATGCTGCCCCAGTGCCCCCCCCCCCCCGCGCTCCCCCGCTGTTTTTTGATGGAGGGCACAGCGCGCGCCTCTCCTGTGTCCCTCCTGGGTCTCCGGCGGGTCTGTTAAAGGAAGTGCCAGTTCGTGAGCCAATCAGAGCTCACGTACGGGCACTTCATTTATTAGACCCGCCGGAGACCCAGGAGGTGACCCTCCTTACAGCAGTGGAGGGAAGGAGGAGACCGCAGGGAGAGGAGACCGCAGATTGACATGAGGACGCTCGTCCGCATGTCAATCTGTGCTAAATCAGTGGCGCCCCCGCAGCCCTGCGCCCCTAAGCCACCGCGAGGGCTGCGGGGGCAGTAGTTACGCCACTGGTTCTTACTGTGTACTGTTATATCTATTGTTATATAGCTGTGTAAGCTAGTCCAGTGCAGTATTATTGTCAGTAATAACCTCTGCATTGTACAAACTGTGACTTTCTGTGTGTGCATTTGATAGCTGAGTGGTGTCCATTTCGTGTCTTTCACTCAACCTGCTATCCCTATATTCCATAACTTGAGGGGGCTTGGTGCGTCAGGTGTTATCTAATATAGGATTTTCACAAAGATATACTGTATTACGTATTTTTCTCTGTGATTTAGTCACCATATCTCTCCTTTATCTCTGCTAGTGCTGACTACACTGCGCAGGGGTTTGGGTTTAGAGGTATAGTGCTGCTGATAATTGTACTGTGTTAACCTCATACTGCAAGTTATATTATGTCTGCTTCTGAGGGTAACGGTTCTGGGGCTGAACACACTGCCGGTGTTGCTGACGCCACGGGGCCATATGAGGAGAATATAGCATCTGTGGGCTCTGGTTCTGGGGGCTCCTTGCCCCCCAGTGGGACTGTGGCTACTAAAAAGTCTGACCAACGCGAGCGCTTCTCTCCTCACAATCCACTGCTGTCACTGACACCTCGTCTGATGAAGACGGCACATATACTGACCCCTCAGGTTCTGACTCAGATACGGCTGATGGGGAGGGTAGTTCACATGTGGATGTTCCTGATCTTTTGGAGGCTATTAAATTAATTCTGCAGATTACGGATGATCCCGAGCCACTTCCCAGGATGCTTAGTATCAAAGGCATAGAACCTTATGAACGTGTTCACTGAGGACCACGTAGCCGCCTTGCACAATTGTTCAAGGGTCGCACAACGGCGGGCCGCCCAAGAAGGTCCAACAGACCGAGTAGAATGGGCCGTAATGTGAGCAGGAGCCGACAGACCAGCCCTCACATAAGCATATGCAATCACAATTCTAATCCATCTGGCCAAAGTCTGCTTGTGAGCAGGCCAGCCCCGTTTGTGAAATCCAAATAGTACAAAGAGAGAATCAGATTTCCTAATGGAAGCAGTTCTCTTCACATAGATACGGAGAGCCCGTACCACATCCAAAGACCACTCTTTGGGAGACAGATCAGGAGAAACAAGTGCCGAGGCCACAATCTCCTGGTTAAGGTGGAATGAGGAAACCACCTTAGGTAAATATCCGGGATGAGTCCTAAGAACCGCCCGGTCACGGTGAAATATCAGATATGGGGAACTACAAGACAAGGCACCTAAATCCGACACTCTTCTAGCTGAAGCAATAGCCAGCAGAAACACCACCTTAAGGGAAAGCCACTTAAGATCAGCTGAACCAAGAGGTTCAAACGGAGACTCTTGTAACGCCTCCAAAACCACCGTCAAGTCCCAAGGAGCCGCAGGCGGGACATAGGGAGGTTGGATACGCAACACACCCTGAGTAAAGGTATGCACATCAGGCAAGGTCGTAATTTTTCTCTGAAACCACATCGACAAGGCAGAAATATGAACCTTGAGGGAGGCCAGACGTAGGCCTAAGTCCAGGCCCTGCTGAAGAAAAGCCAACAACTTGGCTATACTAAACTTGGAAGCGTCATAATCGTTAGATGCGCACCAAACAAAGTAAGAATGCCAGACCCTATAGTAAATCCGAGCCGAAGCCGGTTTCCGGGCCCGCAACATAGTTTGAATGACTGCCTCAGAAAACCCTTTAGCCCTTAAGACGGAAGCTTCAAGAGCCACGCCGTCAAAGACAGACAGGCTAGGTCCTGGTAGACACAGGGGCCCCGAACGCGGAGGTCTGGGCATTGTGGAAGTAGAATTGGACGCTCTGACGATAGGCCTTGCAGGTCTGAGAACCAGTGCCTCTGGGCCATGCTGGAGCTATGAGAAGCAGAATTCCTTTTTCTTGCTTGAACTTCTGAATTACCCTGGGCAGGAGTGACACCGGAGGGAACACGTACGGCAGCCGAAACCTCCACGGCACCGCCAGCGCATCCACGAATGCTGCTTGAGGATCCCTTGTCCTTGCTCCGAAGACCGGAACCTTGTGATTGTGTCGAGACGCCATCAGATCTACGTCTGGAAGACCCCACTTTTCCACTAGGAGTTGAAACACTTCTGGATGGAGGCCCCACTCGCTGGCATGCACGTCCTGACGACTGAGAAAGTCTGCTTCCCAATTCAGGACTCCCGGAATGAAGATTGCCGATATGGCCGGTAGATGGCGTTCCGCCCAATGTACAATCCGTGAGACTTCCTTCATTGCCAGACGGCTTCGAGTGCCACCTTGATGATTCATGTAAGCCACTGTGGTGGCATTGTCCGACTGTACTTGAACAGGACGGTTCTGAATTAAATGCTGGGCTAGGTTCAATGCATTGAAGACTGCCCGCAATTCCAGAATGTTGATTGAGAGGAGGGACTCCTCCTTGGTCCGCCGACCGTGAAGGGAGTGTTGCTCCAGCACCGCGCCCCAACTTCTTAGACTGGCATCTGTCGTCAACAGGACCCAGTTGGATATCCAGAAGGGACAGCCCCTGCACAATTGTTGGTCCTGGAGCCACCAGAGCACCGACAGACGGACCTCTGAAGTCAATGAGATCATTTGAGACCTGATCCGGTGAGGCAGGCCGTCCCACTTGGCTAGAATCAGCCTCTGGAGGGGGCGAGAAAGGAATTGAGCATACTCCACCATGTCGAATGCTGATACCATGAGGCCCAGCACCTGCATCGCCGAATGTATCGATACTTGCGGACGAGAAAGGAAGCAACGAATCCTGTCCTGAAGCTTCAGGACTATCTCCTGAGACAGGAACAACCTCTGGTTGTGAGTGTCCAATAGCACTCCCAGATGCACCATGCTCTGAGCAGGGATCAGGGAGGATTTCTTCCAGTTGATGAGCCACCCGTGGGCTTGTAGAAACCGGACCGTCATATCTAGATGACGTAGGAGAAGTTCTGGGGAATTTGCCAGGATTAACAAGTCGTCCAGATACGGCAGTATCCTGACCCCTTGACGGCGGAGTACCACCGTCATCACCGCCATGACTTTGGTGAAGACTCGCGGAGCCGTTGTTAAACCAAAAGGTAACGCCCGAAACTGATAATGGAGGTTGCCAATAGCAAACCTCAGGTATTGCTGATGTGACGCTACTATAGGAATATGCAGGTAAGCATCCTGTATGTCCAGGGAGACCATGTAGTCCCCAGGTTCCAAGGCCAGAACTATAGAGTGAAGGGTTTCCATACGGAACTTGGAAACCTTCACAAAAGTACCCCCGGCCCCTCTGCGCAAGAGGCACCTGTACTACAACTCCTGTATCCAGGAGGGTCTGTACCACCGAATGCAGAGTGTTTGCCTTTGTCTGGTCCAACGGGACGTCTGTCTGGCAAAATCGATGAGTGGGTCGGTTTTTGAAGTCTATGGCGTAACCTCGAGTGACGACTACCCGTACCCAGGCATCTGAAGTGGTCTTCAACCATTCCTGGGTATACCCTAGAAGCCGGCCCCCCACCCTGGGATCCCCCAGGGGGAGGCCCGCCCCGTCATGCGGCAGGCTTATCGGCCTTGGAAGCTGGCTGACAGGCCGCCCAGGCTCTTTATGGCTTTGGCTTACCAGGTTTGGAAGTGCGGGCCTGCTTGTTGTACGCCTGACCTTTTGCTTTACCTGAAGGACGAAAGGGGCGAAAGGAAGTACCTTTAGCCTTCGACACAGAAGGAGCGGTACTTGGCAGACAGGCAGTTTTGGCAGTAGCCAAGTCAGCCACTGTCTTATTTAAGTCCTCCGCAAACAGAATATCTCCCTTGAAAGGGAGTACCTCCAGGGTTTTTCTAGAGTCCAGATCCACAGACCAGTATCTCAGCCACAATATCCGGCGAGCCAGGACTGACGTAGTAGAGGCCTTGGCTGCTAGGATACCGGCATCAGAAGCCGCCTCTTTAATATAGCGAGAAGCTGTGACAATATATGACAAGCATTGTCTAGCATGGTCAGAGGAGATTTCAGCTTCCAACTCCAAGGCCCATGCTTCAATGGCCTCTGCAGCCCATGTAGCTGCAATAGTGGGCCTTTGTGCAGCACCCGTGAGGGTGTAAATCGCTTTCAGACAACCCTCCACACGTTTATCCGTAGGCTCTTTTAGAGACGTGACAGTAGTGACAGGTAGAGCTGAGGAAACCACCATCCTAGCCACATGTGAGTCTACTGGAGGAGGCGTTTCCCAATTCATAGAAAGCTCTGGTGCGAGGGGATAGCGAACCAGCATCTTCTTTTGAGGCACAAACTTCGTACCCGGGTTTTCCCAGGGTTCCTGACGTATATCCACTAGGTGATCAGAGTGAGGTAAAACTTGTTTAACCACCTTCTGACGCTTGAACCTATCTGGTTTCTTAGGAGGGACGGATGGCTCGGGATCATCCGTAATCTGTAGAATTAACTTAATAGCCTCCAAAAGATCAGGAACATCCACATGTGAACTACCCTCCCCATCAGCAGTATCTGAGTCAAAACCTGTGGGGTCAGTGTAAGTGCCGTCTTCATCAGACGAGGTGTCAGTGACAGCAGTGGATTGTGAGGAGACAAGCGCTCGCTTAGAGGACCCCTTGGGCTTAGGCGAGCGATGGTCAGACTTTTTAGTAGTCAGGGACTGGTTCAACTTCTTCAATTGAGCAGATAAATCGTCCGCCCATGGCGGGTTAGGGGGTCCCATAGGGAGTGTTCGTTTATTAACTAGCATATGTAGAAGCGTGGAAAAAGCGGCCCACGGTGGGTCATTATGTACCTCCATTGCCACAGTCCCACTGGGGGGCAAGGAGCCCCCAGAACCAGAGCCCACAGCTGCTATATTCTCCTCATAGGGATCTGTGGCTTCAGCAACACCGGCAGTGTGTTCAGCCCTAGAACCGTTACCCTCAGAAGCAGACATGATATAACTTGCAGTATCAGGTAACACAGTACAATTGACAGCAGCACAATACCTCTTACCCAAACCCCTGTGCAGTGTAGTCAGCACTAGCAGAGATAAATGAGAGATATGGTGACTAAATCACAGAGAAAAATACGTATTAAAGTATATCTTTGTGAAAATCCTATATCAATATAAAACCTGACGAACCAAGCCCCCTCAGGTTATAGAATAACGAGTTATATGGTAAGAACTTACCTTTGTTAAAACTCTTTCTGCGAGTTACACTGGGCTCCACAAGGAATGGACAATGGGGTGTAGAGTAGGATATTGATCCGAGGCACCAACAGGCTCAAAGCTTTGACTGTTCCCAGAATGCATAGTGCCGCCTTCTATATCACCCCGCCTCCCTGCACAGGAGCTCAGTTTTTAGTTAACCAGCCCAATGCAGTAGCAGGAAAAGAGACTACAACGGTTAGTAGCCACAACACCACATTCTCACGACAGAAGACGTGTCAGCGGCTAATGTCATACCAACCCAAAGAAGCTAAGCGCGTCAGGGTGGGCGCCTTGTGGAGCCCAGTGTACCTCGCAGAAAGAGTTTTAACAAAGGTAAGTTCTTACCATAAAACTCGTTTTCTGCTGTGGGGTACACTGGGCTCCACAAGGAATGGACAATGGGGATGTCCTAAAGCAGTCCCTTATGAGAGTGGATGCACTGTAGCGGGCACAAGAACCCGGCATCCAAAGGAAGCATCCTGGGAAGCGGCAGTATCGAAGGCATAGAACCTTATGAACGTGTTCAGAGGACCACGTAGCCGCCTTGCACAATTGTTCAAGGGTCGCACCACGTTGGGCCGCCCAAGAAGGTCCAACAGACCGAGTAGAATGGGCCTTTATGTGATCAGGAGCAGAGAGACCAGCCTTCACATAAGTATGTGCAATCACCATTCTAATCCATCTGGCCAGAGTTTGCTTGTGAGCAGGCCAGCCCCGTTTGTGAAACCCAAACACAACAAAAAGAGAATCAGATTTCCTAATAGGAGCAGTTCTCTTCAAATAGATACGGAGAGCCCGTATCACATCCAAAGACCGCTCTTTGGGAGACAGATCAGGAGAAACAAGTGCCGGAACTACAATCTCCTGATTAAGGTGGAACGAAGAAACCACCGTAGGTAGATAGCCGGGACGAGTCCTAAGAACTGCCCGGTCACGGTGAAATATCAGATATGGGGAACTACAGGACAAGGCACCCAAATCCGACACTCTTCTAGCTGAAGCAATAGCCAGCAGAAACACCACCTTAAGGGAAAGCCACTTAAGGTCAGCTGAACCAAGAGGTTCAAACGGAGACTCTTGTAACGCCTCCAAAACCACCGACAAGTCCCAAGGAGTCACAGGCGGGACATAGGGAGGTTGGATACACAACACGCCAAGAGTAAAGGTATGCACATCAGGTAAGGTCGCAATTTTTCTCTGAAACCACACCGACAAGGCAGATATTTGAACCTTGAGGGAGGCCAGACACAGGCCTAAGTCCAGGCCCTGCTGAAGAAAAGCCAATAACTTGGCTATACTAAACTTGGAAGCATCATAATCGTTAGATGCGCACCAAACAAAGTAAGAATGCCAGACCCTATAGTAAATCTGAGACGAAGCCGGTTTCCGGGCCCGCAACATAGTTTGAATGACCGCCTCAGAAAACCCTTTAGCCCTTAAGACGGAAGCTTCAAGAGCCACGCCGTCAAAGACAGCCGGGCTAGGTCCTGGTAGACACAGGGGCCCTGAACGAGGAGGTCTGGGCATTGTGGAAGTAGAATTGGACGCTCTGACGATAAGCCTTGCAGGTCTGAGAACCAGTGCCGTCTGGGCCACGCTGGAGCTATGAGAAGCAGAATTCCTTTTTCTTGCTTGAACTTCCGAATTACCCTGGGCAGGAATGACACCGGAGGGAACACGTACGGCAGCCGAAACCTCCATTGTACCGCCAGCGCATCCACGAATGCTGCTTGAGGATCCCTTGTCCTTGCTCCGTAGACCGTAACCTTGTGATTGTGTCGATACGCCATCAGATCTACGTCGAGGAAGGCCCCACCTTTCCACTAGGAGTTGAAACACTTCTGGATGGAGGCCCCACTCGCCGACATGCACGTCCTGACAACAGAGAAAGTCTGCTTCCCAATTCAGGACTCCCGGAATGAATATTGCCGATATGGCCGGTAGATGGCGTTCTGCCCACTGTAGAATCCGTGAGACTTCCTTCATTGCTAGGCGGCTTCGAGTGCCGCCTTGATGATTTATGTAAGCCACTGTGGTGGCGTTGTCCGACTGTACTTGAACAGGACGGTTCTGAATTAAATGCTGGGCCAGGTTCAAGGCATTGAAGACCGTCCGCAACTCCAGAATATTGATCGAGAGGAGGGACTCCTCCTTGGTCCACCGCCTCTGAAGGGAGTGTTGCTCCAGCACCGCGCCCCAACCTCTTAGACTGGCATCTGTCGTCAACAGGACCCAGTCGAATATCCAGAACGGACGGCCCCTGCACAGTTGTTGGTCCCGGAGCCACCAGAGCAGCGACAGACGGACCTCCGGAGTCAATGAGATAATTTGAGACCTGATCCGGTGAGGCAGGCCGTCCCATTTGGCTAGAATCAGCCTCTGGAGAGGGCGAGAGTGAAATTGAGCGTACTCCACCATGTCGAATGCTGACACCATGAGGCCCAGCACCTGCATCGCCGAATGTATCGACACTTGCGGACGAGATAGGAAGCAACGAATCCTGTCCTGAAGTTTCAGGACTTTCTCCTGATACAGGAACGACCGCTGGTTGTGAGTGTCCAATAGTGCTCCCAGATGCACCATGCTCTGAGCAGGGATCAGGGATGACTTCTTCCAGTTGACGAGCCACCCGTGGGCTTGCAGAAACCGGACCGTCACATCTAGATGACGCAGGAGAAGTTCTGGGGAATTTGCCAGGATTAACAAGTTGTCCAAATACGGCAGTATCCTGACCCCTTGACGGCGGAGTACCACCGTCATCACCGCCATGACTTTTGTAAAGACTTGCGGAGCCGTTGTTAAACCAAATGGTAACGCCCGAAACTGGTAATGGCAGTTGCCAATCGCAAATCTCAGGTATTGCTGATGAGACACTGCTACAGGAATATGCAGGTAAGCATCCTGTATATCCAGGGAGACCATGAAGTCCCCAGGTTCCAAGGCCAGAACTATAGAGCGAAGGGTTTCCATCCAGAACCTGGAAACCTTCACAAACCTGTTCAATGCCTTGAGGTTGAGAATGGGCCGGGATGACCCATTCGGTTTCGGGACTAGAAACAGCGGAGAATAGCACCCCCGGCCCCTCTGCGCAAGAGACACCTGTACTACGACTCTTGTATCCAGGAGGGTCTGTACCACCGAATGTAGAGTGTTTGCCTTTGTCTTGTCCAACGGGACATCTGTCTGGCAAAATCGATGAGGAGGTCGGTTTTTGAAGGCTATGGCGTTAGCTCGCGTGACGACTTCCCGTACCCCAGGCATCTGAAGTGGTCTTCAACCATTCCTGGGCATACCCTAGAAGCCGGCCCCCCACCCTGGGAACCCCCAAAGGGAGGCCCGCCTCGTCATGCGCCAGGCTTATCGGTCTTGGAAGCAGGCTCTTTTGGGCTTAGGCTTACCAGGTTTGGAAGTGCGGGCCTGCTTGTTGTACGCCTGACCTTTTGCTTTACCTGAAGGACGAAAGGGGCGAAAGGAAGTACCACAATCTAATTTAAATCCTCCCCAAACAGAATATCTCCCTTAAAAGGGAGTACCTCCAGGGTTTTTCTAGAGTCCAGATCCACAGACCAGGATCTCAGCCACAATATCCAGCGAGCCAGGACTGACGTAGTAGAGGCCTTGGCTGCCAGGATACCAGCATCAGAATCCGCCTCTTTAATATAACTAGAAGCTGTGACAATATAAGACAAGCATTGTCTAGCATGGTCAGAGGAGATTTCAGCATCTAACTCCAAGGCCCATGCTTCAATGGCCTCTGCAGCCCAAGTAGCTGCAATAGTGGGCCTTTGTGCAGCACCCGTGAGGGTGTAAATCACTTTAAGACAACCCTCCACACGTTTATCCGTAGGCTCTTTTAGAGACGTGACGGTGGTGACCGGTAGAGCTGAGGAAACCACCGTCCTAGCCACATGTGAGTCCACTGGAGGAGGCGTTTCCCAATTCTTAGACAGCTCCGGCACGAAGGGATAGCGAGCCAGCATCTTCTTTTGAGGCACAAACTTCGTACCCGGGTATTCCCAGGGTTCCTGACGTATATCAATTAGGTGGTCAGAATGAGGTAAAACTTGTTTAATCACCTTCTGACGCTTGAACCTATCTGGTTTCTTAGGAGGAACGGATGGCTCGGGATCATCCGTAATCTGTAAAATTAACTTAATAGCCTCCAAAAGATCAGGAACATCCACATGTGAACTACCCTCCCCATCAGCCGTATCTGAGTCAGAACCTGTGGGGTCAGTGTAAGTGCCGTCTTCATCTGACGAGGTGTCAGTGACAGCAGTGGATTGTGAGGAGACAAGCGCTCGCTTAGAGGACCCCTTGGATGTAGGCGAGCGACGGTCTGACTTTTTAGTAGTCAGGGACTGGTTCAACTTCTTTATTTGAGCATATAACTCGTCCGCCCACAGCAGATTAGCTGCAGGGACCACAAATGGTTGCACCGGCATTGGGGGTCCCATAGGGGGTGTTAGTTTATGAACTAGCGTATGCAGAAGCGTGAAAAAAGCGGCCCACGGCAGGTCATTATTTGCCCCCGTTGCCACCGTCCCACTGGGGGGCAAGGAGCCCCCAGAACCAGAGACCAAAGCTGCTATATTCTCCTCATAGGTATCTGCAGCTTCAGCAACATCGGCAGTGTGTTAAGCCCCAAACCCCTGCGCAGTGTAGTCAGCACCAGCAGAGATAAAGGAGAGATATGGTGACTAAATCACAGAGAAAAATACGTAATACAGTATATCTTTGTGAAAATCCTATATTAGATAAAACCTGACGCACCAAGCACCCTCAGGTTATAGAATATAGGGATAGCAGGTTGAGTGAAAGACACGAAATGGACACCACACAGCTATCAAATGCACACACAAATAGTCACAGACTGTACAATGCAGAGGTTATTACTAACAATAATACTGCACTGGACTAGCTTACACAGCTATATAACAATAGATATAACAGTACACAGTAAAAACTGGATGTATATCACAGGGTAATTGTACTAGAAAACCCTGACTAAGTGCACTCTTTCTTAACTAACACTGACTAAAAAAAGGCAGGTAGAATACTTAAGTGTCTTGTAAAGTCACAGCACTGACAACCAGGTGGCTTTACATAGGAGGATTTGCCCAAGCATTCCCAGGAACAGTGAGCTGAGAGATAATGGCGCCGCAGACACAGCCAGGGAGTGAGGGAGAGACAGATATGCAGCTCCAGGGCGGGAACATTTGCAGAAAATGGCACCCTTGGGCTGGGGGAGGGGCTTCAGGTCCAAGCTCTATCCCCCTGCTGGCAAAACCACCGGGTACTGCGGGCTCTAATAAAACGGTTTATAGAGAAAACCTGACCTATCCCATGCCCTGGTGATCTAGTGGGATCGCCTGTACTGCCACAGTGTCCACCGCCAGCGCGCGCGGCCCGCCTCCCACTTACCGCGCCAGATCGCGATAAAGACCGGGTCCCGCAAGCGGGACCCACTTACCACCTCCCGAAGCGCGGCCACGCTATCCTGGAGAGCCCCAGCCGTGTGTGTCTAACGTGAAGAAAACCGGAGCCTCCGCTGTAGGTACCCGGCAACCAGGGCTCGGGAGTGTACAGCGCCGCTGGGGAGAGCCGGAGCTGCAGCCGTGAATGTCCACTGACATGTAACACTGCTGCTGACCTTGAAGTCTTCACTTTTTTCCTCAGAAAAAAAAGCTCTTCTTAGAGCTGCCTGGAGCAGCCCCTCTGTTAAGTGCCTGCTACTGCAGCACCAACTACAAAACTGAGCTCCTGTGCAGGGAGGCGGGGTGATAAAGGAGGCGGCGCTATGCATTCTGGGAACAGTCAAAGCTTTGAGCCTGTTGGTGCCTCGGATCAAGATCCTACTCTACACCCCATTGTCCATTCCTTGTGGAGCCCAGTGTACCCCGCAGCAGAAATAGGGATAGCAAGTTGAGTGAAAGATACGAAATGGACACCACTCAGCTATCTAATGCACACACAGATAGTCACAGTTTGTACAATGCAGAGGTTATTACTAACAATAATACTGCACTGGACTAGCTTATATATATAGCTATGTAGTCAATAGATATAACACTGCACAGTAAGAACTGGATGTATATCACAGGGTAATTGTACTTGAAAACCCTGACTAAATGCACTCTTTCTTAACTAGCACTGTCTAAAAAGGCAGGTAGAATACTTAAGTGTCATGTAAAGTCACAGCACTGACAACCAGGCGGCTTTACACAGGAGGATTTGCCCAAGCAGTCCCAGGAACAGTGAAGCTGAGAGATAATGGCACCCAGACACCGACAGGGAGTGAGGGAGAGACAGATATGCAGCTCCAGGGCGGGAACATTTGCGGGAAATGGCGCCCTGGGGCTTGGGGAGGGGCTTCAGGTCTAAGCCTTATCCCCCTGATGGCAAAACCACTGGGTACTGTGTGCTACTGAAAATGGTTTAGAGAGAAAACCTGACCTGCACCCATGCCCTGGTTATCTAGTGGGATCGCCTGTACTGCCACAGTGTCCACCGCCAGCGCGCGTGGCCCGCCTCCCACTCACCGCGCCGGATCGCGATAAAGACCGGGTCCCGCTAGCGGGACCCACTCACCACCTCCCGAAGCGCGGCCACGCGATCCCGGAGAGCCCCCGTCGTGTGTGCCTGACGTGAAGAAAACCGGAGCCTCCTACTGTAGTTACCTAGCAACCAGGGCTCGGGAGTGTACAGCGCCGCTGGGGAGAGCTGGAGCTGCAGCCGTGAATGTCTTCTGACATTTACCACCGCTGCTGCCCTTGTAGTCTTCACTTTTTTCTTCAAAAAAAGCTCTTCTTAGGGCTGCCTGGAGCAGCCCCTCTGTATTGTGCCTGCTTACTGCAGCACCAACTACAAAACTGAGCTCCTGTACAGGGAGGCGGAGTTATAGAGGAGGCGGCACTGTGCATTCTGGGATCAGTCAAAGCTTTGAGCCTGTTGGTGCCTCGGATCAAGATCCTACTCTACACCCCAATGCCTATCCTTGTGGAGCCCAGTGTACCCCGCAGCAGAAATGTATATAACACATCAACTTTGACAGGGGAGATGGCCCCTCTCAGCTCTGGGCCCCATAGCAGCTGCACTCCCTGCACCTATGGTAGCTATGCCTTTGGTCAGGCCCTACATATATAACATACTAATCATGTCCAATAACCAAACCCCCCACCCCTGTGTTATATACCCCTATTAAACTGAAATACTGCGTGCAACCCGGCTAAGACCCCTTTCAGAGTGGTGGCTGGTTCTGGCTTATTCCCAGGCCGGTGATGCCACTGCACATGTGACTAGTGCCGGCACTTTGAGATGATATCGCCGGCTCTCCCTATGTTATAAACGGGTGACGGGTCGCATCGGCCCGGCTTACCCATTAACACTGCACCGCGACCCGGGTCCTTCCTAAGACTAACCCTGCAAGCTAGCCGGGTTGGACTCCCAGGTCACTGGACTCGGGTTAACCCTTTTCCACTGAGTCGCTCTTGCGTTATCACAGCAATAACCAAGGTTTTTAGTGGAGTGGAAAAGGGGTATAAGACACTTTACTATTCTTCTATATGGACCTAGAAATATAAATATTTGGTAAAGGAATATTGCAAGTTACAAAGTGCTTTGGAACTCTGCAGGATGGATAATGTACAGTATAAGAGTTAAATAGGCTGCATGATTAGATCTGTGCACAGGGGAGGATTGGCCAAAGGGCCCACAGTGAAGATCCCACATGTGGGGCCTGTTTTGTTTGTAGACACGTGAGGGGTGGTGCTGCCGCCATGGTTACACAGTATACCTCTGGTGCTGCCCACGTAGGGCCACTTCTGCAAATTTTTCCAGGGCACCTTTCAGTTCCCAATCCCCCCCTGTCTGTGCAAGAGTCTCATTAAAGAAAAACTTTGTTCCAAACTACAAAATTAGCATTGGGTGGAGCTCAATGTGATCAAATAAAATTTAACATATTTGCCAGTTCCCTTGAAGCCTGACTGCAAGTTCTACTTTAGTTTATTGAACAGTACCAAGCACTTTTTTTTTTTATTTCGGGTGTAAAGAAGTCTTAAAAAAATGAAATTTAGGAGAATCAGAATAGTCACATAGATTTGGTGCATGTTATGTGTAGTTCAACAGTAGTTTAATTTTTGACATTATATTTTTGTGTTGGTGGAGAAGAAATTATCTTATATGTTTGACTGACTGTGTAACTATAGTTTTATGCGTGGTCACAAATGCTATGTGTTGCCCTTTTACCCCATGGCTACTAACAGTGAATGGAACTTGTGTTCTACATACTGTACATTGCAAAAGTATAAAGGGGTTAAAAAGAAAACCCATGACCACTGCCCAATTTGATTGGTACATTGTCTTATAGATTTGCTGCAGGGTCATGAGTTCACGTCCACATGCTTGTCTTGAACTGACAACATACAAGCATAAGAGCCACCTACTGTAGACAACAAGCACTGAATTCCACGGGATAGGTAGGTGCTTGACAGGAGTGTTTGGGGCTGATAATGGGTCAGGCACTGCAGCATACGTCTTTTGCCACTATGGCTTCTGCGACTTTATGCAAATGAAACTACAAGCCCATCACTAGTGTACATCCATGCGCCTGCATGTGCCAGGTCTGAGACACCTACTTTGAGTGTCTTCAGACGTATCTTCAGTTGCAGCATTGAAACTTGCACCAGCCTTATGGCAGATGCAGATTATACGTCTGAATATGGCCTATCTGTGTGCCCAACCACTATCAGCTGCACACCTGCAACACTCCCAATTACTGCCCAGGAATACAAAATACATTTTCAAGACATGTCTAAGACCGTGAGACTTCTCTGCATCTCAACTGCCTATTCCTCTTTCAGAGAATCCTAGACAATGGGGTATCTATAATAGGAGCAAAGTGTGCGGTGCATACGGGCCGGTGGGGGGCCCACACAGCACACAGTGCACCCATTTCTGGAATACTTGCCCTTCAGGAGTCCCACGTCAGCAGCAGCACTGCACACGTCACCGGGAAAATGGTGCTGCGGACATTTTTCCAGCATTTTACACAAGCACAGTAGGAGAATCACTGAGAAAATGGCTGCCATGACATTTTCCTAGAGTCCTGAGCATGCACACTAGTTTCTGGCACAGCGCTAGGGTCTCCTAATGACCCTAGTGCTCAGAAACTACTGCGCTGCTGGCTAGAGAGGAGGAGTCCCATATGGGGACTCCCTGATCTTAGGGCTACCTAAGTTGAGGCAGCCTACAGAAATATTTTACTATACTTATCAGGAGACTCGTGACCAGGGGCGGATTTTACCTATGGACTGCCATCCCCCCCCCCCCCTCCCTTCCTGTAGGAAGCCATTCCCTATCTAATCATCAGCCCTAACTGGCTTCTATGGGTTGCTGCCGATGCAGTTCATAGAAGCCGGTACATTCAAGCCACCGCTTGTGCACATGCACCGCTCCCGGCACCTGCTAGTTCCATTGTACAGGTGTCGGAACCCGGCTGGCAGCGGGGACCAGGGCAGCATGTCAGGCGGCGGGGACGAGGCAGCACAGTCAGCAGCAGCCCCCCTCCTCCACCCAAATAGGAGCCACAGCTGCTTGTAACTATTCAGAAAGATATAACAATTTCTCCTTTTCAACTGTTTTCCAACTTTGTTTAGTAATTAAATGTAATTCCCCTTTTCCACTGCACCCCGGGAAATTGCTGGGTCTATCAACCTGGCAATTTCCCGGTTCTCAGCTCCTTGATGCTGGTCGGGAGCAGGGTTGGGGACCCGAGAGTTAGTCCCAGGTAGGTTGTGTTTTACGCTGACCAAAATCTTGGGTTTTGTACGTTCACATGCAAGAACCCGGAATTTTGAAGTCAGTGGAAGAGGGGTATTCATACCTCCCAACTGTCCCGATTCCAGCGGGACAGTCCCGCTATTTGGACACTGTCCCACCAGCAGGCAGCAGTGTCCCGTGGGCGGGGTACAGTTGGGGGATGCTTTGATCAGCCGCTGCTCTACTCTACAAAGCATTCAAAGCAGCAGGTAGCAGTGCAAGCGCACAGCATCCATGCAGTACACAGTGGTGAGCAGGGGGCTTCCCAGCTGCTCGGGGAGCGCTGGACACCAACCCACAATGGCAAATATGGGTCCGCGCCACAAGGCCATGCCCCCCCTCACTGAGTCCTCCACACCCTTTCCGCCACGCAAGGGATTCGATTCTATGTGCTACAAGGTTGGGAGGTATGGGTATTAAAAGGGTCATTCTGAGTTGATCGCTCGCTAGCAGTTTTTAGCAGCCATACAAACGCATAGTCGCCGCCCACGGGGGAGTGTATTTTCGCTTTGCAGGAGTGCGAACGCCTGTGCAGTCGAGCGCTTGCAAAACATTTTGTGCAAAACAAGACCAGCCCTGTAGTTACTTATACTGTGCGATGATTGCTGTGACGAGTGACACGGTAATGATGTCAGATACCCACCCAGCAAACGCCTGACCACGCCTGCGTTTTTTCCAAACACTCCAAGAAAACGGTCAGTTGCCACCCAGAAACTCCCACTTCCTGTCAATCTCCTTGCGTTCGGCTGAGCGATTGGAATCGTCGCTAGAACCAGTGCAAAACCACAAAGGACTTCGTACCCGTACGACGCGCATGCGCATTGCGGTGAATACGCATGCGCAGATTAGCCGTTTTTTTCACTGATCGCTATGCAGCGAACTACGACAGCTAGCGATCAACTCGGAATGACCCCCTAAATGCATTATCTTACACAATATAACATGCTGTGCATACTAGTGTATGTAAAGAAACCTAGAAGATTTCTTTTTTAAATGCTACGTATTTTGGAAAGAAAATACATAGCAATGTGATGAACCCCAAAATGCCAAAATAGACTCAGCACAGGGTCAAATAAAAAGGCCTTACTAGTCTGTACTCTCGCTCATACCTCCCAACATGACCCTCTCCAGTAGGGACACAATGCTCTGCTCCTGGACTTTTCTCTTAATGTGTGATAGCCCACCCCTGTGTTGAACAGGCTAATGGATAAGAAAGGTGTTTCAGCACAGGTGATGGCAATCATACATTAAGAGGGAAGTCCAGGAGCAGAGCATTCTGTCCCTCCTGGAGAGGGTCACGTTGGGGGGTATGCTCTCGCTGCTTGTAATGCATTAGCATTCTTTCTTTGTGTGTGTGTTTTTTTTTGTTAATTAATATTTGGCTCATTTCTCTCCCTTCTGCTATTAACACCCACCACACATCCAGCTTCTTTATTGTTGGAGGAATTGTGTGGGTGATAGTCAGACTCCGTATCCGCGTTGTGACTGCACTGCAGACTCAATGTCAAAAGTAAAACAATGGCCGGCACTACTCTGCACATCCCAACATGCATTGTGTGCTCTGCTGCCACTCTGTTATGGGGGAAATTGTCCTGTGTTTCAGATTTATGGCAACAGGCTGCAGGAAGCATGGCAGCTTTCCAAGCTCCTCTCTGATGCTGCTAGTTTTCTAATCAGTGTTGAATAAACAGAGTGCTGATTGAATGTAATGGCTGCTTTAATCATGGACCTGGGTGCTGACACCAGATTACAGTGTTTATAATTTACAGCTAATCCTTTGTGGAAAACAAAACCAGTTGAAATCAAAGGACTGATTAGCAGGCCCGTAGTGTCCGTTTTGTTCCAATGGAGGAGGCAAGTTCTGCCGTGTCAGATTATTTTGACTAAGCAATTAATTGAAATGTGTAATAAAAAATGATTTACTTGTGTGGATGTGTGAAACGAAACACAGGTCCATGCAAGCTGCCACATATCTGAAATAGAGGATTAGTGGCATGGTATGAATGTTTTACAAGATGTAGCAGCTTACTCCTAATACCCTATTAACACATTACAATTAGAGATAAGCGAACCGATTCAGAATCTGGATTAGTGCACATTTTGCTGAGTTATGCAATCCAAGATGATCCGCTGTTCAAATGAAGCTTTATCTCTGCATTTCCTTCCACTTTAATTAATAAAAGCAACATCACATATATATATATATATATATATAAACAGTTGTTTGTAAAAGCATTCAATCCCCTCTAAACGTAAAGTGATTTGTCTGTATTACAAATGACGATCAACGCTTACACAAATGATTCCAGACAATATTTTATTATGAACTGGTAGGCTCCTAAACAGTGGTGTATCTACAATTGATGCAAGGTGTGTGGTACACATGAGTCCCTGGGTCCAGGAAGGCCCACCCTGCACACCCTACACCATACTTGCCTACCTGACCCTCTCCATGAGGGAGAAAATGCTCTGTTCCACCTGAGGTGAGCTAGTTAATTGATAAGAAAGGTGTTTCACTACAGGTGATGGCAATCATACATTACCAGGAAAGTCCAGGAACAGAGCATTTTCTCCCTCATGGAGAGGGTCAGGCAGGCAAGAATGCCCTACACCCATTTCTTGAATACTTACCCCTACGGAGTCCCACGTCAACGGCAGCAGTGTTCCTAGTGACCCTAGTGCTCAGAGTCTTCTGAGCTGTTGGCTAGAAAGGAGGGCGCCCAGACGGAGACTGTCACAGGCCCCCTTCTCACTTGGGTGTGGATCATTAGATCTACTGTACATGCAAAAGGTTTACAGTCGACTACTAATGGTTGACATGGATTAGGTTGACAGGGTCAAAAGAAGGTAAACAGGGTCATTAGGCGACATGAAAAAGATAGACAGTAGTAAAGGTAAACTGGGTCAAAAGGTCGACACAAAAAATTTCACACCATTTTTAAGTTTTTTTGGAGTCACTTTCGCGTCAGAGCACATGTAACCCAGATTAATGTTCCCTTTGCATGGCTCATTTCCCTCAGGTTACTATTCTCAATCGTAATCCATGTGGATGTAAAGTATGAAAAAGTTGATGAAAATGCTAAAACCGTAAAATAAAGCTGCATCGACCATATGTGCGTTGACCATATGTGTGTCGACCATTTGAACATGTCGAGCTTTTGTACCTATCAACCTTTTACATGTTGACATATTGACCACGTCGATCTTTTCACCATGTCAACCTAATGCATGTCGACCATTAGTGATCGACCTGACTACTGACATTTTCATGGTCGACCTACAGTCCGGATACCTCACTTTATGCACACCTGCTCTTAAAATGTGTTTTTAAACTCGTGATTTGTCTTCAGATGTTTTTTAGACAAATAAAAATTGAAAACAGATCAATTTTTGTCTCATCTGACCTCAAAACCTTTTCCCACATTTTGCTGGGTCACACTGATGGTTTATGGCAAACTCCAGGCGTGCTTTCATTTTGTTTTTCTTAAGTGGTGTCTTCCTTCTAGTCACCCTCTCACACAGATCAATTGTATGCAGAGCCCTTGATATGGTTGACTGTGCACGGCAGGGCCGAAACTAGGATTTTCATCACCGGGGGCAAGGCAGTAATTTGGCGCGCCCCCCCCCCCCCCCCCCCCCCCCAAAAAAAAAAAAAAAAAAAAAAAGCAAAACAAACCAAAAACAAACCCTGTCAGACTAAATAATTAGATTATCAAACATTTTTTTTAAAAAGGGGATACTATTGGACAATCTTCTTCTGTGTCCCTCAAATGCCCTATGTGTCACATGCACCTCCAGCAGCGTGTTCAAATACATGCTCCTCTGTGTGTCCCCATACATTGCACTATATCATTACACTTCATCAATGCACTACATTCCCCTATCCCTTGCACTACTATACTACATCCCCTACACGCTGAACTACATCACTACACTACATGCCCCTATACACTGCACTACATACCCTATATGCTACACAACATCACTATACTACATACCCTTTTATGCCACACCACATCAGTGCACTACATGCCTTGTATTCTGCACTACATACCCTATATGCTACACTACGTCACTACACTACATCCCCTTATATTCTACACCTCATCAGTGCACTACATACCCCTATATACTGAAATACATTACTACACTACATACATCACTACACTACATTCCCCTATAAACTACACCAAATCCCCCCATCTGGGAGGCAAAGCGGAGGTTGATACAACTGGGAGCACAGTGCCGATAATAAAGTCTGTCTTTAAACTCACCACAAAGCTGCTGTAGAAATACTCGGTGAGATTTGGAGGTTATTCAGGCTCTAAGTTTCCACTGTCAAGTGTATAGCTAGCAAAGTGAACCTTTGATTTCTGTAACATAGGTGACTGCACCAACAAGCATAAGCCTGGGGCAGTGTGTCCTCTCAATGTGGTGTAGCCTGTAGCTTGATATCGGTGGGTGCTGAGCAGTCAGCCGGGATCATAGCCTGCTGAAAAACATAGCACCAACAGCTCGCTTCTATAGCTTGTAAGGTGCACCACACGCTAGTCGCAACACTGCATGGCAAAGAGAGTTTGAGACAGTAGCCGGCATAAGAGAGATCCCAGGTACTGGAGCTCACCCGCACAGCGTCGGAGCCAGCTCCGGGCAGACAGGTGGGTCAGAGACACTGCCCCGGGAGCCATCTGCTATCTCACTGGACCAGCACAGCACTGCCCATATAAAAAAAACACAAAAACCCTGCTCCTTTGCAACTCCTCAGCGCACCCTCAAATCCTGCACCCAGGGCGCATGCCCCCTTAGCCCCCCCTAGTTACGGCCCCGGTGCACGGTCTCAGCCACTGAACTCTGTAGCTCCATTAAAGTGATGGTCTCTCTGTGGCTTCCCTCACAAGCCTCCTTGCTCTGATGCTGAGGGACAGTCCTGTCTAGGTAGTGCCTGCATGGAATAATGCAGCTTTCATTTCCTCACAATTGACCCAATAGTGTTCAATGGGCTATTCAAGCACTTGGATATTATTTTGCAGCCTTTCTTCTCTTGTGCATGTCTATTACTTTATCATACCTCCCAACATGACCCTCTCCAGGAGGTACACAATGCTCTGCTCCTGGACTTCTCTCTTAATTTATGATTACCATCACCTGTGCTGAAACACCTTTCTTATCCATTAACCTGTTCAGCACAGGTGATGGCAATCATACATTAAGAGGGAAGTCCAGAAGCAGAGCATTGTGTCCCTCCTGGAGAGGTCATGTTGGGAGGTATGTTTTATCTTTAATGCTCTTTGTTCTTCATTTTCATAGACTTCCTACATATTTGCAGTATGACCAGTGCTGTTTGAAGTGAACTAGGGGGTATTTTATTGATAAAAGCTTACTTCTTTTTTTTTTTGGGCCAGTTGTTCCACCAATATCTTTCATCAGTGTACGTACTTGGAGCCTCCACAGCACAGGGGTTGAATACCTATATAAGCAGAATTTTTCAGTTTATTTTAATCTGTAGACAGATAATGAATTATGAGTTTGAAAATTTACTTTAAGAGCCAACTGGTTTGCAATAAAAATACTGACTGGAACAATCTGTGTAAGTATCATTTGAAATACAGACAAATCTGTACAAATACAAATATATATGCCGTGGAATATCAAGTAGACTGTCAGGTTAACAATGATCACATTTTTATTCTCTTAATATACTTCTCATTAGTGTATTGACACGGTAAAGAGGACATAAGAGCTATGTTGGCCTACATTGGACCATGCATACATTTTAATGTACTTCGAGATGTGCCTAGATGGCTTTAATAGCACGTCATTGAAATTAGTGATTAATGTCCAAGTACTGTGGTGGAAAAAAAAACAAATATGTGTAGCCTCATTCCCTTTCCCTTGAAATTCATATCCCACAAAGCCAAATGCCATTTTTTGCATAATAAATTAAATGTTTTACTAGGGCTATCCTGTACTTTGCCTGGAATATCCCAATCTGCCCATGTTCACCCTCAGCTAGCTGTACCCATAATAAGAGGTAAGTATTTGCTGGTATGGCAATTAACACCATCTTGAAAAGCTACTGTACATTTGCAGGGGCTTAAGATTGACATGCAAGAATGGATAGTGCACTTTCATATTTATGATCCAACTTATCTCAGATGGCAGTAAAGAGCCATACGTCAGTACGTGTGACATACACAGGGCACCTTCCTTGTAGTTACTAGAAAAGTTATTGCTAATTAGTAATATGGACCTGGCATAGGCTGGACCACCTCAGCTCACCCCCGCCCCATCCGCCCGCCACTATACTTACCCCTTGTTTTGGCACACTGCTTTCACTGAGCAGTGGAGACAGATAACTGCAGATTATTACATAGCTGTTGTTATTATTATTACCTAGTAATATGGACCTGGCATATGTCGGCTCCTGCTCTGCCCCCGATCTGCCCCCACTCAATCCTATGGAAGCCCCTTTGCCTGACGGTTTATTTTAATATATCCAGACAATCTTTCAATTCTTATAGCAGAGATAAGCAGCCATATTAAATTCTAATAATCGAGTCTAGAACCCAATAACATATAAATAAGCCCCAAGGTGGTGAGCTATGGAGGAGAATACTGATAATGTTATTGTTATGAAGACAACATACTCGGCAGCAATTCCTCTTTTCTTCAGTTATACACACGTCACTGTGGCTTAGAAAAATTAATGTGACTGAGTGATTAAGATATGAGCGCATTACAGAATGACATTGCTTGGCAATATACCGTAGTTGATGGGGCTGTTTGAAGATAATGGTCATTACGACCACTGCGGTGGTGATTTGTATCCAATCAGTACATTCATCTGCCATTCTATTAGGAAAGGCAACTTAGATGTCATTCCATTGAAAAATTGCTGTTTTTTGCATTCAGCCTGGTGTTCAGTACATTACAGAAGCTCTGTTTGCATTACACTTGTACTTAGAGAGAGAGAAATAGGAAGGTATCAGTCTTAATGCTTCCAGAGGAATATCCAGCTCCCCCTAACAGCCATAGTACCAGCTGCCCCTGCTCACAAATAAGAGAATGATTTTGCAGGCATAAAACTCACCATTTATAATTGTTCTTCTACATATTTCCCACAACACTAATCCATACGCCCATACATCTGTCTGTTTGTATGATTCAAATGAATCTGTGCGTATGGTTTCATCCAGGACTTCAGGTGCCATGTAACGTTTGGTGCCAACTCGCGGGTTATTACCAATATCAAGGTAATCCCCATTCTGAGAGTGTACCACAGCAAGGCCTAAAACATAAACATTTATTTGTTATACATTCTTACATACATGGATAAATTCTTAAAACTATTATATAGTAGTACTGTACCAAGCAAAACAAAACTAGATTTTACATGTGGAATATAATATTTACTGATACACACACTGACAGTAACATACTGACACACACACTCACAGTGACATACTGATGCACACACTCACGGTAACATACTAATACACAGACTCACGGTAACAGACTAATCAGTGGCGTAAGTTCATCACAGTCGCCCGGAGGCAAGATAAATATTGGTGCCCCCCTATTTCCCATATTAAGATAAACATATGTATGTGTGTGTGTGTGTGTGTGTGTGTGTGTGTGTGTGTGTGTGTGTGTGTGTGTGTGTGTGTGTGTGTGTGTGTGTGTGTGTGTGTGGAGTGTTCTGAAAACAATTTATATACTGTATTTATACATTTAATTATATTTTATTTTAAATCACACGTTTCTTAGCAGTCATACCCAGGATTAGAACCCATGACCTGTTACACTAACAGCAGACACTTTACTGATGGAGTTATTTTGCTCCTGTAGAGGAAGCATGAGAATTCTAACTATATGAAGTTACGTGTAATTGTCAGAGAAGTATCTTCATATAGTTAAAATTCTTATATTTCCTATACAGGAGCAAATAGCTTCATCAGTAAGGTGTCTGCTTCCAGTGTAATAGGTTGTGGTTTCTAATCCTGGGTGTGATACTTGTAAAATTAGTATATTCATTATAATAAAGAGGGTGTGATTTGTAAAGTGCAGGGACCAGTGAGGAAGTCGGCCACTGAAGAGACAGCGACAGCTATCAATTAATTTAATTCAATGGTGTCACGGATGGGAGGAGAGGTGCCCCCCTTCAGAGCAGGAGCCCGGCGGCAGATGACTCCGTTGCCTCCCAGAGCTCTGCCTCTGATACTAATACACAGACTCACGGTAACATACTACTACACACACTCACAGTTACATACTGATACACACACTCACGGTTACATACTGATACACACACTCACAGTAACATACTGATACACACTCACAGTGACATACTGATACACACACTCACGGTAACATACTAATAAACAGACTCACGGTAACATACTGATACACACACTCACAGTGACATACTGATACACACACTTACGGTAACATACTAATACACACACTCACAGTAAAATACTAATACACAGACTCACGGTAACATACTAATACACACACTCACTGTAACATACTAATACACACACTCACAGTAACACACTAATACACACATTCACAGTAACATACTGATACACAGACGCACAGTGACATACTACACACTCACAGTGACATACTGATACACACACTCACAGTAACATACTAATACACATATTCACAGTAATATACTAATACACACACTCACAGTAACAAACTGGTACACACACTCATAGTGACATACTGTTACAAAGACTCACAGTGGCATACTAATACACACACTCACAGTAACATACTGGTACACAGACTTCACAGACTTACAGTGAGTGAGTGTGTGTACCAGTATGTTACTGTGAGTGTGTGTATTGGTATATCACTATGAGTCTGTTTTAGTATGTCACATACGTCGGGATGTAATGGAGTCGGAGATCGCCCGGAGGTGCGGGATGCCGGCCAATCTCAGACTTTTTTTTAAAGGGGCAATCACATACAAGGCATGGTTTTGCCTTGTAAGTGATTGCCCCTTTAAAAAAAAACTCAGAGATGGGCCGGCATCCGGCACCTCCGGTGGTCTCAGACTCCATTACATCCCGACGTATGTGACATACTAAAACAGACTCACAGTGACATACTAATACACACACTCACAGTGACATGCTGTTACACAGACTCACAATGACTTACTAATACACAGACTCACAGGGCGGAATGCAGCAAAGTTAAATCTGCGGTCAAACCTCAGAAAATGCAGTTTTCAGAGGTTTGGACGCTTTTCTCATATGCACCAAGCTCTGGAATGTATCTTGGAAGTGGTGTGCAACGCCATCTTTAGATGGCATTGCCCAATAAAGCCAATGGTCTTCTTTTCGAGTTTCCTTCCTGAGAGGGATCCAATCGGATCCCTCCCAGCAACCTCCACGAATCACGTGTCAATCAACACATGCGCAGAATTACTCCCGGTTCCTAAACCCCAAACTCCTTCTATCACAAAGGACAGCTCTTATCGCAATTTTCTTCAAGCATACAGCATTAATATCCATAGGCCCTCTCCCCAGCACATGGATATTTTGTCTTTCTACTACATCACAATGGTGCACCTACTCAATACTTCCTCATTCTTCACTACCCATCTCATCTACTGGTGCACACTTCTGCTCCTCCACCATCTTGTACCACCTTACATGGAAATGTACTGCACTGTATTTTTGTGAATCTTATCAATAGCTATTTAGTGCTATTTAATGCCTGATTCAGGTCCCTACGCCAGCTGTACTTTGGTTAGTACTTTGCGCATGTGCTGGACCCGTACTCTGCATGTGCAGTACAGGACCTGCGTCATTGGGCACACTATGGCTGCAGACATCAAGAAGTTGACAGTCTGCAGTCTTTTGGAGGTGGGGAGGGGCGGCGACAGCAGCTGTTTCACAAAATGGAGATGTGTTGCCTCCGTTTTGTGGGAATGCCGAGGTCAGGATCTCCATTTTCCGATGGAGCTCTGGCGGTTGGCCTGTGTGACCTCATGGGTCACTCAGCCGAATAATGGTGGCATAAGTGACCCGATGCTGTGTCCTCTGACGTAGCACCGGATCACAAATGCATGCAGGAGGTGTCTACTTAGAGGTGTCTACTTATACCAGACGCCTCCTGCTGCATTACCATATCTGTGCACCCATGCTGCTTCCAAGTAAGCAACAGCGATGCTCCCTCCAGACACATCTGAATCAGGCCCCTTGTCTTTTAGTGTTAGGGATCTTTTAGGTTTAAAATACTACATTCTTCTGCTAGATTTGGCCTTATCTTAATTCTAACATAGTCACCTAGGTCTGCAATGCAGCATTGTTTGTTGGCCTTTACTAGGATGTTCCTGCTCTTCAGGTCTCTGTGTGCGATGGCAGGTTTTCCTTGGGTGCCAAATATCTCCACGTGAAGGTGCACCAACCCACAGATAATGGACACCGCTAACTGCAAGCATTCTTCAGGATCAATAGTCGTCCTCTGGAGATAGTCATATAAAGACCCATTGTCATAGTAGTGCGTGATTAGCCAAAGCTGTGTGCTGGAGTTCCGAGACGTCATATCAGATGCAATAAAGGCTGAAAAATAAATAGTCATTTAAATAATAATGACATTTGTGTCATGCACCGTGTCATACAAAAAGCAGGATAGTCCCTGCACACTAAAGTCACATTTCCCAAATGAAATGCCTAATGTGAATTGTTCATGTATTTCCTTTGTTACATTTGCCCATGTGTTTTAGATGATGACCATTTGTGTCAGTGAAGAACTCCCATTTATGTAATTACATACACATCAGGCTCTCACTGCAAGGCCAGTATCTGCATGGGCAGGCAGAGCGATTGCTCAGGACCTTTTTATACCACCTGACACCCATTTCTTGTGGTAGTGCTGGGTTCCCATTTACTGCCGCAGCTGGCCCAGCTATTCCTATTTTTGTTGGAGGAGTTGTCTGCTATTTGTTAATGGCTTCAAGTGCCAGCCCTAGAAAAGGATAGTGCAGCAGAGGTAGTTGTGTAGGAACGTGCCAGGATCAGACAGCTGTTGCTACTGTAAGGTTATGCAGTCTCTCTGGCAAACTCGGCTTTCATGCTACAGCAAGTGGCTAGATTACATGAAACTGACTTCAGGCATCGGCCTCTGCTTTTATTGGGACTAAGCTGCATATTCTTGTAGATAAACACATTTCAATCACTGGGCGGGATGTACTAAATGGAAAATGCAGTAAACCGCCTGTTTACAGCATTTTCCTGATATACTATCCCCCGGCCGCCAGGTCAGTGCCGAGGTGGGGTATCGCCAGCAACCCCATAGAAGCCAATGGACTTCTCTCCACAGCACTGTGTGAGGGATCCATTCGGATCCCTCCCAGCATGCCTCGCGCCTGCCCCCGTCACCCTGCGCATGCGCAAGCTGACTCCCGGGGGCCGAATCCTGGAGGTCAGGCTGCCGCTGCGCATCGCGGAGGACAGCTGTCCTCTGCAATGCTGATCACATATGTAAGTACATATGCCATCAGCATCGTGACGATGGGCGATGGGCGATGATGTACATTAGTACATCCCACCCAGTGAGGTATCTGTAATAAAAAGCTGTATACACACACAAGTTATACTTAACAAAAGCAATCTCTCTTTGATTACTTCAATAAATGAGGCTAAGCTAAGTAGTATTTTCGGAGAAAACTGAAATATTTAATTTGATGAAAAGAGTGAAGGTTGGACTTTTATGCAGAGCATTTGTTCTCAGACCTAGATACACATCCAGCATGCAGAGGCGACTCCTGGGAATCCATAGAAAGATACACCGGTACAAACAATGGCGTTTGTAGGTGCACACCAAGAATCTGATGCAGAGCTGGAAGTAAATTGGGCATACATTTCTCAAAATACATATATTCGTCATACACAGAAATGTACACATCTACACACTGCCCCTATACATCCACTTGTGAGAAGTCGTCATCACTATCAGTGTGCGTTTGCATCAGCCCTATACTTGGTGCAGCATGCACTTGCACCAGACCGATCCTTGCAGCAGCGTGCCCTTGCACTAGGCATGTCCTTGGTGCAGCGTATCCGGCCCCGCCCCCTGAAATGTTCCGCAGTATCTCTCCTGAAGGAGACACCGTAGATTATCATTTACATTTAAATACAGAGAGCATTTAAATACTGTATCTGAAAAAGTATTGCTTTTAATTTAAATATCATCTAACAAGATAGTGGACTTTAGGCCTGATTCAGGGTGGATCGCATAAGCAATCCAACCTGCATTTTCCCGATGGACGGTAAACTGCACATGCGCAGGACTCATTCTGCCGCAATCCTTACTGAATTAGGCCCGTTATGTGATTTGATAATATTTAATTAATTTATATTTATTTCTATTGTTAATGAACATTCCGTCATTATCTATACTTACTCATGATCCTATCATTGGTCCTCATTCCGACCTGATCGCTAGCAGGCTACTTTTAGCACTGCTGCGATCATGTAGTCGCCGCCTACAGGGGAGGGGGGACTCGCTGTGCAGGGCTGCGCTCGCTTGTGCAGAGAGCTGTACAAACAAAAGTTTGTGCAGTTTCTGCACAGCTCAGGACCGCTGCGATCATCCGGGACGGAGCTGATGTCAGGATCCCTCCCTCGAAACAGTGGGGCACGCCTGCGTTCGGAAGGACACTCACTGAAAATGATCAGTTAATGCCTCCTATCAATATTCTTCCGGTCGTTGGTGCGATCGCTTTCTTCGTTAGTTAGTTCTGTTGTTCCCTGATGACGCTCCTGCGCATTGCGGTCACGACGCATGCGCAGTTCAGACCCGGTCGCACCGCTGCGAAAAACTGCCGCATGCGATCGGGTCGGAATGACCTCCATTGACATTTAACTAGAACTTAGACCCCAATTAATTTTCAAATGCATCACTGAGTAGGCAGCTAAGGGCTCAAACACTAGAGGTGAGCTGGAAACAACAGACTTTTACCTGTGGCACTGTCAGCTACATGGGCCACATAGTGCACACTTCTAGAATGCCTATGTGATCTGTATGGTCAAGTATCTCCCATACTAAGGTCCTAGGGGGTCATTCCGAGTTGTTCGCTCGGTATTTTTTTCTCGCAATGGAGCGATTAGTCGCTAATGCGCATGCGCAATGCCCGCAGTGCGACTGCGCCAAGTAAATTTGCTATGCAGTTAGGTATTTTACTCACGGCATTACGAGGTTTTTTTCTTCGTTCTGGTGATCGTAATGTGATTGACAGGAAGTGGGTGTTTCTGGGCGGAAACTGGCCATTGTATGGGTGTGTGCGAAAAAACGCTACCGTTTCTGGGAAAAACGCGGGAGTGGCTGGAGAAACGGAGGAGTGTCTGGGCGAACGCTGGGTGTGTTTGTGACGTCAAACCAGGAACGACAAGCACTGAACTGATCGCAGATGCCGAGTAAGTGTGGAGCTACTCAGAAACTGCTAAGAAGTGTCTATTCGCAAATTTGCTAATCTTTCGTTCGCAATTTTGATAAGATAAGATTCACTCCCAGTAGGCGGCGGCTTAGCGTGTGCAAAGCTGCTAAAAGCAGCTTGCGAGCGAACAACTCGGAATGAGGGCCCTAATTCAGACCTGATTGTAGCAGCAAATCTATTAGCAAATAGGCAAAACCATGTGCACTGATTTATTTGGGTGAGGTGTGTTTAAACTGAAATCTAAATTGCAGTGTAAAACTCAAGCAGGCAGTATTTACCCTGCACAGAAACAATATAACCCACCCAAATCTAACTGTTCTCTGCACATGTTATATCTGCCCCACCTGCAGTGCACATGGTTTTACCCATCTGCTAACAAATTTGCTGCTACGATCAGGTCTGAATTAGGCCCTAAGGCCCTTATTCTAAGTCGAACGCTGCAGCATCCGTGTTTGTGTCTTTTGCCGGTTTAGCATATGTGACTTTATGCTAATACCAGCAAAAGGACTTGCCTGGTGTACATCCACCTCTCTAAGGGCGGGATGTACTAAAGCAAAAATGCGGTAAAACCCCCGAAAACGGGGGTTTTACCGCATTTTCATATTTACTAAGACCCTACCGCAGCGTTTTCGGCGTCCAGGGTTTCGCCATCTCTGGATGGCGAAACCCTATAGAAGCCTATGGGCTTCTTTTCGCCGACCGCCGCAACCCGCCGACACCGTCGACCCCCGCCGCAGACGCCGACCCCCCTTCCCCCTGGCTTACCTTCCTCCAGGCTGCCCTGGACCCGGAAGGTAGTGTCCTCCTCCCCCTAGCAACGCAGCCGGACGTCCTTCCGGCTGGCTGCAGGGGGGAGGAGGAGGTGCCGGGGGCAGCCTGCTGCTGCTTCCCGGCATCTAGCCAGTGTGGGGACCCCGGGGAGGTGACGGAGACCCCCCGCAGACCACCTAACAGGTATCGCGGGGGGCCTCCGTCACCGCATCACGATGTTGATCGCATATGTTAGTACATATGCGATCAACATCGCTGCGGTAACCGGCGAGGGGCGGCGATGTATGTTAATACATCCCGCCCTTAGTGTGCAAGCACTCAGACATCTACTTTAAGTGACTTAAGAGGCTGAAAAACAGCTTGGTACAAGTTTAGACGTAATAATGAGTTGCACCATCAAACCTAGAACACAACATGCCCATATGATGTTACATTGTCGTGCGCCTGAAATGTCACCTTCCAGCCACCACCCATCTCACTTGTAACTGCAGCTAT
This sequence comes from Pseudophryne corroboree, assembly GCF_028390025.1. Classification (NCBI taxonomy): domain Eukaryota; kingdom Metazoa; phylum Chordata; class Amphibia; order Anura; family Myobatrachidae; genus Pseudophryne; species Pseudophryne corroboree. The sequence goes on from NC_086445.1 coordinate 266,421,327, forward strand.
GTGCATACACTGGATGGCACAGTCCTAAGCCGGTTCAAATCATTTCTCACAGGCAGGTCACAGAGAGTATCGTCTGGAGTATACTTATCACCATCAGTGCCATTGCCATGTGGTGTCCCACAAGGTTCTATACTATCCCCCATGCTTTTTACAGTATACATACTCCCACTGGGGGAAATAATCAGGTGCCACGGCCTGGTCTACCACTGCTATGCAGATGACACACAACTGCACTTGTCCTTTGCTCCGGGCACTGATAGCCCAATAGCAACCCTAAATGGCTGTCTAGCTGAGCTCCAGAAGTGGATGAGTACCAGTTGGCTGCGACTGAACCCGGATAAAACAGAAGTCCTTATGATAGGACCGCAACATCAAAGGACAAGACTACAGCATAGCCAACCAACTGGACTTACACTTGGGGATTCAGTATTACAAACCACTGAACGTGTGCGGAATCTTGGCGTTGTCCTGGATGGTGGCTTTACACTTAAACATCAGATATCAGCCACAATCAAATCCTCATTCTTTCACTTGAGGAACATAGTCAGAAGATGCTGGCAGCATTAGAGATGTGAACAAGCCCTCGGGTGAAACCAGTTATCTGACCACTGAATATGTGTTAATGCCGCTGTCAATTTGGATAAACAGGACCAGCATGCTTGAATGAAAATGCACACTGTACCAGCTATTACACCTAGATGCAGAGCCGGCCCTAACCAATATGATGCCCTAGGCAAGATTTTGGCTGGTGCCCCCTAGCACCGCCGCTAGTTCTTCAAGAGATGCTTGGCATGAGTCAGCTGGCAGCTCTGCTAACGTCGGGCACCTTTTGTTTATGAAAATGCATCTTATTTGCATTACTATGTGGCTAGAATGCACAAGCAGCTTCTGCTGATTAAAATGATACCCAGCATGCCTGTGCAACTGCAGCTGTATCTGCATACGAAATGCTACATTACAGTGATTTCCAGGAATACACGCAAGTTAGCATTTCATATGCAGATACAGCCGCAGTCACACACAGAATATAGGCATGCCGCATATCATTTTAATCAGCAGGCGCTGCTGGTGCCCCTAAGCATACCAAATGCCCTAGGCATTTGCCTAGTTTGCCTATGCCTAAGGCCGGCTCTGCCTAGATGGAGGTAGCACTTTTTTCTCCTTCAGCCCTCTCTCATTTCTGAATTGCGACGTGACACCCTGCAATGTCATTTGATATCAGGATGTCAGCTACACTCTAAAAGAAACAGCAGAAGGGCCCTTTACTTTCCTTCATACCAGCAGAGGTCCGGCTATACTCTCATCCACCCTCCGCTGATTTAACCTGATTTGCCAGGTGATCAAGAGGGTGAGAAAGTAGATATCAGCAGGGACAAGATCTGCTGGATTATTCTCTACTCAATCCCTCTTTGATATCGTCTATGTGATACCATTTGCATTGAGGTCATTAAGCTTATATTGCTGGTGATATTATTTGCTGGATGCTCACATGATATTATTTGGACTATAAGCAATGCTATGAGAATTTTTTGAATTGATTAATATATGTGATACAGTAAAGAGGTACAGTGTCAGTTAAAAATGTTGTGTTTTATACTGTTCTGCAGTATCTTACAATCTGAAGGTTTATGATACATTGCTGTTGAATTAGGAGCAGCAATTGCACAGGATAAGTGCCCAAAGAGGTACAGAGTCAGTTAAATATTTTGTACTTTATACTGCTATACTGTTTTCTTGAAAGTATACTTGATCCATTGCTGTCTGATTCAGGAGCAGTTATTCTGCTACTAAAGGGAATTATTCTCTGGCATTCAAGGAGTGAGAATTGGGAATTGACAGTTTGTTTCTAAGCTGAATGTTGTTCTAGATGGAACCATAACAATACTATTTCCATATCTTATTTGCCAAATAGCATTTTTTGGGACTTCTTTATCTGTGGTGTATATTGAACAAGCCCAATGGGCGTTCTAGTGATTATTACATAATATTGGAGTGTCCTCTCTAAGCGCATGCAATTAATCTAACAATCAGGACTCATTACAGTCCGAATAATATTTTGGTCCCTAAAATCCACGCATTATTTATAATGTACCTGCACAGGTTTAATCAATAAATTATTGAAACCTATATGGCATTTATTCGCTGTCCAGGAACATAGTTTTCCCCTTTTTTATGTGTATGTGTGTCTGTGTTGTTCCTCTTATTTTAATGCATATCTAATAAATAGTAGATTTTAGACTGATCAATATTGATACCGTTCTGGACTCTTTTTCCTATTATAGTTAAGAGTGACCCCAGTATAGAGTCTTCTTTTTTTCCTCGCACCACAATACGTTTGTTTTTTTCTGACTCTGGGGAGCACCACCAGTCCCTGTATTATTGATTTTGCTGACATAAAACATCAGCCATCAAATGAAAGGAATTTGGTTATTCATTTGTTATTCTATCTCCTTATGCAATTCTAAGCATTCCTACTCACCCTAGAGGGTTAATAGGGCTAGGAGTGATCGTGTGCGGTAAAACCCATCCTGTTGTTTATGAACATGGGTGGTCATTCCGAGTTGTTCGCTCGTTGCCGATTTTCGCTATGCTGCGATTTGTTGCAAATTGCGCATGTGCAAGGCACGCAGGGCGCATGCGCTTAGTTATTTAACTAAAAACTTAGTAGATTTGCTGTGGATTCTGCGGCGCTTTTCAGTTGCACTGCTGATCGGTAAATGATTGACAGGAAAGTGGCGTTTCTGGGTGGAAACTGTGCGTTTTCCGGGAGTGTGCTAAAAAACGCAGGTGTGTCAGGGGAAAACGCGGGAGTGTCTGGAGAAACGGGGGAGTGGCTGGCTGAACGCAGGGCGTGTTTGTGACATCAAACCAGGAACTAAACGGACTAAGCTGATCGCAATCTCTGAGTAGGTCTGGAGCTACACAGAAACTGCAAAGAATTATTTATTAGCAATTCTGCTAATCTTTCGTTCACTATTCTGCTAAGCTAAGATACACTCCCAGAGGGCGGCGGCCTAGCGTGTGCAATGCTGCTAAAAGCAGCTAGCGAGCGAACAACACGGAACGAGGGCCATAGTTAGAATCAAGCACTTAATTCCCTCAGATGATCTGCCAAAAGTCATACATGCATTTGTATCATCTCGATTAGACTCCGGTAATGCCCTCTACCTTGGTCTCCTAGCAAAATAATTGCACCGCTTACAGCTGGTGCAAAACACAGCGGCCAGGCTATTAACCAACCAGCCCTGTTCTAGCCACATAACACCCATACTCTATTCCCTTCACTGACTGCCTGTAAGATGGCGAATCATCTTCAAGATTGACTTACTGAGTTTCAAAGCACTACACGACCAGAGCCCAAGGTACCTGAAGCAGCTTCTGATCCCATACTGCCCCACTCAATTACTACGTTCTGTAGATGAAGGAGTTTTAGCAGTACCTAGAATCTCTCGTAATTCATCTGGGGGTTGAACTTTTAGTCATGTGGCTCAGACTCTATGGAACTCACTTCCCCGCACAGTGCGAGAGGCCCCAACTATAGAATCCTTCAAAAGTAGACTCAAGACTTTCCTGTTTACTCAAGCATTTCCATAATGTCCCTTTTAGTATCTTCATGCTTCTGTATTTTATGAAAAGCTGTACTTTATTGTTTCTGTACTATGGGCCTAATTCAGACCTGATCGCTAGGATGCATTTTTTGCATCCCTGCGATCAGGTAGTCGCCACCTACAGGAGGAAGGGGTAGTTGATGTGCAGGGGTGCGATGGCTTTTGCACAGAGCTGCACAAACAAATGTTTGTGCAGTCTCTGCACAGATCAGGATTTACTCTTCCACTGCGACGATCTGGAGCTGACGTCAGGCATCAAACGCTTGGACACGCCTGCGTTTTCAGTTGACTCCCACAAATGGCCTCCTCCTATCAAACTTCTTGCGATCGCCGGTGCGATCGCTTTCGTCGTCCTTCCCGTCTCTGGCCGGTGTTCCCCGTCGCTGGCGGGGCCTCACGCCTGCGCATTGCAGCTCCGCTGCATGTTCTGCTGTGCGAAAAAGCACAGCAGCGATCGGGTCTGAATGACCCCATCTATCATGCTATGTATCTGTTAAGCGCTTTGAGTCCTATAGGAGAAAAAGCGCTAAATAAATAAAATTATTATTCTACACTCCATGGGACGCATAACCTTGTGCGACTTTATAGTGACTTAGTCGTGAACCGCATTGCATGCGACTACATGTTCTAGTTCAGGTGCTTTCAGATACTCGGTGGATATGGTTCTTTTTGGGATTAAAGATCTCTTCCTCAGAAGGAAGACACAGCTAATAACACCGGGGTGAAGGGCAGTTACAACGCATTTCTTAGTGGGAATCTGAGACAAGGAGGTTGCATAAAATGTTCCAGGGTTATATATATATATATATATATATATATATATATATATATATAAAACAGGTTGAACTTGATGGGCAATTTACACACACACATATATATTATATATATATATATATATATATATATATATATATAGAAAACAGCTCTATCCCATACAGCGGCACTCGGAGACTGGTTCAAAAAGTGCAGTAAAGTGCTTTTAATATGTCATAATAACAATTTGCAGTCCAACGTTTCGGGGTGTAACCCACCCCTTTGTCAAGGTGAGCAAACGAAAAAACTTTTCGTTTGCTCACCTTGACAAAGGGGTGGGTTACACCCCGAAACGTTGGACTGCAAATTGTTATTATGACATATTAAAAGCACTTTACTGCACTTTTTGAACCAGTCTCCGAGTGCCGCTGTATGGGATAGAGCTGTTTTCTATAATGGATTTCCAGAGGGCACCGTAGCACAATATTACTGATTAGGTGAGTGCCGATCCGCCTGTAAAACCTATATATATATATATATATATATATATATATATAAAATTAAATATATCATATATTGCAGGCAAGAAGCAACATAAGAAACAAAAAAATCAACTAACTGTATACCTTACCCAAAATATTTTCATGACGCAGCAAAACAGTGTTGTATATTTCAGTTTCTCTAAACCAAGACTGTTCGTCTCGAGAAGAAAAAATCTTAACAGCCACATTCTCCCCCTGCCACGTGCCTCTCCATACTTCCCCGTATCGCCCTTTACCTAGAAATAAATAAACAATGTTTTACATTCCAGTCATTGTAAAGGGCCCTATACACTAGAATGATGATGCCCGATTTCATCCGATTTCAGGCATTCGGCCCGATATACTGGATGAAATTGGGCATTTTGGAGGTGTTTCCGATCCGATGCGCGTTCCCGTGAGCATCGGATCGGATCCTCCAGATTGAACATGCTGCACTCGTGATATGTCCGACCCCGCAGGCATGGCTGGGATCGCACAAGAAAGGACAGCATACGATGTATCTTGGCGGATCCTGCCACCCGGGAGGCTGCCGGGGTGATCGCCTGCGACATGAAGGTCGGACATGTCGCATTAGTGTATGGGGCCCTTAACGCTGATAACCATCAGGCAATTATTTCACAGGCACATTAAAATGCTAAAATATTTGTTTAAACTTATTTGTGTACCTTTTCTTATGGAGAAAAATAATTATACTGTCACATTTTACTGCTTATACAATGGCAGCATTATACGGTTCTGATACACAATATAGACATTAAAAAGATAGACAGTCATTAGGTTGACAGTAAAAAATCGACAGTCAAAAGGTCGACGGGGTCAAAGGGTCGACACAAAAAAATTGGGGTGTTGTTCTGTGTTTTTAAAAGATTTTTACCCTAATTTGTTGAAATATGTCCGCTCGCCGCAAGATTACTTTTTTTTGTGACATGGATAGTCAATTTGATGAAATGCGTCCCCTCGTGGGCTCGCTTGACACGCTTCGGGCGCCACAAGGTTACTAAAGGTAATAGTTTGAGACATAGGAGGTAATTCAGATCTGATCGCTAGGCTGATAATTTTGCTGTCCTGCGATCAGATAGTCGCCGCCTCCAGGGGGAGTGTAAATTCGCTGTGCAAGTGTGCAATCGCATGTGTACACCGAGCTGCGAAAATCCACTTTGTGCAGTCTATGCGCAGCCCAGGGCTTACTCCTCCAGTGCGATGAGAACAGGCTGATGTCAGACACCCTCCCTGAAAACGCTTGGACACGCCTGCATTTTTCCAGACACTCCTTGTACACGGTCAGTTGCCACCCACAAACGGCCTTTTCCTTTCAATCACCTTGCGAACGCGAATCAGATTTTTCGCACCATCTCGTCGCTGACCGGCGATGCCTGTTGTTGTCCGACGTGCGGTGTATATGCATGCGCAGTTAGGACCTGATCGCCCGCTGTGCGAAAATGCACAGCAGCGATCAGATCTGAATTACCCCCATGGATAGTAAATGCAGCAACCATTGTAAAAATGTATAAAAACCTAAAAAAAAGTCGACCTTTTGACCCTGTTGACCGGATACCGCATTACAGAGATCCCATCACCAGGTTTGCTGATTACATAGGACTTGAGTTCAGGGCACTAATAAGTGGCCTTACTTGACTGAATCAGCTCCATGACCCAGATTGTCTGGGATAGAGCAATTTATAGAGTGACTTAAGTGCTTAATGGGCCTGATTCAGAGCTGGACTCAAAGGCGATTTTGCGCAGTTGGACGAAGCTTTTTGTACTGAGCATGAGTCAGAGTCGCACAGCGTATGTGCCTCAATGGTCTTAAGACGGAGTTCGTAGTGTGTACAAGAAAGCAGAGTGATTGACCGTTTGTGGGAGGTTACAGGGGGGTGACTCAAAATGCAGGTGTTTCGGGGGCATATCACAGCCAGTGAATGCGTCTTCTTGCATAGTGGTTCTGGCCCCAGGGTCTTACTTGCAGTGGACATTAGGGTTGCCGAGAGGTCCGATGGCTGCAAAATTTGCAAATCTTCTCAGATCTGCTGCGCTCCTCTGAATCAGGCCCAATGTGCTATATGCTTTCCACCAGGTCCTTCTTTGAGAACACCTCACAGCAGTGCAGCTGAGTAACAGTATTATTTATTATTTCTTTTTATTTATAAGGTGCCACAAGTGTTTTGCAGCGCCGTACAAAGGGCATACAATAAAACAGTACAGAGAGACAGAAATTAACATTACAGTAAAAAATAACAAAAATCGAGTACAGGTAACAAAGAGCACCACAATTCTCAATACACAATACAGCTTAGATGTAAGTAGCGAGGAAGTAATCAGCGTACTACTAGGGGCTGGCGGCCATAGATAGAGATGAGCCTTTACCAGCAGGAGAATATGCTGGTAAAGATGGTCGCTTAGTAGGAGAGAGCTGTAAGTGAAATGTGAGGAGAAGAGGGCTTTGACAACAAGAGGGAAGAGGGCAGTGCTCTGAGGAGCTAACAATTTAGTGGGAAGGCATATGACATGAGGTGCAAGCAAGAGGGAGGTAGCCTGATGGCAGGATGTAAGTAAAGCAGAGATGGTCAAGACATGAGGCAGGCGGTTGGAGGAGCAGCCTTAGGACTAGCTTGTTTGAAGTTTTGCAAGGACGGGGAGAGTCATGGAGCAGGGGAGCGCGTTCCACTGAAGGGGTGCAGCACGGGGCAAAATCTTGAACTCGATCATGGGAAGCAGTGACAAGGGTAGAGGGTAGAGTATCATGCTACAAATGGTTACCTGCTGACACTAGCGCTCACGGTTCAGCCTGAGTGGTATGGTGACACTAGCGCTTACAGTTCAGCCTGAGTGGTATGATGACATTAACACTCACGGTTCAGCCTGAGTGTTATGGTGACACTAGTGCTCATGGTTCAGCCTGAGTGGTATGGTGACACTGGCACTCACTGTGCAGCCTGAGTGTTATGGTGACACTAGTGCTCATGGTTCAGCCTGAGTGGTATGGTGACACTGGCACTCACGGTGCAGCCTGAGTGGTATGGGACCATTGTGTAAAAGTGTGATGGTAACAGCTGAATAGCTATAGTAATGCATTTCATAATGTAATTCTGCCCAAATGCAAAAGCAAACTTTTGTTGCAGGATCATGTTGAAATAGGCTTCATAAAGCTGAGTTTTAGGCCCTTTGCTGGTTTTACAAGTGGTCCAGATTCTTTTTACATAACTCCTGAACATAACTGGAGGAGCCAAAAATGGGCATTAGCTAGTGGCAGACATTAGTAAATATACACCTAAGACAAGAGTGTATGATGCTCCAGGACTTGTCTTTGCGTATTCTTACTAGAGATGTGCACCGGACCATTTTTGCTGGATTTAGATTTGGATCTGATTCATCGTCCAGCTTTGAATTTCAATTTGCCAAACAGTTGTGACTGGTTTTGGATTTTTTTTTTCATTGACAAAAAAAGCTAAAATCACTTAATTTGGGTCTTTTTTTGTTCCTAGAATATTATTAACCTCAATAACATAAATTTCCAGTCAATTTTGACCACCTCATAGCTTATTATATTGTTTTCACCATTATTGGGCAAAGGATGCAGCGACTTGGTTGGTTACTAAGCGACAGACAATTTTTTGGAAGAACTACCTCCGATCACTAATGAGGAGGTTGATGAGGAAGGTGCTAATTACATTATAATCTTGTAAAATAAATTTCATGAACTCACTGCAAATGATATAACATAGAGGAGGTGCCTAGATGGCTAATGACCTTACCTCTACTAACTTTGGCCTCACAAATGGAGCAGATGCCTTCACAAACATTGTCAGGATTTGGGTAAAAATAATCCCTCAACCAAGAAGTGGCTTTTTTGGTCTTATGCCCAGGCATCACAATGATTTTCTTTTAATAACCGACAAGAACTGCAGCCACTGGTGGCTGACTTACACAAACAACATCATCAACATCCTCATTTTCAGTGTCAGATAGTAGTAGTACACACATATTTCCCTCATTCTGTTCCACTTCCACACATGAATCCTCAATTTCTATTATGCCCTCATCATCATCTTTACTTGTACTGCTCCCCGCATGTGCAGATGGTGTAGAAATGGTGGTAGGAGTTGAAAGAGGCTTCTCTATGAGGGAAGTGTAAGAAAGGTCAGACTCACACATAGCTAACGTGGACACCCCTAAACGTTCATCAGGAATGTTTGACGGTTCTGAATGTAGTTTGTTCTACTGCCTTAGTGGTTTTAATTTTTTTTACAACTCTTCTAGACTATGAGTGAAAAGTTCTTGCATTGTCATGAAAGGCAGAAAAAGATGCCTCACTGACAGTTGCAGAACCACCACTCAGAAATAAAGGCCAAGGCCTGAGCCATTCCTTGCCACTGCATGTGGTGAATGGCATGTTAGCAATTTTATATCTTTCTGCACCAAACCTTCCCTTTATAAGAGGTGTCCTTTTTTAACACTGTAAATTTGGTTTTTGAATGTAGATGCCCTGACTTAGACCTGCTATGCCCTCGAGCATCGGCTTTAGTAGATGACGTTGCTGGACTAGCGTCGTCATCATGACTGGTGGCAGCAGCTGCTGCACTAGTATTTGGTTGCTCTTCTATAAACTGATAGTTATCAATTTGTCAAGTCGCAGATCACTGTATGGATCACAGAGCTTATAGATGCACACAAACAAAATGCACTTGAGTAAAGCACACCAACCAACCAGTACAAAAACAATAGACATATTATATATATTTTATTTTTCTATTTTTATGCCTGCAGCTCAGTTCCAACTGCTTGGTTCACAGGGCTTATAAGCACACCAACCAACCAGTACAAAAACAATATATATATATATATATATATATATATATATAATATAATTTTTCTATTTTTAAGCCTGCAGCTCAGTTCCAACTGCGTCAATCACAGGGCTTATAAATGCACCAACCAACCAGTACAAAAAAATAGATATACAGTATTTTTTATATATATATATATATATATATATATATATATATTTTCTATTTTTACACCTGCAGCTCAGTTCCAACTGCATGGATCACAGGGCTTATAGATGCATGTGCACATATATACATATATATATATATATATATATATATATACACACACATATAGAACAGCAAATAGGCGGCACTCAGAATAATACAGCCGACTTGCTGTTCTACATTTGGGCTCCTGGCCGGGGAATACGTACGGAGGGCACCGGAGAAGTTATAAGCTGTTTGTGAAGTGCTGCCTTTACGGATTCATTATACATATATATATATATATATATATATATATATAATTTATTTTTTTCTTTCTATTTTTAATCTTGCAGTTCTGTTCAAATTGCGTGGATCACAGGGCTTATAAATGCACGTGAACAGAATGCACTTGAGTAAAGCACAGCCAATACAGCAGAATACAGCGCAACACACAGAAGCGTGCCCCTATATACACAGTCATTATACTGTACAGGCACAATTAGTCTCTGAATGGACACAGTAGAGTATAGTGCCCCTATATACACTGTCACTAAACTGCACACCACCACTTAGTGAAGTCTGGAGTCTCTGGAGTCTGGACACAGCACACCAAAACAGCAGAGTATAGCGCAGCATGCAGTGTGCCCCTATATATACACTGTCACTATACTGCAGCCACTTAGTGAAGTCTGGAGTCTGGACACAGGACAGCCAAAACAGCAGCATGCCTTGAGTGAAATGGAGCCGAGTCCTGGCAGCGGCGCCATATATGGAATCCAAGTTCTGTAAGAAACCGAAGCCAGAAGATGATGGTCGGCCTCGACATGGAATCCGAGTCTTGCAGGAACAATCGAGCCCGCGGCTCGGGTAAGCTCGGATCCCAATGTTCAGAGCAGTTCAGATTGCAAGCAATCCGAACCACTCATCTCTGATTCTTACCTCAGACAATAATTCCCCATTGTGTTGTCAAAAGACAATGGGGAAAAATAAGGCAAACATAAGAAGGTTGATGTACTCGCCTGATGGTACAATAACCAAAGTTGTACGAAAATAATGTGTTGCCTATAATCATTTATCTGATTCTGTCAGAGTGAATGCTGAGAGAATGCTGTTAGACTAGAGTTTGCGTTTCAACAGGAACTGCTGCAAAGTGGTATGGGATTTGCTGCTGGCAGCCCGCAGGCCACAGCACTCTAGCAACCTGTGACAAGTTGGGAGTACCGAGTGAGGTAAAGCAATGCAAGATTCAAAGTAAGAAAATCAGTTGCTGAGGTTGGGAAACTGGCTAAAGTCAGGGTCACAAGCTCAGATGCGTATATAGTAAGTAAGGCTAAGGTCATCATGGACACAGGCACAGGGGGCCTGATTCATATTTATAAGTAAAGCAAAAAAAAGCATGTAACTTTGTGTCTGGGACAAAACCTATTGCCATGCATGGGGAGCAAATACATTTATATTTTTGCAGGCTAAATACTGGCTGCCTTTGCATGTAGCTCACAAATGTTAGCTTTATTTAATGCAATTTATATTTCAGATTAAACACACCCCATTCGAATCTAACTCACTCTGCACATGTTACATCTGCCCCAACTGCAGTGAAACATGGCTTTGCACAGACCGATGAATCAAAATGTTTAATATTTGTCTGTAACAGAAGGCAGTTTGTTCGCCAAAGGGCTAGAGAGCAGTATAATGATTGTCTGCAGGCAACATAAGCATGGTGGAGGTTGCAAGTTTGGGGCTGCGTTTCAGCAAATGAGTTGGGTATTTGGTAAGGATTAATGATGTCCTCAATACTGAGTAATACAGGCAGGTACTTATCCATCATGCAATACCATCAGGTAGGCATCTGATTGGCTCCAAATTTATTCTGCAGCAGGACAATGACCCCAAACATACAGCCAAAGTCATTAAGAACAATCTTCAGCATAAAGAAGAACAAGGAGTCCTGGAATTGATGATATGGCCCCCACAGAGCCCTGATCTCAACATCATCAAGTCTGTCTGGGATTACATGAAGAGACAGAAGGATTTCAGCAACTCTACATCCACGGAAGATCTGTGATCAGTTCTCCAAGATGTTTGGAACAACCTCCCTTCCAAGTTCCTTCACAAACTATGTGCAAGTGTACCTAGAAGAATTTATGCTGTTTTGAAGGTAAAGGGATTTGATTTAGATATTGAAATATTGATTTTGTTGAGATTTCTCTTCTGTTCATTCACTTTGCATTTTGCTAATTGATAAAAATAAACTATTACCACATCTATTTTTATAAGCATTCTTACTTTGCAGCATTTTTTCCACATATATAATATTGTCAGATTTAGACACTCATGTGCAGCCAAGAGAATGATAATACTGGTGCTCAGTTCTTATGATTAGATTTTTGGGGAAGATGTATCAAGCCTTGGAGAGAGGTAAAGTGGAGAAGTTGCCCATAGCAAGAAATCAATTTCTGTTTTTTACATACTGTGCTAGATAATTGTCAGTTAGAAGTGGATTGGTTACTTTGGGCAACTTCTCTATAGAAGACTTGATACATTTCCCCTGAACTGTGGTCAACTAGATTAACAATGTTTTGGATGGGACCACAGCCACAGGCCTCCACATAAAAACAAGCCCACCATTATGACAGCATGATGCTGATCAGATGCCCAACTGGCCACACGCTCGGCTATAAATTATTAGTATTAAAACTGTATTTCTATTTCCTCACAAAATTCAGCAATTTTCCTAATTTTACGTATTTAGGGGTACATTTACTAAGCAGTGATAAGAGCGGAGAAATGAGCCAGTGCAAACTATATCATGACATCAGGGGCGTAACCAGAATTTTGTGGGCCCCATAGCAACATTTTGAAGGGGCCCCCTGTCCCAATGCTTCTAGAGAGACACTTCTCTGCAGTAGTTGGTAATTTTATGCCCTATAATAGTGCCCTAGTTCATTTTCTGAACCATAGTAGAGCCTTATTTAATGTTATGCCCCATAGTAGAGCCCTAGTTTCTTTTATGAATCACAGTAGTGCTTAAGTTTACCCTATGTCACACTTCAGAGCTGCCAGTACACATTATGCCGCACAGTACCCCCAATTCACATTATGATATATAGTGCTCCCTGTTTATATTGTGCCACATTACAGTGCCCCGGTTCATATTATATAACATTAAAATGCCCTCCAGTTCATTTTATACCACACTACATGAGCAGGTCCAGGGGCATACCTAGATATATTGCAGGACCCAAGGAAAAAGTTTGAAATGATCCCTATGTACCACCCAATGGCAAAAAAATAAGAATTTACTCACCGGTAATTCTATTTCTCGTAGTCCGTAGTGGATGCTGGGAACTCCGTAAGGACCATGGGGATAGCGGGCTCCGAAGGAGGCTGGGCACTCTAGAAAGATTTATGACTACCTGGTGTGCACTGGCTCCTCCCACTATGACCCTCCTCCAAGCCTCAGTTAGGACACCGTGCCCGGACGAGCAGACATAATAAGGAAGGATTTAGAATCCCGGATAAGACTCTTACCAGCCACACCAATCACACCGTACAACTCGTGATACTATATCCAGTTTGACAGTATGAAAACAACTGAGCCTCTCAACAGATGGCTCAACAATAACCCTTTAGTTAACAATAACTATTTACAAGTATTGCAGACAATCCGCACTTGGGATGGGCGCCCAGCATCCACTATGGACTACGAGAAATAGAATTACCGGTGAGTAAATTCTTATTTTCTCTAACGTCCTAGTGGATGCTGGGAACTCCGTAAGGACCATGGGGATTATACCAAAGCTCCCAAACGGGCGGGAGAGTGCGGATGACTCTGTAGCACCGAATGAGAGAACTCCAGGTCCTCCTCAGCCAGGGTATCAAATTTGTAGAATTTTGCAAATGTGTTTGCCCCTGACCAAGCAGCTGCTCGGCAAAGTTGTAAAGCCGAGACCCCTCGGGCAGCCGCCCAAGATGAGCCCACCTTCCTTGTGGAATGGGCATTTACAGATTTTGGCTGTGGCATGCCTGCCACAGAATGTGCAAGCTGAATTGTACTACAAATCCAGCGAGCAATAGACTGCTTAGAAGCAGGAGCACCCAGCTTGTTGGGTGCATACAGGATAAACAGCGAGTCAGATTTTCTGACTCCAGCCGTCCTGGAAACATATATTTTCAGGGCCCTGACAACGTCTAGCAACTTGGAGTCCTCCAAATCCTTAGTAGCCGCAGGCACCACAATAGGCTGGTTCAGGTGAAACGCTGACACCACCTTAGGGAGAAACTGGGGACGAGTCCTCAATTCTGCCCTATCCATATGGAAAATCAGATAAGGGCTTTTACATGATAAAGCCGCCAATTCTGACACTCGCCTGGCTGAAGCCAAGGCCAATAACATGACCACTTTCCACGTGAGATATTTCAGATCCACGGTTTTTAGTGGCTCAAACCAATGTGATTTTAAGAAACTCAACATCACGTTGAGATCCCAAGGTGCCACAGGAGGCACAAATGGGGGCTGAATATGCAGCACTCCTTTCACAAATGTCTGAACTTCAGGTACTGAAGCTAGTTCTTTTTGAAAGAAAATCGACAGAGCCGAGATCTGTACTTTAATGGAGCCTAGTTTTAGGCCCAAATTCACTCCTGCTTGCAGGAAATGCAGAAATCGACCTAGTTGAAATTCCTCTGTTGGGGCCTTTTTGGCCTCGTACCATGCAACATATTTCCGCCATATGCGGTGATAATGCTTTGCCGTAACATCTTTCCTGGCCTTAATAAGCGTAGGAATGACTTCTTCCGGAATACCCTTTTCCTTTAGGATCCGGTGTTCAACCGCCATGCCGTCAAACGCAGCCGCGGTAAGTCTTGGAACAGACAGGGCCCCTGTTGTAGCAGGTCCTGTCTGAGCGGTAGAGGCCACGGGTCCTCTGAGAGCATCTCTTGAAGTTCCGGGTACCACGCTCGTCTTGGCCAATCCGGAACCACGAGAATGGTGTTTACTCCTCGCTTTCTTATTATTCTCAATACCTTTGGTATGAGAGGCAGAGGAGGGAACACATAAACCGACTGGTACACCCATGGTGTCACTAGAGCGTCCACAGCTATCGCCTGAGGGTCCCTTGACCTGGCACAATATCTTTTTAACTTTTTGTTGAGGCGGGACGCCATCATGTCCACCTGCGGTTTTTCCCAACGGTTTACCAGCATCTGGAAGACTTCTGGATGAAGTCCCCACTCTCCCGGGTGGAGGTCGTGTCTGCTGAGGAAGTCTGCTTCCCAGTTGTCCACTCCCGGAATGAACACTGCTGACAGTGCTAGTACATGATTCTCCGCCCATCGGAGAATTCTTGTGGCTTCCGCCATCGCCATCCTGCTTCTTGTGCCGCCCTGTCGATTTACATGGGCGACTGCCGTGATGTTGTCTGACTGGATCAGCACCGGCTGGTGTAGGAGCAGGGATTTTGCTTGACTTAGGGCATTGTAGATGGCCCTTAGTTCCAGAATATTTATGTGAAGGGAAGTCTCCTGACTCGACCATAGTCCTTGGAAGTTTCTTCCCTGTGTGACTGCCCCCCAGCCTCGAAGGCTGGCATCCGTGGTCACCAGGACCCAGTCCTGTATGCCGAACCTGCGGCCCTCTAGAAGATGGGCACTCTGCAGCCACCACAGTAGCGACACCCTGGTTCTTGGAGACAGGGTTATCAAGCGATGCATCCGAAGATGCGATCCGGACCACTGGTCCAACAGGTCCCACTGAAAAATTCTGGCATGGAACCTGCCGAAGGGAATTGCTTCGTAAGAAGCCACCATCTTTCCCAGGACCCGCGTGCAGCAATGCACTGATACCTGTTTTGGTTTCAGGAGGTCTCTGACTAGAGATGACAACTCCCTGGCTTTCTCCTCCGGGAGAAACACTTTTTTCTGGACTGTATCCAGAATCATACCCAGGAACAGTAGCCGTGTCGTCGGAACCAGCTGTGACTTTGGGATATTCAGAATCCAGCCGTGCTGGTGCAGCACCTCCTGAGATAGTGCTACTCCCACCAACAACTGTTCCTTGGACCTCGCTTTTATTAGGAGATCGTCCAAGTACGGGATAATTAAAACTCCCCTTTTTCGAAGGAGTATCATCATTTCCGCCATAACCTTGGTAAATACCCTCGGTGCCGTGGACAGTCCAAACGGCAGCGTCTGGAATTGGTAATGGCAATCCTGTACCACAAATCTGAGGTACTCCTGGTGAGGATGGTAAATGGGGACATGCAAGTAAGCATCCTTGATGTCCAGGGATACCATGTAATCCCCCTCGTCCAGGCTCGCAATAACCGCCCTGAGCGATTCCATCTTGAACTTGAATTTTTTTTTTTTTATGTATGTGTTCAAGGATTTCAAATTTAAAATGGGTCTCACCGAACCGTCCGGTTTCGGTACCACAAATAGTGTGGAATAGTAACCCCGGCCTTGTTGAAGTAGGGGTACCTTGATTATCACCTGCTGGGAATACAGCTTGTGAATTGCCGCTAGCACCGCCTCCCTGTCTGAGGGAGCAATCGGCAAGGCAGATTTTAGGAACCGGTGGGGTGGAGACGCCTCGAATTCCAGTTTGTACCCCTGAGATACTATTTGAAGGATCCAGGGATCCACCTGTGAGCGAGCCCACTGATCGCTGAAATTCTTGAGGCGGCCCCCCACCGTACCTGGCTCCGCCTGTGGAGCCCCACCGTCATGCGGCGGACTTGGAAGAAGAAGCGGGGGAGGACTTTTGCTCCTGGGAACCTGCTGTTTGTTGCAGCCTTTTTCCCCTACCTCTGCCTCTGGACAGAAAGGACCCGCCTTTTCCACGCCTGTTTTTCTGGGTCCGAAAGGACTGAACCTGATAAAACGGCGCCTTCTTAGGCTGTGAGGGGACATGGGGTAAAAACGCTGACTTCCCAGACGTTGCTGTGGAAACTAGGTCCGAGAGACCATCCCCAAATAATTCCTCACCCTTATATGGTAACACTTCCATGTGCTTTTTTGAATCTGCATCTCCTGTCCACTGGCGAGTCCATAAGCCTCTCCTAGCCGAAATGGACAATGCACTTACTTTAGATGCCAATCGGCAGATTTCCCTTTGTGCATCTCTCATATATAAGACTGAGTCTTTTATATGGTCTATGGTTAACAGGATCGTGTCTCTGTCTAATGTGTCAATATTTTCTGACAGTTTATCTGACCACGCAGCGGCAGCACTGCACATCCAAGCTGACGCAATAGCTGGCCTAAGTATAATGCCTGTGTGTGTGTGTGTATATACAGACTTCAGGATCGCCTCCTGCTTTCTATCAGCAGGTTCCTTGAGGGCGGCCGTATCCGGAGACGGTAGTGCCACCTTTTTAGACAAACGTGTTAGCGCTTTATCCACTCTAGGGGGTGTTTCCCAACGTGACCTATCCTCTGGCGGGAAAGGGAACGCCATTAGTACCTTCTTAGGAATTACCAATTTTTTATCAGGGAAAGCCCACGCTTCTTCACACACTTCATTTAATTCATCTGATGGGGGAAAAACTACGGGTAGTTTTTTCTCTCCAAACATAATACCCTTTTTTGTGGTACCTGTTCTTATATCAGAAATGTGTAACACCTCTTTCATTGCCTCAATCATGCAGTGAATGGCCTTAGTAGGCATCAGGTTAGACTCATCGTCGTCGACACTGGTGTCAGTATCAGTGTCAACATCTGGGTCTGCTTGTGGTAGCGGGCGTTTTAGAGCCCCTGACGACCCATGCGACGCCTGGGCAGGCACGAGCTGAGAAGTCGGCTGTCCCACATTTGGCATGTCGTTGATTTTCTTATATAAGGAGTCTATACGTGCACTCATTACTTTCCATAAGCCCATCCACTCAGGTGTCTGCCCCGCAGGGGGTGACATCCCTTCTAAAGGCATCTGCTCCGCCTCCACATCATTATCCTCATCAAACATGTCGACACAGCCGTACCGACACACCGCACACACACAAGGAATGCTCCGAATGAGGACAGGACCCACAAAAGCCCTTTGGGGGGACAGAGTGAGAGTATGCCAGCACACACCAGAGCGCTATATAATGCAGGGACTAACTGAGTTATGTCCCCTATAGCTGCTTTTTATATTATATATATATATATATATATATTGCGCCTAAATTTAGTGCCCCCCCTCTCTGTTTTTACCCTGTTCTGAAGTGTAGACTGCAGGGGAGAGCCAGGGAGCTTCCTTCCAGCGGATCTGTGAAGGAGAAATGGCGCCAGTGTGTCTGAGGGAGATAGCTCCGCCCCTTTTCCGCGGCCTATTCTCCCGCTTTTTTCTGGATTCTGGCAGGGGTATTTACCACATATATAGCCTCTGGGGCTATATATTGTGGTATTTTTGCCAGCCAAGGTGTTTTTATTGCTGCTCAGGGCGCCCCCCCCCAGCGCCCTGCATCCTCAGTGACCGGAGTGTGAAGTGTGCATGAGGAGCAATGGCGCACAGCTGCAGTGCTGTGCGCTACCTTGGTGAAGACTGATGTCTTCTGCCGCCGTTTTTCCGGACCTCTTCTTGCTTCTGGCTCTGTAAGGGGGACGGCGGCGCGGCTCCGGGACCGAACACCAAGGACTGGGCCTGTGGTCGATCCCTCTGGAGCTAATGGTGTCCAGTAGCCTAAGAAGCCCAATCCGGCTGCAAGCAGGCGAGTTCGCTTCTTCTCCCCTTAGTCCCTCGCTGCAGTGAGCCTGTTGCCAGCAGGTCTCACTGAAAATAAAAAACCTAAATCTATACTTTCTTTCTAAGGGCTCAGGAGAGCCCCTAGTGTGCATCCAACCTCGGCCGGGCACGAAATCTAACTGAGGCTTGGAGGAGGGTCATAGTGGGAGGAGCCAGTGCACACCAGGTAGTCATAAATCTTTCTAGAGTGCCCAGCCTCCTTCGGAGCCCGCTATCCCCATGGTCCTTACGGAGTTCCCAGCATCCACTAGGACGTTAGAGAAATGTATATAACACATGACAGGGAAGGTGGGCCCCTCTCAGGTCTGGGCCCCATAGCAGCTGCACTGCCTGCACCTATGGTAGCTATGCCCTTGCATGACATAGAAACATAGAATTTGATGGTAGATAAGAACCACCTAGCCCATTTGTAATTGTGATCTATTTTTGCAATTGTTACCATATACATTTCCAGAGTGACTTCTTTATTTCTTACCTACACATTTCAGCAGTGTAACTTGACGAGCCACAGTCCGCTGCACAAGAAATGGGAGCCCAGAGCCACTGCCAGTCGTACAATTGTCATCTAGAAGATCCTGACAAAAAAATGCATTTCTAGTTGTTTTTTAGTTTTTGCTTTTACAAAACTAAGTAAAGCCAGTTAGTTATTATGATTCCCACACTAGAAGCAATAATTACATAGAAAAGACTAAGGAGAAAGGGCCCTGCTCATACGAGATCACAGACTATTGAAGATATAGGTGGACAAATGGTAGAAGGGGACAGAGACTGCAGAGATTAGGAGGGGCAAGCGGTGGTTAGCTAGGATGAAAAGTGAGTATTAAAGGCACGTTTGAAGTCTGAGAGGCTGAAGGAAAGTCTAAAAAAGGCGGGAGGGCATTCCAGAGGTTCCTAAATTCCACATTAATGTTATTTTAGGGTATCTGTATATCACTTTTTGTGTTGACTATACAGAGTGGGGGTTCTGGTTGGGAATTATAATTTGAAGCCACATTGCCTGGGAAATTTCGGCAGATGCAAGTATACTTACTTTATAAGTTCTACCTTACCCCATCAGGCTTTTAATTTAGCAAGAGGATAAAGTAAATTATTAAAACTGTATAACTGTGTTTGATGTTTATTATAGTGATGCCCAATAGTACAATGACTGTGGCTCACTATATCACTGTATCACAATTTACATAGATCAGAGGTTCTCAAACACGGTCCTCAAGACACCCCAACAGTCCAGGTTTTAGGTATATCCATGTCTCAGCACAGATGGTTAAATCAAATTGACTGAGGTGCTACTTAAGTCACCTGTGGCCAAGCATGTATAAACTTAAAACCTGGACCATTGGGGTGCCTTGAAGACCGTGTTTGAGAACCTCTGGCATAGATTTTACTTTACCTATTTATTTATATGGCTATTATAACAGTGATAATGTGTTTTTGTTATGTGGATATTTTTTTCCGTAATGCTCTATCATCATATTGAGGTGTGTACAATTTTCTATATATGCTTGCTGAAGCTTTATTATGAAGCTTTATATAGAAGCAAACATTGTGTATATACACACTCAGATAAATATTCAGTGGACGTTGT
The DNA here is from genome assembly GCF_028390025.1 of Pseudophryne corroboree. NCBI lineage: Eukaryota > Metazoa > Chordata > Amphibia > Anura > Myobatrachidae > Pseudophryne > Pseudophryne corroboree. The sequence goes on from NC_086445.1 coordinate 266,441,513, forward strand.
CTATTTGCAGCTTAGGGCACTTGGAGCAACATACTGTGAAATACTGCCCTAAGACTAATTAAAAGTGCACTCAGATAAGAAACTTCTACATAGCATTATCTTTACCATCTCCCAAATGACTCACCCCTAAAGTGCTGTCACCAACAGTTGATGCATTAACAATGTCTATATTTCCAAAATCAATCAGTCTAGCCAAGGATTTTTTCCGGCTGCTTTCCTTCAATTTCCAGAACAAGAATGCGAAGACCATTAGGAGAATCAGGAACAGAACTACTGGGAGGACAATCACCAGTATGAGGTTTATCTCTACCGCTTTCTCTGAGGAAAAAGAAACAAGTTGTTAAATGGCGTGCACTTAGATCATTTACAAATGCAAAAACTAAAAATAAAAATGTTGTTGCTGCACAAATGTAAAAGAGAAACTTCAAAAAGATTCAAGCTAATAATGAAAAGCAACCATGAAGCTTGGTATACGCCGTGTAGCAGAAGCGGATTTACCGTTAGGCAACAAAGACAGCCGTCTAGGGCCCGTCTGGTCCCAGGAGACCCGCTCAGAGCTGGATTACCTAGCAGTAAACTAACTACTACTGCTGCTTACGCCTGGTAGTGCTGGCCAGCGGCCGCCAGCAGGTCGGCCAGTTCACCCGCCTGCTGCCTGCCCCCATATCACTCCCTCCCCCTCCTCCGGCTGGAGATAAATAAAACAGCAGAGGCCGATTGTACAGACCGCCCCCCCCCCCCCCCCCCCCGCCTGAGGCTGCACCCTCCCAGCTGGAGAAAGAACCCAGCAGTGGCCGATAGTACCACCCCTAGCTGGAGGCTGAAGCCGCAAACGTGATGCCGCCTCACCCTCCCGGGTGGAGTTAGTATGGGTACACACCAGGACGACATTGTGTAAAAAGCCCTGATTTCGATGCAATCTAATGTAAAAAGTGCAGATTCATAACTGTTTTGCCTACGATTTCCGATCCGATGTGCGTACCCGCTGCTCATATGTCGAATTGGAGATCTACGTAGACCTGCTGCAGTCAAGATTCCTCAATCCGACCTCCGAGTGGGTGCCGATCGTGTGCTGATCATGTGTGTTTGCATCGTACGTCCATCATGCGACCTGCGTCATTTGAGTGGCATTTCCTGTACACTGCCACCCGCCGCCATCTTCTCCAGCATCGTGCAGTGTATGCGTGCAGACACAGTGCAGACTCCTCTGATACCCATCCGATTTCATCCTTTGGTATGTGTACTCCTGGCCACCAATGCTCTTCTATGCCCATACTGGCCACCAATGCCTTCGTACAGTATGCCCACTGATTGTTTAATATATGCCCACACTGCCCACCAATGTTTATGTGCCCACTGATTGCTTTATATATGGCCACACTGGCCACCAATGCCTACGTATGCCCACTGATTGGTTTATATATGCCCAGACTGCCCACCAATGTTTATGTGCCCACTAATCCCTGTCCTCAGCAGAGATAGCCATGCGGTACTTCGTATCTTGCCTCTCGATTAGGGGGTCACCAGACACAGCAATTCCTGGAAGGTGGCGTCATCCATTCGCAGGAAGTTGCGGTAGTTATCAGGATTGTTCTCCCTAATTTCCATGAGCAGTGGCATGTGAGAATGAGTCTCCCTCCTCAGCAACCACTGCTTCGTCCAGCACAACCTCACACTCCTACGCTGGGCCCTCTCACATCTCAGCCTCAGCACAGCATAGGACAGGAGAAGTTGATGCTGTGAAGGATCCATCACTACACAGGAAAAGAACTATTTGTAATGCCAGGCAAAACAAAGGAGAACACAATAGCTATGTACAGCATTCAGCAGGTATAAATCAAGCCTCACTAGTCACAAAGCAGAAATGCAAAGACCTAAAATGGCTGCTGCTAGTTATACCCCCTCAGCTAGTCCTGCCCATTATTTAAATTCAAGGCCAGTCGGCAAGATGGTTGCCTAGTGTTCTGTGTACCAACATGCATTGGATCGCAGTCGGATCGGAACCGTTTGACACAAATGCCCCGTTTTTGCCAAATCTTGAGCCTAGGCCTGTCCAGGAGCTCCCGGGAAGTTGAAGGGAAATTGTCTTGCGATCGTTCTGGTGTGTACCCACCCTTAGAACACCAGCAGCAGCTGACAGTAGAAACACAGCCAGGCCCGTCAGTGTTTTGCCGCTATTGAGGCCCTGGAACGATCAATACTGGTGGGTTTAGTGGTTGCAGAGCCAGTTCTAATTTTGGGCCTCGGCAGTGTTGGGCTCTTCTGGCTTTCTCAGATGTGGCTCAGGCGTTACCTATGGAGAAGCTGCAACATGACATCCTAGGACACGCAACTGCACCATGCATCACCATTATATTTGAATGTGCCTTGGCAATATTGAAATCTTGTTCAGTGTGCCGCGAGTTGTAAAAGGTTGAAAATCTCTGCTGTAGTGTCTTGAATCTGTCCCTAGTGTTATGGTGCGTACACAATGGCCGATATATCAGGCTTTTATTACACAGCTGATATATCACTGGCCCGTCTGCCAGTGTGTACAAACTATATGTCAGTGAACGCCGTCATTCACAGACATATCATGTCGGCCCTGCAGCACAGCCGATGGTCAATATATCTAACGATATATTGATGCATCGCTGTTTGTGTACGGGCAGTCAGCCATCCGTCAGTACACTTGCTGCAGACGCTGGCGGTGATTGATGGATGAACTGGGCGGGCGCATGTAAAGTCTGCAAAGTCTGTCTGTAGATATATCTGCAGATCAATTGATCTGCAAATTTATCTACGAGTGTGTACCCAGCATTAGTGAAAGGCATTCCTTTAAAGAGATTGCTTAGTGTGGAGTATGTAAGCAATCCATTTAATGCTTTAGAGGGGGCAGGTCACCTGGGTGCAGACACTGCAGAGGGTGCAGTCGTTTTGTCAGGGAACTAGTAACCTGTCTATAAATTCACTTGTAACCAGTAACGACCTTAGTGCACAAAGAATGCAATACTTTTTATAATTACTTGTTTGGCTTCCTTCTTGTGAATGTTGGGGCTCAGCAAACAAATGGTCTTCTTTAAACCTTACATAGTTTATTTGTGATTTTAAAGGAAACTACCATCATCCAGTGCTGCAGATGTAGTTGCTTGTTGTTTGGCTTGGGTTAGCTGGAGGCTGCAACCACAGATGATGCAGTGGTGGTGGTCTCTCAAACTACCGTCCCATCTCTCAGCTCCCATGCCCCTCCAAGCTACTTGAGAGACTTGCCTACACTCGCCTCACACACTTTCTTTACTCACACAGCCTACTGGACCCAATTCAGTCAGGATTTCGTGCCCAACACTCCACAGAGACAGCACTGACTAAGGTAGTGAATGATTTGGTCACTGCTAAATCTAAAGGACATTGCTCTCTACTTATTCTCCTTGATCTCTCTGCTGCTTTTGACACTGTTGACCACTCTCTTCTCATACAAACACTACAATCCCTAGGGATTCAGGACACAGCCCTTTCTTGGTTCTCATCCTACCTATCTAATCGCTCCTTCAGTGTTCATTTCTCTGATTCCACCTCCTCTTCGTTACCTCTCTCAATTGGAGTACCGCAAGGCTCAGTCTTAGGTCCTCTGCTTTTCTCCATCTATACCACATCTCTTGGCAAACTAATCAACTCTTTCGGATTGAGTACCATCTGTATGCGGATGATACTCAAATCTACCTATCCTCCCCTGATTTGTCACCATCTGTATTGGGCCGTGTCACTGAATGCCTTTCTGCCATTTCATCTTGGATGACATCTCGCAACCTCAAACTTAATATTTCCAAAACAGAATTAATTATATTTCCACCGGCCAATAGTAATTTCCAACCTGATATCTCTATCACTGTTGAGAACTCTGCAATCATCCCTACCCCCCAAGCTCGCTGCCTAGGTGTCATTCTTGACTCTGAACTGTCCTTTGTTCCCCGCATTCAATCTGTCTCAAGATCATGTTACATACATCTAAGAAACATATCCAAAATTCGACCATATCTTACACAAGACACAGCAAAAACTCTAATCCATGCTCTCATTATCTCCCGCATTGATTATTGTAATAGTCTCCTGACCGGTCTTCCCAAACATAGGCTCTCACCACTACAATCCATTTTGAATGCAGCTGGAAGGCTAATCTTCCTCGCTAGACGTTCGTCGTCTGCAGATCCGCTCTGTCAGTCCCTCCATTGGTTACCGGTATTCTACCGTATTAAATCTAAAATACTTTTACTGACATACAAGGCTATTAACCAAACTGCACCAACATACATCTCGTCACTCATTTCAAAATATCTCCTTACCCGACCTCTCCGCTCTGCACAAGATCTACGTCTCTCATCCACACGCATTACTTGTTCACACTCAAATTACAGGACTTTATCCGGGCTTCACCCACTCTGTGGAATGCCCTCCCACCCACAATAAGACTCGCCTCTAGTCTCCAAACCTTTAAATGCTCCCTGAATGTCACACACCAGAGGCAGCGGCCGCCGAGCTTACCCCTGCATGTCTGCTGATCCGTCTGGCGGCCCCCGCCTCCGGCGGTCGTCGGGTCCCGGCGTCTGGCTGGCGCTGCTCCCGGCGGTTCCCCGGAGTGTGGGCGCCGCCATTGCACTCGGCGTCACGTGGGCGGGGAGCGGGTGGCGTCACAGAACCGCTCCACCAATCCTGTTAGGGCGGGAGATTCAAAACCAGAGCTCCGGCGCCTGAGTATCGTCGCTTTTCTAGAGGTGATCTCCAGTGCTCCTGTGACCGCTGTGCTATCTCCTAGAGTTTCCAGCATCCAGTCAACTTTCCCAGCATATCGTTCTGCTCGCTCACCAAGTCTTCAGTGTCTTTAAACATCGCTCACGAGTTCTTCAATCATCAGCGTCTTTGAACACTGCTCACAAAATCTTCAGTGCCTTATATCATCGCTCACAAGTTCCTCATTCATCAGTGTCTTTATCATCGCTCACAAGTTCTTCATTCATCAGTGTCTTTATCATCGCTCACAAGTTCCTCATTCATCAGTGTCTTTATCATCGCTCACAAGTTCTTCATTTATCAGTGTCTTTATCATCGCTCACAAGTTCCTCATTCCTCAGTGTCTTTATCATCGCTCACAAGTTCTTCATTCATCAGTGCCTTATATCATCGCTCACAAGTTCTTAATTCATCAGTGTCTTTATCATCGCTCACAAGTTTCTCATTCATCAGTGTCTTTAAACATCGCTCACAAGTTCTTCATTCACCAGTGTCTTTATCATCGCTCACAAGTTCTTCAATCATCAGTGTCTTTAAACATCGCTCACAAAATCTTCAGTGTCTTTAAACATCGCTCACAAGTTCTTTAATCATCAGTGTCTTTTAACATCGCTCACAAGTTCTTCAATCATCAGTGTCTTTAAACATCGCTCACAAGTTCTTCAATCATCAGTGTCTTTAAACATCGCTCACAAGTTCTTCAATCATCAGTGTCTTTAAACATCGCTCACAAGTTCTTCAATCATCAGTGTCTCTGAAACATCGCTCACAAATTCTTCAATCATCAGTGTCTCTAAAACATCGCTCACAAATTCTTCAGTGTCTTTTAACATCGCTCACTAGCTCTTCATTCACCAGTGACTTTAAACATTGCTCACAAATTCTTTAGTGTCTTTCACCATCGCTCACAAGTTCTTTATTCATGTATCTCTAAACATCGCTCACAAATTCTTCAGTAGCCTTTGACATTGCCCAGAAGTCCTCTTTCTTCCATGTGTTGCTGTATTGCTCCCTTCCCTAAATAAAGTTCTTCAGCATTTTTTCATCAAACATAATTGTCAGAGTCCTGTATGAGGAAAACCTATATCCGGCCTTCTCTGCTCCGACCCAGCTGTGGTGTCTCTTCCCGACCATCGGAGGAGCCCCCGAGTACACAACACTCCCAATCCAGGTCAGTGACAGTATACTCAGGCCTCATGGACCCGGGGGATCGGAACCCAGAGGCAAGTGCCATCCAGGACTTGGTTTCCCGAGTTCAGAGTCAGGAGGCTGCACAGAGCCAGGTGATGCAGTATCTCCAGGAATTATCCGGCCGGCTGGATCAAATTCAGGCTTCTCTGGCTTCAGTAGTTCTGGCTCCAGCTCCAGTGCCCGCTCCAGTGGTTGTCCCTAGTAATGTTCAATCCTTGTCTGGAACTAGGTCTCGCCTTCAGCTTCCTACTCCCTCTCGCTATAATGGGAATCCAAAGAATTTGCCGTGGTTTTCTCAACCAATGCGAGGTGCATTTTAAACTTCTTTCGCACAACTTCCCCACGGATCGGTCCAAGGTGGCGTACATTATTTCCTTGCTGGAAGGTTCAGTGTTGGATTGGGTGTCACCATTGTGGGTGCGATCTGACCCTTTGGTTTCTAGTTACACCAATTTCATTGCGTCATTTCGAAGAATCTTTGATGAGCCCAGCAGAACGACCGCTGCTTCTTCAGACTTGCTCCGAGTCCGACAAGGCTCCCGTTCAGTGGGGCAGTATGTGATTCATTTCCAGACCATAGCTTCAGAACTACGCTGGAATAATGATGCTCTCCGGGTTGCTTTTTGGAACGGGCTCTCCGACCACCTAAAGGACGAACTGATCACTAGGGATCTGCCAGATTCCTTAGAACAGTTGATCTCACTCTGTGTAGTGGATCTTCGCATGCAGGAACGAGGTGGCGAAGGTAGTCGGTCAGATCGATCCAGATTCCGGTCTCTCCCATCTAAGCAAACGGTTACTCCAGGTCCAGACGAACCCATGCAAATCAATCGATCTCAGTTGTCCCCGGAAGAACGACAGCGACGTCGTGAGGGTAGACTCTGCCTCTACTGTGGAGCCGCGGATCATTTTCTCAAGTTCTGCAAGTCCCGTCCAGGAAACGGGCAGTCCTAGCCTGTTCCGGAGGAGTCAAGTTAGGAATTACATCTAAACCTTCTCCGACAGTGGACTGTTTACTCTCCGTGTCTCTGTTTCCTGAGTCAATAGCCAAACCTGTTAAAGCTTTGCTGGACTCTGGGGCTGCAGGGAATTTTGTTTCCCTTTCTTGTGTCCAGAACTTAGGTTTACAGTTACAGTCTGTCAAACGGCCTATTACGTTGACCGCCATCAATGGTACCCAAATTTCTAATGGTCTTATTACCAGTCGCACAGTGCCAATCAAGCTGCAGGTGGGAGCTCTGCATCAAGAACATTTGGAGATCCTAGTGATTCGGGAGATGCCCCACGATCTGGTTCTAGGTCTTCCTTGGCTTAAAATTCACAACCCTCACGTCGACTGGAAGTCGTCACAAATACTGTCCTGGAGTTCTTTTTGTCATTCTAATTGTCTCACTCCTGTCTACCCGCTCCAAGTATCTTCCAAGTCGGATGAAGAGCTCATTCCGGAGGTCTATCGGGAGTTCACAGATGTCTTTTCGGAACAGGTGGCCGATCAGTTACCACCCCATAGACCCTGGGACTGTCCCATTGAGCTCATCCCAGGGAAAATGCCACCCCGGGGACGTACTTACCCCTTGTCATTACCCGAGACCCAAGCTATGTCGGACTACATCAAGTCTAATTTGCTGAAAGGATTCATTCGCTCCTCTACCTCCCCGGCGGGAGCAGGTTTCTTTTTTGTGAAGAAGAAGGACGGAGGGTTAAGACCATGTATTGACTATCGGGGCTTAAACGATATCACCGTTAAGAACAAATACCCTTTGCCGCTCATCACTGAGCTATTTGATAGGGTTCGCGGAGCCCACGTCTTCACTAAGCTCGATTTAAGGGGAGCCTATAATTTGATACGCATCCGACAGGGGGACGAATGGAAGACGGCCTTCAATACCAGGGACGGGCATTATGAATATTTGGTAATGCCGTTTGGCCTCAGCATTGCCCCTGCCGTTTTCCAGGGATTTGTGAATGAGATATTCCGGGATATGTTATACCTAAGCGTAGTGGTATATTTGGATGACATTCTGATATTTTCTAAGAATCTCACAGAGCACAGAGTACAGGTCAAGGAAGTACTTCTTTGCCTACGAAGGAATTATCTCTAAGGCAAGATTTCCAAATGTACCTTTGAGGTCCCTTCAATTCCATTTCTTGGCTATGTCATCTCAGGTACGGAGCTCCGCATGGATCCGGAAAAACTCACTGCCATTCGGGACTGGACTCAGCCTCTCTCCTTGAAAGCGGTACAAAGATTTCTGGGTTTTGCAAATTACTACCGGAAATTCATAAAGGGATTCTCTACCATTGTGGCACCTATTACTGCCCTAACCAAAAAGGGGTCTGACCCAAGTCACTGGTCTTCTGAAGCGGTAGCAGCGTTCGCCCAGTTGAAAGCAGCCTTTATGTCCGCTCCGGTACTCCAGCAACCAAATTTTTCAAAACCATTCTTCTTGGAGGTCGATGCTTCATCGGTAGGCATCGGTGCCGTACTTTCCCAGTACTCCTCTGATGGGAAGTTACATCCATGTGGTTTCCATTCTCGCAAGTTCTCTCCTGCTGAACGAAACTACTCCATTGGAGACCAGGAACTTCTGGCGATAAAATCTGCCCTAGAAGAATGGAGGTACTTATTGGAAGGTGCTAAACATCTAATTACGATTTACACCGATCACAAGAACTTGCTGTATCTCAAGACGGCCCAGTGCTTGAATCCCCGTCAAGCTAGATGGGCGCTCTTCTTCACTCGTTTCTCGTTCATCATTAAGTACCGGGCCGGGACTTTTAACACTAAGGCTGATGCTCTATCTCATTCCTTAACGGCCTCAGATGAAGAAAATTCAGTTGAAAAGGCTTTGATTCTCAGTCCAGTCTCTATTTCGGCAGCTCCTACCACTCTGGGTCCTCTTCCTGGGAGAATGTCTGTACCAGCTAAATTTCAACCGATGTTGTTGCAGTGGGCTCATATCTCCAAGTTTTCCGGTCATCCTGGAGTTCAAAAAATGTGGGAATTTCTATGAAGGTCATACTGGTGGGACACTATGAAGAAGGATATACAGGATTATGTCAACTCATGTCCTCAATGTGCTCAGCACAAAACTCTTCGTCTGCCTCCTGCGGGGTTGCTTCATCCACTGTCCATTCCTAAGAGACCTTGGACCCATATTTCGATGGACTTTGTTACCGAATTACCCTTCTCCAAGGGTCATAATACCATCTGGGTGATTATTGACCGCTTTTCTAAAATGGCACATTTTATTCCATTGACCGGGTTACCGTCAGCTCCCAAGTTGGCTTCATTATTCATTCGTGAACACTTCCGCCTACACGGGTTACCTCAGGAGGTAGTCTCTGATCGGGGGGTGCAGTTCACGGCAAGGTTCTGGAGGGCCCTCTGTTCTGCCTTACAAATAAAGCTCAAGTTCTCATCTGCTTACCATCCTCAAACCAATGGGCAAACTGAACGCGTCAATCAAGATTTAGAGACTTTTCTCCGCGTTTATCTCTCTCCTTCGCAAGACAATTGGGTGGAACTGTTACCCTGGGCCAAGTTTGCCCATAATCATCTGTACCACTCCTCCACTGGTGAGTCTCCATTCTTCATTAATTACGGATTCCATCCTCAAATTCCAGAATTACCCATCTGTCCTCCAGAAGATGTCCCTGCTGCAGCCTCTACTCTCCGGCACTTCAGTCAAATCTGGAGTAGGGTTCATGCTAACCTCAAGAAAATCTCCGGCCGCTACAAATTCTTTGCGGATAGGAAGCGACGGGCAGCTCCCCAATACAAAGTGGGTGACAGGGTATGGCTCTCTACCCGTAACCTCCGTTTAAGAGTGCCTGCTATGAAGTTTGCTCCAATGTTCATTGGTCCTTACCCTGTGTTGCAAGTCCTGAACCCGGTTGATTGCCTACCCACTTTCGGGTACCAAATTCTTTCCATGTCTCTCTCCTTCGTCCTCTTGTTTTGAATCGGTTCCATTCAGAATCTCCTAGGCCAACCTCTGTAGAGACTGAAGCTGGAACGGAATTTGAAATTAAAGCTATTCTTGACTCTCGTTATCTTCACAAGAATCTACAGTATCTGGTAGACTGGAAAGGTGATGGTCCTGAGGAGAGGAGCTGGGTCAAAGCTGCTGAAGTCACGGCTCCCCGACTAGTGCGGATATTCCATTCCAGACATCCAACAAAGCCCGGGAAGTGTCCGAGGGCCACTCCTGGAGGAGGGGATACTGTCACACACCAGAGGCAGCGGCCGCAGCGCTTACCCCTGCGTGTCTACTAGTCCGTCTGGCGGCCCTCGCCTCCGGCGGTCGTCGGGTCCCGGCGCCTGCCTGGCGCTGCTCCCGGCGGTTCCCCGGAGTGTGGGCGCCGCCATTGCACCTGGCGTCATGTGAGCGGGGAGCGGGTGGCGTCACAGAACCGCTCCACCAATCCTGTTAGGGCGGGAGATTCAAAACCAGATGCCGGGCAGAGCTCCGGCGCCTGAGTATCGTCGCTTTTCCAGAGGTGATCTCCAGTGCTCCTGTGACCGCTGTGCTATCTCCTAGAGTTTCCAGCATCCAGTCAACTTTCCCAGCATATCGTGCTGCTCGCTCACCAAGTCTCCAGTGTCTTTAAACATCGCTCACGAGTTCTTCAATCATCAGCGTCTTTGAACACTGCTCACAAAATCTTCAGTGCCTTATATCATCGCTCACAAGTTCCTCATTCATCAGTGTCTTTATCATCGCTCACAAGTTCTTCATTCATCAGTGTCTTTATCATCGCTCACAAGTTTCTCATTCATCAGTGTCTTTAAACATCGCTCACAAGTTCTTCATTCATCAGTGTCTTTAAACATCGCTCACAAGTTCTTCAATCATCAGTGTCTTTAAACATCGCTCACAAAATCTTCAGTGTCTTTAAACATCGCTCACAAGTTTTTCAATCATCAGTGTCTTTAAACATCGCTCACAAGTTCTTTAATCATCAGTGTCTTTTAACATCGCTCACAAGTTCTTCAATCATCAGTGTCTTTAAACATCGCTCACAAGTTCTTCAATCATCAGTGTCTTTAAACATCGCTCACAAGTTCTTCAATCATCAGGGTCTTTAAACATCGCTCACAAGTTCTTCAATCATCAGTGTATCTAAAACATCGCTCACAAATTCTTCAGTGTCTTTTAACATCGCTCACTAGCTCTTCATTCACCAGTGACTTTAAACATCGCTCACAAATTCTTTAGTGTCTTTCACCATCGCTCACAAGTTCTTTATTCATGTATCTCTAAACATCGCTCACAAATTCTTCAGTAGCCTTTGACATTGCCCACAAGTCCTCTTTCTTCCATGTGTTGCTGTATTGCTCCCTTCCCTAAATAAAGTTCTTCAGCATTTTTTCATCAAACATAATTGTCAGAGTCCTGTATGAGGAAAACCTATATCCGGCCTTCTCTGCTCCGACCCAGCTGTGGTGCCTCTTCCCGACCATCGGAGGAGCCCCCGAGTTCACAACACCCCCAATCCATGTCAGTGACACTGAAAACTCACCTCTTCAGACAAGCCTATCAAATTCCAGACCTACCCACATAACCTTCAGTGCTTCCCTATCTAATTACATCCTCTCTGTACAGTACACATAACATCACATATCTTGTCTCTTTACTCTCACACCCTCCTGACACTTGGCCAACATTGCGGGGTGATCATATCATACAACCCATTAAGAACCTAGCAATCTGGTGGACCATTATGCAATAGGTAGCATGTATCCTTGTGTATCAAATCAATGCCTATTTCCCTATAGATTGTAAGCTTGCAAAAAGGGGCTTCCTACCTCTATGTCTATCTGTTTTTACCCAGTTTTGTTCTATTACTGTTGTTCTAATTGTAAAGTGCAACGGAATATGCTGCGCTATATAAGAAACTGTTAATAATAAATAATGTTACTATACCTAGAGTGAAGATGGTAACATTCTGATTGCAGTAATTAGCATAGCAGCACTCCACCCGTGTGATTTCTGTCTTGCCGCTGCACTGCTCGATGACATGGTAATTAAAGCAGCCTCGGACTCTGTGGATTTTTCTAGAGTCAAACAGTAGTTCCTCGGTCACAAAACATGCCCTTCCAACACAGGTCTTTCCCCGGCAGCTTTCACCTTCACAGGCACAGTTATAATAGGAGACATCTGCAGCTAAATCAAATATAAAGAAAATGTCAGCTTGAAAACATAGATCAGTGTAAGTCATGGGTCTTATGTAGAGTTAGAAACAACTGGAATTTGCACTGTTCTATCCAACAAATTGCATTTCTTCTGTTGTTCATGCTCAACAAAAATGTTATGTATCTATCTGTATAAGGTATGGGGGGCATCTTGCACTATCAACCCCTTGTGCTTAGGGAAGCAGCAAGGAGATGAAGGGGGAGGGGGGGAGTACAGCAAGACATAATGATCCCAGGAAAGATGCATTTGTGCCACTCATACCCCTTTCACATCGCACAAATAACCCGGTATCGACACGACACGGGTCAGTGTGCGATGTGAAAGCACTTTCCAAGAATTAGCGGGTCGTCTGACCCGGTAATTCAACCCGGTATAAAAAAAGGATTATACCCGGGTTGAATACCGGGTCAGGTGCAGTGTGAATGGGAGCCGCGTCGATGCGACGCGGTTCCCATTCACAGCATAGGGAGAGGCGGCGCAGGAGATGAGCTCATCTCCCAGCGCCGCCTCCACCCCCGCCCCTGCTGCTGCGCCCCCCCCCCCCCCCCGCTGCTATGGCAACCGACCCGGTATATTGCCGGGTCGGAAAGCCAGCAAAGGAGCGCAAATGCCGGATCCCACCCTGTAAGGACACGTTTCTTTTACCGGGTGGGATCCGGCATTTGCGATCTGAATGCGGTATTACCAGACTGATCATTTGCGTGTTTCTTCAGAATAGAAGTAATTCTAAAAACTGTTATATAAATGTACCATGTGTTCCCTGCTTTATTTATAGTCTATTAGCGTCCCTTACCAAGAAGCATGTGCCAGATTTAGAAGCCCTATTTGCTGGCAAAAATAAGTAGGGCTGATGCAAAACTGGCTTCAATTGCACTCCAGTTTGTAGGCGTAAAATACAGTCACTAAAAGTGCTGCAATTACGTACATGTGCAAGATTGCAGTTATTACAAGATGCGTACAGGTTGGCATCGGTGGCACATGCGCCATTTACACTAGGGGCTGTACATGTCACATACCCTTACGCCCATCTTTATAATCATTCATGTTTGCTTTAAAATATGCATCCCTGTTAGACTTTTATGTCTCCATCCTATGCAAGTAATAAGTAAAAAAACATTGTTGAAAACGCACAAACAATATATTTAAGAGCAACGCAGAAAGCAGTGCCTTCGCCATCAGCCAATCACAATTGGTACGCTAGTGCTGGTGACTATCATCATCATGTATTTACACCTGAGCTTAACCACCTACAGACGATACAGCTTTCACAGTAAAATGTGCGTTGTGCGCTTGTCTATAGCTGACTGCCCTTGATGTACTCCGTACACTGTAGTTTAAGCCACATAGGGGATAATTCAGAGTTGCACGCAAGCTGAGCATTCACATCTCTGAGCATTTACAGTACTGTACATGCGATTCAGAGTCATACACATCTCAGATGCATCTCTACTTGTGGCTAAGTGAGTGTAGCTGGGTAGCAACTGGGCCCAAGGGAGAAGTGTTCCCATGGCCGTCTTAACAGCCTTGTAGGCCCTGTGTAAAGCAATGCACTGGGCCCCTACTCACCCATTCACGGGAATAAATAAAACAAAAGGCATAACTTATGCCTCCTGCAGTCCCACGCTCTCTCCACCTGCTTTCATACAGTGATTGTCAGCACGATTGCTGGATAGCTCCAGAATCCTGGGGCCTTGGCCATCTGCCCAGTGTCCCTATACATTAAGATGGCCCTTGGGCAAGTAATTGGTGAGGTGGGTTATTCAGAGGTGAGCGTAGGCAGAGATCCATCTGATGTTAGATGGATCTCTTGCATGAAGGCTAGGGCTGGAGTAATTGCGTGCTGACTGTGATGACAGCTACTATCACAAGGGATGGATTTCAAGTTTGAAGTAAACCAAATACTGCAATATATGCAGCATATTATAGGGGTGATTCAGACCCGATCGCTGGGCTGCTAAAATTGTTGTACTGCGTACAGATAGTCGCCGCCCAAGGGGAGTGTATATTCGCCGTGCAAGTGCGCGACTGCATGTGTACGCCGAGCTGCTAAAAATCCCTCAGTCAGTGGGCAGCAGCAAATATGTTCGCACCTCACTTACCATTGAATGATTTTTCCACTATATGCAGTCAGTGCGCAGCCCAGAACTTACTCCTACATGCAATGAGCACAGGCGGTGCAATTGCATTTTTCGCACCAGCCTGTCGCTGACCGGCGATGCCCATTGTTGTTGTTTGCCAACGCGCGTGCACATTGCAGTGCATACACATACGCAGTCTATTGCTGATCACCCCCTGTGCGAAAACGCATAGCAACGATCAGATCTGAATCACCCCTATGTTTTAAGCAATGGATCATACAATGAATATAAAATGTTTGTTTTTTTCTTTAAAAAAAGCTATATAAAAGTAATTACTATATAAGATTAATAAAGATATGCAAACACATTTTCTATGTTGGTGTATAATGCACTTACTAGTTACAGATGTAACAATTGCCAGGGAAAGTAGCCATATGTTTTCTTGCAGCATCTTCTTTAGGAACAGTCTGAATTGGGTTAACCGTGGTCAAGAGATTTTCTTCTGTATGGAAAGAAAACAAACCACACTAACACACAAGCACTTTTCTGCTGTTAATATTCAGGGTAAACAGAATAACTAATTTTGACAATTTGCACAAAGATTAGGTGGTTGATTGCTGTACTCAAAAATGAAGAATTTCATCATGTATAGCGAACCCTGCCAACTTTTCCTCTACTGAATCATTTTGCTAAATCATTGGATTCACATAGAGACACTTATTTGTTTAATTGCACCCTTAATGAAAATTTAAATTTGTGTTTTTCTTCAGAAAGGAAGTCATTAAAAAATACTGTTTCATAAGTGTACCTTCTGTTCCCTGCTGCAAAAACAACTGTTGTCTGCTGCCTTGTTTTCTGGCTCCCCACAGTACTTATATCCCACACATTCTGGGTTTGGTCCACTAGACAAGGCACAAAACACACAGCAGGAGTGCAGTAACTGTCAGTACTCCTTATCAGTAATGGTCTGGTGTATGAAAGGCTCACTAGAAAGCTTAGTTATAGGAGATGATTTTAAATTGCAGTTAAAAAATGACATGCAATTTCCTATATTAATATCTAACAACTTGGATATATAAATTCATATATGTATTTTCATGTAGAGGACCATTTTACCATTTTGTGATATTAGCTTTAGCAGGAGTCTTCAGACATTACTTTGTGCTTATTGGGGACCCTGCTTCACCCATTATCTCATTCTAAAGCTGGGGACACACTATACGATTATCTGTCAGATGATCTGTCCGATCTGGCTGGTTGGAACAAAAATCTGGTAATGAATGGGAGCAAAGGACAGTTGACTATTTGCTCCCATACACACTATAGTGGTGCAGGGGATAGGCCCGGGCTTCAGTCCAGGACCAGGGTATATATCCGGGAAGGGGGACACCTTTTTTTGGGGGGTGCCCATTTTCTATGAAATCCCTGGCTTGAGCTAACTAGTTGGAGGCAAGTTAATGTTTTAGTTGAACTTAAAAATACAGGGGACCCCCCACATATTTTTTTTCCTGTTTTTACAGGACCAGAATCAGCTCATAGGTCCCAGGCTGGTCAAACTTTTAGAGTGGGAACCAATGCATTTTTTTTAAATGGTAACGGTTTTATTACACTGTAACGCAGAAGCACTGCACAGATCGCACCGATCACATTGATCGCATAGAGCACACAGCTTCAAACACAGGACTATTAAACTCCGGCCAATGCGGTTTTTTTTCTGGCAGCCTTGGCGTTTGGCTATTCACTTAAAGGACAGGAATGGGACACAGTGATTTCGTCTTTTTTCTTGCATCTCCAGAGTAAGTCTAATTTTTCGTAATATCCTTAATTTTAGGAAAAAAATCATCTGTAATTACTCACCTTCTGAAGTTGTGTCTTCTGCCTCCATCATCAAGAGCTGGGTTTTCTGCGGCAGCGGTGAGTATGTAATTGTGTGGAATGTCTGTCAGTGTTTATGAGTGTGTGTCAGTGACCCCCAGTGTGTGTGACCTCCCCCCCCCCCCCATGTAGTGTATTTCCCCCTAGAGCCAGCCACCGGGAGAACTAGTTCTCCCAGCAGCCCCTACATGGGAAGATGAAGGGGAGACCACTAGGAGATGTGGAGAGCACTGGGCAGATCAGTATCTCTTTTTCTCCCCCATGTATTGTGGGGTTTTTAGCCCTGAAAACCCTGCAACCATTAAAAAAAAATTTTTGGCAACCATGGGTATTGGTGGCACGAACACCCATGGTAATCCAAAATTGTGCGCAAGGTATGCAAGGTTATGCTCATATTTACCAATCAGCTTCCACCTATTATTTTATAGAATGTACTTGATGTATCTTGAAATCTGAAAGTACTAACCAATCATTATCCATGTTACAAGCTAATTGAAAAATTACAGGAGCTGATTGGTTGGCAGGGCACTTTATCTTTCTCTACTGTATCTCTCTCCAAGCATTTGATAAATATCCCCCATAATCACAAAGTCACTGTAATTCATAAAATCAGCACATCACCAACTTAAAGACTCTGTACTTCTGTTACCAACAGATAACATTGAATACAACAAGGCAAGACTATGCAACAAGTTAAGATTGAAGAAAACAAGAATGGGCTCTGCATATATGTGGCTCAATGGCCACGCACGCGCAGTATGAACACCACTTTCGTGCAGTAGCGGCACTACAGGGGTGTGGGGTGACTCAGTGACAGGAGAGGGTGCTGCACTATAACATTACGTGACAGGAGCCGGCACTGCACACAGAGTGGTCTCCAGGGAAACCCAGCATCTCTTGAGCCCCAGAGTGACAAAAACAGAGGTTCGGGGTTGTGAGGCCACACCCTCAACCCACGAGGCCATGCCCCCTTTCACCAGCGCACGCCTTCAGCATGCAAGCTACTTGTCCTCCCACACTGGCTGTCACCAAAGGCAGAACTCCACTGCCTTCGCCACTGCTGTTATCTGTGAAGGAATTGTTAATGGAGCCGAGTTTTTTCCAGGACAACCTAGCAAACTGAAGACCACCCAGAGGCAGAACTCTGGGAGGCAATGGAGTCATCTGCCGCCGGGCTCCTGCTCTGAAGGGGGGCACCTCTCCTCCCATTCTGTGACACCAGTGAATTAAGTTAATTGATATCTGTCGCTGTCTTTTCAGTGGCCGACTTCCTCACTGGTCCCTGGACCTTACAAATCACACCCTCTTTATTATAGTGAATATACACATTTTACAAAGGTCACACCCAGGATTAGAAGCCATGACCTATTACACTGGAAGCAGACACCTTACTGATGAAGCTATTTGCTCCTGCATAGAAAATATGAGAATTTTAACTATATGAAGTTACTTCTCTGACAATTACACGTAACTTCATATAGTTAGAATTCTCATACTTCCCGTACAGGAGCAAATAACTCCATCAGTAAAGTGTCCACTGTCAGTGTAATAGGTCATGGGTTCTACTCCTGGGTATGACTGCTAAGAATTGTGTGATTTAAAATAAAAGACAATTAAATGTATAAATACAGTATATACATTTTTTTCAGAACACTCCACACACACGCACACGCATATACGCACACATGCATACATTTATTTATCTTACTATAGGAAATAGGGGGGGCACCAATATTTATCTTGCCTCCGGGCAACTGGGACGAACTTACGCCACTGAGACCACCATATTAGTTATGCTGTACCAGCATGATTTTAATAGCAAATTGCCCAATTAATCCATCTGTTATTGCTGCCAGTAATGTACATGTTATTACCAGGGCAAGAATACAGCCCGCTGGTCTTCTGAATCTGTCAGAGACTAAAATAAAAGACCTCTTCCCTCATTAATTGTTTAACCTGTTACACACATGATAAATGGGAAAAATCAAATGCCATTGGTTGCCGGACTGTAGTCCTAGATCTATGCATCTTCAAGGCAAAAAAATATGATCCCATGTTCCATGTCTGCATTTAAAGCATATACAGTATTGTACCAATGTTCATGAAAACAAACCATATAAGGTCACAATGTGCCCAACATATCACTGTTCCCTGTGAATAGAATTTACTTGGCTACATTGTCATGAATATTGGTTTTGCACAACACTTCTTTTACTGTGTGTGATAAGTGTAATTTAAAAACATTGGTGTAAAGGTTCTAATAAATATGATAAAAGGATTTTTGTATTTCTACTTTGTAAATGTAGGTTTTTGAAATGTGGTATCCATCCTTTGGAATATGGGTGCCAGTCGGTTAGAAAATCATACAGCTTAATTGGCCGGTAGGGCGTTTATCAATCTGATTGGACACTGCTGGTTCAACTATGGATCGAGAAAGAAGCCACATACTTCTGATGAAACTGTCACCGCATTTTACTGATGGAGAAACTAGTCAGGGTGTGCTGCTGATGACCCTGACTACCACATGCCGGCCGTCGGGATCCCGGCGCCCAGCATACTGGCGCCGGGATCCCGACCGCCGGCATCTGGGCGAGCACAAATGAGCCCCTTGCAGGCTCGCTGTGCTCTCCACACTGCTCACACGGTGGCGCGCACCACGCTATTTATTCTCCCTCCAGGGGGGTTGTGGAATAGTTGTCGGTATGCCGAGTGTCGGGATTCCGGCGCTAGTATACTGAGCGCTGGGATCCCAACATACTGAATACCACCCCCTCCATATACTACTACTAACCAACTACTGCAGGAGAAAGTACCTGTAACAGAGGTATTGCACGTGCAATTACTACTGTGACCACCGCTGAATAGAGAGTGTTGGAGTGGAGATCTTATACCAGATCTGGAATATTGATAGTGGGCAGCCTGGACACAGAGAAACGTCTTTTGCAAACAGACTGCAGCCGGGGATGTGACTGGAGCACCTGTTTAGCATCTAACTGGGTGTTTGCTCTTTCCCCCGTGTAACGAATAGTTGTTCCAACCCAGGGCCTAATTCAGACCTTTATTGGTGCTGGGCGTTTTCCACAGCAGCCGATCAGGTCTGAACTGCGCATTTGCCGATGCCGCAGTGCGCCAGCGCATGCCAGACAGCCGACGGCTGTCTCAGCCCTGCGATCGCCTCTGCCTAATTGACAGGCAGAGGCAGTCGCTGGGTGGGCCGGTGGCGTTTGGCCTCCATTTAGGGGCTGCAGTCTGGGCAGCGCAGGCGTGCCCGGACCTTTGGGGGTGGGCCGCGGCAGCTGCGTGACATCACATGCAGCCGCTATGACCCTCACAGCGAGCTGCGCTTTTGGGGAGCTACTCTTCAAGTACAAAATCATTAGATCAATAGATTATGGCCCGTGCCAGATTAAGGTTCAAATGGGCCTAGATCTGAAATATATTTAGGGCCTATTGTATGCTGCTACAGAGGGTGTGACCAGCGGTGTGACTAGTGATGTGGGGGCATGACCAGTGTTGTGTAGGTGTGGTCTACACAGGGTGTGTGGCCTGTGCTGTGGAGTCTAGGTTATCCCCATGGAAGGCATAGATAGTGCCTACCTTCAACTACTATACAACATATAAATCAGATTAACTACCTCAATCTGAATTCTCTCAGGTGACAGGTCTCAGTCAGTCATGAGGAGGCTGCTGTCAAGGATCTGCTAATCCTCTGTGTGCTAAAACTGTGATGTCTCACAGTGAAGAAGAGGCACGGAGGTACTCTATGCGGCGCAAGAAGGGTTGTTCAAGCCTTCTATATCGCCCGCCACCCCTTGCCCTCCAAGTTCTAGTCCCCTCTAGTCCCCTCTAGACAAGCACCAGTTCTTTTAAGTGAGACTCTACCCTCCCAATTTACCACTGTATAAACTGGCACCCCTTGGGGTACCAATATTGTATTAAATCTCCCAAACACTAATCCTAAGAATCCTGGAAATATCAACATTATGAAAATATTGACATTTCTGAAGTCAATATTCTGACAATGTCAAGATTTTTCACCTTAATTATATTTTAACCATAACAAAATCACCAATGTCATCCTTCTGCTGCTACTTTTATTAACTGAAAAGGTTATTTCCCAGCTTTTAATTAAACTAATTATTCCACAGAAAAGAAATAAATACCAAGGAGCTAAGACACATTGTCACCCACAGGAAAACACACACACACACACACACACACACACACACACACACACACACACACACACACATTGCCTGCCACAGGGAAAACACACACACACACATTGCCCGCCATAGGGAAAAACAAACAAAAACATTGTCCGTAACAGGAAAAAAACACAAACATTATCTGCCACAGGGAAAAAAAAAACACATTAATTGCACCCACAGGAAAAAAATAAAACATACATTAATTCATTGCCCCTAAAGGAAAAAAATAAATAAGACATACTGTAAAAAGCTACCCTTCCACCAGATAAGACACTGACACAGTTGTAGGGAAAAGCAAACAGCATATACACAAATCTCAGGCTCCCTGTCTCTAACCCACTGGCCCGCCCTCTATCGCCTGGCCACTTGTTGGCATGAAGAGCCCTGAGCCCTTGCCCTAACGAGCTTTATAAAAGTGTGGCATAGGTGTGCCTGATTGCTGGGAGTGCTTGCTCCAAAACCTGGACCGGAAGTACATGGATGGGAGCCCGCCCACTCTCTCTCTCCAATCCAAACCCCAGAGACCCAAAACCAGTCGTGCTAAGGCCGAATGACAGCTTGCTGTGTCCCAACACCTCCCTGGGCTTCCTCTTGGTCCAGTCCTAAACCCAGGTTGCTTTGTCCCGGACCATCCGAACTGTTGTGTCCTGTCCTGCAAACACCCAGGGTGGAATCTGGACTGTACTGCCACATATCCTCCCCCTAAGCTTCGATCCTACGGTGAAGCTGAGTTCTTCTTTGGCACACATACCTGCTCACCAATCTCAGCAGGCATATCCCTTTTCGGGTCGGCCTCTCTCTGAGTCCTCCTCCCCCCCTCTAGCTTTACCCCACAGGGCTCTGCAACTTCTGAGGAGAGGAACTTTCTCGAAAGGGCATCCGCGTTGCCCTGTAATCCTCCTGCTCTGTGCTGGCCCTTGAAGTGGTACGGCTGGATGGCAAGGAACCAACGTGTTACCCAGGCGTTGGTCTCCTTATTTAGGCACATCCATTGGAGCGGAGCGTTATCGTGATTAAGGTGAATTCCCGTCCCAGGAGATAGTAATTTAGAGTCTCTACTGCCTACTTGATAGCCAGGCATTCCTGCTCTACCATGGCATATCGCTGTTCCCTAGGCAGTAGTTTCCTGATGAAGTAGAGGACTGGTCTCTCCTCCTTCCCTAGCTCCTGAGACAACACTGCGTCGAGGCCTGTTCCCGAAGCATCCGTCTGCAGGATGAACCTTTTTCCGAAGTCCAGAGCTATCAACACTGGTGCTTTACACAGGGCACTTTTTAAGTTCCTCCAGGCCTCATGTACCTGGAACGTCCACACAAAACTTGTCCGGATTTAGCTTTTTCAAGCAATCATTGAGCGGAGCTGCTCTCGTGGCAAAGTTCAGGAAAAACTTGAGGTGATATCCCACTAAGAAGGCCCTGAGTTGGGTCTTCCTCTCAGGCCTTGGCCAGGCCAGGCAGCCACCGCCTCCACCTTATTTACCTGAAGTTTGATTTGGCACCGGCTTCCACTTTGGCCAGATGAGACTCCCAGTTGTCGCTGAAGATAACAATGTCATCTAGGTACGTGGCTGCGTACTTTCGGTAGGGCTGTAGGAGCTTATTTATAGCCTGCTGGAATGTGGCCGGGGCCCCGTGAAGACCAAATGGCAAGACTTGATACTGAAACAGGCACTCTGGGGTGGAAAAGGCAGTTTTCGCCTTGGCAGCCTCGGTGAGGGGAATCTGCCAATAGCCTTTGGTAAGGTCAAGAGTGGTCAAGTATTGGCTTTGGGCCAGTTGCTCGATTATCTCATCAACTAAATCAAATTTAGATACCTGGTTCAACCTGCGGAAGTCGTTGCAGAACCACAGTGCTCAAGATGGCTTGGAAACCAGCACTATGGGGTGATTCCACCCGCTGGTGGACTCTTCAATAACACCCAGGCGTAACATGTCCTCCGTTTCCTTGCGTACTGCGTTCCTCTTTGCCTTGGGTATCGGGTACGGCCACAGATTGACCACTACCCCTGGAGGAGTAACGATGTTGTGCTCGATGATCTTACTCCTCCCCGGAATCACCAAAAAGACATCTAAATTTCTCCTGACCATGTCGTGAGCTTGATGCGTCTTGACCTCATCGAGAAATCTGTCAATTGGGAGCGCACATGCCGAGATCTTGGCCACTCTTGCAGTTGCTGACTCTGAGCTTTCCTTCCAAGGCTTCAGCAGATTTATGTGATAGATCATCTGGTCCCTGACCAACGGAGTGTCTGCTGGAACTGCCCATAGAGCTGGTGGATGAACTGTGCTACATTTGGCTCCGGGAACATCTGTTGTTCCCATCCCTCCTTTAGGAGGTCCAGGATTCCCCAGGGTTGTCTGCCGTACAACAGCTCAAAGGGGCTGAATCCTGTAGAGGACTGGGGAACCTCTCGGATGGTGAACATTAGAAAAGGCTGGAGCTGGTCCCAATCCCTTTTGTCCTGGGTGACTGCTCTCCTGAGCTTCTGCTTCAGTGTGTGCTTCACCAAGCCATCGGCCTGGGGATGATACACTGAGGTGCGAATCTCTTTAACCCCCAGCACGGATATAAGTCGCTCATCAGCCAGGACATAAAGGGGGTCCCCTGGTCAGTGAGGACCTCCTTGGGTATGCCCAGGTGTGAAAAGATCAGCAATAGTTTTTTGGCAATGGTTGCTGTCTTCATATTTTGGAGAGGGATGGATTCAGGGTATCGTGTGACATAATCAAGGAGGACTAAGATATACTGATGTCCCCTTGCTGATTTTTCTACCGGACCCACAATATCCATCCCAATCCTTTCAAAAGGAATGGAGATTACCAGAAGAGGGATGAGGGGATCTCTGTACTGGGGCTTTGGTGCGGTACGCTGGCAGATAGGACACTCCTGACAGTACTTTGCTACCGACGACAGGATTCCCGGCCAGAAAAACCGCTGCTGTACACTCTCTGCAGAGTTTTCTCCTGCCCCAAATGTCCTCCCCACAACTGTGAATGGGTAGATTCCACGACCAGAGGCTGATGGACCCGTGGCACTATAAGCTACTCAACTTTCTTGCCCCATTCCTCGACAACCCTATATACTAAATCCTTCTCTACTATGAAATAAGAGCTGCCCCCTCCCCCCCCCCGGGTGAGGGCGAATACATTTTCCCATTATAAATACAAATGTTCTGGAAAGAATTCACGAGGATCGGGTCTTCCCGCTGGTCTCGTCTGAAATCCTGAAGCGACATGACAGTTCTTAATGTCATTTCGTCACTCACCTCCTCTGGGTTGGTCAGCTTTTCTGGCGCAGACGTACTGACTCCACACAGACAGTCAGCTCCTGAAGAATTACTCGACCTTCGAGCCACGGAACTGGGAGAGGAAGGCAGCTCCTTGAGTTGAAACGCCAGCAGTTCCGATAGGCCAGAGAAATCCCACCCCAGGATCAAAGAGTAGGGCAAGCGCGGGGCGACGGCTGGCACCAGCTGGATTGTCCGCCCCCCCACCCCCCTCGATGTTGCACTGGAAACCACACTATGGGGTACTTGCGAGTGACACTATGGACGCAGAGCACCTGGTCAATGCCTTCAGGGACCGACTCCGCGGAGATAATTGACAACTCACTCTCGGTACCGACAAGCACCTGGATTGGCCATGCTGCAATCTGGAGGGTCACCTGGAACCAGGAGGGCACAGATGAACCCTTGCTTCTGACACAGCTGTAGGCTGGTTTCCCCAATTTCCCTGTTCCACACTCCATAGGCTCAGGCTGTTTGGTACAGTCCTTTCGGATGTGAACCTGTTCCCTGCACTCATAGCAGATGACCGTATTGGTCCGGGGCCCCGTTTCCGGAGTTAGACGGGTCTGGGGTCTTGGATCTGGTCGAGGCTCTCGGTCTAAGGGCTTAGCCATTTTCCCCAGCACAGCATATCTCTCCATTGTGGTGGCTAGGTCCTACATATTTTGGGGGTCAGCCTGGAGAACCCACCTTTGCATGCCTCTGTCTAAGACCCGAACACAGTGGTCTATGGCTACGGTCTCTACCACTTAGGCGGCCATATTCCTCTACGGCTGAAGCCAAGACCTCTCCATTTTTAGAATTTCAGACAGTTTGGTTTGAGAATTCTCTGTCACGGTCCAACGCCAGTCCTGGAATCGCTGGGCTTTGCAGGCCTTGGTTACGCCGATGCAACCCAGTATGGCAGCTTTAAGCTGCAAATAGGTGGATGCCTGGTCTGGGAATCCCCCGTCCAATATGGGGCCAGCTTATTCACCCAGCTATCCTCTGGCCATCCCAGGTGTGCGGCCGCGCGCTCATAGGTCCCCAGGTACGCTTCTACATCGCCTGAGGGACACATCTTTTGCAACGGCCTGGTGATGCTGTCGCAGGAGATCCACTTCATCACGAATCAGGCGCAGGGTTTCCTGATGAGCCTTGTGTTTGGAGAAGCTGCATCTGGGATTGTTGCCGCGCAGACATATTAGGTAGGGCCCTTAACAACTCCTCCATGGTAGACGTGATGGATGCACGATATATGAACCTCGCATCCCTTAACATACGCCACCAAACCACAATTCAACAAAAAAACACTTTTTAAAAACAAAACAAAAACAATTGACACACACACCCTGGCTGGTTACTAACCTGACCAGAGGAAGTTTGCAGAGTCTGTGGAGACTGTCACGGCTCCGGCAGCTCCTGCACCCACTGGGTTCCCGCTGCGCTTGGTGCGTCCAGCAGAGGGTCCCTGTTCAGGCGCCAATTTGTAACAAGCGACCTTCCACCAGACAAGACGCTGACACAGTTGTGGGGAAAAGCAGTCTGTTTACTTCAACAGCACAGTAAACAGGTCTTTATAACAGCAAATTTACCGGTTACATTAACCAGGCACCGGTCCACAAACAGCATATACACAAATCTCAGGCTCCCTGTCTCTAACCCACTGGCTCGCCCTCTATCGCCTGGCCACTTGTTGGCATCAGGAGCCCTGAGTCATAGAAACATAGAAACATAGAATTTGACGGCAGATAAGAACCACTTGGCCCATCTAGTCTGCCCCTTTTTTATTTTATCCTTTAGGCAATCTCAACCCTTTTTTAACCTTGATTCTTTGTAAGGATATTCATATGCCTGTCCCAAGCATGTCCCAAGAGTCCTTGCCCTAACGAGCTTTATAAAAGTATGGCACAGGTGTGCCTGATTGCTGGGTGTGCTTGCTCCAAACCTGGACCAGACCTGCATGGATGAGTGCCCGCCCACTCTCTCTCTCTCCCCCATCCAAACCCCAGGGACCCAAAACTGGCCGTGCTAAGGCTGAATGACAACTTGCTATGTCCTAACACCTCCCTGGGCTTCCTCTATCCAGTCCTAAACCCAGGTCGCTTTGGCCCGGGGCAACCGAACTGTTGTGCCCTGTCCTGCAAACACCCAGGGTGGCATCTGGACTGCCACAATACATTGATTGTCTCCCTAAACCACCACCACCACCACCAGAAAATTGAGTGACTTCACCTGTCTGTCACAGACATAGAAATTTGCAACAGGAGTTTCATAGAGACCCAGTCGGACCAGTGACTAGTCCATCTGTCTCTCACTTAGTCCGCCGTGGCACAGGCATACAGTAGAAGACTAAGGGGTCTTTTTACTAAGCTTTGAGTGGAGATAAAGTGGACGGAGATGAAGACCCAACCAACCAGCTGATAACTGTCATTTTTCAAACACAGCCTGTAACATGTCAGCTAGGAGCTGATTGGCTGGTACTTTATCTCCATCCACTTTTTCTCCGTTCAAGGCTTAGTAAATAGACCCCCTAGGGGTCTATCTACTAGCCTTGGATGGAGAAAAGTTGCTGGAGATAAAATACCAGACAATCGGCTCCTAACTGCTATGCCAGAGGCTGTGTTTGAAATATTACAGATAGGAGTCAATTGGCTGGTACTTTATCTCCAGCGACTTTATCTCCGTCCAAGGGATCTATTCATGAAGCAGTGTAAAGTGTAGAAAAGTGAGCCAGTGGTGAAGTTGCCCATATGTTCCTTCCATATGTGGACGATGAAAGGTGAAACCGCATATACTGTATATCTGAGCACACAAGGTTTGATATATATGGGCTACATGTATCGTATGGGCTAGATGTATCAAACCTTAGAGAGAGATAAAGTATCAGCCAATCAGCTCTTAACTGTAATTTTACAGGCTGTTTTTGAAAAACGACAGGAGCTGATTGTTTGGTACTTTATCTCTCTCCACTTTCTCTATCTACAAGCTTTGATAAATCTTCCCCACAAATAGAAGTTAGAAGAACAGGTTAAAAATAATTGTGCTCTGTGAGCAAAACACGGGTGCTACTGGAACCAACATCAGTTATTAAGTTATTTACTTACAAGACAATGAGACTCCATGTGGGCAGTAGGCTGAATATGATGGAGGAAGTTGCACTTCCCTATACAAGAGCTTTGCCTATGAAACTTGCTTGGATCTCGGTTTCATTTCCAGTGTTGGCTCCATGTAACTAGGCTCTGGTCATTTGACCTTTGTCCCTGTCACCAATCAGTAGATGTGGCAACGCTGACTGAAAGATGTTTGGCAACATTATACACAGATGTTTTTATTTTATCATAAAGTGAGCAATAAAATTCATAAGAAATGACTATGTAGATTACTGAAAAATAAAACTTTTTTTTTTATAAAATCATCAAAGATTTGACACCAGAAATCTTCGGCAAAACTTCAATTCATTATGAAGACTGAAATGGTTGGCGCAGACATGATTGTCAATGTTTGGCTGTCATACAGTACTAAGACACTGTAAGCGAAAGCGATGTTTTCACGGGTGTTTACTTATCTTGTATATCGCCCGTTGATTACACATAACGAGTGTTAACAAAAGTTAACACCCGTTGATTGCGGGTGTAAACTTTTCGTGCAATCCAATTAGAAAATGGGTGTTAAGTGTTTCACCCAATAATTCTTGCTGGTTTTCCATGTGTTAAGTATAGGGGAGAATGGGGAAATCTGCCTATACCCCAGAAAAGACTAACCCCATCAGACATCAGACAGGGAAATTGCTGGGTCTACCACTCCAGCAATTCCCGAGTCTGAGCTCCATGACCCTGGTTGGGAGAAGGGTCGCAGACATGGGACTTAGTCCCAGGTCGATTGAATTACAACATGAACACTAAAAAGCAAAATCGAACCTCTATTTTGTGCAATCAACCTTCTACCTGCAGCCCAGGTCACACCAAGGTTCACCAAACCTTATAGACAAACACAAGGTGGTTTAATTGATGAGACACGTTTCCTTTTTAGCGCCACGGGTCATTTCCCCTTTTTTTCATTATGAGTTAATACATACCAAAATCTCGGTTTGATGCGCTTTCACATGCATAAACCAGGGGTTTTGATGCATGTCTGAAAGGGGTCATAATAAATGTATTTGGGGTTCTTAAATTGTGTCAAATGGCTGTTACAATCATTTTTCTAAAGCAGTGACAAAATGATAGAAAACAAGTGTTTTTCTGCAAATAGGTAATATACTTAATTTAGGGATGCATAAAAATGCCTGTAAGTGTATATTTGTGTCATTCTAAGCCACTTTTAAACATTTAAAAAAAAAAAACACCTGCAACTCCCACCTGCAGGCTTCAAAAACACCTGTCCCATTCATACAGCACCCCCATCTACCTGTCCCATTCATACAGCACCTCATCTACCTGTACCATTCATACAGCACCCCCATCCACCCGTCCCATTCATACCGCACCCCCATCCACCCGTCCCATTCATACCGCACCCTCATCCACCTGTCCCATTCATACAGCAGCCCCATCCACCCGTCCCATGCATACCACACACCCATCCACCCGTCTCATTCATACAGAACCCCCATCCACCTGTCCCATTCATACAGCACCACCATCCACCCGTCTCATTCATACAGAACCCCCATCCACCTGTCCCATTCATACCGCACCTCCATCCACCCGTTCCATTCATACAGTACCCCATCCACCCGCCCCATTCATACAGCACCCCATCAACTATCCAATTCATACAGCACTCCCATCTACCTATCCCATTCATATCGCACCCCATCTACCTGTACCATTCATACCGCACCCCCATCCACCCGTTCCATTCATACAGCACCCCATCCACCCGCCCCATTCATACAGCACCCCCATCAACTATCCAATTCATACAGCACTCCCATCTACCTATCCCATTCATACCGCACCCCATCTACCTGTACCATTCAAACAGCACCCCCATCCACCCGTCTCATTCATACAGCACTCCTATCCACCCGTCCCATTCATACAGCACACCCATCCACCCGTCCCATTCATACAGCAGTCCCATCCACCGGTCCCATTCATACAGCACCCCCATCTACCTATCACATTCATATCACACCCCATCCACCCATCCTATTCATATTGCATCCCCATCCACCAGTCCCATTCATACCGCACACCCCCATCCACCCGTCCCATTCATATTGCACCCCTATCCACCCGTCCCATTCATACAGCACTCCCATCTACCTATCCCATTCATATCACACCCCACCCACCCATCCTATTCATACCGCACCCCCATCCACCCGTCCCATTCATACCGCATACCCCCATCCACCCGTCCCATTCATACCGCACCCCTATCCACCCGTCCCATTCATACAGCACTCCCATCTACCGATCCCATTCACACAGCACCCTCATCTACCTGTCCTATTCATACAGCACCCAATCTACCTTTAGCATTCATACAGCACCCCCATCCAGCCGTCCCATACATACCACACCCCCATCCACCTGTCTCATTCATACAGGACCCCCATCCACCCGTCCCATTCATACAGCACCCTCATCTACCTGTCCCATTCATACAGCACCCTCATCTACCTGTCCTATTCATACAGCACCCTCATCCACCCGTCCCATTCATACAGCATCCCCATCTACCTGTCCCATTCATACAGCACCCTCATCTACCTGTCCGATTCATACAGCACCTCATCTACCTGTACCATTCATACAGCACCCCCATCCACCCGTCCCATGCATACCACACCCCCATCCACCCGTCCCATTCATACCGCACCCTCATCTACCTGTCCTATTAATACAGCACCCCCATCCACCCGTCCCATTCATACCGCACATCCCCATCCACCCGTCCCATTCATACCGCACCCCTATCCACCGTCCCATTCATACAGCACTCCCATCTACCTATCCCATTCACACAGCACCCTCATCTACCTGTCCTATTCATACAGCACCCAATCTACCTTTAGCATTCATACAGCACCCCCATCCACCTGTCCCATACATACCACACCCCCATCCACCCGTCCCATACATACCACACCCCCATCCACCGGTCCCATACATACCACACCCCCATCCACCGGTCCTATTCATACAGAACCCCCATCTACCTGTCCTATTCATACAGCACCCCCATCCACCCGTCCCATTCATACAGCACCCCCATCTACCTGTACCATTCATACAGCACCCTCATCTACCTGTCCTATTCATACAGCACCCCCATCCACCCGTCCCATTCATACAGCACCCCCATCCACCCGTCCCATTCATACAGCACCCTCATCCACCCGTCCCATTCATACAGCACCCCCATCCACCCGTCCCATTCATACAGCATCCCCATCTACCTGTACCATTCATACAGCACCCTCATCTACCTGTCCTATTCATACAGCACCCCCATCCACCCGTCCCATTCATACAGCACCCCCATCTACCTGTCCCATTCGGGATACGGTCCTTAGGTCGACCACACTCAGGTCGACAGTCATTATGTCGACCACTATTGGTCGACATGCATTATATCGACGTGGTCACTAGGTCGACATATACTAGGTTGACATGGAAAAAGGTTGACATGCCTTTTTTTACATTATTTTTTTCTTGATTTTTGAACTTTTTAATACTTTGCAATCCACGTGGACTACGATTGAGAGACATGCGAGGGGACGCGGTGCACTAATTGTGGTTCCCCGTCACTTTACGAAGAAAACGACAACAAAAAAGTAAAAAAAAAACCTCATGTCGACCTTTTTCCATGACGACCTTGTTCACATCGACCTAATGACCATGTTGACCTAGTGACCATGTTGACCTAATGCATGTCGACATATAGTGGTCGACCTAATGATTGTCAACCTAAGTGTGGTCGACCTAATGACCCATACCCTCCCATTCATACAGCACCCCATATAGCTGTCACAACAATTAACCCATTTGCCTACATTTTCCATATTTTCACGCCAAAAATGACGTAATTATTGGCCAAATTAAAATAATTTAAAAAATTCTCACTAATTAATCATTAGGGAGAGCATGCCAGTGGTTCGGGGCCAAGGGCCTAAATCAAGGTTGATTGCAAAAGCAAAATCTTCCTTTAGTGGGGAAATCCATGGGCTTAATTCAGACCTGATTGCAGCAGCAAATTTGTTAGCTAATGCACAAAACCATGGCCCTCATTCCGAGTTGATCGCTCGCTGGCTAGTTTTAGCAGCCGTGCAAACGCAATGACGCCGGCCACTGGGGAGTGTATTTTAGCTTAGCAGAAGTGCGAACGCATGTGCAGCCGAACTCTACAAAAACAGTTTGTGCAGTTTCAGAGTAGCTCTGAACCTACTCAGCGCTTGTGATCACTTCAGCCTATTCGTGTCTGGATTTGACGTCATACACCCGCCCAGCGAACGCCCAGCCACGCCTGCGTTTTTTCAGACACTCCCTGAAAATGGTCAGTTGACACCCAGAAACGCCCCCTTCCTGTCAATCTTCTTGCGGCCGTCAGTGTGACTGAAAACTTTGCTAGAACCTGTGCACAACCACAAAAGCCTTTGTACCCGTACGTCGTGCGTGCACATTGTGGTGCAAACGCATGCGCAGAAATGCTGATTTTTAGCCTGATCGCTGCGCTGCGAACAACGGCAGCTAGCGATCAACTCGGAATGACCCCCCATGTGCACTGCAGGCAGGGGGGGGGGGGGGCAGATATAACATGAGCAGAGAGAGTTAGATTTGGGTGGGGTGTGTTCAAACTGAAATCTAAATTGCAGTGTTAAAATAAAGCAGCCAGTATTTACCCTGCACAGAAATAATATAACCCACCCAAATCTAACTCTCTCTGCACATTTTATATCTGCCACACCTGCAGTGCACATGGTTTTGCAATCAATCAGTTTTGATTTTGCAATCAATCTTGAATTAAGCCCCAAATTCTGACATATTTACCATAAAATAGGGATTTTCCCCAACTTTAGACCTGCTCAGGAGTTGGTGGGAAAAAAATGTGCATTAAACCCTATGGAGAATTATTGCGTGTTAACTTCACCTGAATTGAATTGGCCAATAACCAATTTTCACACAAAGGGGTCTATTCATAAAGGTAGTGAAATGGGACACAGTAAGTTTCAATACAGATCTCATCATACTGATGCGATATATCTTCAAGTTACCGTGTGGTTTACAAATACTCACCCATCTTGCGGTGTCCCATGGTGTCAGCCTCCTTAGCGAAGCAGCGGATCACTTGCTATACCACATTTATGTACAGTTCCCTGATACTGCACATGTGCAGAGTGAGCCAGCCGGCTGTGTGAAGGTAGTGGGGAGCAGCGGGAAGTTAGCAGTGACCCAGCAAATGCATATACCTCACACATGGTGCTGGCCATGCACGGGGACCGCACCCAGTGCCAGCTAGTAGCATGGAGGGGAAGGGAAGACGTTTTCACTTTGTGCAGCACCAGCATCAGCACCGGTAATGGGGGCAGATGAGTGTCTGCGGTGGTTGGGCAGGGGTGCCGAGATTAGTTGGGTTGTGGGGCAGAGTGCTGCTACTGTTGTTGCAGTGGGGTTGCTGCGGGGGGCAGTGCAGGTGTTGGAGGCGGCGGTGAGAGGGAGTACAGTCAGCATTGGCAGTCTCAGGTGACTGCCGGGGACATCTCACTCTAATTTCCTGCCTAGTAACACTGGGGACCCGTGATTGGCTGGTGAGAGAGAAGTGGGTAAGGAGAACAGGGAGGGTCTGGGAGACAGTAGTCTCCGTTGATTTTCTCCCCTCTCCCACCTCCTTACGCCATCCTGAGATGGTGAATTTGTTTAGAGAAGCTAAACAGAAAGGTGAGCTTTCCGTGCTTCTATGAATTGGCCGCCCCATACCCGGAAGCGATTTCTACACTGAGCAGGGGGAACTCAGAAATTTATCCACGGTAATGCCTTCTATGAATTGGAGGAAACAGTGAAATGTTATCACTAATAAAGGGCTTTTCACTGTTCCATGAATACTTGTGGTGCCATATAAATAAAGGATAATGATGAAATTGAAGGATTGATGAAAGAAATTGAAAATAAGAACAACACGTTAATGTTAAGCATTGGTCCTACTTATTATAATTTAAAAAAATCTGAATAATTATACAAAATGGAAAATGCAAAAGCACTTTTCAGAGAACACACACACACAGCCACACACACACACACACACACACACACACACACACACACACACACACACACACACACACACACACACACACGAGTTGTTAAACATTAGCACTGGGTATACTACTGGCATTAAACATTTAAAATGAAAACACTTGTTTTTTAGTATAATAGGCTTTTTTTACTGAGCATTATTTTTTTGTTTTTGTTTATTTTTAAACCATTTGGTTTAAACCAAGGTGGAAAACGTATTACGCTAAAATGGGTTATCACCTGCAATTTGATACCCCCTTAGTGGTAGTGTAGACAGTTGAACATCACGGCAGAACATCGAGCTGAATTACATTCCCTTTAATTCTTTTTCTAGAATAATAAACCTAGCACAAGATTATTACAGGAAGCAGTTAGATTCCCGGCTGTCGGGATCCTGTCGGTCAGGATACCAACACCGAAATCCCGACAGCCAAGGGAATCCCGGCGGTCGGAATACCAACTGGGGCCCAGAATCCCCACTCAGGGGGTGGTCCATGCCACCCCACGAGGGGGAATAAATTAGTGTGGCAAGCAAAGCTCGCCATCGGGCCTGAAGCGTGGCAAGCGCAGTGAGCCTGCGAGGGAACACGCGCTTACCGTCGGGATCCCATCTGTCAGAATTCCTGCATCGGTCTTATGACCGCCAGGATCCCGACTGTCCGGATCGAATACTGAATCCATTAGTACTCCGATTATTAGTGGTGCATCAGCTCCTACATCCCGGTTTTAAAATCCCTCATACATCAATACACAGAAACTCTAGAGGCTTGAAGTGAGGATAATACTATGACACACTGTCATCAGCTGCAGTCCCAGTCTGTCAGACATGTTGCTAATATGCTTAGTCTGCTTGTGCTCTTTATCACCTCCATCTACAGACAAATACAGTATAACAGCTCCACTCTGCACAAAATGCCATGAGGAAGCCAAAAAATATGTCCTGTAATATTTGCTCTATTAAAAAAAAGCTAGAAGAATGTAAATGCAGACATACACACCCTGATTTGATCAAAACATTTTGCAAAAGAAAAGAATGGAGCGGCTTCGGAATTCTTAAATGAATAATTTCTAAGTATTGTTTAAAGCATTTGGAAAAAAAACGACGTGTCCAAAGCTTCCTGGCATTGAATTAAGGCACCCGGCTGTCTCTAGGGAAGCAAGTTCAGGAATCAAGATTGTTTAGATTTTGGCAGTGATGGAGAACCGTAGTCACGCACTCTGAACTGCTCCTGATCTCAGTAGGAGCAGCGAGATCGGTTTAACGCTGTAATTTCAAGTCATATGAGTTTTGAAGAAATATTAAAAAAGAAACTTACAGCAACAATATTGTGTAGGTTGATGGCAGTATCCTAGAGCAGCATTGCAGAAAGCCTGACACTATGCCTTCAGATACAAAACAGGAGCTTGCACGACTTACTGTACACACATAACGGCATGATATATTGATCATTCTAACCCCGGATCAGCCGTTTCCCATGAACGCATTTAAGTCAATGTTATCTCACTATAAAGAAAAACTGATTAAAAACAGAGATACTGTAAAATGAGTTAAGAGCAGTAATATTTGTGTTATTCCGCAATCCTGGCTGAGTTTAGAATATCATTGCTGCTCAGATTGTTCTTATAACACAAGCTGTGTTATTGCTAACTGCTGGCTCTGGTCCCAACCACAGCGTATCTCCCATGTAACGAATTAAATAGGGCTGTCTGTTCTATGGAAAAACTCACATCGCTCTTACATACCACAATGCAAATAGGTCATTAAACAAGTCTGGCCTCATATTCTGGACAGCAACTCTACTAAAACCCCAGTTCTCTCAGTCTAGTTTCAGAGTCTGAAACACTTGCATATAATAAAGTGCCAAATACTTTGTTTTAAATTATATTTACATCTAACTTACAAAAATATTATTGAGTACCAAACGTATCTTTTATTCTACAGTTGACGCACAAACTAATAACACACATAACATTTCAGTACCACAACTTCAAGAATGTTACAAATGGGATGTAGTTATGTGACCGGCCGTCAGGAGACCGCCAGTCACAATACCTCCCCCCTACATCCCGCCCCCTCACTATCCTGACGGTCAGCATGCCGACCAACAGGGATTAATCCCACTCGTGGGTGTCCACGACACCCATAGTATGGGAATAGAACCTGTGGCAAGTGCAGCTCGCCACCGAGCCCGCAAGGGGCTTGTTGCGCTTACCTCTTCCCCGTCGGCATTCTGTGGCCGGGATCTTGGTGTTGGGATGCTGACCTCTGGGATACCCGCCGCCGGTAGCGCATACCACACCCTTACAAATAACTCAGGATCTAATAGGTTTTGAGGTAACAATTTGGTTACAAAAGGGACAGACTAGATGGGGAAAGTGGTTCATATCTGCTATCAGTTCTGTATTTCTATGCTTCTAATGTGACAATGTAGCATAGAGGCTTAAAAGCACCTTAACATAACATAAGTTTAGCAAGGTCACTGCCATTGAGTGTTACCTGCTTGTGTTTAGAACACCCATAGTAAAGCAGCATCTGTTAATAACAGTTGGGTCAAATCATACATTCAGATGTCAGTAATCTGGTGCTGCCCAGGGTCTATTCATGAAGCAGTGAAAAGAGTTGAGAAGTTAGCCAGTGGAGAAGTTGCCCATGACAACCAATCAGCTGCTATGTATAATTTAATAGAATGCACTTGCTAAATGTTACTTCAAAGCTGATTGGTTACCATGGGCACCATGAATACCCCCCAGACACTAGCAGAACACAGGACATTCTAGAAACTATTTTTGATACTGATAACATCGTCTGTCTGGCTCTTGATACATATAGCGGAACATGCCTTGACATTTGGTTGCACAGTCATTTTGCCACAATATTATAGCAGCAGAACTGGCTGACATTCTATTGGATGGTTTTATATGGAACAATTGTTATGTCTGAAGCATACTCAGGAATTAATAGACTTGTTTTTGTTCTTAAGTACACAGAATGTTGATGGCAGATAAAGTCAAATTATACGGACAAACAAATGGTTTCCCAGGCATTCTTAAAATCCTTTACTATTTAGCACACACTAGTTACCACAATAAATGTGCAAAGTGTATCAGGAATCCTATTTAAGCTGGGCATACACTATACAATTGCCAAGGAGAACTTCTGCCAGATCTGGCTGGTTGGAATGAAAATCTGGTAATGGATGAAAACACACAATTGACCATTTGCCACCAAATACTGGAAAACATAAAAAAAAACTGTAGTTCACACAAATTAGTTAAATCCGGGAAGTGACGTGACTGGGCTGTAACAGGGTCTCTCTCCAAGGCATTGTGCAGAGAGAGGGTGTATTGATGGAACTGTGTTTCTGCAGAGTTGGATCGCAACATGAATATGCCTGTCTCCAGGGAATCATTTGCTAAGTGTACGGATGGTGGGCGCATGCACCGCAAAGCAGGGGCGTTTTAACAGAGGAGGGGGCCCGTGTTCACCTCCGAGAGGGCCCCCTCCTCTGTATTTCGCAGTAGTATCCAGCATTGTGCCGGAGTCTACAGCGCATGTGCAAGTCTCCGGAAACATGGTGTCCGCCATGTTCCAGAGACCAATTTGGCTACAGCGGCCATTTTAATGGCAATTTTTGCAGTGTCAGCAGCGCCCAACGCTGGACTCCGGAAACGTGAGTATTAAAAATCGGTACAGTGTGTGCGGTGTGGGCCCCCCTGGACCCAGGGGCCCATGTGCACTGCACACATAGCACCCATTATAGAAACGCCTATGTCGAAAAGTGCGTACAACTCTGCATATGGGCCTATATATACGCATGTAGTTCTGCGCACACAATGCAGGATCAAGTACATCCAATTTGCATTCATCTCCGCTCTGGGCACATAGAGCTGAGATGCAGAACAGTTTAACAGACAACAATATTGTAGAAGTCATAATCTCAAGACAGTGCTGTAATGGTGTATGTCTATTTTATATATTCCTCTAGTTAGACAAATGTGGAGGATATAATCCATCATTTATATCACAACACTCTGGAGTAATGTTAGAACATATTTGAGTGAAAGATTAATAGATGTTTGGAACAAACTCCCAGCAGATGTAGCGGAAAAGACACCAATAAAGGAACTATGGTTTGAACAAACACTCACTGTTATGTACCGGGACCAAACCAGAAATAAGTCAAATGGACCGGCTAGATGCTGGTGTTCGTCAGCAATTAATGTACTATTAGCCTGATTCATGTTTGGAAGTAAAACAAAAAAGCAAGCAACTGGGCAAAACCATGTGCACTGCAGGTGTGGCAGATGTAACATGTGTAAAGAGGGTTAGATTTGGGTGGGTTATATTGTTTCTGTGCAGGGTAAATACTGGCTGCTTTATTTTACACTACAGTTTTGTTTTCAGTTTGAACACACCCCACCCAAATCTAACTCTCTCTGCATATTCCATCTGCGGATAGCGGATATCGGAATTCCAACACAGGGCCTAATTCACTATGGATCACTATTGAGGCTGAGACAGCGATTCTCACAAATCTGCTAGTTATAAATCGCATGTGAAGAGCTGCCCAGAAAGAATAACAGACGCCCATTGATGCGATCGCAAATCTGCGTATCCATTAGCAGAATCACAATGCATATGCAAAAAACAAGCATGCCTACTCAAATAATGACATCAGATACACTCCCCGAAAACGGCCATTTGACGCCTGTGTTTTCCCAACCACTCCCCAAACGCCATGTTACCACCCTCAAACGGTCACTTCCTGTCAATCAAATTGCAATCGCTTTACACTTAGGCTGCAAACACAGCGATTGCACTTTGGCCTTTGTGCACGTGCAGTGCGTTCACAGCGCATGAGCACTCTGCAGATTATCGCTCAGTGTGTGCGTTCTCACAATTGCAGATTATAGTGAATCAGGCCCACTGCTAGGAATACCGACGCTGGAATCCCGAACTAAAGACTGCAGAAAGGTAAGCCGGGTTAGGGAGGTTAGGGATTAGGGGTAGCATAGTTACTTAGTAATTGTCGTGATCCTGAGTGTGGGGATGCCGCTGTTGTTATGCTGACTGCCGGCATCTCAAGGATCCAGATACCATCCCACATCTGCCTCATGTGCAGTGCAACATGGTTTTGCCCAGTTGCTTGCTTTTTTGCTTTACTTTTGCTTTACTTACTAACATACAGCGGGTCCTGTGTTTCTAGACAGACTGACTTTCTAAGGGATCTGCTTGTTAATAAAAGACAGTAACAATCATTTTATATAATTTTTTTATTGTCACAATTTATCAGCAAAATCTCTGCCTCAAAGTGTTAAGTGTTAATTTAGTGCTGCATCAGTCTCCGTGAAAAATGCGATTACACAATGTAGTAGTTGGTTCGCGTACATGCAGTGGAATTGAAAGCTCAGGCTTGGACTTTCAGTTCCACTTGTTAAAACAAAACCCCAAAAAAATGATTAAAAAAAAAAGATAAAAAATGATTAAAAATATAACTTTTTTAACATTATTTAGAAAAAAATATTGACCATTAAAAATGTCATCCTTTGACAGGGATGCAGTCATAAGTTCCACATTCACAATGTCAACCATCATAATGCTGACAACACAATGTTGACAGTTGACGCGTCAA
Source organism: Pseudophryne corroboree (assembly GCF_028390025.1). Taxonomy (NCBI): domain Eukaryota; kingdom Metazoa; phylum Chordata; class Amphibia; order Anura; family Myobatrachidae; genus Pseudophryne; species Pseudophryne corroboree. The sequence continues at coordinate 266,479,972 of NC_086445.1, forward strand.
CACATTCACAGTGTTGACATCTGTAATATCAACATGTGAAATGCCAACATTCTCAGAATGTCGACATTGGGGTTTAGGGTGTGGGATGGAAGGGTTAGGTTATGCACTAGGGGGAGATTCGGGTTAGGCATTAGGGGGAGGGCTAGGGGCAGGGAATATGATTAGGGATAGAGGATAAAGCAGAGGTTCTCAAACATGCTCCTCAAGGCACCACAACGGTCCAGGTTTTAGGTATATCCATGGCTCACAGATGGTTAAATAAAATTGACTGAGGTGAACTAGAAATACTTGCAGCAAGCAAACAGTATGATATTATAGGCATTACTGAAACTTGGTGGGATGAATCTCATGATTGGACAGTCAATCTAGAGGGCTATACACTGTTTAGGAGAGACAGACTAAATAAAAAGGGTGGAGGGGTGTGTCTGTACGTAAAGCCGTTTTTAAAACCTAATATATGGGAAGATCTTCAGGAGGGGACTGTAGACACTGTTGAGACATTATGGGTAGAAATTGCATGCGGGGAAAAAGGAACAAAAAAGTTAGTATTGGGTGTATGCTATAGGCCGCCTGGTATCAACGCACCTGATGATGAATTGTTACTAAAGCAAATTGAAAAAGCAGCAGGAGTAGGAGACATAGTAGTGATGGGAGATTTTAACTATCCAGAGATAAACTGGAAAAACGATTCATGTGATACTGCTAGGGGCAGTATGTTTTTAAACACACTAAATGATAACTACCTAGTCCAACGAATTGAGGAACCAACTAGGTACAATGCAATCTTAGACCTGGTATTAACAAACAATCAGGATTTGGTATCGGGTATTATAGTAGGGGAACCCATAGGAAACAGCGACCACAATATGGTCACATTCAATATCAGTTTCTACAAACAGCCCTATACTGGCTCAACTAGGACTTTAAACTTTAGCAAAGCCAACTTTGAAATGATGAGGGTATTTTTCAGGGATATTGAATGGGAAGGTTTGTTTTTAGGAAAAAATACTACGGAGAAATGGGAGGTACTAAAATTCCTGCTAGCTAAAAATACACTCAAATATATTCCTATGAGTAGCAAAAAAGGGAATAAAAATCATAAACCGATGTGGCTTAACAAAAAGATTAAGGAACTTATGGGCAAGAAAAGGCGAGCATTTAAAAAATACAAATCTGACGGGGATGCAGAGTCATTTCAGCACTATAAGGAATGTAACAAAAATTGCAAAAAGGAAATAAGAGCGGCTAAAGTAGAAACTGAAAAACTAGTAGCAAAGGAAAGCAAAGCGAATCCCAAAAAATTCTTTAAATACATTAATAGCAAGAGATTAAAAAAGGAGAGTATAGGCCCTTTGAAAGACAAGTTGGGAGTCTTAAGCAAAAATGATAATAACATAGCGGACACACTAAATGAGTTTTTTTCAACAGTATTCACTAGAGAGGACCCAATTCAGGGACTGACACACAATCTCAATAATGACAATATCACACTGATAGGTACTTATTTAAGCGAGGAAGTAGTCTGTGACCGATTAAAACATTTAAAGATTAATAAATCACCAGGGCCCGATGGTATTCATCCAAGGGTTCTAATGGAGCTTCACTCTGAACTGGCAAAACCGCTATCTTTGATCTTTGAGGATTCAGTTATATCAGGTATGGTTCCCAAAGACTGGCGTATAGCGGAAGTAGTGCCTATATTCAAAAAGGGAAGTAAAGCTGAACCAGGTAATTATAGACCAGTTAGTCTTACATCTATAGTGGGGAAAGTATTGGAAGGTATTCTAAGAGATAGTATTCAGAAGTTCCTTGAAACCAATAAGGTCATTAAAAGGAATCAACATGGGTTTATGAAGGACAGATCCTGTCAAACCAACTTACTTGGCTTTTATGAAATAGTAAGCGCAAACCTAGATCAGGGTAAAGACGTGGATGTAATCTTTTTAGACTTTGCCAAAGCGTTCGATACTGTACCACACATGAGACTTATATACAAGCTACAAGAATCAGGGCTAGGAAGCACAATATGCACTTGGGTCAAAAACTGGTTAGATAATAGGAAGCAGCGCGTTGTGGTTAATGGATCTTTTTCAACTTGGACTGAAGTGCTAAGTGGTGTGCCGCAAGGCTCAGTATTAGGACCGCTATTGTTCAATATTTTCATTAACGACCTAACAGAAGGTCTAGAGAGCATGGTGTCAATTTTTGCAGATGATACCAAATTATGTAAGGCTATAAATACAGAGGAGGATGCCGAGCCTCTTCAGAACGACTTAGTTAAATTAGAAGCATGGGCAGCCAAATGGAGAATGCGCTTCAACACAGACAAGTGTAAGGTAATGCACTGTGGTAACAAGAACAAAAATTACACCTACCTACTAAATGGGGTAAAATTAGGGGATTCTGTACTGGAAAAGGACTTAGGTGTTCTCATAGATAGCAAGCTAAGAAGTAGTATCCAAAGTAGGACTGCAGCAAAGAAGGCTAATAAGATATTAGCATGCATAAAACGGGGTATTGATGCTAGGGACGAGAGTATTATACTCCCGTTATATAAATCACTAGTGAGGCCACACCTTGAATACTGTGTACAGTTCTGGGCACCGTACTACAAAAAGGATATCCTGGAGCTTGAAAAGGTACAGAGGAGGGCGACCAAACTAATTAAGGGCATGGAGACGATGGAATACAAGGAAAGGCTTGAAAGACTAGGCATGTTTACATTGCAAAAGCGGAGACTAAGAGGGGATATGATCAACATCTACAAATATATAAGGGGACAATACACAGAGCTTGCGCAGGACCTGTTTTTGGTTAGATCAACACAGAGGACTCATGGACACTCGCTCAGGTTAGAGGAGAGGAGATTCCGCACAATACGGCGTAAAGGCTTTTTCACGGTAAGGACAATACGTGTTTGGAATTCCCTGCCCGAGGGAGTTGTAATGGCGGAATCTGTCAACACCTTTAAGAATGGGTTAGATAAATTCCTATTGGAAAAGGATATCCAGGGGTATGGTGCATAGTCATGCATTATAGTTACTATAAATAGGGATAAAATGCAATGGCTGACAGCAGCATCAGTCAGAAATTTTAGTCAAATCATCATGCATAGGACACCACAAATAGGTTGAACTCGATGGACAATTGTCTTTTTTCAACCTCAGATACTATGTTACTATGTTACTAATTTAGTCACCTGTGGACAAGCATGGCTATACTTTTGAGTGCCGTTATGGTGCCTTGAGGACTGCATTTGAGAACCTCTGGGGTAGGGGTAAAGTACTCATTGGAACGCTGACGCATCACATGATTATGCCATGTGACCGCCGGGGACACGGAATCCACCTTTGACTAACCCACTGCCGGTGCGACCAGGTAAGACCTGCTAGACAACCAGGAATGGTTTGTTGACATTCTGTCATGTCGATATTTCAGCAGTGTCCACATGATGTCAACATGGTTAACTTTGACATGCTAAGAATGTCAACATTATGAATGCCTACCTAGTATAGCGCATACCCCTACATAACAGATAACTGAGAGATATGGTACTTAGAGGTCTATTTACTAAACCTTGGATGAAGAAAAAGTGGACAGAGATAAATGACCAGCCAATCAGCTCCTAACTGTCATGTCACAGGCTGGGTTTGACAAATGACAGTTAGGAGCCGATTGGCTGGTACTTTAATGTCTATTTACTAAGCTTTGGATGGAGATAAAGTGGATGGAGATAAAGTACCAGACAATCGGCTCCTAACTGCCATGTCACAGGCTGTGTATGAAAAATGACAGGAGTTGAATGACTGATTCTTTATCTACAGCTACTATATCTCCATCCAGGGCTTAGTAAACAACAGCCCCTTTTATCTCCGTCCACTTTATCTCCAAGACTTAGTAAATGTACCCCTCTATGCTGTATGTCTCAAGGTTAGTCCCGCGTAGCATCCCATCTCACATTTAGTAATCTGCAAATTACAGTACATATGAAGTATGATGTTAAATATGTATTTTAAATTGTATGGTTACATTAGTCTTAATAAGTGTAGGTTTTTTATGCACAACTAGATGTCCTAACATGTCCCTTAAAGAAGCTTCTGTCATTAGAGGGTACAGAGGCATAAAACTGACCGGTGATGCCCCAAAGAGTTCTGTTGACTGTTATGTTGACCACTGGCATCAGACTGTGCAGGACTTATGATGCTAGCATCAGAAATGCTGTGCCAGATGTACTGTACCAGTCAGTCCATAAATCATTCTCCCTGGAAGCCACTGCAGCAATCATACTAGGGAACCTCGCCCACCAGCACTCGTACTTTGGGACAGTCCTAAGAAAAGGTCACAGTCACTCTTGTTGGACTTGTCTAAAACTGCATCAGCAATCTTCAAGTCTCTTTAATACCTTGTGTACGTGTCAAAAGTAGGAAGACATTGGACGTATTCCCTGCGCTGCTGGCAAAGGAGTGCACAGTGGGCCTGATTCATGTTTGGATGGAATTGCACAGACGCCAGCAAGTGACTGTGCAATTCTGTCTGCTTCAAATTGTAATACAGCAAGAGGCGTCTGTAGGAGGAAGTCTCAGTTGCAGAGGTATAGTGAAACCTGGTCGGTAGTATGGGACTCTTGGACATGCAGTATCCTAGCCCGAAGGCGTGACCACGACAACAGGAGTAAAGTTTAAAAGGTTTATTTCAAGCACTGTTCAGGTGGTACATCAACAGCAACATGAGATATGGTAAAAAATATATGCAATACACAGTTCCTGTGAATACAACAGAAGAGCAGATGGTACTGGGTGTGGTAATGATAGGTATCCGTCTAGATAGACTTAGGAGATGGAATGTCCTTAATCGACACCCAGTTCCTGAGTGGTGCAATAAATACAGGAACTGACCAGCAGGTGGTTCTCTGGAAGCTGGTTGTATTGTCTGAGAGGCGAGTTAGTTGCTGGGTAGGCCGGACGGAACCCGACTGAATGATGAAGTGAGCAGGGCTTGATGATCCAATGTAGCTGGAGAAATAGTTAGATACACAGATGATGCTAGAGATCGTTGAAATTGAGAAGACGGTGACAGGGCACAGATGACGGCTGATATTCGATGGCGGAGCACCGATAATTGCTGGTATTCGATGGCGGAGCACCGATGATTGCTGGTATTCGATGGCGGAGCACCGATGATTGCTGGTATTCGATGGCGGAGCACCGATGAGGTCAAAGGACAGAACACCGCTGGAAGCTAACAGCTGGAAGACGGTGTTTGGGCACTGCCAATTGCAGAGGGCAATGTAGGACACTGCAGAGTCAGGATGCACCGCATGATGTTAAACTGGTGCGGGTCGCTAGTGGAGTTGGAAGCAGGAGCTGGAAACCTGGAATAGCAAACAACCACAAGCAAGGAGACTGGTAACACTGGGTTGACAACCAAAGCACTGACAACTTCCTGGTTTAGGAACAGGACCTTTATACCTGCAGCAGTGCAGGGATTGGATCGACAATCAGGCAGAGTCCAGCGGTGCTGTGGATTGGTGGAGATAGTGTCATGTGACTGGAACCAACATGGCTGCGCCCATACTAGCACTTGGAGGGAAATCTAGCTTGTTGCACCATGTGAGGAATTACAGTAATGGTGGCTGAGGCCGCGGAGGTCAGTGAACGCCAACTTGCGCACTTGATTCACAGAGCTGGCAGCAGAGGCCGCGGTGGGCAAGAGCCGCCGTGCAGACTTGTTTGCGCATTTGAATTATAAGGATGGCGGCAGTGGCTGCAGCGGACAGGAGACGCCATGCAGACCCATCTGAGTACTAGAAGTGCAGCAATGGCGGCGGAGGCCGCGGAGGGCTAGAAACGCCATTCTAACTACATGAGTTCTTTGTGACAGCGTCTGCGGACTGGCAGAGAGGAGATGTAAAGTGAGGATGTCAGCAGCATGAGTGAGACCCGGCGCTGGAACACTGAGCCAGCCTCAGGAGACACCTGAAAGGTAGATACAGGCGTCCAGTGACCCGGATCATGACAGGAGATAGATGCCTCAAGTTACCATTAGTGAGGATCCAAGTGCTGCGTCTCAGGATGCAGCCTCGGATCACTATCGCAACCATTGGTCGTGATTTGGGATGGCTACAGGCACCAGCCAGCCTGTGTAAGCTGAATCCAGATCCAGACACTGGGGTCCAGGAAGACCCTGGACTTGTCATGTCTTCAAAAGAAGGGTGACATGCCCCCATTTTGAAGAACAATCCAGGGTGCTTCACTCGCTCCACCTTCCAAATACCACAGAATGTCAATCTAGCTACGGCTGACAGGAGGCTGCAAGCGACATCTGCAGACCCCCAAGCATCGTATTTGTACGCAAGCCTTCAGGTTTGCGTACAAATATACGTCAGGCCCAGTGTGACTCAGTGACTGGGTCATTGCTCCAACACAGTTTGTGACTATAGGCCCTTTAGGGCACGGTTGTTCAGTTGTCTCTGGCATTTGTAGTTTGTAGCATTTGTTACTTTGTCTATGTGCATATGGAAAAGAAAGTACATGTGATGAGGTGCACATTTCAGCTGTTTGTCTAAGTCATAGGTTCTCAAACTCGGTCCTCAGGACCCCACACAGTGCATGTTTTGCAGATAACCCAGCAGGTGCACAGGTGTATTAATTACTCACAGACACATTTTAAAATGTCCGCATGTGGAGCTAATTATTTCACTAGTGATTCTGTGAGGAGACCTGCAAAACATGCACTGTGTGGGGTCCTGAGGACCGAGTTTGAGAACCTGTGGTCTAAGTGATAGAGAGCCGCTAGAGGTATTGGACATCCTGAGCTAAGACACAAGGCTGTCTGCAAGTGTAACAGGCTTGAACTGCAAAAGGGTTAAATACTTTAGTATCTTCACATTAGTGACATGTGATTCAAATCACATGCATGAGTCTCTTAAATTGTCGAATTGAATGTATCATGCCTTTATTGCCTATACACAGTTGACTCACATTATCATGACCACCAGCTAATAGCCAGAGTAACCGCCATGTGCAGCACGGACAGCAGCTAGACTGGCTGAACTGTCGTTTTAGACACACATCTGGTAGCCCCCAGGTACATTTTGACTGTGAGCTGCTTCACTGTGGCGTGTTAGTCGGCTTTCACACACCTTCGTGATCGACGTTCACCTCTCACATCAGTGGCACGTGGTGCTCCGCAGTTTCCACATCAGTTATTCGCAATGGTGTCATTTGTCCAGTCATGATACACCTTCAACAAACAGTTCACAAACTGCGCTGTTCCAGAAATACTGCCACCCTTGGCCCGTAAGGCGATAATCATCCCTTTTTGCAACTCTGATAAATCGCCCCTTTTACGCATGACAGCATGACACGAATGACATCGGTAGTGTGAATTTTATTTTTTTATGATTCATTTACTAAGCTGTCGTATTTTCCGATGTCGATGTCATTCATAATGTCAGGCAGTGTTTTATGGGAGTGATTAGTAAAACACTGCCTGACAAAACACAATGAATCCCGGCCGAATCTGTGAGATCCTTGCAGCATCCACTAGGACGTCAGAGAAATGATATGCGGCATGCCTATATTCTGTGTGTAGCATGTCGTACGCAGATACAGCCACAGTCACACACAGTATATAGGCATGCTGCATATAATTTTAATCAGCAGAAGCTGCTTGTGCATCCTAGCCACATAGCAATGCAAATAAGATGCATTTTCATAAAAACTAGGCACCCGACGTTAGCAGAGCTGCCAGTTGACTCACGCTGGGAACTACATGTGTCATTATGTGTATAAGGGCATTAATAATGTGTAACATATGTGTAAGGGGCACTATGTGTTTCATTATGTGTATAAGGGCACTAATAATGTGCGGCATATGTGTAAGGCCAAATGTGCACACTGTTCTTATTTAAATTACAGGGGGTAGGAAAACAAAAAAAAGGACTGCTATGGGTGGGGGGTGATGGTGCTGGGAAAGGGGTGCAGGGTCAGAGGCGGAACAAGCGGTGGTGCTAGGGGGCACCAGCCAAAATCTTGCCTAGGGCATCATATTCGTTAGGGCCGGCTCTGCGTCCTTCCTAGCCTTTATTAGCATAGGAATAACCTCATCCAGAATCCCTTTTTTTACTAGGATCCAGCGTTCAACCGCCATGCCGTCAAACGCAGCCGCGGTAAGTCTTGGAACAGACAAGGTCCCTGCTGCAACAGATCCTGCCTTAGAGGCCATGGGTCCTCTGTGAGCATTTCTTGCAGCTCTGGATACCAAGTCCTTCTTGGCCAATCCGGAACAATGAGTATTGTTCTCACTCCTCTTTTTCTTATGATTCTCAGCACCTTGGGTATGAGAGGAAGAGGAAGAGGAGAAAACACATAAACCGACTGGAACATCCACGGTGTCACCAGTGCGTCTACAGCTATCGCCTGAGGGTCTCTTGACCTGGCGCAATACCTCTGTAGCTTTTTGTTGAGTCGGGATGCCATCATATCCACCTGTGGCAGTTCCCACCGACCTACAATCTGCGCGAAGACTTCTTGATGAAGTCCCCACTCTCCTGGGTGGAGGTCGTGCCTGCTGAGGAAGTCTGCTTCCCAGTTGTCCACTCCCGGAATGAACACTGTTGACAGTGCTCGTACGTGATTCTCCGCCCATCGAAGAATTCTGGTGGCTTCCGCCATCGCCACCCTGCTCCTTGTGCCGCCTTGGCGGTTTACATGAGCCACTGCGGTGATGTTGTCTGATTGAATCAGCACCGATTGGTTGCGAAGCAGGGTCTCTGCTTGACTTAGGGCGTTGTATATGGCCCTTAGTTCCAGGATATTGATGTGAAGGCAAGTCTCCTGACTTGACCACAGCCCTTGGAAACTTCTTCCCTGAGTGACTGCCCCCCACCCTCGGAGGCTTGCATCCGTGGTCACCAGGACCCAGTCCTGAATGCCGAACCTGTGGCCCTCGAGAAGGTGAGTACTCTGCAGCCACCACAGAAGAGACACCCTGGCCCTGGGGGATAGGGTGATCAGCCGATGCATCTGTCCAACAGATCCCATTGAAAAGGTCCTCGCATGGAACCTGCCAAAGGGAATGGCCTCGTATGACGCCACCATCTTTTCCAGGACTCTCTTGCAGTGATGCACAGACACCTGTTTTGGTTTTAAGAGGTCACTAACCAGTGTCATGGGTTCATGAGCCTTCTCCGTCGGGAGAAAAACCTTCTTCTGGTCTGCGTCCAGAATCATGCCCAGGAAGGGCAGACGCGTCGTAGGAATCAGCTGCGACTTTGGAATATTCAGAATCCAGCCGTGCTGTTGTAACACTTCCCGAGAGCGTGCTACACTAATCAGCAACTGCTCTCTGGACCTCGCCTTTATGAGGAGATCGTCCAAGTATGGGATAATTGTGACTCCTTTCTTTCGCAGGAGCACCATCATTACTGCCATTACCTTGGTAAATACTCTCGGTGCCGTGGACAGACCAAACGGCAACGTCTGGAATTGGTAATGACAATCCTGTACCACAAATCTGAAGTACTCCTGATGAGGTGGATAAACGGGTGTCAGATCCGGGTGTTTTTGTGAATCCGTTAACCCGGGACCAACCACAGGTGTAGGTGCTGGGGTATGAAGAAAGCAGGGAGGACGAAGAAAGTTCCGTTTCATATATTTATTAAAAATAACAATTCAGTAAAGAGTTAAATGACAAGTTGTTAATCATCATATTATACTGAAATATTGCAGGAATGGCAGAAATAATATGCAGGATAAATCTCAAAGACAAATAAAAGAAATGTTCATGGAACTGTATATAAAACAAGCTGATGAATAAATGTTGAATTGTCCAAATATAAACAAGCTTTGATGCTGAACTGCAGAATGTGTTTAACTGGGTAATGCAGACATGAAGAAATAACTGTAAGGATTTGCAATGAAGTTTTGAGAGTTAACTGAGAGGCTGTGAAGAATTATCCTTGTTATGGTAACATAGAATATAAAAGTACTGAATTGGGTTACTTGCGGGTTCCGGAGATCACTGTGAAAACTGTAGCAGATGACAAGGTGATGAACGGGTTAAATGCAGAGTAGAACAAACGAACAGCTGAGGGTAGTGGAATCCTCCAAACTTTGTATGGTTGAAGGCAGGCAGACAAGGTAACCTCATGCAAGACTCTGGGAATCCAACTGTTTCCAGTAGGTGTGCAATTAACTGACAGCACAGCGGAGAGCCGGTGGATCTTTAGCAGTGAAGGCTGTAGACGGACCTCTGGGAACGGAGGCGATATCTGGACCACGGGAATCACACAGGAATGCACGGAGAGAGCTCAGAGCTAGAGCACAGCGTTGATACAACAAAGCACTGGCCCAGAGTAACATAATCCCAGCCTACTTAAAGGCAGCACAAGCACGGGATTGGCTTACACCTGCCCACAGGTGTTTTCACAAGTGCTCTGTATTACCTATTTGGTCTCCAACATGGCCACCTCCTATACAGCAGACACCCCGCAGTGCCTTAGGCCATTTGGTCCCCGCACTCCCAGTTCCCAGACTCTGCATTACCTGTGCCACTGATCATGCCGCGTCCCCACACGGGCGCACAGCACCGCGAGCAACCGCACTGGCAACGGACGAACCCCAGAACCCGCAGAGGTGAGAGACCGGTTCGTGACAGTACCCCCTCTTCTAAGGGTGGTCTCCGAACACCTTTGAACCTTATCAGGATTTTTGGAGAAGTATTTCTGTACCAGTCTTGGAGCATGAACATCTTCAGAAAAAACCCAGGATCTCTCCTCCGGACCGTAACCCTTCCAGTCGACCAAAAACTGTAAACGTCCATATCGGGAACGTGAGTCCACAATCTCTTTAACTTCAAATTCCTCATCCTGCAAAGAGTGAACTTTAGGAGATTTGGACTGGGTAGTACGGAATTTATTGAGAATCAAAGGTTTCAATAAAGATGTATGAAAGGCGTTAGGAATTCTCAAAGACGGTGGCAACTTGACTTTGTATGACACAGGGTTGAGTACCTTTACAATGGGAAATGGACCAATAAACTTGGGAGCAAATTTCTTAGAAGGAACTTTGAACCTGAGATTGCGCGTAGAAATCCAAACTTGGTCTCCCACCTTGTAATTCGGTACAGCTTTACGTTTTCTATCTGCAAAAGATTTATAACGAGCGGAAGTTTTGACCAACGACTTACGCACACAACTCCAGATTCTAGATAGACGTTGAAGCTCTTGATCTGCTGCTGGAACCTCTAGGGCTGGCAATGGATGGAACTCTGGCACACGAGGATGAAAGCCGAAGTTAATATAAAAGGGCGTAGATTCTGAAGACGAATGGTAGAGATTATTATGAGCAAATTCTGCCAATGGAAGGTAGTCAACCCAGTCATCCTGTGAGGACGATATATATAGCCGGAGAAATGTTTCAAGGTCTTGGTTTACTCTCTCAGTTTGTCCATCTGTCTGAGGATGATATGCAGAAGAAAAATTCAACTTGACATTTAAAGATGAACAAAGTGACCTCCAGAACTTGGCCACAAACTGTGTTCCCCGATCAGAGATGATCTCTCGAGGAAGGCCATGCAACTTGAAGATTTCAGAGTTGAACAATCTGGCTAGTAAAGGGGCTGATGGTAATCCAGTTAATGGAATGAAATGTGCCATTTTCGAAAATCGATCCACTATCACCCAAATTATATTTCGCCCTTTTGATGGAGGTAGATCGGTCACGAAATCCATTGAGATATGAGTCCATGGTTGTTTGGGTATGGATAATGGATGTAATAAACCTGGTGGAGAACTTCTTGGACTCTTATGTTGGGCACATTTAGGACATGCTGCTATAAACTCTTGGACATCGGCTTTGAAACGTGGCCACCAATAAGACTGTTGAATAAATTTGAGAGTCTTTAGAACCCCAGGATGACCCATGAAGGAAGAGGAGTGAGCCCAGGTAAGCAGCCGTTTTCGAAGATTTGTGGCGACAAAGGTCTTGCCAGGCGGAGGAACTGGAGAGGTTCGAGTCATTAAAAAGGACGTAGGATTCACAATGGTAGCATCATTTAATTCAGAAGAAGCAAAGGACCGAGAAAGGGCATCTGCCTTTTTGTTCTGAGACCCTGGACGATAGGTGAGCTTGAAATTGAATCGTGTGAAGAAAAGCGCCCATCTAGCTTGTCGTGGATTCAAGCACTGAGCTGACTGCAGATATAGAAGATTCTTATGATCAGTATAAACTGTAATGCGATGTTGTGCTCCTTCTAGAAGGTATCTCCACTCCTCAAATGCCAACTTGATGGCAAGTAATTCTTGCTCACCGATTGCATAATTACGTTCGGCCGGGAGGAACTTACGGGAGAAATATCCGCAGGGATGGACCTTTTTCTCTTCAAAGACTTGTGACAACACAGCTCCTACTGCTTCTGTAGATGCATCCACCTCTAGTAGAAAGGGACGATTTAAATCAGGCTGTCGAAGAATGGGGGCTGACACAAAGGCTTGCTTTAAATTTAGAGAAGGCTTTGATTGCTTCAGAAGACCAGTTCGTGGGATTTGCTCCCTTGCGAGTTAGGGCTGTAATGGGAGCAGCTAACGTAGAATAATTCTTAATGAATCTCCTATAGAAATTAGCAAAGCCAAGAAATCGCTGAATCCCCTTGAGAGTTGTAGGAGTGGACCAATCTCGGATAGCTTGTACCTTACCGGGATCCATACATAGCTCTGATCCAGAAATGATGTAACCAAGGAACGGTATGGAAGATACTTCAAAAGTGCACTACTCTAACTTACAATAAAGTTGATTTTTCCTCAGACGTGTCAGTACCTCTTTAACTTGGTGACGGTGAGACTTTAGATCAGGCATGTCCAAACTGTGGCCCTCCAGCTGTTGTGAAACTACACATCCCAGCATGCCCTGACACAGTTTTGCTGTCAGAGAATGCTAAAGCTGTGTCAGGGCATGCTGGGATGTGTAGTTTCTCAACAGCTGGAGGGCCGCAGTTTGGACATGCCTGCTTTAGATCCTTAGAGAATATTAGGATATCATCCAGGTACACTACTAGACACTTGTAGAGAAGATCACGAAAAAGTTCATTCACATAGCTTTGAAAAACTGCAGGTGCATTACAAAGACCAAAAGGCATTACAAGGTATTCGTAATGCCCATCCCGGGTATTAAAAGCAGTCTTCCACTCGTCCCCTGCCCGGATGCAGATTAAATTGTAGGCCCCTCGGAGATCCAATTTTGTAAACACAGTAGCTCCCTTTACCCGATCAAATAATTCTGGAATTAAGGGTAATGGGTACTTGTTTTTCACAGTGATCTCATTGAGTCCACGGTAATCTATGCATGGTCGTAACCCACCGTCCTTCTTCTTAACGAAAAAGAATCCGGCTCCTGCAGGTGAAGAAGATGGTCTGATAAATCCTTTGGTTAGATTTTCCTGTATATAATCAGACATAGCTTGCGTCTCTGGGATGGATAGCGGATAAATTCGTCCCCTAGGAGGGGTTTTGCACGGAACCAGGACGATTGGGCAGTCCCATTCGCGATGAGAGAGTCTGCTGCTTGTTTACTGAAAACATCCGCAAAGGATTGATACACCGGAGGTAGGTCGGGAAGGCTAATTGACCGGAGAGGTACAATTGAGGCTAAAATGTCCTTGGTACAAGATTTACCCCACGAAAGGACTTCCATGGTTTGCCAATTAAGTTGAGGATTATGTTTCTGCAGCCAAGGTAAACCAAGTATCACATATTGAGAGGCTTTGGGAATCACGTAGAAGGAGATGTATTCGGAATGGAGCACACCAACTTTCATCTTGAGACATACGGTTCGATGAGTAATTATACCATCTGGAATTCGACTTCCATCCACTGCTGTAACAGCAACTGCTGCTTCCAGAGGCATGGTTTGAACTTTAGACCGTAAGACAAAGGCTGAGAAGATGAAGTTCTCGGCTGCCCCGGAATCTAGGAGAGCTGAAACTTTCACTGTAGAACTTGGAACTTCTAATTGAATAGACAAGGTCGGCTCTTTCCCAGAACGTGATTCTAAAGTAACTCCTAGCTTAACCTCCCTTGAATAAGCTAGGAGCGAGAGTTTCCCGGTCGGAGTTTACAGAATTTAACTAAGTGTTCGGAGGACCCACAGTACATGCAGAGGTTACCCTGTCGACGACGAAGTCGTTCCTCCTCTGTGAGGCGAGAGCGCCCAATCTGCATAGGTTCTTCTGTCGTTACCGGAGACTGTGATGAAGAATCTTGTCGAGGCCTAGGATGATAACGTGGACTGGATCGCTCTGCCCTGGATTTCTCTAAACATCGCTCCCTGTAGCGTAGGTCAAGTTTGTTACAGAGAGAAATCAATTCATCCAGTTTAGTTGGCACATCCCGGATAGTTAAATCATCCTTGATTCTCTCTGAAAGTCCATTCCAAAACGCGGCGATCAGGGCCTCCTCATTCCAGTTTAACTCTGAAGACAACGTGCGAAACTGAATAATATATTGACTGACAGGACGTAAACCTTGACGTAGACGGAGAATCTCCAAAGATGCTGAGGTGGTCCTGCCTGGTTCGTCAAAGATTCTCCGGAAGGATGATACAAACTCCTTGTAATTAGAGAGGATAGGATCACCTCTTTCCCATAATGGTGATGCCCACTCCAGAGCCTGACCGGAGAGGAGGGCAATAATATATGCAACCTTAGAACGAGCTGATGGGAAACTGGCGGACAACAGTTCGAACTGGATCTCGCATTGATTCAGGAATCCTCTGCAAAGTTTTGGAGTTCCGTCAAACTTACTCGGAGAGGGTAACTGCAAGCGGGACGTAGGCAGCGTCACAGGAGAAGCTGTAGTGGTAACTGGGACAACCGGAGTTGGAATCTGAACTTGAGACGTTTTAATAGCCGTATGAAGAGTCTCTAAACGGTCTGCCATAGTTTGCATAAACTGCACTATTTGTGTCTGTATAGACTCCTGGTTTTCCAGACGGGAAAGGATATCTGACGTAGCACCGCCTCCTGCGAATTGGTCACTTGACGGATCCATGTGGCCAGTGCTTACTGTCAGATCCGGGTGTTTTTGTGAATCCGTTAACCCGGGACCAACCACAGGTGTAGGTGCTGGGGTATGAAGAAAGCAGGGAGGACGAAGAAAGTTCCGTTTCATATATTTATTAAAAATAACAATTCAGTAAAGAGTTAAATGACAAGTTGTTAATCATCATATTATACTGAAGTATTGCAGGAATGGCAGAAATAATATGCAGGATAAATCTCAAAGACAAATAAAAGAAATGTTCATGGAACTGTATATAAAACAAGCTGATGAATAAATGTTGAATTGTCCAAATATAAACAAGCTTTGATGCTGAACTGCAGAATGTGTTTAACTGGGTAATGCAGACATGAAGAAATAACTGTAAGGATTTGCAATGAAGTTTTGAGAGTTAACTGAGAGGCTGTGAAGAATTATCCTTGTTATGGTAACATAGAAAATAAAAGTACTGAATTGGGTTACTTGCGGGTTCCGGAGATCACTGTGAAAACTGTAGCAGATGACAAGGTGATGAACGGGTTAAATGCAGAGTAGAACAAACGAACAGCTGAGGGTAGTGGAATCCTCCAAACTTTGTATGGTTGAAGGCAGGCAGACAAGGTAACCTCATGCAAGACTCTGGGAATCCAACTGTTTCCAGTAGGTGTGCAATTAACTGACAGCACAGCGGAGAGCCGGTGGATCTTTAGCAGTGAAGGCTGCAGACGGACCTCTGGGAACGGAGGCGATATCTGGACCACGGGAATCACACAGGAATGCACGGAGAGAGCTCAGAGCTAGAGCACAGCGTTGATACAACAAAGCACTGGCCCAGTGTAACATAATCCCAGCCTACTTAAAGGCAGCACAAGCACGGGATTGGCTTACACCTGCCCGCAGGTGTTTTCACAAGTGCTCTGTATTACTTATTTGGTCTCCAACATGGCCACCTCCTATACAGCAGACACCCCGCAGTGCCTTAGGCCATTTGGTCCCCGCACTCCCAGTTCCCAGACTCTGCATTACCTGTGCCACTGATCACGCCGCGTCCCCACACGGGCGCACAGCACCGTGAGCAACCGCACTGGCAAAGGACGAACCCCAGAACCCGCAGAGGTGAGAGACCGGTTTGTGACAACGGTACATGAAGGTAAGCATCCTTTATGTCCAGAGACACCATAAAATCCCCCTCCCTTGCGATGACCGCTCTGAGCGATTCCATCTTGAACTTGAACTTTTCAAGTATATGTTCAGGGATTTTAAATTCAATATGGGTCTGACCGAACCATCTGGTTTCGGGACTACAACATGGTCGAATAATAACTCCCTCCTTGTTGAAGGAGGGGAACCTTGACCACCACCTGTTGAAGATACAATTTGTGAATTGCAGTTAACCCTGTTTCCCTCTAGGGGGGGGAAGCCGGCAGGGTCGTCAGTGAGGAGGCATCTTCTCAAAGTCCAGCTTGTATCCCTGAGACACAATATCTATTGCCCAGGGATCTAACAGGGAGTGAACCCACTTGTGGCTGAACTTACGAAAGCGTGCCCCCACCGGGCCTAGCTCCGCCTGTGGAGCCTCAGCGACATGCGGTGGATTTTCGTAGAGGCCGGGGAGGACTTCTGTTCCTGGGAACTAGCTGTGTTGTGCAGCTGGTTTCCTCTGCCCCCGCCTCTGGCAAGAAAGGACGCACCTCGGACTTTCTTGTTTCTTTGTTTGAAAGGCTGCATTTGATAATGACGTGCTTTCCTAGGCTGTGCAGGAATACAAGGCAAAATATCAGAATTACCAGCTATAGCTGTGGAGACCAGGTCCGAGAACCTTTCTCCACACAATCCTCAGCCTTCCATATGCCACTTAAGTTGGTATCATCTGTCCATTGCATATTCTACAGGATACGTCAAGCAGAAATCGACATAGCTTTGCCTCTGGGACCCAGTATACTCATGTCCCTTTGGGCATGTTTTATGATATATATCTCTTAAGACAGCATCTTTAATATATATATATATATCTCTATATGTATGTATATATATATATATATATATATATACATACTAGGGTCTCAATTTCTGCTGATAAGGTACCTGTCCACGCCGCCACAGCGCTATAAACCCATGCCGACACAATCGCCAGTCTGAGTAGTGTACCAAAATGTGCACGCTATCTGCAGGATCGCTGAGAATAGCTAGGGCTACCTTTTGGGCAAACGTGACACCCTAGGGGAAGATTCCCATCACATCCTGGCCCTAGTGGGGAAAGGATACTGCCTGAGAATTCTTTGTGGGAAGCTGCAGTCTCTTGTCTGGAGATTCCCGCTCTTTTTCCTCATGAGAGGAGGGAAATTTACCTCAGCTTTCTTCCCCTTAAAATGTGTACCCTTGTGTCAGGGACAGATGAGTCATCAGTGATATGCAAATCATCTTTATTACAATAATCATATATTGAATACTTTTCTGCCATTTTGGCTGTAACTTTGCATTATCTTAGTCGACACTGGAGTCAAACTCCGTGTCGATATCAGTGTCTATTATTTTGGATAGTGAGCATTGTGAGACTCTGAAGGTCTCTGCGCCATAGGGACAGACATGGGTAGATTTCCTGTCTGTTCTCTAATCTTTTGTGCAATAAATTCACCTTAGCTCTTACACATATCCAAACAGGTGTCGGCGTTGTCGACGGAGACACCCTCTCACACACATATTAGCTCCATCTCCTCCTTAGGGGAGCCTTTTACCTCAGACATGTCGACACACACGTACCGACACACCACACACACAGGGGATGCTCTATTTGAAGACAGTTCCCCCACAAGGCCCTTTGGAGAGACAGAGAGAGAGTATGCCAGCACACACCCCAGCGCTATATGACCCAGGAATCACACAGTAACGTAGTGTTAACTCAGTAGCTGCTGTATATATTGTTTTTACGCCAAATTTATGTGCCCCCCCCTCTCTTTTCACCCTCTTCTATCGTGCTTCTGCAGGGGAGAGCCTGGGGAGCTTCCTCTCAGCGGAGCTGTGGAGAGAAAATGGCGCTGGTGAGTGCTGAGGAAGAAGCCCCGCCCCCTCAGCGGCGGGCTTCTGTCCCGCGATTTTGTGTAAAATAATGGCGGGGGCTCATGCATATATACAGTGCCCAACTGTATATATGCCCACTTTGCCAAGAGGTCTCTAATTGCTGCCCAGGGCGCCCCCCCCTGCGCCCTGCACCCTACAGTGACCGGAGTGTGTGGGTGTAATGTGGGAGCAATGGCGCACAGCTGCAGTGCTGTGCGCTACCTCATATGATGGAGTCTTCTGCCGCCGCTTTTGAAGTCTTCTTGCTTCTCACGCCGGCTTCTGGCTACTGGCTCTGCGAGGGGGATGGCGGCGCGGCTCTGGGATCGGACGACCAAGGGTGCGTTCCTGTGTTCGATCCCTCTGGAGCTAATGGTGTCCAGTAGCCTAAGAAGCACGACCTATCCGCAGTTAGTAGGGCTGCTTCTCTCCCCTCAGTCCCACGTAGCAGAGAGTCTGTTGCCAGCAGATCTCTCTGAAAATAAAAAATCCTTACAAAATACTTTCTATCTAGCAAGCTCAGGAGAGCTCACTAAAGTGCACCCAGCTCGTCCGGGCACAGATTCTAACTGAGGTCTGGAGGAGGGACATAGAGGGAGGAGCCAGTGCACACCAGTATTCCTAATTCTTTCTTAAAGTGCCCTGTCTCCTGCGGAGCCCGTCTATTCCCCATGGTCCTTACGGGGTCCCCAGCATCCACTAGGACGTTAGAGAAAAAGCAGGTCTATTTGAAAACTGCTTTTTTTTACGATTTGTACTTTTTCACGGCAGTGTTTGGCTATTGCCGGCAGTGATTGTGAATACGAATTTTTAGTAAATTACCGAGTTGTATAAAATAACAGGCGTGTTTGACCGATGGTGTATTCATTCGTATTTTTTTCTTTGCCTTCAAAAAAAATACGAATGCCCTCATCACTGCCGAGATTTTAGTTTAGTAAATTCCCGAGATGACACTTTGAAGTAAAAACTCAAAATTGGTCAAAATCGGAAGCTTAGTAAATATACCCCATGGTGTACTTCAGGGGCTACGCGCTGCTGACATCAAATGTAGGAAGTGGTCATAATAATGTGACCCGACCGTGTAGTAGTCACTGACTGAAATTTCTTTAATTTACCTCTCTCCATGCACATCTTTCCTCTCCCTTATCACCACCACCTGTCAGCCATCTCCTCCTGGATGGCACAACTTTTTCTGAAAGTCAATATTTCTAAATCTGAACTCATCATCATTCCCCCAGCCTAGGCCCAACTTATGTATCAAGCCTTAAGAAAAATAAAATGGAGAAGGTGCGCAAAGCAACCAATCAGTTTTTGTCAATTACCTAGCACAGCATTTGAAATCACAGTTAGACACCAATTGGGTGCTTTAGCGAACTAATCCACTTTATTTCTCACTAAGACTTATTGCATCTCCCCTTCTCTGCTGACAATATCTCATTCCCCTCCGCTCCCTAGTCCGATGTCCCTCCCCCCCCCCCCCCCTCCCCCCAGGGATGGATCTAGACTTTTCTTTAGGGGGGGCGGTTTACTGTTTAATCTTGATTCCTCCCTCTACAGTCCCAACTCCTCCCATCTGCAATCCTAACTCCTCCTCTCTCAATTCTAACTGAACTTTTTGAGTGAGACTGAGATAGAGCTTTGTGATTGTTCTATGTACATGTGACTGTGCTATGGGGTAATTGTATTTATTAGCCCTAGTACCCACACACCAGCAAGTGAGGGGCAAATGCTCTGTAACCCTTGCTCTCCTGGCTCCTCTGTGCTGCTGTGGTATAAGCCCGGAGAGCTCTCTTCTGCTCAAAAGTGGGCGTGGCTATGACTGTGTTAGGGGGGGGGGGCGGTCGCCCCCTTCGCCCCCCCCCTAGATCCGGCCCTGCCCCCACATACTGTTCCTTCACAATTCTGCAGTAAGTATAACTATAATAGGTGCAAGCTATGCAGTGCACATGGGCCCCTGGGTCCAAGGGGCCCACACTGCACACCCTGCACCCATATATTTATACTTACCCCTCCGGAGTCCCGGACTGTCTGGTGTTGCAGAAAGCAATCACCAGGAAAATGGTGTGACAGCCATTTTCCCAGTGATTTGCACATGTGCAATAGACGTGTCCCCAGGAACAAGACATGGGTGCCATGTTCCTGGAGACCATGTGCATGCACAGTAGACTCGCACAAATCCACAGCCCACACCAAGCCTGCACACAGTCCCTGTTCTCTCTTAGGTGGTTTCTAATTAGCTCTGCTACTTTTTCAGCCGAAAAAGCAAACAAACGGGCTATTATTGCAATTTTAGAGCGCTGGACAAACTTAATGGAGCATATTTCATCCCTGCAGTGTCTCTGTATCTCAGTGTACCTCATTCCTGTAGTCACCCTGCATTTCAGTGTACCCCTCCCTGCAATGTCTCTGTATCTCAGTATGTACTGGAGAGAGTGTCTAAGGCCGCCTGGATTTGTATTATATAACAGCCTCTGGAATGCACTCTGTATTACAGATCGGTCTATGGAATGCTCTGTGTTTTGTATAACTGTCTCTGGGATACTTCCTGAATTGCATATAGATCCCTAAATGCCTGCCTATGTTGTGACTAGGAACATAAAAAATTGGGAGGGGGGGTCACTATGAGCCCTGTCTACAGCTCCACGGGGGTGATATAGGGAGTAATTCAGACCTGATCTCTAGGCTGCGTTTTCTCACAGCCTGTGATCAGATCTGAATTGTGCATGTGTATGCACCGCAATGTGCAGGCGCGACGTATCGTCGGTCAGCGAAGGGTTGGTGCAAAAATCCCGAACGCACCGGCGATGGCAAGGAGATCGACAGGAAGAGGGCGTTTGTGGGTGGCAACTGACCGTTTTCAATGAGTGTCTGGAAAAACGCAGGCGTGTCCAAGTGTTGGAAGGGAGGGTGTCTGACGTCAAATCCGGTCCCGGACAGGCTGAAGTGATCGCAGCGGGTGAGTAAGTCCTGGGCAGCGCAGAGACTGCACAAAATCAGTTTGTGCAGCTCTGCTACACATGCAATTGCACACTTGCACAGCTAAAATACACTCCCCTTGTAGGCTGCGACTATCCGATCGCAGGGCTGCAAAAAGCGCTGCCCAGCGATCGGGTCTGAATTACCCCCATAATTTGGAGGAGGACCAGTAATACAGATTACTATCATTGTTTGCTATTAGAAACCAAATACAGCTAAATGTAAGTTTCTGCTGTTTGAATTCATTTGTAGCATCTGTACATACATACATACATACATACATACATACATACATACATTAACTTGTGTGTGTGCTTCACCATAACATATGGGTGAAAGAAGAAACATAGACTTAGTACAACTGTTGTTCACCCTTTCCATTTATCCCTCAGTTACATAGTAATGTAATGTTGTACAGTATGAAATGACACATTGGTGTAGGGTACAATTCTGCATTACATGAGGAGGTAAATGGATGCGAGTATGGTATAGAAGATCTACATGCATTAGGTCTACAGTCATTAGACATGGACAAAAGGTCGACATATGAGAGGCCGACATTGGAAAAGGTTGGCATGGTCAAAAGGTACACGACAATGGTCGACACAAAAATGTTTGACATACTTTTTTTGTATTTTTGGGGTTAGTGTGGATAGTTTTGGCATCGAGGCCAAGTGGTGCCGGGAGAGGGGTGGATAGGGTACAAATTACCCGGGACCAGGTCTGATGGAGGGGCCTGGTGAGGGCCCAGTGGGATACCCGGGCTCCCTCCCCCTTGCCTGACAGCAGCAGCTGCAGCTTTTCTCCTCCCCCAGCACACTCTGCTGTGTGCTGGGCTGCAGTGCGGCAATGAAGGCGCTTAAAATAGCATTTATCTCAGTATTTTTTTCTAAGGATGCATGACCAAACATCCTGTAATTAGGCCACGCCCCCTGAGAAGTACCCGGGCCCAGCCAGACTCTCTACTGCCCTGTCTGGGACCACCAATTGTTGCAACGCGTCCACTCGCGGGCTTGCTTCGCTCGCTGCGCTTTGGATCCGTTGTCTCACTTTGCTCACCACAAGGTTACTAAAGGTTATGATTTGTGACATGTATAGTCAAGGCAGGATAAAGTAAAAAATCAGCTGTTGACCATATATGTGTCGACCACCATCATGTCGACCTTTCATGTGCTCATCTTTCATATGTCAACCTTTTGTCAATGCTGACATTTTGTTTGTTGACCATATGGGGTGAAACCTAATGACTGTCGACCTAATGTATATTGACCAATAGTCCGGATCCCAGTGAATACCCTCAGGATATACTGTAACAGTAATATACAGAGAATTCATCATTTAAAAAGGATTTATTCAGAATACATTTTTTGCATATTACAGGTAGGTTCTTTCTTGGTTAACTGGCTTTACTAAACCCTTCTTTATGTAAGGAAAAATTACCTTTACAAAAAGTCACATGATTAAAGGATCTAATTACATTGTCCTTTCATGATAACATAATAGACTATTTCTCCTGTGCGTTTATTCATAGTATCACGGAGGTTTTTATTTGTTAACGGTAAACACCTTATGTTTCTTAACAGATGTATAACTTCATTATAGGTGTACTACTCTCAATGGTACAAGTAATGTTGGTTTGTCATTATTCCACTACAGGTTTTATTTTACTACTGTATATGTTCCTAGGAACAGTCATTACAAAATAAGTATAACAGCTGTATCTCACCCCAGGGACTCTGGTGGTCTCACAAAAAAACACAATATGCCATTGAACATCAGGGCAATTGAGATGTGCTCATAATCACACTGCACAATATTTTCATAAATATCAAAACTACAAAGTATTGCATTCCTAATCAACAGACAGCTCTGGTGTTTCCTCAGGTCCATGCGGCTCTGGTTTAGGGGCTCTGGATCATATTTTGCAGCAGGTCTCTGTGGCCTACTGCTATGCCACTGCTATCCAATCACATGCAAACATTACACTTCTTCCTACTCCACCTAATAGGTTTGTGTCTGACTGCCACTAACACCCCCCCCCCCCCCCCCATCCGTTCCACCGCTTTATATCAATGTTGTTGGTTGGATACAGAAATGTCTTAATTACTTAATGTCTTATAATATCTTAATTACTTAGTATAGCTCGTATTTTGTATATAATCTTATACATTAAGGGGGAATTCAATTGTCGGTGAAAAGTGTTCACAGGAGAAAATGATAGGTAGCCTCGGGCAATTGCACTCCCTTTTTCACCCAGCAGCGCTGTTAACGCCCGTTAAATTAGCGTGTCACGGATTTTGCGTGTTAACAGGGTCGCAGCACCTGTTGATGCACTAGTTATCTAGGTTTTTTGGGTTTTGTTTTAAGCTGAGGCTGGTGAAAAACAAATCCCCGTTAACTCCTGGTTTCAGGGCTAAGTGGATACCCCGGGGATCAATTAACCAATGGTAATTTACCGCGGCTAATAGAATTCTCCCCCTTATTCTGTGTTTCTGTATTAAGGGCCTAATTCAGAAAAGGATTACAAAGTCTGCAAATTAGCAGGATCACCATCTTCCTGATCGCGGCGGCTGAGTGTGATGTCACACATCTGCCGTGATCACACCCCGACATGCCCCCCGCTTGGCCGCCATCACACCCGTTCACGCCACACCGCCCCAGCAACGTTCTGTCTCCTCTCTGGAAATGGAGCGTTGCCCAAGCTTTGTCTAAAAATTTACGGTTGGATCGCACACTGCGATCCAACCTGAATTAGGCCTTAAGTTGTGTTTTCTTGTTTTACTAATACAGTATAATCACAAAGAGAAAGGTCATTTACAAGTTTTGGCATTCTCTTTTCTAGATCAGAAATACTGAGCATGACAACTCACCAATAGGCCTCACAGGTTCCACAGGCCACCTAACCCACAACCATAGTCTGCGTATCTCATGGCTTCCAAAGACCGTAGCTGAACTGAGAAAATCTAAGGTATGCAGTTTAGTTTATGAAGAAGTTGTTACAGACCTATTTTTGGCTCTGCAGAAGCCTTTGCTTGGGTTCTATTTGCACAGCAATGCTATTTGCAACATTTCTTGGCCAAGTGATGGGCACACGTGCATTTACAGCTATCAAAACCTATGCCAGTGGGCATTGTCAGACTGGGACATGAAGGGCCCACCAGGGAATGCTGTTTTAGGGGCCCATTCTTATGAGTGTGGTCAGTTACCAGAGCAGGTGTGACCAGTCCTCACAGAGGCTTGGATAGGGTCTTGACCCCGTAAATACTGATTGTCTATGCTATGCATGATGATGTACCAGATTAATTAAAACAATGCAGTGTATAAAATACACCATAGTCCTATGCAGTATAAGGTAACATACTGTATTATTCAAGTGCGCAGTCTGGAACCTGGGTGGGGGGCCAGGCAGTGGGGTCCACGGAGGGTTTCCCCGGTACCCCTGTGGGCCAGTCCAACCCTGCCAGTGCGTGTAAGGTCAGTGTGGCCACAGTGCGATATTCCTACTAGAGATGAGCGCCTGAAATTTTTCGGGTTTTGTGTTTTGGTTTTGGGTTCGGTTCCGCGGCCGTGTTTTGGGTTCGAACGCGTTTTGGCAAAACCTCACCGAATTATTTTTGTCGGATTCGGGTGTGTTTTGGATTCGGGTGTTTTTTTCCAAAAACACTAAAAAACAGCTTAAATCATAGAATTTGGGGGTCATTTTGATCCCAAAGTATTATTAACCTCAAAAACCATAATTTACACTCATTTTCAGTCTATTCTGAATACCTCACACCTCACAATATTATTTTTAGTCCTAAAATTTGCACCGAGGTCGCTGTGTGAGTAAGATAAGCGACCCTAGTGGCCGACACAAACACCGGGCCCATCTAGGAGTGGCACTGCAGTGTCACGCAGGATGTCCCTTCCAAAAAACCCTCCCCAAACAGCACATGACGCAAAGAAAAAAAGAGGCGCAATGAGGTAGCTGTGTGAGTAAGATTAGCGACCCTAGTGGCCGACACAAACACCGGGCCCATCTAGGAGTGGCACTGCAGTGTCACGCAGGATGGCCCTTCCAAAAAACCCTCCCCAAACAGCACATGACGCAAAGAAAAAAAGAGGCGCAATGAGGTAGCTGTGTGAGTAAGATTAGCGACCCTAGTGGCCGACACAAACACCGGGCCCATCTAGGAGTGGCACTGCAGTGTCACGCAGGATGGCCCTTCCAAAAAACCCTCCCCAAACAGCACATGACGCAAAGAAAAAAAGAGGCGCAATGAGGTAGCTGTGTGAGTAAGATTAGCGACCCTAGTGGCCGACACAAACACCGGGCCCATCTAGGAGTGGCACTGCAGTGTCACGCAGGATGTCCCTTCCAAAAAACCCTCCCCAATCAGCACATGATGCAAAGAAAAAGAAAAGAAAAAAGAGGTGCAAGATGGAATTATCCTTGGGCCCTCCCACCCACCCTTATGTTGTATAAACAAAACAGGACATGCACACTTTAACCAACCCATCATTTCAGTGACAGGGTCTGCCACACGACTGTGACTGATATGACGGGTTGGTTTGGACCCCCCCCAAAAAAGAAGCAATTAATCTCTCCTTGCACAAACTGGCTCTACAGAGGCAAGATGTCCACCTCATCTTCACCCTCCGATATATCACCGTGTACATCCCCCTCCTCACAGATTATCAATTCGTCCCCACTGGAATCCACCATCTCAGCTCCCTGTGTACTTTGTGGAGGCAATTGCTGCTGGTCAATGTCTCCGCGGAGGAATTGATTATAATTCATTTTAATGAACATCATCTTCTCCACATTTTCTGGATGTAACCTCGTAGCACTTGCAGGGGGCGTGCAAATGGTGGAAGGCGCATGCTCTTCACGTCCAGTGTTGGGAAGGTCAGGCATCGCAACCGACACAATTGGACTCTCCTTGTGGATTTGGGATTTCAAAGAACGCACAGTTCTTTGCGGTGCTTTTGCCAGCTTGAGTCTTTTCAGTTTTCTAGCGAGAGGCTGAGTGCTTCCATCCTCATGTGAAGCTGAACCACTAGCCATGAACATAGGCCAGGGCCTCAGCCGTTCCTTGCCACTCCGTGTGGTAAATGGCATATTGGCAAGTTTACGCTTCTCCTCCGACAATTTTATTTTAGGTTTTGGAGTCCTTTTTTTTCTGATATTTGGTGTTTTGGATTTGACATGCTCTGTACTATGACATTGGGCATCGGCCTTGGCAGACGACGTTGCTGGCATTTCATCGTCTCGGCCATGACTAGTGGCAGCAGCTTCAGCACGAGGTGGAAGTGGATCTTGATCTTTCCCTAATTTTGGAACCTCAACTTTTTTGTTCTCCATATTTTATAGGCAGAACTAAAAGGCACCTCAGGTAAACAATGGAGATGGATGGATTGGATACTAGTATACAATTATGGACGGACTGCCACGGTTAGGTGGTATAAAAAAACCACGGTTAGGTGGTATATAATACAATTATGGATGGACGGACTGCCTGCCGAGTGCCGACACAGAGGTAGCCACAGCCGTGAACTACCGCACTGTACACTGGTTGATAAAGAGATAGTAGTATACTCGTAACAACTAGTATGACGACGGTATAAAGAATGAAAAAAAAACCACGGTTAGGTGGTATATATTATAATACAATTATGGATGGACGGACTGCCTGCCGAGTGCCGACACAGAGGTAGCCACAGCCGTGAACTACCGCACTGTACACTGGTTGATAAAGAGATAGTAGTATACTCGTAACAACTAGTATGACGACGGTATAAAGAATGAAAAAAAAACCACGGTTAGGTGGTATATATTATAATACAATTATGGATGGACGGACTGCCTGCCGAGTGCCGACACAGAGGTAGCCACAGCCGTGAACTACCGCACTGTACACTGGTTGATAAAGAGATAGTAGTATACTCGTAACAACTAGTATGACGACGGTATAAAGAATGAAAAAAAAAACCACGGTTAGGTGGTATATAATACAATTATGGTTGGACGGACTGCCTGCCGAGTGCCGACACAGAGGTAGCCACAGCCGTGAACTACCGCACTGTACACTGGTTGATAAAGAGATAGTAGTATACTCGTAACAACTAGTATGACGACGGTATAAAGAATGAAAAAAAAACCACGGTTAGGTGGTATATAATACAATTATGGTTGGACGGACTGCCTGCCGAGTGCCGACACAGAGGTAGCCACAGCCGTGAACTACCGCACTGTACACTGGTTGATAAAGAGATAGTAGTATACTCGTAACAACTA
The DNA here is from genome assembly GCF_028390025.1 of Pseudophryne corroboree. Lineage (NCBI taxonomy): Eukaryota > Metazoa > Chordata > Amphibia > Anura > Myobatrachidae > Pseudophryne > Pseudophryne corroboree. The sequence goes on from NC_086445.1 coordinate 266,507,316, forward strand.
GTATGACGACGGTATAAAGAATGAAAAAAAAACCACGGTTAGGTGGTATATATTATAATACAATTATGGATGGACGGACTGCCTGCCGAGTGCCGACACAGAGGTAGCCACAGCCGTGAACTACCGCACTGTACTGTGTCTGCTGCTAATATAGACTGGTTGATAAAGAGATAGTATACAATACTACTAATATACTGGTGGTCAGGCACTGGTCACCACTAGTCACACTGGCAGTGGCACTCCTGCAGCAAAAGTGTGCACTGTTTAATTTTAATATAATATTATTTATCATGTACTCCTGGCTCCTGCTATAACAACCTGCAGTGCTCCCCAGTCTCCCCCACAATTATAAGCTTTATATACAATACATTGATGTGCAGCACACTGGGCTGAGCAGTGCACACAGACTGAGTCACTGTGTGACTGTGTATCGTTTTTTTCAGGCAGAGAACGGATATATTAAATAAAACAAACAACTGCACTGTCTCTGGTGGTCACTGGTCACTGTGGTCGTCAGTCACTAAACTCTGTCTGCACTCTCTTCTAATCTACAGTATCACAGCAATCTCTCTCTCTCTCTCTTCTAAATCTAATCTAAATGGAGAGGACGCCAGCCACGTCCTCTCCCTATCAATCTCAATGCACGTGTGAAAATGGCGGCGACGCGCGGCTCCTTATATAGAATCCGAGTCTCGCGAGAATCCGACAGCGTCATGATGACGTTCGGGCGCGCTCGGGTTAACCGAGCAAGGCGGGAAGATCCGAGTCGCTCGGACCCGTGAAAAAAAAAGTGAAGTTCGTGCGGGTTCGGATTCAAAGAAACCGAACCCGCTCATCTCTATTATACAGTATAAAAGGCTGCCATGCATTGCTGGGTAAGTAGTTATTTGCTGAGAAATGGACCTGGTAAGATGGGATGGACACAAAAGTTCCATAAGGATCGCTTTGTGTGAGAATCTAATGAACTATTGTGTTCTGCATTTTTCGTGTTGGAAATAAACCCAATACTTTTTATGCTGAAGCGAATGGAAAAATAAAAGTTTGGCAACAAGTATCACCCATGGGAGCAGCAACATAAGCAAGAAAATAAAATGTAAAACATGTAACCTGATAGACTGCCAGAAATATGTTATGTTTACTGTGGTGATTAACCCTCATATCTTATATTCATGCACATTACAGCTCCTCCATTACTTACAGCTATTGTTTGATAGTGAAAGGTGACTGAGAAATGAGTGTTCCATTAGACTGAAAGTTATGTACAATTCCCATATGTGTCAGACTAGTCCTGCTCTGATATATATTTCCTAAATCCATTGAACAGATTATCCCACACACTGCAGTGTGTATAAGTAGCACATGGTCATACATCCCAATTTTTGGATGTAATGGAACACTTGAATCCCCTCCTAATATAAACAGCCCCCCCCCCCCTCCCACACAAGTAGTTTGCAGGGGGTAGTGTCCATCGGAATTCCTCCAAGCAACTAAAGCCAGGAGCTGCAGCTCACACCTGGGTACCCCACTTCTTATTTGCACCCAGAACACCACAGATCCCACCTCCTAACTGAAGCTCTAATGTAGATACGCGTGTGATTGGCTTCTTGTTTTCAAAGAGTGAACTACACCATGAAAGGTGATTTCCACATTCAGATATATTTGGGCCGGTATTCAATTGTTTTATCGCTGGCATCTAGTAGAAGCACCCAACAGAGCTATTGGGCGCGATCGGCTACCAGCGACGGCATTTCAGCTCACCCCCCCGAGCTGAAATGAGCGAAAAGTGATTTGTTTGAGCGCTGAAACAGGACTTTTTGCATTGCGCCCATTAGTTTGGTTGAGTTTAGCCGCTATACGCTGCTAAGCCCGACACCTAAGGGTGCAATATGCGTAATAAATAAGAACAATTTAATTTCGCCTCGCGATCTCCCGTCACTTTAAACGGGAGACCGGGTGCGATATAACCATTGAATACTGCCCATTATGTCTTGCTCCTGTCCCGTCCTACAACCTTTACTTAACACCGTATTTTCAGACATGTATTTATATCGCAACACAGAGAAGTTTTTGTTTGGAAAACATCACGCGCTATTCAATGTATACGTATACTTGCCAACATTCCCGTTTCCCCCCCCCCCCCCCCCCCCTTTCTAACAGTCCTAACATCATCTGAAATGAGCAAGGTTTTATATAAGCTGGATGGTATGTTGGCCTACTAGGGAACAGACTTTATTTGTCTTATTCAATGTTGATAGGTATGGGTACGGCTCATTCTTGCCTACTCTCCCGGAATTGCAGAGAGGTTCCCGAAAATTGTGTGGCACTCCCAGCCACCTGGAAAAGTAGGCAGGTCTTCTGCATCCCGCTCAACCCCATGCCTATGCCCCCAGACATCTCTCTATTCACAGAACCACGCCCCCTGTTGTGCGACCTGGTTGCTTCCTCCCGGAGAGAGCAGCCATAAACTCAACAAGTATTATACATATCGTGTCTAATGGAAACAAAAGGAACAGCTTTTGGGGGAATTCAATTAGTCCTGTTAATTTAACGAGGTGAAGGGGAGTAGCCTCATGCTTTAACGTCTGGGGATATTAAAGTAGAGCCCCTTTTTCTAACCTCTTAAATTAACCAGTTTAACACATAGAATCCAGTATATAATCTGGGATACGTTCCTGGAAATATCTGTTAATTAACATGGCTGCAGCACCTGAAGACAGACTATTTATCGGGGATTTCTTTTCGGGTCTGTTCAGACCCGAAAAGGAATTCCCACTAAATGCAGCCTGCGGTCTGCCTTCAGAGGACTAATTGAATCGTTCCAGGGGATTAATTAAGTAGCCTGCGGTAAATTACCGCGGCTAATTGAATTGCCCTCTTTGTATGATTATGCTGATCCAAGGTGAACAACACAGAACGAAGTCTCCAACTCAATGCATTGCTATGTATTTAGTCAAATTTATTGGAAGACATGTGTAAGACAATAAATAAACCTGGGTACATATCTGGCAGATCATATCGACATATCGCTCACATCAGCGCATATCATGCAGTGTGTATGCCTGATATGTGGGTGTCCGCAGTCTCTAGCGATATCATCAGGTTTGATTTGATATGCTGCACATCAAACCTGACGATATCGCTAGCGTCCTGTAGCATCCTAATGAAGGGCGGAACATGATCGTTCCGTGTTTCATTAGCATCATTCCGGTGCGTACGGGCATTAGTTCTGATTATTTATACAGATGCTACATGCCTGCACTACTCTCTTCTGTATATATACCACCCTAAGTATTTTCTCCAAACTCAGTGTGAGCTTCCACTCTGTTTACAATAACAATCAATACTCCCTGATTGTGTAATGTGTATGACGGGGTAAAGACACAAGTAATAACACACATGTGGCAAAAATCTGATTACGCAAGACTACAGCCAGTGTGTGTTTGTATTGTCTGCGTCTTTACTGCACAAAAACGGCACAAACAGATCTTGAAAAAGGGAATACTGATATTTATTGTAAATAGACACAACACAAAACTAATATCATATTGCTTTTTATTGGTTACAATACATATCTTTTTATTTGCATTACATTATTGAATAAATCACTTTAATATTACAAATAATAGGTAAACTATAATACACAGGGAAGGACTAATGTGAAGATGAAAATTCTGGTTGATTTAATTTAAAACTTAGTCCAGGTACACACTAGAGACACGGGCAATCTTGCTGTTGGTCGGGATGAATTCCCTTTACCTCAGACCATGCAAGATTGCCCATATGCACTATGCAATGTAATGAACGACCGAACAATATCTGGTTTCGTCCTTCATTACACTGCACAACACCGCATATGAGACGATATCGTCTGATTGGCCATGGAGCACATCCAACCAGAAGATCTTGTATGCGACCAGCGGGAGCGCGCAATCCTGCGTACACATTAAACGATCTTCACGATTTATTTGTTGAAGATATCGTTCTAGTGTGTACCTGGCCTTAGACTGGTTTGAGACTCTGCAATGTTGATCATTTCTCCCAAAATGAATTACATGTTTTCACTGCTGAATAAATTATATGCATATTGTTTGCGTGCAAATTAACCAATTAATTGGCCTCTGTAAGCTAGTTTTCTCTTCAACTATTAAAAAAAACACAGAATTACAAAAAAAACAAAAACAAAGAGCAGCGTAAAAATATGCACTTTGATTGCATTCATACACACTCGCTCACCTACTACCTTCTAGTATATTTCACATAAAGCACTACAGCAAATTATTGCCACGACAAAGCAATAAAGTACACAGCATGGGTGCTGTTATGCAGCATTTGGGAGATGAGCAGCTATTGTTTGGCGCTAGTGTGTCTCAATATCCATAAAGAGATCAACAGATCCAAAAGAAGGACAGAGGGATTCTAAAGAACAGAGGCACAGAGGGATTTGATTCAGAAATACAATATTGGGAGATATATATAAGGGATGTAGTTATGTGACAGCAGGGCCATTCCCACGACACCCATAGAGTGGGAATAGAACCTATGGCGAGCCCGCAAGGTGCTTGGTGCACCTCCTCCCCCCCCCTTCCCTGACGGCATTCTGCTGCGGGGATCCTGTGGTCGGTATGCTGACCTCCAGGATCTTCAGCGGCGGTAACGCATGCCCAACCCATATATAGGGCCTAATTCAGACCTGATCGTAGCAGGAATTTTGTTAGCAGATGGGCAAAAATAAGAATTTACTCACCGGTAATTCTATTTCTCGTAGTCCATAGTGGATGCTGGGAACTCCGTAAGTACCATGGGGAATAGACGGGCTCCGCAGGAGACTGGGCATACTAAAAGAAAGATTAGGTACTATCTGGTGTGCACTGGCTCCTCCCTCTATGCCCCTCCCCCAGACCTCAGTTAAGGAAACTGTGCCCGGAAGAGCTGACATTACAAGGAAAGGATTTGGAATCCAGGGTAAGACTCATACCAGCCACACCAATCACACCGTACAACTCGTGATAACTATACCCAGTTAACAGTATGAACAATAACTGAGCCTCTCTCAACGGATGGCTCATAACAATAACCCTTAAGTTAAGCAATAACTATATACATGTATTGCAGAGACTCCGCACTTGGGACGGGCGCCCAGCATCCACTACGGACCAGGGACGGATCTAGACTTTTCTTTAGGGGGGCGGTTTACTGTTTAATCTTGACTCCTCCCTCTACAGTCCCAACTCCTCCCATCTGCAGTCCTAACTTCTCCTCTCTCAATTCTGACTGAACTTTTTGAGTGAGACTGAGATAGAGCTTTGTGATTGTTCTATCTACATGTGACTGTGCTATGGGGTAATTGTATTTATTAGCCCTAGTAGCCACACACCAGCAAGTGAGGAGCAAATGCTCTGTAACCCTTGCTCTCCTGGCTCCCCTGTGCTGCTGTGGTATAAGCTGCAGCACATCGTTCTGCATAAGGCTCTCCCAGGAGAGCTCTCTTCTGCTCAAAAGTGGGCGTGGCTATGACTGTGTTAGGGGGGGGCGGTCGCCCCCTTCGCCCCCCCCCCCCCCCCCTAGATCCGGCCCTGCTACGGACTACGAGAAATAGAATTACCGGTGAGTAAATTCTTATTTTCTCTGACGTCCTAGTGGATGCTGGGAACTCCGTAAGGACCATGGGGATTATACCAAAGCTCCCAAACGGGCGGGAGAGTGCGGATGACTCTGCAGCACCGAATGAGCAAACTCAAGGTCCTCCTCAGACAGGGTATCAAACTTGTAGAATTTTGCAAATGTGTTTGAACCCGACCAAGTAGCAGCTCGGCAAAGCTGTAATGCCAAGACCCCTCGGGCAGCCGCCCAAGAAAGAGCCCACCTTCCTTGTGGAATGGGCTTTTACTGATTTAGGATGCGGCAGTCCAGCCGCAGAATGTGCCAGCTGAATCGTGCCACAGATCCAGCGAGCAATAGTCTGCTTTCAAGCAGGAGCACCCAGCTTGTTGGGTGCATGCAGGATAAATAGCGAGTCAGTTTTTCTGACTCTAGCCGTCCTGGAAACATACATTTTCAGGGCCCGGACCACGTCCAGCAACTTGGAGTCCTCCAAGTCCCTAGTAGCCGCAGGCACCACCATAGGTTGGTTCAAATGAAACGATGATACCACCTTAGGGAGAAATTGGGGACGAGTCCTCAATTCTGCCCTTTCCATATGGAAGATCAGATATGGGCTCTTACATGACAAAGCCGCCAATTCTGACACACGCCTAGTCCAAGCTAAGGCCAAAAGCATGACCACTTTCCACGTGAGATATTTTAGCTCCACGGTCTTAAGTGGCTCAAACCAGTGGGATTTTAGGAATACAACACAACGTTAAGATCCCAAGGTGCCACTGGTGGCACAAAAGGAGGATGAATATGCAGCACCCCTGTAACAACGTCTGAACTTCAGGCAGTGAAGCCAGTTCTTTTTGAGAAAAAAAGGGATAGGGACGAATCTTGACCCTTATGGATCCTAATTTTAGTCCCATAGTCACTCCTGACTGTAGGAAGTGCAGGAATCGACCCCGCTGGAATTCCTCTGTAGGGCCTTCCCGGCCACACACCAAGCAACCTATTTTTGCCATATACAGTGAAAAAGTCTTGCTGTCACGTCTTTCCTAGCCTTTATCAGCGTAGGAATAACTGCATCTGGAATGCCCTTTTCCGCTAGGATCCGGCGTTCAACCGCCATGCCGTCAAACGCAGCCGCGGTAAGTCTTGGAACAGACAGGGCCCCTGTTGCAACATGTCCTGTCTGAGAGGCAGAGGCCATGGGTCCTCTGAGAGCATTTCTTGCAGTTCCGGGTACCGAGTCCTTCTTGGCCAATCCGGAGCAAAGAATATTGTTCACACTCCTCCTTTTATTACAATTCTCAGCCCTTGGGTCTGAGAGGAAGAGGAGGGAATACATAGACCGACTGGAACACCCACAGTGTTACTAGTGCGACCACAGCCATCGCCTGAGAGTCCCTTGACCCAGCGTAAAACCTTTTTTATCTTTTTATTGAGGTGGGACACCATCTAGTCCACCTGAGGCAGTTCCCATCAATTTGCAAAACTGCGTGAAGACTTCCTGATGAAGTCATCACTTTCCCGGGTGGAGGTCGTGCCTGCTGAGGAAGTCTGCTTCCCAGTTGTCCACTCCCGGAATGAACACTGCTGACGGTGCGCTTACTTGATTCTCCGCCCAGCGAAGAATTCTGGTGGCTTCTACCCTCGCCACCCTGCTCCTTGTGCCGCCTTGGCGGTTTACATGAGCCCCTGCGGTCTGACTGGATCAGAACCGGTTGGTCGCGAAGCAGGAACTCCGCTTGACTTAGGGCGTTGTATATGGCCCTTAGTTCCAGGATATTGATGTGAAGGCAAGTCTGTTGGCTTGACCACAAACCTTGGAATTTTCTTCCCTGTGTAACTGCCCCCCACCCTCGGAGGCTTGCATCCGTGGTAACCAGGACCCAGTCCTGAATGCCGAATCTGCGGCCCTCGAGAAGGTGAGCACTCCGCAGCCACCACAGGAGAGACACCCTGGCCCTGGGGGATAGGGTGATTAACCAATGCATCTGAAGATGTGATCCGGACCACTTGTCCAGTAAGTTCCATTGTCCTTGCATGGAACCAGCCGAAGGGGATGGCCTCGTATGATGCCACCATCCTTCCCAGGACTCGAGTGCAGTGATGCACCGACACCTGTTTTGTTTTTCAATAGATTCCTGACCAGTGTCATGAGCTCCTTAGCTCTCTCTATCGGGAGATAAACCCTTTTCTGGTCTGTGTCTAGGATCATGCCTAGGCGAGGCAGATGAGCTGTAGGAACCAACTGCGACTTCGGAATATATAGAATCCAGTCGTGTTGCCGTTTCACTTCCAGAGAAAGTGATACGCTGTCCAGCAACTGCTCTCTTGATCTCGCTTTTATGAGGAGATCATCCAAGTATGTGATAATAGTGACACCTTGCTTCCGCAGGAGCACCATCATATCCGCCATTACCTTGGTGAAATTGGTAATGACAATCCCGTACCGCAATTCTGAGGTACGCCTGATGAGGTGGATAAATGGGGACCTGAATGTATGCATCCCTTATGTCCCGATTCACGATAAAGACTCCCCCTTTTCAGGCTTGCAATGACCGCTCTTAGCGATTCCAGCTTGAACTTGAACCTTTTCAGGTATATGTTCAGGGATTTTAATTCAATATGAGTCTAACCGAACCATCTGGTTTCGGGATTACAACATGGTCGAATAATAACACCCTCTTGTTGAAGGAGGGGACCCTTGACCACCACCTGTTGAAGATACAATTTGCGAATTGCAGTTAACACTGGCTCCCTCTCTTGGGGGGAATCCCGCCGGGTCATCGGTGAGGGGGCATCTTCTCACAGTCCAGCCTGTATCCCTGCTACACAATTTCTATTGCCCAGGGATCTAACAGGGAGTGAACCCACTTGTGGCTGAACTTACGAAGGCGTGTCCCCACCGGGCCTAGCTCCGCCTGTGGAGCCCCAGCGACATGCGGTGGATTTTTGTAGAGGCCGGGGAGGACTTCTGTTCCTGGGGACTAGCTGTGTTGTACAGCTTCTTTTCTCTGCCCCCGGCTCTGACAAGAAAGGACGCACCTCAGACTTTCTTGTTTCTTTATTCGAAAAGCTGCATTTAATAATGTCGTGCTTTCCTAGGCTGTGCAGGAATATAAGGCAAAATATCAGAATTACCAGCTATAACTGTGGAGACCAGGCCCGAGAACCTTTCTCCACACAATCCTCAGCCTTCCATATGCCTCTTAAATCGGCATCATCTGTCCAATGTATATTCTACAGGACACATCAAGCAGAAATCGACATAGCTTTTGTCTCTAGGACCCAGTATACTCATGTCCCTTTGGGCATGCTTTATAATTATATATCTATCACTTAAGACAGCATCTTAAAATATTTATATGCATACTAGGGTCTCAATCTCTGCTGATAAGGTACCTGTCCACGCTGCCACAGCGCTATAAGCCCATGCCGACACAATCGCCGGTCTGGGTAGTATACTAGAATGTGCACGCTATCTGCAGGATCCCTGAGAATAGCTAGTGCAAACAGGACACCCAAGGGGAAGATTCTCAACACATCCTGGCCCTAGTGGGGAAAGGATACAGCCTGAGAATTCTCTTGTGGGAAGCTGCCGTCTCTTGTCTGGAGATTCCCGCTCTTTTTCCTCATGAGAGGAGGGAAATTTACCTCAGCATTCTTCCCCTTAACATGTGTACTCTCGTGTCAGGGACAGATGAGTCATCAGTGATATGCAAATCATCTTTTATTCCAATATTCATATGTTGAATATCTTTTAGCCTTCTTGGCTGTAACTTTGTATTATCGTAGTCGACAGTGGAGTTAAACTCCGTGTCGATACTTTGTTATTTTGGATAGTGAACATAGAGAGACTCTGAAGGACTCTGTGACATAGGGACAGACCAGGGTAGATTTCCTTTCTGTTCCCTAACCTTTTGTGCAATAATTTTACCTCAGCACTTACACATATCCAAACGGGTGTCGGCGCTGTCGACGGAGACACCCTCCCACACACATATCCGCTCTATCACCTCCTTAGAGGAGCCTTTTACCTCAGACATGTCGACACACACGTACCGACACACCACACACACAGGGGATGCTCTATTTGAAGACAGTTCCCCCACCAGGCCCTTTGGAGAGACAGAGAGAGAGTATGCCAGCACACACCCCAGCGCTATATAACCCAGGGATTACACTACAACTCAGTGTTTACCCAGTAGCTGCTGTATATACAATTTTTGCACCTAAATTTATGTGCCCCCCCCCTCTCTTTTCACCCTTTGTGTACCAGGATACTGCAGGGGAGAGCCTGGGGAGCTTCCTTCCAGCTGAGCTGTGAAGAGAAAATGGCGCCGGTGTGCTGAGGAAGAAGGCCCGGCCCCCTAAGCGGCGGGCTTCTGTCCTTTTATGTACTTTAATGGCGGGGTTTTTTACACATATACAGTACTAGACTGTATTATGTGTGTTTTTATTGCCAAAAGGTAATCTAATTGCAGCCCAGGGCGCCCCCCCCCCCCCCTGCGCCCTGCACCCACCAGTGACCGGAGCGTGTGGTGTGCTGTGGGAGCAATGGCGCACAGCTGCAGTGCTGTGCGCTACCTTATTGAAGACCGGAGTCTTCAGCCGCCGTTTTTCTTCTGGTTCTTCCGTCTTCTGGCTCTGCAAGGGGGACGGCGGCGCGGCTCCGGGAATGGACGATCGAGGTCGGGCCCTGTGTTCGATCCCTCTGGAGCTAATGGTGTCCAGTAGCCTTAGAAGCACAAGCTAGCTGCAAGCAGGTAGGTTTGCTTCTCTCCCCTCAGTCCCTCGTAGCAGTGAATCTGTTGCCAGCAGATCTCACTGAAAATAAAAAACCTAACAAATACTTTCTTTTCTAGCAAGCTCAGGAGAGCCCACTAGGTGCATCCAGCTCTGGCCGGGCACAGATTCTAACTGAGGTCTGGAGGAGGGGCATAGAGGGAGGAGCCAGAGGGAGGGGCATAGAGGGAGGAGCCAGTGCACCAGATAGTACCTAATCTTTCTTTTAGTGTGCCCAGTCTCCTGCGGAGCCCGTCTATTCCCCATGGTCCTTACGGAGTTCCCAGCATCCACTAGGACGTTAGAGAAACCATGTGCACTGCAGGGGGGGGGGGGGGGGGGCAGATATAACATGTGCAGAGAGAGTTAGATCTGGGTGGGGTGTGTTCACACTGAAATCTAGCCAGTATTTACCCTGCACAGAAACAAAATAACCCACCCAAATCTAAAACAAATTTGTTGCTACAATCAGGTTTGAATTATGCCCATAATTATAAGAACCCATCCACCTGTCTACCACTAAAAAAAATGTTCGAGACAGTCCTTGCTTCTGTTTATATCTTAAAAGGGTAAAGTACATAAAAGAGATATCATAGATTTAACATTTAAGTCTACACAATATATGATCACAAAATACATATTTAAACATAGTTTTGTTATGTTGAAACTGTAACATCTTAGATAATTCATAAATAAAAGATAATAATCATCAAGTTCTGATACTAGAGATCATCAGACATCATCAACAAGCAATTGCAAAGCTTTTCAAAAGTAATTCTAACTACCAGCAGAGTTTATATAAAGGCACCACCAAAATAGGACACCAATTACAGGCAAAGTGCTATTTACTCTGTGGTGGAAAAAAGGAAGCGATTCAGGGAAACCAAAATGTTGGGAATATCGCGGAGTACCCTTTCTAGCAGATGCATGAAGAGAACATCAAGAACCACAACGAGAAAGAAAGATATTCCTGTCCCAAAAAGTATTTTATTACTAGAATTGTCTCTGTTTTAAAGCCGTATTCATGTTAAGTTCTGTATTGTACTGGTTTGAAGCTTAATGTATATTCATTCCATAATATCAGTATTACATTGAACCCAAAGAAACCCAAAATGTTAACGATATCTGTGTACATATAGTGAGACAGCCAGCAGATGGACACAGGCAGTATGTCATCATGTCTGTATAATCATTGCCCACATTGGAAATAAGAACAGGGGGTTCTAGGCAGAGGGCAGCTGTCCTCTATACATGTTCAGAGCTGAGAAATAAAAGACAAAGGGTCTGAGGAGAATATATCATGTGTGAAATTTACCTGACAGGGCTTGAAGTGAGATAGGAGCAGCTGGAACTGAGAGGGAGTTCATTAAAAAGCCTTATTCATCCATTTAGGTTTTGTTCCTCCGCTCTCGCCTGTGATCTTTTCACATCAGTCCCTTCTTTCAGCTGGAAGTTCCTTCACTACTTGCTCATGGTTCTGATTATAACTATGCACACCCTCGTCATGGCTTTTTAATGTCTTTAGTTTCCTCTCTCTAAAAACAGTCTTTTTTTCTGGCTACCAATCCCAGTACTTCCTGTTGGTCTTTTTTTTAAATACAGGATGCAACACATGACACAGTTCCCTTTTCAGAGCCCAGCCACCGATGGGAAAGCTCAAACTAAATGGATTAATGAGGAGTGACAAAGGGGTCCTGGAACTGCCACTTATACACATGATGATCAGTTTCACAAGAGATCTACATTGCATGTGACATATGTGTTGTTCTGGCTATTGTACACCAAGGCTTAAAGTATCAGGGAACCTCTGAACCGAATGCTTTGGCACATTGTCAAACTTGGGGGGCCTGGGAGGGAATTAGCAATTTATGGCTTTATATAGAAAAGTGTTACAGTTTATAAATGTTTATTGACAGAAATATCAATTGATATTTCCCATCAATGTCTGTGACATTTTAGCACAGCTTTCAAAAACGCAAAGTAGTTATTATAAAGGTTTATTTTATTCTATGTGCACAATAGGATTGCGGTAAGGTCCTAACTTTAATAAAGAGTTAATTTCTGACTCTTTCAGTTTCAGTTTATACAATTTCCATGGCCTGAGCCTAATCTAAAAATATTAATGTATGAAAATTATTTAAATTGTAATTTCTGTCCAATGTATTTTGTTAGAAAATTATCAGCAAACCCTATCCTGGAAGGCCAGTAGCATTTGCGGGGGGAGGGTTGTTGGCGTCCAAGCGTTTTTGGGGTGGTGCAGGGGAAACAAAGGCGTGTTGCATATCGTCACATGCAGCTGCTCTGATCGAAAAAATGGCAGCAGGACTCCTGCCGTTGCAGCCAGGCTGCGCCAACAGGAGGCATCCACGATTTCTGCGACCATGCTGTAATTGCAGGGTGATCACAATTACAGCGTGATCGCAGTGTGTGGGCTGTGGGTAGCATGCTGGGTGGCCTTGCCCTGTGATGGGTGGCCCCAGTATGCGATTGCAAGGAATGTGGATGCCTCCTGTTGGCGCAGGAGTCCCGCCGCCATTTTTTCGATCATATCGGCTGCATGTGACGACACGCAACTGCCCCTAAAATGCCACAACATGCCCCCATTTCCCCAGCCCCACCCCAAAAACGTTTGAACGCCACCCACCCAGCGAACACCTCTGCCTATCAATCGCAGTTCATGCAGGCCGTCCGCATTAACTGCCGGCGCTTGCACAGGATGGGACCAGCGCATGCGTACATGGGTCATGTAGCTTAAATTGCGGTTGCATCGCATTTGTGATGCAACCTGAATAAGGCCCTGTGTAAGGTAACACAATCAGAAGCAGAATGGAGATCTGCAGCAAAATTGGACAGGTGTGCATGCACAGATTGGATGTAGAATTTGCGATCAAGTATGCAGTAGGTTGTATGTACAGTCTGATCTGGAGTTGTATACCTGGAGTATTGGACAAGTGTGTACCCAGTTAGGGGTGAGAAGCTTGAACTGAATTCTAGGTGGTCAGTGTAGGATGTGGCAGAGGGTTGAGGCAGATGCTGTGTGGGAAGAAGAAAATTAGACCAACAGCAGCATTAAGGACAAATTGGAAAGTGAGGAGGTAGCTTAAAGAGACGCCAGAAATAAGGATGTTACAGTAGTCAAGATGGTGATGATGTTAGTGAGGAAAAGGTGAATCCTAGAGATGTCATGGAGGTTGAAAAGGCAAGACTAAGAGATAGATTGTACTGTATCTGGAAGTAAAGGAGATAATGGAAACAAAGATGAAACCAATGCAGTTGACATGGGATGGAAGAGAGGTTGATGTCAACAGAGAGAGAGCGGGGGAGTGTCAAGATCCGCTTCTATAAATCAGCTTACCTCCTTCATATAGCATCCTGGTGTGCCCTGTGTCTCTCTGTGCATGCCATGTCTCCTGAATCACCCTGTGCATGTCATTCTCTGCATTGCCTCTGTCTCCAGTTTGACTGTGTGACTCCGCTCTGTGTGACTCCTGTTTGACTTTGTGACTAGGCACATCATGCATGCAGCCATCTTGACTTTCATCACGTGATCGTGCCTGCACCTATCTGGTTCCTGAATTATTCCACATGATCACTGCAGCCTATCCACTCCCAGGTCAGCCTATTTAAACCCTTCCAGTTCACCAATGCAATGCCAGATCAACAAGTCATTACTGACTCACTGGTTCCTGATCTGCAGCTTTGTTCTCAGTGCTGCATGCTTCTCTCAAGTACAAGCATTCCTTCTGCGGCCATTCTGATATCCTGCATGCAGTTAACTCTTGATATTTCTGCCATCAAGTACCCTAGTTTGCTGCATGTGAAAGTCTCACCTGCACTACAGAGTGCTGAATTCAGCTGAATATTATCATCACAAGTTCCCATGTTTCGAGAACAGAAATTCTACAAATATATCTGAACTCGCCAGCAGGGGCACGTGTCTTAGTGTGCTCTTTATTAGTATTCTACCACAATATTAAGCCCCAACCTTTGTTCAATGTCAGACTTTTCCTTTGTGCATCCACTAACATATAAGTATACAAATTCAGAGTATATCTGTCTGACCTCTGCAACTCCTGTGTGTATACCACTTCCATTTTTGTCATCTCACCTGCTCATTGCAGGTCCCTGCCAATTATCTTACTTGCATCTCTCCAGCTACCATATTTACATCAAGTTCCACTACTCTGCATCCAGTCCGGTCTCATTCCGGTTCATCCTGTATACCCCAGTCCGGTCCCATTCAGATTCAGCCTGTATACTCCAGTCCGATCCCATTCCAGGTCAGCCTGTTACCAGCTTGTCCGTGGTTCCAGGCTCGGGTTTTCGGACCTGTGTCCATAAATAAATCCTAATTCGGGACAGAAGGGAGGTGGAGGGAATCTGGAAAGTGGGAAAATTATGAGTTTATTCTTCATCATGTTAAGTTTCAGGAAGCACTCAGTCATCCAGAATGAGATGGCAGTAATGCAGTTAGAGATGTGAGGGAGAACAGGGGGCAAAAAGCCAGATGAGGAGAGATAGGTTTGAGATTTATTAGCATATTGGAGGCTGGAGGAACTGAATTCCAAGGGAAGAGGTGTAGACATAAAAGAGAAGCGGTCATGGATGGACCTCGGAGGACACCAACAAGTAGAGGAAATGAGGGAGATAGTGGTAGAGACTGAGTAGGATCGCCAGGTGGCTTCTTTCCAAGCAGAACTTTCCCCAGCTGAAGCGGGTAGGCATGATAATGGTAATAACTGCAGGCTCTGTATTAAAAGATTAATTGGTGGGGAGGGGGAGATAGCAATTTCTGTGTTTATAGTGTATATAGTTTTCTTTGAGATCTAGGAACTCGCTATATGAGTGTTTAGTATGCTATAGCATCACCATGTGAACTGGGTGTTCTGTGTGGCATAATGTGAACTAGTGAAATACAACATGTTTAACACATTTGTGGTGCTGGCAGCATTTACACATTATACTATTCAATAACATCACTAGCATATCATATTGACAACCTTATAGGTAGGGGTGCACACAAGTTAGTTGCCCTAGTCAATCTGATGTATGATACACTATCATACATCACTAGTCACCAGGAGATTGTATTTGTAACAAACAATTCCTATTCATGATTGTGGTCTTTCTTATTACTATCTTTATGCCTTTTGTTTCTGCTTATTCACATAAGAATATACTATAGATACACTGGTATATCTTTTGATGTTAGCGATGATTTTTAATAAAGAATTTTCCTTTTTGTTTATAAAATTTATGGGGTATATTCATGAAGCAGTGAAAGGAGTGGAGAAGTTGCCCATGGCAACCAATCAGCATTGGCGTAACATTTATAATTTACATACTATAAAATGATACAGAGCAGCTGATTGGTTGTCATGGGCAACTTCACTCTTTTCACTGCTTCATTAATAGACCCCTATATGCGATTATTTGTTTCTATAGACCAGTGTATCTTGTATTGAAAGTGGAGAGCGCTACTGTGCAGGCTATGGACTTCATTCAGTAAGGATTGTAAATTCAACAGCAGAATTTACAATTCTTTTTCTTCGCATGCTGGGTGCTGCGCATCGCAGGCCACCACCCACCCACTGCGTTCATTTCGCAATTACATTGTGATTGCAGAATTTCTGAAAGCCTCCTGCAGGCGCAGCTTGGCTGCGATGGCAGGACACCTGCCGCCATTGTTTGTTCGGATTGGCTGCATGTGACGAAACACAGCCACCTCAAAAATGCCACCAACACAGCCCAGTTGCTGCACTGCAAAATCCTCTGCCTGTCAATCAGGCAGAGGCATTCGCATTTAATGCGGGCCACCAACATGAGACCTGCGTTTGCGTGCTCAGGGCCCATCGCTAATTTTGTGGACCTTCTCCAAGGAGGCTTCATTCCCTGTAACAAGATGGGCATCATCCTTAGTACTGCACATGTGCAGAATCATCCTGTCACTGTATTAAAGTGCCACAGTGGGTGACAGCATCTTGTCACAGTGTTAGAGTGCCACAGTGGGAGTCCCGTGATTACCTGTGAAATATTGCCTTCCAAAATGCTGTTCCAGCATCTCAGTACCACTATCTGCATTCAAATACACTCACCGGCTGGTGAGCTGTATAAGACCCCACTCCGTTCCATGACCAGAGTGTGTATAGCAGTACCTAGGCAGTTTGTAGTGTTAAGGCAACTGCTGGTGTCTTCAGAAACACACAGATGCCATCTTAGGCACATGCACACCACAAACTGCTGCAGAACTCAGAGTGAAGATAGCTCAGCGTGTTTCCCAGCACAGTGTGACAGTACAGAAGGGGTTTATAAAGCTATAAGGTGTAGAAAATTATAGAAAGTGTTTTTTTATGGAAATGCAAGTTAAACATGAGCTATGGTGGAAGGTTATGGTAGAGAGACACTGGTAGTAATGGTTTAAGTGTAGAGCAAAATGTGCACTCTACAATACATGTCAAGATGTCAGCTAAAGACATGTGGACAGCACTATAGGCAACATAACCAAGATGGAAGTCTCATGAAAAGGATACATTTAAGTTGTGTATTGTACAACACCAAGTTGTGTGAATGCAACAATAATGTCTGTTTCTTAGCAACTCAAGTCTGTTGGAGTGCAAGTGGATGAGGAAGAGATAGCTATTGCTACAGAACTTGATGCCTAAGTTTGGCTGCCTGAGTTTGGCTACCTAGTTGTAGCATTGGAGACAAACACAGCAAAATGAACTACAAACACAGTCAGAGCAAAGTTACTGCAGTTCCAAGAACTATGAGTCAAGTGCTGAGAGTATTGATTACATTTATAGAGTGAAAAATTCAGAAAATTAAATTTAAGTGCTATATTTGTCACAAGATAAGACACAAAGCATTTGTTTGCAAGAACAAGAATGTGACTCCTATGCATAGCAAGAAATGCAAAGATTAATCAGCCCTGAGGGTACATATAGTTGCATAAAAGATTGTTGGTATATTGATTCAAGCACAATAAGCAATATCAGCTGCAAAGAGGAATGGTTTACCACATTAACCAAATGTGACCCTATCACAATTAAAGGGATTGCCAATCAAGTTCTTACAGTTACAAAAAGCCTGCTTACAAAATTAGAGCAAGAATAGAAATCCTAGATGAGCTTTATGTATCAGAGATGGGAACAAATCTTATAGCCTTCAGTGTCCTAGAACAGAGAGGCCACAGAGTTCACTTTGCTAAATAAAATAACATTGTGTGAAACAGAAAACAGGCTGTAACAGCTACAGGTACAAGGTGTCAGCAATTGTACATCCTTGATACACAGCACTGTTGCACTATTATGACAACTGAGTCACAGTCACTAGAACTCTGGCACAGAAATTTTGGTCACCTTGGACAGTGTTCAACAGCAACTGAATGGGATGGTCACAGAAATATCACTGACTACTGCAGAGATACAGACATGTGAGCGCTGTACAGTATAGAAGGGAAACGTTGTTAGCCATTTACCAAGTCAACAAGCAGAGCTACACCATTACTTGAGATAGTGCGTACATATGTGTGTGGTCCAAAGGAAGTATAGTCAGTGAATGGATATACTGTAGATACTTTGTGATATTCATAGAAGACTTCACAGAATTGACACATGTACTTTATTAGAGAGAAATCTGAAGTAGCAATAAAGATAGCAGACTACAAGAGACTTCTAGAAGATCAAACAGGCCACCGAGATCTGATAATGGGGAGAATATCAAAACAGAGAGGTGGAACTATTCTTAAGAAAGTATGGAATACAGCATCAGTTGACCATTGCTTATACTTCTGAGAAAAATGGTGTAAGTGAATGAGCAAACCGTACACCAGTAGAAAAAAGTAAGATGTATGCTAAAGGACAAAGGTCTAGAGAATTTGTTGTGGGCAGAAGCCGTGTACACAGCAGTTCATCTCAATACCCATTCTTCTACCATTGCTTTAAAGGACATAACAACTATTAAATCATGGTAAAAAAACAAAACAAAAAACAAGTGTACAGCATATCAGAACTTTTGAAGGAACTGCTACGTACACATATCAAAAAAAGAAAGCTTAAGCTGGATTTAAAATCAGTAAAGTGAATCATGTGTGGCTTTTGCCATGAAAGCAAAGGCTACTGATTATGGAATCCAAGCATCAAAAAGCTTGTCAAGTCTAGAGATGTCCTATTCAAAGACATAGCGCAAGTTACAGCAATGCTGGAATTTGATATGCCGATAATAATTATGTTTCACTGGACATGCCAGCAGCTGGAGATGCATCTGAACCAAAGGCTACAAGCATGGAATTTCAGCCATAGAAATGGACTTCTGCAAGATAAAATTTGGCACGTAAAGAGCTCTAGTGCCAAAGAGCCTAATTCATGTTTGTACACACATGTTTTAGTATGTGCGATTTTCTCGGCTTCACAACTGCTAATTATGCAAGTGAAGCTGTTGGCCAAAAACGGCAATGACACAATTGCGTTTTTGCAACCACTCCCTGGTAACATTTTCTAACGGTCCCTTCCTGTCAATAACTTTCGACTGAAATCCTCATTGTGAGCGGGATCACAGCGACACCTTGACTCGTGCAGAGTGCGATCACAGTACATGCTCAGTCTGCCAATAGTCACTCACTTTCGTGAGCATCAACCATGAATTAGGCCCAGAGTCTGCTGAGATCATGGGTGAGAGAGGTGGACCTGCACAGAAAGTGCACATAGGCCTTCTCCTCTCTCAAACCTCCTCTTAAACAGTACAAGTAGAGTTACTCAAAATAAATGCTACTGCTACACTGATCAGTTCACCATTGTAATATGTTCTGCTGGGTTATCCCTAGTTTTAATGACATAACACGATTGTTGATTGTAGCATGGAGGAAATTATTAAGTGGAGCTGTGTATAGCGGGTATGGGTCATTAGGTCGACCACACTTAGATCGACAGTCACTAGGTCGACCACTATTAGTCGACATGCATTAGGTCGACATGGTCACTAGGTCGACATGGTCATTAGGTCCACATGGAAAAAGGTTGACATGAGGTTTTTTATTTTTGGGGGGTGTCGTTTTCTTTGTAAAGTGACCAGGAACCCCAATTAGTGCACCGTGTCCCATCGTATGGCTCACCATGCTTCGGGCAAGGTTACCGTTCCCGATTGTAGTCCACATGGATCGTAAAGTATAAAAAAGTTTAAAAAAATTAGAAAAATGCATGTCGACCCTTTTCCATGTCGACCTAGTACATGTCGACCTAGTGACCATGTTGACCTAATGCATGTCGACCAATAGTGGTCGACCTAATGACTGTATCCTGTGTATAGCACAAAAATATATTGTCTTTCCAGTACAAATTGCTTCCATGTCCTTATAAAGTTTGACAGTGAATCACAATAATGAATCACGCCTTTTTGTAGCAATCAACTGTATGATTGACTGTTGATTTAATTTCGGGGGCTATTTTACCTATGGTAAAAAAAATTGCACCCCCCAGGACCTGAAACCGGAGCAACAAAAGAATAAATGGAATACATTTTTGTGTTTATCAGACCAAAGAAGAAAATTGTTTCCAGGTCTGATATTTTAATGTGTCTATAATCAAGCTTTGCAGCCTTAAATCAAAACAATACAAAGAAACAGATCTGCTCTGGATGGCTGGTCATGAGCTTCCAAGTTTACATTACATAAAAAATGAAAAACAGAAATAAAAAAATAATAAAAAAAGTTCAAAAGTAAAAATAAAAATGCATTTCTTCTTGTTTATAGTATCTGCTATCACTATCCTGACATGGTGTGCAGTGGCGGAACAAGCAAGCGGTGGGCCCAGGTGCAACAAAATGCTTTGGGCCCCCCCCCCCCATCCCATCCAAGTCCACCCCATGGGCAGTGCGCGCCGTAGGCACGCGCAAAAATACATAGTGGCGTGGCTTCGTGGGGAAGGGGTGTGTCCACAAAATAATACCAATTCATAAAACGGTGCACAGTAGTCTCCATTCTTCAAATTACGCCGCACAGTAGCACCACTACACCAGGTAGAGACCCTTTTACTCCTTACAGCGAACAGATTCCCCTTTTTACACATAACGGCAGACAGCGTGCACTTTTTACACATAACGGCAGACAGCGTGCCCTCGTTACACATAGCGGCAGACAGCATACACTTTTTACACAATGGCAGACAGCGTGCCCTCGTTACACATAGCGGCAGACAGCGTGCCCTCGTTACACATAGCGGCAGACAGCGTGCACTTTTTACACATTACGGCAGACAGCGTCCCCATTTTACACATTACGGCAGACAGCGTCCCCATTTTACACATTACGGCAGACACCATACACTTTTACACATAACGGCAGATAGCGTGCCCTTTTTACACATTACGGCAGGCAGATTCTTTCTTTTTACACATAGCGGCAGGCAGATTCCCCATTTTTATACATAGCGGCAGGCAGATTCCCCATTTTTATACATAGCGGCAGGCAGATTCCCCATTTTTACACATTGCGGCAGGCAGATTCCCCATTTTTACATTGCGGCAGGCAGATCCCCCATTTTTACACATTGCGGCAGGCAGATTCCCCATTTTTACATTGCGGCAGGCAGATTCCCCATTTTTACATTGCGGCAGGCAGATTCCCCATTTTTTACATTGCGGCAGGCAGATTCCCCATTTTTATACATAGCGGCAGGCAGTCCCCCCTTTTTACACATTGCGGCAGGCAGTCCCAACAAATAAAAAAAGAAAGAGAAAGAAAGAAAGAAAGAAAGAAAGAAAGAAAGAAAGAAAGAAAGAAAGAAAGAAAGAAAGAAAGAAAGAAAGAAAGAAAGAAGGAAGAATTATACTTACCCTCTCTGTTGGCTCAGGCTCCTCGGTGCAGCTTCCCGGGCAGTAGAGAAGAAGGAGGAGGGAGGTGAAGGAGGGAGCCGCAGCAGCGCTGTGTTACTGGTGGAGGCGCTGCTGCTGCCCCTCTGCTTCCCTATAGGCTGTTCTCAGAGACAGCCTATAGTGAAGCAGAGGAGCAGCAGCAGCAGCGCCTCCACCAGTAACAAAGCGCTGCTGCGGCTCTCTCCTTCACTCAGAGACTGTGACCTGTTTGTATATGAGGGAGGGAGGGACGGACCCTCCTCCCTCCTTCGTGTGCGGGTGGCCAGAATCGTTCCTTATGACGGGCGGGTCACGGGAGCGCTGGTGTGCGGCTGCGGCATGACATACAATGAGTCATTGTGACTCATTCATGTAATGCCGGCCGGCGGCTGTGGGCCCTTGAGTGCGGCGGGGCCCCAGTGCAATGCACTGCCTGCCCCGCCAGTAGTTCCGCCCCTGATGGTGTGGGTTGCCAGCTGAAGTCGGACATTTTTTTAAAGTGGCGATCATTTACAAGGCATAATTTTGGCTTGAAAATGATTGACGCTTTAAAAAAACGTCTGAGTTCGGCCCATAACCCGCACCTACGGCATTAAATTTGGGCCATTATCTTTGTTTAAATGCATTATTTAGCTTCAGTATGCTTTGCATAGGGAAGGTATCGCTGGAGAGCCCAAGCAAAGGGCATCACTGGCTGTAGGGCTTATATTATCAAGGGATGTTTTAGCTGGATTTAGGGCTCTTCTACCTTTAACAAATAGGTCATGTATCATGTGACTATTGGTACATAGTTGAAACATGGGTAAATATATTCAGCCAAAAATAAGTTGTAAACGTCATCTCTAATATATACTTTTTCATAAGTTCTTTCATTTGTGAGTGATACAAATTCATATTCTGAATGTGTGTCATGAGCAAGGTTTCAAATTTTAGTATAAATATGGTAATGTATATACATTGATGTCTTATTAAACTTTTCCATTTATCTTGTACAGTCTACTTTTCTTTAACCTGATAAAAAAAAAAATATTTGCTAAGGTTACAGTGGCGCTTGAAAGTTTATGAACTCTTAAGAATTTTTTTTGCCCTCATTGATGGGAAAAAGAATTCTGAATTATACCAGAATATTCTAAAGGAAAATGTCAGGACATCTGTCCAAGAGCTGCATCTCAAGAGAACGTGGGTCATGCAGGACAGTGACCCAAAGCACACAAGTAATTTGACCAAAGAATGGTTAAAGAAGAATACATTTAAAAGTTTTAGAATGGTCAAGTCAAATTCCTGATTTTAAGCCAATCGAAATGTTGCGGAAGGGCCTGAAGGAAGCAGTTCATGGGAGGAAACCCACCAACATAACAGAGTTGAAGCTATTTTGTGCGGAGGAATAGGGTAAAATTCCTACAAGCCGATGTTCAGGACTAATCAACGATTACCGGAAACGTTTACATGCTGTTATTGCTGCACAAGGGGGTCATACCAGATACTGAAAGCAAAGGTTCACATACTTTTGCCACTCACAGATACTGTATGTGATATTGGATCATTTTCCTCAATAAAAAATGAGCATGTCTAATTTTGTTGTCTCATTTGTTTGATTTGGTTCCCTTTATCTTCTTTTAGGACTTGTGTGAAAATCTGAGGTAGTTTTAGGCCAAATTTCATCAGAAAAATCGAAAATTCTGAAGCATTCACAAACTTTCAAGCACCACTGTATATGCTATTAATACCTTACATAATAAATTCTTGTTTTCTTCAATTTCCATAGTATACAGAAGAACTTTGTATATAGGCTCCAAGTAAATGTGTAAAACACAGGAAATTTAAAAAAGGTTTAAAAATAGTAAAGGAAAAAAGTTCAATTGTGAGGCAGTTTAAACAAGCTATTGAAGGAAGTGCACTGGAGACAAATGAGTGATAGATATGTAATGAAACTGGCCAAGTCTAGTATGTACATTTCTATTTTTGAAGAAGACTTCAATTTATAAATTTTTCATTATTCGAAAAATAAATGAATACAATGTATTGTTTTGCAATGAAAAAAATCAAGGGCAAAGGGGGTCATTCCAACCTGATCGCACGCTGCTGTTTTTCACAGCGCAGCGATCAGGTCACTACTGTGCATGTGTATGCACCGCAATGCGCAGGCGCGTCGTACGGGTACAAAGCGGATCGTTGCTGAGCGATGGATTTAACGAAGAATCCATTCGCACAGCAGATCGCAAGGAGATTGACAGGAAGAAGGAATTTATGGGTGGCTACTGACCATTTTCTGGGAGTGTTTGGAAAAACACAGGCGTGTCCAAGCGTTTGCAGGGCGGGTGTCTGACGTCAATTCCGGGACCAGACAGGCTGAAGTGATCGCAAGGGCTGAGTAAGTCCAGACCTACTCAGAAACTGCACAAAACTTTTTTTGTAGAGCTCAGCTGCACATGTGATCGCACGCTTGCAAAGCAAAAATACACTCCCCTATAGGCGGCGACTATCTGATCACAGCGCTGCAAAAAATAGCTAGCAAGCGATCAACTCGGAATGACCCCCAAAGAGAGCGCAGTCATGGTTAAGACATTGTAGCATAATAATGGATCACATCTGAAGGAGTACAGTCAAACCATGGATAAGGTCAATATGTTCTTACCGCAAGAATATTACAAAAGCTCAATTTCTATAAGATTTTCAGCATTGAAATACAAATATGACTGATATACGACTCCTGTGTCTATCAACAATGATGAACCACCTACATCTCCTACATAATAGCCCAGATCTGTGACTCTGTGCCTGGGACTCTAACGCTGGGCGGAGTCAACTGCATCTGCTACAGAGAGCTACCCCATACCCTGTGCCAGCAGCAGAGTCAGGTACAAGACCCTACCTACAGTATAGGGAGGTGAGGATGGCCAGCAGTAGCAGAAGTACACCATGGCCACTGACAGCATCTGCAGGGAGGGGAACAGTGCAGATACGGAGGGTACTTGCAGGCAGCAAGTGGCCGTCCGCAGCTCCTCTCCCAGATAGACATCATACCTGCCGCCTGACACCCACACCCCAGGGCGGGGGCGCTAGCTCACGCACTGCTATATGAGCACTGGCAGCATACAGACATTGGCTGCCATGCTCAGCGGCAAGTGATGCGGACAATGTGCAGCGGGACAGCACCAGGGCGGGACACTCACTGATCACCATTGCTGCTGCATCGGAGCTCCCTCCGTCTGCAGCCTAAAGCCGCGCGCCGCACCTCTCCAGGGAAAACACCATGCCTGGCGGCCCACAGGGCTCCGGACGCTAACTCATGCTCCACGATAACACCAGCTGACTCTGCCAGGCAGGGTGGAGGAATGACGCCCGTCAGACAGGGCGAACAGTGTGCGGCGGAACGGGGCCAGGAAGGAACACTCACCATGACCCATTGCTGCTGAGCCGGAGCTCCCTCTGTCTGTGTACTGGCCCTCACCCCTCTTACTCCATCAACAACCCTCATTAACTGCCACAGAGATTATGTGCACTGATATATACTGTAAGACCTACAGCGGCACCCACCACTCCCCCACCCTCTACACCCCAGCACCCACCACTCCCACACCCGCAGCACCTCCGCACCCACCCCTCCCCCACCAGCAGCACCCCCTGACCCCTCCCCCATGCACTGCACCCCCGCACCCACCCCTCCCCCACCCGCTGCGCCTCCAGGCCCCCTACCTCACCTGCCACACCTCCGCAACCGCCCCTCCATACCCGCAGTGCCTATGGAACCCCTCCCCCATCCGCAACAGCCCCGTACCTGCCCCGCCCCCACCCACAGCACCCCCGCACCCGCCCCTTCCGCACTCACAGCACCCCCGGACCCCATCCGTTGCATCCCGCACCCACCCAACCCTTCCCCACCCGCGGCGCCTCTGGACACCCTACCCCACCCGCGGCACCTGCCCTGCCCCCACCAGCTGTGCCTCTGGACCCCCTACCCCACCCACGGCACCCACCCCTTCCCCACCTCCAGCGCCTCCGGAACCCCTCCCCCATCCGCAACAGCTCCACACCCACCACTCCCCCACCCACGGACAAACCCTGCACCCGCCCCTCCCCCACCACCCGGACCCCTTCCCCCATCCACTGCAACCCCTACACCCACCCCTCCCCCAACCGTGGGGCCTCCAGACCACCTACCCACCCGCCGCACCCTTCCCCACCCTCAGCACCTTCGGAACCCCTCCCCCGTCCGCAACAGTCACACTCCCGCCGCACCTGCCCCTCCCACACCCACCCCTTTTCCACGTGCAGCACCCCGGACCCCCTCCCCCATCCGCTGAACCTGCGCACCCACCCCTCCCCAACCCGCTGTACCTCCGGACCCCCTGCGGCACCTGCCCCTCCACCACCTGCAGTGCCTCCGGACCCCCTCCCCCATCCGCCGCACCCCCGCACCTGCTCCTCCAACACCCGCGGCACCCCCACCAGTTGCGCCTCCGGATCCCCTACCCCACCCGTGCACCCACCCCTTCCCCACCCACAGCGCCTCTGGAACCCCTCAACCATCCGCAACAACCCTGCACCAGCCACTCCCCCACCCACGGCACCCCTGTCTCTCCCCCACCCGCAGCGCCCCCGAACCCTCTCCCCAACTGCTGCCCCTTTGCACCTATGCATCCCCCACCCGCGGAGCCTCCAGACCCCTACCCACCCCCGGCACCTGCTCATCCGCCCCTCAACCACCTGCAGCACCTCCGGACCCCCTCACCCATTCGCCGCACCCCCGCTCCTGCCACTCCCCCACCCACAGCACCCCCCCTCACGGCGCCTCCGGACCCACTACACCACCCATGCCACCCCCACACCTGCCCCTTCCCCACCCGCAGCGCCTCAGGAACCCCTCCCACATCTACAACAGCTCTGCACCTGCCATCCACCACCTGCGACACCCCCGCCCCTCCCCCACCTGGAGCGCTGCCAGACCACCTCCCTCATCCATGGCCCCACTCCCCCGCCCCCTCCCCGTCGCAAAGGGCTACGCCCCCTTCACCATTGGACGCCCTTTTGTCGTGCATTATTTAACCACTAACAAAACTAGGAATGCAGGTAATACTCCATATAATACAAATATTGAACCACAGAAAGGCGTGCAGGGGTTAAGGGGGCATAGGCCCTTCCGACAGTGTGAAGAGCGCCCGTAGGGCGCGATGAAGCACCTAGTCTTATATAATTAATATATACAGAGTTTTTGTTGCATGTGTTGTTCTAAAGAAAGAAAACGGTAGTGTTAGAGCAGTGGTTCCCAAACGTTTTTGAGTCACGGTGCCCTAGAATATCAGATTTGTTTTCACAGCACCCCTAGGCCAAAAGTTTCTTATCGAGAAATTCAGAAAAAATATATTAAATTAAGTAAATTGTGTTTATATGTCATCCTTAGGTTCAGTTATGTGGTGAGGGATATGATTTGCTTCTGTTTGCCCACATATTTTATGATTGGAAGCCACAAGTAGTGGTTTTGTCTACTGGACTGACTGTAAATAATTTGAATTGGTCCTAGAGTACCAACCCAGGGCACCCCTGCAAGTGCCCCGAGGCACCCCAGGGTGCTGCAGCACACAGTTTGAGAACAACTATGTTAGAGAACGACGAGAAGAGTTTTTATCCTTGCTTTTTAATATTTACAAAGGTCTACATTATTGAATCACAGCGCCATAGAGTATCAACATTTTTTCAAGACATCCTAGTACTTATCCCTAGTCCTAAAGTTTCTTATTAATAAATTTATATAGTTGAGGTTCTAAGTGTCCACATATTTATGATTGGCAGCCACCAGCACTGGTTTTGCCTATCACTTTGTCCATAAGTAATTTGTTTTGGCCCTGGACCACCAAACCAAGGCACCCCTACAAGTGTCCCGTGGCATCCTAGGGTGCCTAGGCACTCAGTTTCAGAGCAACTGGTCTAAAGTTTTAACTTGTATGGTTGATGAAAAATAAATTAACTACTTGTTATAGAGACTTCAAAATACTTAATGCTTATCAAATAAACTAACAAAAAATATGTTAATAGCGTACTTGGGGCCTAATGCAGACCTGATCGCAGCAGCAAATTTGTTAGCTAATGGGCAAAACCATGTGCACTGCAGGGGGCAGGAGTGGATCTAGGCACAGGCAAGCCGGTCGGGTGCACGGGGCACTGCGACCTGTGGGTGCAGTCACCCTGCAGGCGCCCGCCACACCCGGCACTCCGGCTTCAGCAGGCGCCGTGGGCTGTGTGGGCGCCCGCTGCAGCCGGTGCATTGTCAGACGCTAGAGGTCCTAATTGACTTCTAGTGTCTGTGCGGCACTATGGGACAGATGTCATGACGTTTCTCCCATAGATCCGAGGAGAGGCGCCCAGAGACGGAGGGCAGCGGCGGTCGGGAAGCAGGAGCGGGGCTGTTGAGTATTGTTTTTTTGTTTGTTTTTCTTGTGTTAGCAAGCGGCGCTACTAGGGAGCATAACTACAGGGACACATCTACAGTCACCCTGCAGGCGCCCACCACACCCGGCACTCCGGCTTCAGCAGGCGCCATGGGCTGTGTGGGCGCCCGCTGCAGCCGGTGCATTGTCAGACGCTAGAGGTCCTAATTGACTTCTAGTGTCTGTGTGGCACTATGGGACAGATGTCATGACGTTTCTCCCATAGATCCGAGGAGAGGCGTCCAGAGACGGAGGGCAGCGGCGGTCGGGAAGCAGGAGCGGGGCTGTTTAGTATTGTTTTTTTGTTTGTTTTTCTTGTGTTAGCAAGCGGCGCTACTAGGGAGCATAACTACAGGGACACATCTACAGGTGGCACAACTACAGGGGGGCACAACTACTGGGGGTACAACTGGGGGCACAACTACTGGGGGCCAATCTACTGGGGGCACAACTACTGAGGGCATATCTACTGGGGGCATAACTGTGGCCATGCCCCTTCTCTATGAGGCCACACCCCTACTTTTTGATGCGCGCACTAACCCTGTTTTCCCTGTCGTGGTGGGGACGCTAAAGGAAACTTTCACCCTGGGCACCACAAGGTCTAGAAAAGGCCCTGGCGGGGGAGCAGATATAACATGTGCAGAGAGCACTGGCGTTTCTATAATGGGTGCAGTGTGTGCGGTGCACACGGGCCCCTGAGTCCAGAGAGGACCCCCACCGCACATGCTGCACCCATTTTTAAAATACCCCTCAGGAGTCCAGCGCCGGCATTCGCAGCGCTGTGAAAACACAGTGAAAATGGCTCAGCTGCCATTTTCACAGAGTTTTGCGCATGCGCAGTAGAAAAATCTCAGGGGAAATGGCCACCGCGCCATTTTCCCGGAGATATGCATGCGCATGCGCAGTAGAGTCTGAGCACTCTTCAGGAGAGCTGTCCTTTGCTGAAATATACATGCATATGGAGTTAATAACAGCAATAGGCATGCGGTAAGTGGCGTGATGCAGAGTATCATGCATCTCGGCCAATAGTAGTATATAAGCTGCCAGGGGCGGAACCAGAACAAAATGACGGGGGGGGGGGGGGGGGGGGGGCACCAAGACAGGGGAAATGTGTGTGTGTGTGTGTGTGTGTGTGTGTGTGTGGTGGGGGGGTTATTTGTGTGCGATGAAAGGTGTGTGCGCTCCAGGGGAAGTGGGTGTGGCCTTGAAACAATGGGTGTGGCCTCAAAGGGAATGCTGTATCTGTATGATGGGGAGAAGGTGATGCCTTGGATAAGCAGAGGGTTTCAGGAGAGGGAAGGTGATGGGGAGATAGTGACGCTGGGGAGCGGAAGTGGGTGAGGCATTGGGTAACGAGAAGAGATGGTTGGAGATGAAAAGGCAGTGAGTGACAGGGAGAGGCAGAGGGTTCCAGTGAGTGACATTAGGGAATGGGTGATGGGGATGTAAGAGGGTGGCGGTGCGCGTAGTGCCTGCTGCCGTGCAGGTGTAGGTTCACCACTTACCAGGCGCCGCACTCTCTCACCTTCAGGTACCGGAACCTTCAACGGACCTGGAATTCTTCAGTCGGACCCGGACACGATGACCTAGGAGGAAGGAGATTGCTGAGTGCCGTCCTCCTGACTGTGGACCGAAACGCCCTCCGGAACCCAGAAAAATAACGCTTTCGGGCTAGGTGAGGGTCATCCCAGGCGTCCGCCTCAGAGCCCGAATTTCACCTATTGGCACTCTCGCACCAGGTGGAAATTCTACCTTGCACCGGCGTGCAAGGCTCACCGTTCGCCCTGAAGGAAGGGAGACAGATAGGGACACACAGACAGATGTTACTCACCGTCCTACGTCTTGTACTCCGATTTTCTCCACTTACAGGTCCCTGTAAGGAGGCAAAGAGAGAAACAGCCATGCAGGGCCTAACTCTAACCTAGTGTGCATCCGCTACACTAGCTACATAAACAAGGCCCTCAAACTGGCTCAAGTGTGGGTGGTGCAACACAAACTATGCACAAACTCTAAACAACACTTTGCCCTGCACGGTAACAACACACATACCAGAGTACATCAAATGATGCTGTTCCTTCAAATCCCTACCTACCGCTGGAAGGGGGTGGACGCCACACAGCCTGCCCACCTCCAGTACACTTCCTCCTATGGGGCTCAGGTCAAGCGGACCTGCCTACCTAAACACCTCAGGGTGGCCTGGGCCTAGTGCCCAGTGCCACCTTTATTCACCTCGGGGGCGGGGGGGGGCACTTATTCACTGGGCCTAGCGCCCCCTGACTGCACACAGGCCGTCGGCCTGACTTCACCCACGGGCCTAGCGCCCGCCTAACTTGTCGCCCGTTGGGTGACCTGGGCCTAGTACCCAGCGTCACCTTATTTTCACCTAATTGGCCAAAATACACTAGGGCCTAATGCCCTCTAATGCCCCACAGGCCTATTGCCTGATGTGCCCCCGGGCCTAGTGCCCGCCTATCTTGCCCCACGGGCCGGGGGGCCCGACTAACGTGGCCATGGGCCTAGTGCCCGGCTAACAGGGCCACGGGCCCGACGGTGCCACGGGCCGGGAAGGCCCAACTATGTGCCCACAGGCCGGAAGGGCCTGACTGTGCCCACGGGCCTAATGCCCGAACACCCGGTGGTCTAGGGAGGAGCGGGTACAGGGGCACCTGAGAAGGGCCTACCTGACTCGCTGGGAGAGGCACCAGGGGGGAGCTTCGTCAGCTCTTTTCCTTTCCAGCCCTGGTGACCTCTCCGGCACTCCTTTTCAATCTTCGGCCACTGGCCCGTCCTGGCCAGCGGCACCGCCGTCGCCTCACCGCGTCCAGCCGCCGCTGGACATCTTCTTTCCCGGGCCTGGAGTCTTCTGGCCTCTTCCGCGGCCACCCGAGCTCTTCAGCGCTCTTCCGCGCGCCCTACGACTTCGGCTCCTGCCCGGCGTCTTCTGCGCTCCTGCGCGCGGTCCTCTTCTTAGGCTCCCACCCGGCGTCTGGCGTCAGACGCCGGGGGAGGGGCCCATGACGCGGCGAGCGCAGATTGGCTCGCCGCATCCGCCTCCGATTGGCCGGCGAGCCGCGATTTGCTCGCGGACGGCGCCGAGTTTGAAAAGACGCCGGCGGCGCTTCTCATTGGCGGCCCAAGTGGCGCCAAGTTTAAAGCGCCGCTACATGCCGCCGACAGTCCGGCGCAGGGAAATATTTGGTCCCTGCACCGGACACCCGCCGCTGCAACGATGTGCCCTGTAGTACAGGGCACATCTCCACAGGGAGGCAGTGGGTGATGCTAGGGAATGGGTAACAGGGGGAGGAAGTTGGTGACAGGAAGAGCAGTGGGTGACAGGAGAGAGGTGTGACGGTAAGCAGTGGGTGACAAAAAAGGGTAACGGAAAAAGGCAGTGAGTAACAAGGAGAAGGTTATCGGGGAAAGGCAGCAAGTGATAGGAGAAACAGAGGGTGGTTAGGAGTGTGATGCCTTGGCAAGGCAGAGGGTTACCGGAGAGAGCGGGTGATAGGGAGACAGTGAAGCAGAGGAGAGGCAGAGGATGAGGTTATGGGTGACAGAGAGAGGCAGAGAATGAAAGGCATAGAGAGACAGGGAATTAGTTGGTGTTGGTGACTGGGTAAGCATTGGGTGAAGGAGAAGCAGGGTGACCAGGAATGGCAGTGGGTGACAGGGAGATAGTGGGTGACTGGGTAGGCAGAGCGTGACAGGGAAATAATGGGTGGCATGGAGCAATGTGTCCAGGGCATTGTGCTCACTGCAGGTGAGCAGGCTGCCACCCTCTGGGTCCCTATTGCAGTGGTTTGTGCAGTGTGCCCTGTGGAAATGGGAGGTTCAGGTGGCAGCTGTGGGCTGGTGGTGGCTGCTGCCGGTGTCTGTTACTGTGAGACAGCTGCCGACTACCCTTAACAGCAGCCTAGTCACCCGCTCCCCATCCCCCTCCTGCCCCCTCTCCCGAATGCTTAAAGTTACAACCTGTTTGTGGCATTGTACTGTGTGGGAGAGAGGTGGGACTATTTGCTGCCCACTCTCCATATTTACGGACAGATGAAAGGTGAGCCATGACTGGTCTCTGGTCTGGCGGCTGCTGGCTTGGCGTCTGGTCCCGGTAAGCCTCCGGGTTGACGGCTGTCAGGATGGCGTCCGCCGCATGCAGGCTGCTGGGCTCCTCTTCACTGCACACAGGCATGACAGCAGCGTTATCCTGCTGACTGTCGGATGGACTGGCTAGCCTCCGGGCAGCCCGGGCATGTTGGTAGCTTGCCACAGCAAAACAAAACAAAACAAAATTTTTTGTAAAAAAATTACAGGGGGGGGGGGGGACGTGCCTTGGTGCCCCCCCACCCTCCCCCTGAATCCGCCACTGCAAGCTGCTGTTCAGGGAATATGACAACCTCTATGAGCTATAGAGCAGAAAAATGCTAGAAAAGGTGAGAACAGCATTAAAAAAGAGCATTAAAATAGAATAGAAACTGACTGCAGCCTGGTCTTCTAAGCTCGCCCCCAGGCCCGACGCGAGGGGACTCGCTGCCAGGATTCCACCTGCTGGAATGCCGCTGTCGGTATAGTGACAGCCGACATCTCCTCTGCCGGTCTGCCATGTGTATTCCCTCTGTATGCATCTAAATATATGCTCCTCACACCTCACCGCCCATCTACCCCCCAAAATCTTTGCTGGTTCTTAGATGTCCTTGCCCAGCTATGCTGTGCTGCAGCATCAGATATACTGACCCATCACTGTAAGCAGGGCCAGATTATAGGTGGGGGGGGGGAAGAGAAGGTGTCTCCCAGGGTCCTCACACTGCAGTAAAAAGTTCCCCCGACCTGGCCCTCTCTGCATCCTGCCATCATCAGGGGGGTACAGTAATAATGCGACCGCACTGATAGGAAGCCCGCCGCACTGATAGTTGCCTTTGATTTACAGACAGTTGTAAACCAGAAGCAGTTAACAGTCAAGGGATTATCGACACTAACAACAGTGGCGTAACTACAGCCCCTGCAGCCACTGAGGAGGCATAGGACTGCTGGGGGGCACCGCCGCTTTTTCAGTGCAGATTTCCATGCGGACTAACTATGTTAATCTGCTAATTGTCCCTCCCAAAATGGTCACCACCATGGAGGAGACAGATGTTAGAGGTTATACTTGACCTCTAGCATCTCACAGAGCCAGGAAGTACTGGGACCTGGGAGCGCATAGTGCTGGGTAGCGCTGGTGGCAACCTTAAACCCTTGGCGATGAGCATGAGACTGACAGCATGAAAACCCCTGGCAACAAGCATTACACACCCCTGGCAATGAGCATGACACCCAGCGTATGAAACCCCTGGCAACAAGCATTATCCCCTGGCAATGAGCATGACACCCAGCACATAAAACCCCTGGCAACGAGCATGACACCCAGTGCATGAAACCCCTAGTAACAAGCATGACACCCAGTGCATAAAACACCTGGCAATGAGCATTACACACCCCTGGCAAAGAGCATGAAACCAACAGCATGAAACCCCTGGCACCAGCATTACCCACTCGCAACAAGCAAAACACCCAGCATAAGAAACCACTGGCAATGAGCATTACCCCCTAGCAACGAGCATGACACCCAGTGCATGAAACCCCTGGCAACGAGCATTACACCCAGTGCAAGAAACCCCTGGCAAAGAGAATGACACCCAGTGCATGAAACCCCTGGCAACAAACATGACACCCAGTGCATGAAACCCCTGGCAATGAGCACCACACCGACAGCATGAAAATCCCTGGAAATGACCATTACACACCCCTGGCAACAAGCATGACACTCAGCACATGAAACCCCTGGCAACGAGCATGACACCAAGAGCTTGAAAACCCCTGGCAACGAGCATGGAACCAAGAGCATGAAACCCCTAGCAATGAGCAGGTAATTTTAAAGTAATTAGAAGCCCTACTGTGGGGCATAATGAGTAATGGGCATTGCAGTGTGTGGCATAATGTATCATGGGCATTGTGGTGTGTGGCATAATGTGTCACAGTCATTACAGTGTGTGGCATACTGTATCATGGGCATTGCAGTATGTAGCATAATGTCTCAGGGGTATTATGGTGTATAGCATAATGTATTACAGGTATGACAGTGTGTGGCATAATGTATCATGAGCATTGCAGTGTGTGGCATAATGTATAATGGGCATTGCAGTGTGTGGCATAATGTGTCACAGGCATTACGGTGTGCAGCATAATGTATCAGGAGCATTACGGTGTGTGGCATATTGTGTAATGGCCATTACAGTGTGTGGCATAATGTGTCACAGACATTGCGGTGTGTGGTATAATGTATAAGGGGCATTACGGTGTGTGGTATAATGTATAATGGGCATTGCGGTGTGTAGT
This sequence comes from Pseudophryne corroboree, assembly GCF_028390025.1. Classification (NCBI taxonomy): domain Eukaryota; kingdom Metazoa; phylum Chordata; class Amphibia; order Anura; family Myobatrachidae; genus Pseudophryne; species Pseudophryne corroboree. The sequence goes on from NC_086445.1 coordinate 266,541,332, forward strand.
ATAATGTGTAATGGGCATTGCGTGCGTGACATAATGTGTAAGGGGGAAAAATTACAAAAAAAGTAAGTGATGAATCAGGATTATTTTTTCCTGTGTTGGCCAATGTCTGGGCATGCAGGTTGCAAAACTGGGGTGTAAGGTAGTCTTTTCCTGCAATGCCATGCCCCTTGCAGTCAAGCCACACCCCTTTTGGAGAGGTCACGCCCCCTCTTTTGGATCACATGTGCAAATTCTTTACTGATTTTGACAGAGCTGGATTATAATGAACACAGAGGGCACAATCAAAGGACCCCCTTTTCCACACAGACAGGGCCGGACAGGTGGTGGCAGGGACTACCGAAGGCAAAAGAGAGTCACCTCCTCCATTGCCTCATCATCAGTATGCCCCATGACATATTTTCTTCTCCCCTCTCCAGCAGACCGGGACATATGTACTCTGCTCATGGCAGCTGCTTGATTACAATGCAACGCTTCCAGCATGCTGTCAGAGAGTAGAGTGAGGAGCCAGCAAGAGGAGGGAGACTGACTGAGTTCATTAAAGGAAAGAAGGCAGCTTACAGTCAGGGCCAGATAAAGGTATGTGGGGCCCCAGGGCAACAAACTTGTGGGTCTGCCACCAATAAAACTGTCAATAAGATGTGATGGTGATGTTAATAAAAAGTATTATAATACTCCCAGAACCACAAATGTGTTAAACACACTGTGGTGCCCCCAGTTCACATTATGGCCTGATTTAGGGGTGCATGCAATGTCAACTGCAGATGCAGTGATGTTTTACTAGGGCGCATGCGCCATTGCTGTGCTGCATTGTGGTGGATTAGCGATACTATACGCACAGAGGATATATTTGCAGAATGAGTGACAGGTAGTCAACATTTGGGGAAGGCAATGGGGGGTGGTTAGAAAAACGCAGGCATTTTTGGGGCATGCATAGTTACCCACTGCGAATTCATACAGCTGGAAAGGCGCTGGTGTCTTAGGTGAGACGCTCTTTCTGAGACAGCACAGGGTTGTTAAGGGGTTCGATGGTGCAATTAATGTGTGCCCGATGTTCCCACTTTTGTATGTAAGTGGCATTATGTGATCAGGACTGCCAAGAGCGAGGATGGGTACAGATAATGGGGAGTGTGGTCAAATCATGGCAACACCCCTTCCCAATATAACACCCCCCCCCCCAAAAAAAAAAAAAAAAGTGTTGCACAAGGGGCACTGTGAGCTGCAAAGGCGGACATTTATCAGCAACTGAGCCGGGCCACTATCGACACCCACAGGCACAGCCAGGCTGGGTACAGCGCAAAGATTGGCAGCACTGTCACCCTCTGCAGCAGAGGCCTACGGCAGTGCAGGGAGAATGAGTGGACCAGCTTGTCATGTGCCAACATACCACTGAGATCAGCCGCCAACTGCCATTAATATTTCAATCCAACACTTCCCCCTGCAGTCGTCTGCCGGGGCCCCCAACAAGCCTGTGCATGGGTAAGTAGCACCGCTCTGCCTCAGCACCCCTGTATGTAACAGTCAGGGGTAAATTACACAATAAGGAATTACCCCAAGCAGATAAGCAAGGAATGTATGGAATATGAATATGTTACATAATTGCCAGCAACTATCACAATCCTCACACTAAACATCTCACACGGGGGGGTAATTCCCAGTTGATCGCTCGCTGCCGTTTTTCACTGCGCAGCGAACAGGTTACTACTGCGCATGCACCGCAATGCGCAGGCGCGTCGTACGTGTACAGAGCGAATCATTGGTGGGCGATGGATTTAACGAAGAATCCATTAGCACAGCCGATCACAAGGGGATTGACAGGAAGAGGGCGTTTATGGGTGTCAACTGACCGTTTTCAGGGAGTGTTTGGAAAAACGCAGGCGTGTCCAGGCGTTTGCAGGGCAGGTGTCTATCGTCAATTCCGGGACCAAGAAGACTGAAGTGATCGCAAGGGCTGAGTAAGTCCAGAGCTACTCAGAAACTGCAAAAAACTTTTACGTCCCGCTCGGCTGCCCAGGCGTTCGCACACTTGTAAAGCGAAAATATACTCTCCCGTGGGCGGCGACTATGCGTTTGCACGGCTGCTAAAAGTAGCTAGCAAGCGATCAACTCGGAATGACCCCCACAATTCCTAGTCTATTTCAAGCAATGAATAAACTAAGTTTTGAGAACTCCAGATTTAATTCTTACTTTTTCCCAGAATCAATCTAATAGTTTAAAATGGTAAAAGTTAGCAGCATTTAAATAATAATTTACAAGGCACTTTACTAACACATTGTTTGTAGCAGGTGGTTGGAAAGGTATAGTCAGTTTCTTTTTTCATGTAAAAAATAATATCCACGACATTACTGAAATGTAGTGCACAGGAAAAATGTGAGGAATTAAAGCAACCAATCACACAGCGAAATTAATGCTGTAAACCATGCTTCAGAAATGTTAGTATTAAAAGTTGGATTAGTTGGGAAAGTACTTATTTTATTTGTGTTTATTTCTATCCAGTAACTTCCCCCTATATGGGAGTATAGGAGTATTACATTACATTCATTTTTTTTAAACAAAAAATATAATTTTTTGTTTCTTTTCCATGTTATGTTATAAAACAATATCTCGAGTAACTAGAACCCCATCTTGTGGGGACTTTTATTGTTGCAGGTAAACAACAATTATAGTATTAAACATACAGATGACAAGAACGTGTTTCCATTTACATGCACTCCTGTAACTTTTATTTCACATTTGTTAATATGAAATTTAGTGGGTGAGATTCAAATGATATATCACGCCCAATTTCCTTTCTAAAATGATCTCCGTTATCGCGAATATTGCGCCCATAGTAATCAGGTTAAGCTGTGTAAAGGGTTGGGTGCCTCGCTACTCTGGGGGTAGCGAGCTGAAATAATGATACAACATCCCTGAGGGCAGAAACAGAACAGGTGTGGAAAGGGGTGAAAAGAATTGAATCCCACCCATTATTAAGTGTTATCCTTTACTTATGCATTTAAATAGCTGAGTGCTTTGTTAACAACCTGACCTTGAGATCCTTTACAAAGTGAAGCCTTTAAAAAACACGTAAATATTATATTTTCATTATTATACCAATTACTATGTATTATAAAGCTGAATATTATATCTGAAATAACTCAATCGTCTATACTTAACTATAGTAAATAAGTCTTCTGGCAGATATAAATATGCATAAATATAATTCATAGAGTGAACAGGGCATGCACTGGCAAACGTATACGACTGTGCCTATTCTTTACTGCACAGACTGAAAGGTAAATTTACTAAAGGTCGGTTTTGGGTGATTTACCGTCATTTTTTAAAACCAGGCTTTTACTAAAGGCAAAACTGACAACAAACCGTCCAAAAACCTAACTTTAAAATACTTTAGCACATCGGACCAATGATTGGTACTTTTACATAGACCAGAATAAGTTTATTGTTTGGGAGGGTTTCCCATCATTTTGCGGAAATTTCTTTACTTAATGTAGCAAAAATTTCTTTACTTTTATTTGCTGTCAGTTTGAACAAAAATGTAAAAGCCCACAGCAAATATACCAGTGAAATCTGACTGATTGGAGTTGAAACCTGATGGATAGTAAACATTGTTGATTTTTTTTTTTGGACAGCAACACGCTGTCTATATCTGTCAGTTTCTGTCAGTCTTGGGTAGCACCAAAACCAATGGTTAGTAAATTTAGGCATACATTTCTTGGTTAATGCATATGACAGTTTATTATTTTAAACTATATCTTGGAGACATTGGCCCTCATTCCGAGTTGATCGGTCGCAAGGCGAATTTAGCAGAGTTACACACGCTAAGCCGCCGCCTACTGGGAGTGAATCTTAGCTTCTTAAAATTGCGACCGATGTATTCGCAATATTGCGATTACTAACTACTTAGCAGTTTCAGAGTAGCTCCAGACTTACTCTGCCTGTGCGATCATTTCAGTGCTTGTCGTTCCTGGTTGACGTCACAAACACACCCAGCGTTCGCCCAGGCACTCCCACCGTTTCTCCGGCCACTCCTGCGTTTTTTCCGGAAACGGTAGCGTTTTCATCCACACGCCCCTGAAACGCCGTGTTTCCGCCCAGTAACACCCATTTCCTGTCAATCACATTACGATCGCCGGAGCGAAGAAAAAGCCGTGAGTAAAAATACTTTCTTCATAGTAAAGTTACTTGGCGCAGTCGCAGTGCGAACATTGCGCATGCGCACTAAGCGGATTTTCTCTGCGATGCGATGAAAAATACCGAGCGAACAACTCGGAATGAGGGCCATTGAATTTTTATGTAGGATAAAAAGGGGTTTCTTTTAGTAGCATTGTGGAGTTATGTATACAGGTTGAGTATCCCATATCCAAATATTCCAAAATACGGAATATTCTGAAATACTGAATTTTTTGAGTGAGACTGAGATAGTGAAACCTTTGTTTTCTGATGGCTCAATGTACACACACTTTGTTTAATACACAAATTTATTAAAAATATTGTATTATGCTGTATGACCTTCAGGCTGTGTGTATAAGGTATATATGAAACATAAATGATTTGTGTGAATGTAGACACACTTTGCTTAATGCACAAAGTTATAAAAAATATTGGCTAAAATTACCTTGAGGCTGTGTGTATAAGGTGTATATGAAACATAAATGCATTCTGTGCTTAGACTTAGGTCCCATCACCATGATATCTCATTATGGTATGCGATTATTCCAAAATGCAGAAAAATCTGATATCCAAAATACTTCTGGTCCCAAGCATTGTGGATAAGGGATACTCAACCTGTATATATATACATATACATACTGTGTATATATATATATATATATATATATTTATTTATTTGTGGTCATTATTTAGGAATAACCAGGAAAAAAACAATAAAAAAAACCCCCAGAGCCACAGCCTTTTTCATAGCTCTTACTATATATACATTAATGCCAGTATGAGCCCTGACGTTTATTCCAAAATTTACTAGAATTATTTTCAGGTAGACATATCCCATATATGTACTTATTGAAATTGATGTGTACCTGTAAAACAGAGATTAAGCACCAGCTAAGCAGCTCCTAACTGAAAAAATTACAGGATTGTCGCGGGGTTTGGATCCCATATAAGGAGCCGTGCGTTGCCGCCATTTTCACTTCGGCATTGGAGAGTGTAGAGAGAGGGCGTGTCTCCATTCTCTCAGTGTCCTCAGTGTCCGTGTCTTTTGCTGCATCTGTCCAGTCACAGTGGTTGTGTCCTCTGCTGCCATATGTCCAGTGCAGCTGTATAGGGTGCTGTGTTGTGCTGCATCAGTTCACTGGTGGTGTATTATGCTGCATCAGTCCAGTCACAGTGGTGGGTGTGCTCTTCTGCCATATGTCCAGTGCTGCTGTATAATAAGTCCCTTACAGTGTTGCTGTGTTGTCCTGCATCAGACCAGTGGTAGTGTCCTGTGCATCAGTCAGTCCAGTGACCAGTCACAGAGGTGTCCTCTGCTGCCATATGTCCAGTGCTGCTGTATAATAAGTCCCTAACAGTGTTTCTGTGTTGTCCTGCATCAGACCAGTGGTAGTGTCCTGTGCATCAGTCAGTCCAGTGACCAGTCACAGTGGTGTCCTCTGCTGCTATATGTCCAGCGCTGCTGTATAAGTCCGGTCCATTGCAGTGGTGCTGTGTTGTCCTGCATCAGTCCAGTGGTGGTGTCCCTGTGCTCCCGTATATATCCAGTGGTACTGCCGTATATGTCCAGTGGTACTGCTATATATGTCCAGTGATCCTGCTGTATATGTCCAGCGGTACTGCCGTATATGTCCAGCGGTACTGCTGTATAAATCCAGTGATCCTGCCGTATAATTCCAGTGCTCCTGCCGTATATGTCCAGTGATCCTGCCTTATATGTCCATTGATACTGCCGTATTTGTCCAGTGATCCTGCCGTATATGTCCAGCGATCCTGCCGTATGTGTCCATTGATCCTGACGTATGTGTCCATTGATACTGCCGTATATGTCCAGCGGTACTGCCATATATGTCCAGCGGTACTGCCATATATGTCCAGTGATCCTACCATATAATTCCAGTGATCCTGCTGTATACTGTAAGTCCAGTGATCCTGCCGTATATGTCCATTGATCCTGCCGTATAAATCCAGTGATCCTGCCGTATATGTCCAGTGATGCTGCTGTATATGTCCAGTGATCCTGCCGTATATGTCCAGTGATCCTGCTGTATATGTCCAGTGATACTGCCGTACATGTCCATTGATACTGCCGTATATGTCCAGCGGTACTGCCGTATATGTCCAGCGGAACTGCCGTATAAATCCAGTGATCCTGCTGTATAATTCCAGTGATCCTGCCGTATAAATCCAGTGATCCTGCTGTATAATTCCAGTGATCCTGCCATGTAATTCCAGTGATCCTGCCATATATTTCCAGTGATCCTGCCGTATAAGTCCAGTGATCCTGCCGTATATGTCCTTTGATACTGCCGTACATGTCCAGTGATCCTGCCGTATATGTCCAGTGATCCTGCCGAATATGTCCATTGATACTGCCGTATATGTCCAGTGATCCTGCCGTATATGTCCAGTGATCCTGCCGTATATGTCCAGTGATCCTGCCGTATATGTCCATTGATCCTGCCGTATATGTCCAGTGATACTGCCATATATGTCCATAGATACTGCCGTATATATCCAGCGGTACTGCCGTATAAGTCCAGTGATCCTGCCGTATAATTACAGTGGTACTGCCGTATAATTCCAGTGATCCTGCCGTATAATTACAGTGATCCTGCCGTATAATTCCATATAAATCCATATAATTCTGTATAAGTCCAGTCCAGTTGTGCTGCCATATAATTTCAGTGGTGCTGCCCTGTGTTGTATATTATTTACTCCAAATAAAGGGGTTATTAATATTTAATCCAAATAATTTTTACATGGTTTGCCCAGTGAGGCATAAGGGTATGCTCTCCTGTGCCGCATATTGTGTTATATAACTCCAGAAAAATAATGGAGAACAAAAATTTGGAGGATAAAATAGGGAAAGATCAAGAACCACTTCCTCCTAGTGCTGAAGCTGCTGCCACTAGCCATGACATAGATGATGAAATGCCATCAACGTCGTCTGCCAAGGCCGATACCCAATGTGATAGTAGAGGGCATGTAAAATCCAAAAAGCCAAAGTTCAGTAAAAAGACCCCAAAAAATAAATTTAAATGGTCTGAGGAGAAACATAAACTTGCCAATATGCCATTTATGACACGGAGTGGCAACGAACGGCTAAAGTTCTGGCCTATGTTCATGACTAGTGGTTCAGCTTCACATGACGATGGAAGCCCTCATCCTCCTGCTAGAAAAATGAAAAGAGTTAAGCTGGAAAAAGCACAGAAAAGAACTGTGCATTCTAAGATGGTATCACAAATCCCCAAAGTCCAAGTGTGTCGGTGATTGCGATGCCTGACCTTCCGAACACTGGACGGGAACAAGTGCAAGTGCAAGCACCTGATATTGAAATTGAAGATGTCACTGTTGACGTACACCAGGATGAGGATATGGGTGTTGCTGGCACTGAGGAGGAAGTTGACGATGAGGATTCTGATGGTGATGTTGTTTATTTAAGTCAGGCACTGGGGGAGACACCTATTGTCCATGGGATGAAGAAGCAAATTGTGATGCCTGGGCAAAATACCAAAAAAAGCCACCTCTTTGGTGTGGAATTATTTCTCCACAAATCCGGACAACAGGTGTCAAGCCATGTGTTGCCTCTGTCAATCTGTAATAAGTAGGGGTAAGGATGTTAACCACCTAGGAATATCCTCCCTTATACGTCACCTGCAGCGCATTCATCAGAAGTCAGTGTCAAATTGTGAAACTTTGGGTAAGAGCGTAAGCAGTCCACTGACACCTAAATCCCTTCTTCCTCTTGTACCCAAGCTCCTGCAAGCCACACCACCAACTCCCTCAACGTCAACTTCTTCCTCAGCCATGAACGTCAGTAGTCCTGCAGGCCATGTCCCTGGCAAGACTGACGAGTCCTCTCCTAACCGGGATTCTTCCGGAGGATCCTTGAGTGGTACGCCTGCTGTTGCTGCCACTGCTGTTGTTGCTGCTGGGAGTCGATCATCATCCCAGAGGGGAAGTCGGAAGACCACTTGTACTACTTCAACTAAGCAATTGACTGTCCAACAGTCCTTTGTGTGGCAGATGAAATACGACAGCAGTCATCCTTTTGCAAAGCGGATAACTGAGGCCTTGACAGCTATGTTGGTGTTAGACGTGCGTCCGGTATCCGCCATTAGTTCAGTGGGACTTAGAGAATTGTTTGAGGTACTGTGTCCCCGGTATAAAATCCCACCTAGGTTCCACTTCTCTAGGCAGGCGATACCGAGAATGTACAGAGATGTCAGAAAAAGTGTCCTCAGTGTCCTACAAAATGCAGTTGTACCCACTGTCCACTTAACAACGGACATGTGGATAAGTGGAACAGGGCAGACTAAGGACTATATGACTGTGACAGCCGACTGGGTAGATATATGGCCTCCCGCAGCAACAACAGCAGCGGCACCAGTAGCAGCATCTCGCAAACGCCAACTCATTCCTAGGCAGGATACACTATGTATCATCGCTTTCCGTAAGAGGCACATCACTGACAACCTCTTACGAAAACTGAGCAACATCATTGCACATGGCTTACCCCAATTAGACTCTCCTGGGGATTTGTGATATTGGATAACGCCACCAATATTGTGCGTGCATTACATCTGGGCAAATTCCAGCACGTCTCATGTTTTGCACATACAATTAATTTGGTGGTGCAGAATTTTTTTAAAAGTGACAGGGGCGTGCAGGAGATGCTGTTGGTGGCCCGAAAAATTGCGGGACACTTTCGGCATTCAGCCACCGCGTGCCGAAGACTGGAGCGCCATCAAACACGCCTGAACCTGCCCTGCCATCACCTCAAGCAAGAGGTGGTAACGAGGTAGAATTCAACACTCTAGTCTATATGCTTCAGAGGATGGAGGAGCAGCAAAAGGCCATTCAAGCCTATACACCTACCTACGATATAGGCAAAGGAGGGGGAATGCACCTGACTCAGTGGACAATGATTTCCGTCTTGTGCAAGGTTCTCCAACCCTTTGAACTTGCCACACGTGAAGTCAGTTCAGACACTGCCAGCTTGAGACAGGTCATTCCCCTCATAAGGCTTTTGCACAAGCAGCTGGATAAATTGAAGGAGGAGCTAAGACGGAGCGATTCCACAAAGTATGTGGGACTTGTGGATGGAGTCCTTCATTCGCTTTGCCAGGATTCAAGGGTGGTCAATGTGTTGAAATCAGAGCACTACATTTTGGCCACCGTGCTGGATCCTAGGTTTAAAGCCTACATTGTATCTCTCTTTCCGGCAGGCACAAGTCTGCAGAGGTTCAAAGAACTGCTGGTGAGAAAACTGTCAACTCAAGTAGAATGTGACCCATCAACATCTCCTCCTTCACTTTCTCCCGTCACTGGGGCTGCGAGAAAAAGGATAAGATATCCGAGCCCACCCGCTGGCGGTGATGCAGGGCAGTTAGGAGCGAGTGCTGACATCTGGTCCGGACTGAAGAACCTGCCAACGATTACTGACATGTCTACTGTCACTGCATATGATTCTGTCACCATTGAAAGAATGGTGGAGGATTATATGAGTGACAGCATCCAAGTAGGCATGTCAAACAGTCCGTACGTATACTGGCAGGAAAAAGAGGCAATTTGGGTGCCCTTGCACAAACTGGCTTTATTTTACCTAAGTTGCCCCCCTCTAGTGTGTACTCTGAAAGAGTGTTTTAGTGCAGCCGGTAGCCGTGTCAGTGATCGGCGTAGGAGGTTACTTCCACAAAATGTGGAGAAGATGATTTTCATCAAAATTAATTATAAAGACCTTTACCAGCAATTGCCTCCAGAAAGTACACAGGGACCTGTGATGGTGGATTCCAGTGGGGACGAATTAATACTCTGTGAGGAGGAGGATGTACACAGTGAAAGGGGTGAGGAATCGGAGGATGAGGTCGACATCTTGCCTCTGTAGAGCCAGTTTGTGCAAGGAGAGATTGATTGCTACTTTTTTGGTGGGGGCCCAAACACACCAGTCATTTCAGCCACAGTCATGTGGCAGACCCTGTCGCTGAAATGATTGGTTTGTTAAAGTGTGCATGTCCTGTTTATACAACATAAGGGTGGGTGGGAGGGCACAAGGACAATTCCATCTTGCCCCTCTTTTTCTTTTTTGCATCATGTGCTGTTTGGGGACTAGTTTTTTAAAGTGCCATTCTGTCTGACACTGCCGTACAACTCCAGGGGTCGTATAAGTCCAGCGGTACGGCCGTATAAGTTCAGTCCAGTGGTGCTGTCTTGTGCTGCATCAGTCCAGTGGTGCTGTCTTGTGCTGCATCAGTCCAGTGGTGGTGTCTTGTGCTGCCATAAGCCCAGTGGTGGTGTCCTGTGCTGTACATTATTTACTCCAAATAAAAGGGTTATATACATTACTTATATTATTATCCAAATAATTTTTACAGGGTTTGCCCTGTGTGGTGTAGGGGTATGCTCGCCTGTGCTGCATATTATTATAATAGCTTCAAATAAAAGGGTTATTATTATCCAAATTAATTTTACAGGCTTTGCCGTGTGTGTGTGTTTGTTTAAGGGGTACGCTATCCTGTGCCACCAATATTGGCTATCATTTCGGGTTGATCGCTCGCTACTTTTTGCAGCCATGCAAACGTATAGTCGCCGCCCACGGGGGGAGTGTATTTTCGCTTTGCTAGTGTGCTTTGTATGATGTGCTGCTTGGGGCCTAGTTTTTTAAAGTGCCATCCTGTCTGCCACTGCAGTGCCACTCCTAGATGGGCCAGGTGTTTGTGCCACACTCTTCTGTCGCTTAGCTTAGTCATCCAGCAACCTCCTCTTTTTCTTCTTTGCATGATGTGCTGTTTAGGGCCTAGTTTTTTTAAGTGCCATCCTGTCTGCCACTGCAGTGCCACTCCTAGATGGGCCAGGTATTTGTGCTGCACACTTGTGTCGCTTAGCTTAGTCATATAGCAACCTCGGTACAACTTTTAGGCCTAAAAACAATATTGTGGAGGTGTGAGGTGTTCAGAATAGACTGGAAATGAGTGGAAATGAATGATATTGAGGTTAATAATACCATAGAAGCAAAATTACCCCCAAATTCTGTGATTTTAGCGTTTCCCCCCCCCCCCCCCAAAAAAAATCATCCAGATCCAAAACCAAAACACGAAAGGGTGGTTTTGGCAAAACCAAGCCAAAACCAAAACACGAGCGGGGAATTAGAACCAAAACCAAAACACGAAAAGTGCCCACCGCACATCTCTAGTAAAAAGTGATTGTTGTTGATATAAGGGGAGAAAGGATCTTTATAGACATTGGATGTAAGAAAATGCTGGTATGATAAGTTAACTGCCCCTGCTTAAAATTCCAGTGCAAGCAACAGCTGCCAAAGCCTAGGTAATTAACTATAGAGTTGGAAATATAGATGTCATGCAATTATATCAATGGCATAAGTAATGATATCATCACATTCTGCAATATTGTATCGACTAGTCAGCAGTAATTGCATACCTCCCAACATGATCCTCTCCAGGAAGGACAGAATGCTCTGCTCCTGGACTTTTCTCTGAATTTGTGATTGCCATCACCTGTGCTGAAACAGCTTTCTTTATTCATTTACCTGTTCAAAACAGGTGATGGCATTCACAAATTAAGAAAAAAGTCCAGAAGCAGAGCATTGTGTCCCTCCTGGAGAGGGTAATGTTGGGAGGTATGTAATTGGCAGCTCCATTTATGGAAATACAGCAGCTGACAGCAGGAAATATGCCGTTTGACTGTAGCATACCTCCCAACTGTTCCGCTTTCAGCGGGACAGTCCCGCTATTCGGACCCTGTCCCGCTATCCCACCCGCGGGCAGCAGTGTCCCGCGGGTGGGGAAGCAGTTGGGGGGAGGCTTTGATCACCCGCTGCTCCGCTCTGCAAAGCAGCCGGTGATCACTGAATACATGCTGTGCGCACGCGCACGTCATGTATTCAGAGCTAGGAGGGGAGCGGGGGATGCCCAGCTGCTCGGGGAGCACTGGGCACGCCCCCAAAAGGCAGAAAACGGCCGTTTGGGAGGCCACGCCCACTCAAGCAAGGCCATACCCCCTTTCCGGGTTGGCGCGCGGCAAAGCCGCGCGAGAGTCCCTATTTCGTCCAGCCAAAAGTTGGGAGGTATGCTGTAGTGATGTCACAATGCTCACTTTGATCAATGCAGGCCAGTCATTATGACATCTTAGGGGTAGGGTTACCACCACATCCCCTTAATTCTGGACACATATTAATTACACAGGTTCTGTGGCTGATTAAAACCAGGTGAAATGGAGTCTTGAAGTCAGCCAGCCACAGAACCTATGTCATTAATATGTTTCCAGAATTAAAGGGATTAGGTGGCAACCCTACTTAGGGCAGGGACAAACCACCAGAGCACAGGAACATCAATGATATTTCTGGAGTTGATGCATCTCTTGCTACAGCTAAAGTCTATCCCTGGAAGAGCGAGCATAATGTGTCAATATAACTAGCAATTTATCATTTCGTTCAGAGCACTATATAATCTGAGCTCTTTCAGATCATTTTTTTAAATCTTTTTTATCTTAAGTTGTCCATCTTTTTCTGACATCAGAAAATGAGTAGTAGAGAAGTAACACTGCTTATGGAGAGGAGGATCAGAGAATGTGTATAAGTCTATATGAAAATCTTGGTAAGTAAAAAGGTTTGGGACAGTAAAATGACTCTAAAGCAGTGGTCTCCAACCTTAATTGGGGTGTGAGCTACCTTTGGAAAAAAAAACCTCTGGAAGAGCTCCCCCCTCCCCCCAATGTGCGCGCATTCCTGTGAAAGTCGGTGTGGGCTCACAAAAGGTGGGTGTGGCCTCACAACAGTAATGCCCCCCTGCAGTGCCAGATACACAAGTAATGCCCCCCCACAGTGCCAGATACACAAATAATGCCCCTCAGCAGTGCCAGATACACAAATAATGCCTCCCAGCAGTGCCACATACACAAATAATGCCCCTCAGAAGTGCCAGATACACAAATAATGCCCCTCAGCAATGCCAGATAAACAAATCATGCCCCCCAGCAGTGCCAGATACACAAATCATGCCCCCAGCAGTGCCAGATACACAAATAATGCCCCTCAGCAGTGCCAGATACACAAATAATGCCTCCCAGCAGTGCCAGATACATAAATAATGCCTCCCAGCAGTGCCAGATACACAGATAATGCCCCTCAGCAGTGCCAGATACACAAATAATGCCTCCCAGCAGTGCAAGATACACAAATCATGCCCCTCAGCAGTGCCAGATACACAAATCATGCCCCCCAGCAGTGCCAGATACACAAATCATGCCCCCCAACAGTGCCAGATACACAAATAATGCCTCCCAACAGTGCCAGATACACAAATCATGCCCCAAGCAGTGCCAGATACACAAATAATGCCCCTCAGCAGTGCCAGATACACAAATAATGCCCCTCAGCAGTGCCAGATACACAACTAATGCCTCCCAACAGTGCCAGATACACAAATAATGCCTCCCAGCAGTGCCAGATACACAAATAATGCCTCCCAGCAGCGCCAGATACACAAATAATGCCTCCCAGTAGTGCCAGATACACAGTTAATGGCCCCAGCAGTGCCAGATACAGTTATTGCCCCCCAGCAGTGCCAGATACGCAATTAGTGCCTCCCAGCAGTGCCAGATATACAATTAGTGCCTCCCAGCAGTGCCAGGTATACAATTAGTGCCTCCCAGCAGTGCCAGATATACAATTAGTGCCTCCCAGCAGTGCCAGATATACAATTAGTGCCTCCCAGCAGTGCCAGATATACAATTAGTGCCTCCCAGCAGTGGCAGATATGCAATTAATGCCTCCCAGCAGTGCCAGATACGCAATTAGTGCCTCCCAGCAGTGCCAGATATACAATTAGTGCCCCCCCCAGCAGTGCCATATATACAATTAGTGCCTCCCAGCAGTGCCAGATATACAATTAATGCCCCCTAGCAGTGCCAGATATAAAATGAATGCCCCCCAGCAGTGCCAGATATACAAATAATGCCTCCACCCCCCCAGCAGTGCTCACAATTGTTGCCCCCCGCATCCGCCGCTGTGTTTGAGGGAAGGAGGTGAGGAGAGTCCACTGGCAGGCAGCCACAGCGCATCTCCTCGCTCTGAAGTAAGTACTGCTGACAACTCTGACCGCACGCGGACCGCCAGCCAATCAGAGCTCAAGGCTCACAGCCGTGAGCTCTGATTGGCTGGCGGTCCGCACTATATTTCAAATGGCCGCACGGCCGCGGTCGGAGATGTCAGCAGCGCCGCCGCGGGTACTTCAGAGCAAAGAGACACACTGTGGCTGCCTGCCCGGCGCTGCTGTGAATGCTGGGATGCGCTTCCCTCAACCCAGCATTCTCAGCAGCGGGCAGCCAATGCGGAAGGAGAGGGGAGTGCTGCAGCGGCGCCGCTACCAATGACATAGCGCTGCTGCGGCTCAAGTCCCCCTCCCTCCTCCTCCTTCTCCCCTGCGGCTGCCCGGGATCTCTGCCAGCACGAGGAGCCTAACTGCCAGCGGGAGAGATGGTATCTCTCTCTCTCTTTGTCTTTTTGTTTCTCTCTCTCTCTTTCTGTCTTTCTCTCTCTCTCTCGTGTCTGTCTGCCGCAATGTGTAAAAAGGGGGACTGGCTGCCGTAATGTGTAAAAAGGGGGACGCTGTCTGCCATAACATGTACAAAAAGGGGACGCTGTCTGCCGTAATGTGTAATAAGGGGGATGCTGTCTGCCGTAATGTGTAATAAGGGGGACTGTCTGCCGTTATGTGTAAAACGGGGGACGCTGTCTGCTGTAATGTGTAATAAGGGGGACGCTGTCTGCCGTAATGTGTAATAAGGGGGACTGTCTGCCATAATGTGTACAACGGGGGACGATGTCTGCTGTAATGTGTAATAATAGGATTTTAGTACCTACCGGTAAATCCTTTTCTTCTAGTCCATAGAGGATGCTGGGGACTCCAAAAGGACAATGGGGGTATAGACGGATCCGCAGGAGCTTGGGCACACTATAAAGACTTAAAGTGGGTGTGAACTGGTTCCTCCCTCTATGCCCCTCCTCCAGACCTCAGTTAGAAGCTGTGCCCAGGAGAGATGGAGAAAATAATTTATAATTTAAACACAGTGAGTGTCATACCAGCTCACACCACAAACATACCGCAAGACATGGCCTTCAACAGAATACCAGCCCACGGAATAAAAAACATACAGCCATATGCTGAGAGAATATGCAACACAACCTGTGTGTCAACACAACCAATAATAAGAAACCGCATGCAACGGCCTGAACAACGTCAGCGACAACCTGACAGAAAGGAAACACCACAAAGTGCAACCATAACCAATAACTGCAGACACAGTACGCACTGGGACGGGCGCCCAGCATCCTCTACGGACTAGGAGAAAAGGATTTACCGGTAGGTACTAAAATCCTATTTTCTCTTACGTCCTAGAGGGTGCTGGGGACTCCAAAAGGACCATGGGGTCTATACCAATGCTCCAGACCGGGCGGGAGAGTGCGGACGACTTTGCAGCACCGATTGAGCAAACATGAGGTCCTCATCAGCCAGGGTATCAAACTTGTAGAACTTAGCAAAGTGTTTGAACCCGACCAAGTAGCTGCTCGGCAAAGTTGAACTGCCGAGACTCTTCGGGCATCCGCCCAAGAAGAGCCCACCTTCCTGGTAGAATGGGCCTTCACCGACTTCGGTAACGGCAATCCAGCCGTAGAATGAACATGAACGCTGGATCTGTGATAGGATTCGGCATGAATCCTATCACAGATCCAGCGTGTAACAGTCTGCTAAGAAGCAGGGGCCCCAATTTTGTTGGGATCATACAGGATAAACAGAGCCTCTGTTTCCCCAATCCGAGCCGTTCTGGCGACACAAATATCCAAGGCTTAAGTAGCCCCAGGTACCACAATAGGCTGGTTCCTGTGAAACACAGAAACCACTTTTGGCAGAAATTGTTGCCGAGTTCTCAATTCCGCTCTATCCACATGGAAGATCAAATAGGGGCTCCTGTGAGACAAAGCCGCTAATTCCTACACCCGCCTTGCGGACGCCAAGGCCAATAGCATGACCACTTTCCAAGTGAGAAATTTTAACTCAACCTCTCATAAAGGTTCCAACCAGTGTGACATAAGAAACTGCAACACCACGATAAGGTCCCATGGTGCCACTGGGGGCACAAATGGAGGTTGGATGTGCAGCATTCCTTTCACGAAAGTCTGAACTTCTGGAAAGGTGGCCAATTCTTTTTGAAAGAAAATTGATAAGTCCGATATCTGCACTTTAATGGAGCCTAACTTTAGGCCTGCATCCACCTCTGCTTGCAAAAAAAAATTGGAGAAAACGACCCTGCTGAAATTCTTCCGTAGGAGTCTTCTTGGATTTACACCAAGACACATACTTCCTCCAAATACGGTGGTAAAGCTTCGCCGTTACTCCTTTCCTAGCCTGAAGCAATGTGGGAATGACTTCACCGGAAATACCCTTACGGGCTAGGATATGGCGTTCAACCGTCATGCCGTCAAATGCAGCCGCGGTAAGTCTTGATACACGCCCGGTCCTTGCTGTAACAGGTCCCCTCGTAGTGGAAGAGGCCAGGGATCTTCTATGAGTAAGTCTTGAAGATCTGGATACCAAGCCCTCCTTGGCTAGACCGGAACAATGAGGATCGCCTGAACCTTTGTTCTTCTTATGTTTATCACCTTTGGAAAGAGTGAAAGTGGAGGGAACACATAGACCGACTGAAACACCCAAGGTGTCACGAGGGCGTCCACTGCTATAGCTTGAGTGTCCCTTGACCTGGAACAATATCCCTGAAGTTTCTTGTTGAGGCGAGACGCAATCATGTCTAATTGAGGAATTCACCAAAGACTTGTCACTTCTGTGAAAACTTCTTGATGAAGACCCCACTCTCCTGGATGGAGATCGTGTCTGCTGAGGAAGTCTATTACTCTGTTGTCTACACCCGGAACGAAGACCGCTAATAGAGCGTTTACATGCCTTTCCGCCCAGTGGAAAACTTTTGCGGATTCTGCCATTGTCGCTTTGCTCCTCGTTCCGCCCTAGCGGCTTACTTACGCCACTGCTGTTAAGTCGTCCTACAGAATTAAGACGGACAGATCGCGAAGATGTTCGTTGTAAATAGCTCTTAATTCAAGAATGCTTATTGCAGACAAGCTTCCCGGCTTGACCTTTTCCCCTAGAAATTCTTCCCCTGGAAAGACTGCTCCCCAGCCTCGGAGACCTGCATCCATGGACACCAGGATCTAATCCTGGATCCCGAACCTTCGTCCCTCTAGGAGGTGAGAACTGTGCAGCCACCACAGGAGAGATATCCTGGTCCTGGACAATAGGATTATTTTCCGGTGCATGTGCAGGTGAGACCCGGACCACATGTCCAACTGGTCCCGCCAAAACCACTCTAGCATTTGACCTGCTCACCGAATGGCCTTGTAGGCCGCAACCATCTTCTTCATCAACGGAACGTATTGATGGGTTTACACTGTTGCAAATCTGATCCGACTCTGGATCCTCAGATCTCTTTCCACAGGAAAAAACATGGAACCTCAACCGGTCAGTATCCACTCTGACACCCACCTCCGAACTCTGCGTCGTTGGGAACAACAGTCATTCCCACTGTTGAAAGAACAGTCAGAGAGAAACAACGATTTGCACCACTCGTTTCTTGATCTCGCCTTAATCTGGAGAGCGTCCCAGAACAGAATAAGAATGGCTCTTACTGTTGAAAGAGAACCATCATACCGCCATTACTCCTATGAAATGGCAAAGACAATCCTGGATATCCACCCAGGTAATCCGAATGCAGAGAACCACGCATTGAAACCTCTTAGTCTTTTTTTTTTTTTGGAACAGCAGAACAATTCCCTGAACCTGACGCACCTCTGTACGGCGTCACGTACTACCTCCCCTTCCAGAAGGGAAACGGCAAGATCTCATAGAAAAACAGTGAGGGGTAATTTTGTAACTCAGAATGTCCCCCCTCGGATTATACAATCAAGTCACAGGTCCTAGTCAATTCTCGGACTAACGGAAAATTAGTAGACGAGTCCCCACCGGAGTGGGATCCAGCCAGATAGACTCAGCGACCTGTGGCGGACGTGTTAAAAACAGAAACCGAGATCCGGTTCTGCGGACCAAACAGGGCTGCAGAACTCTTACCTTTTCAGCTTCCACTGTCTGCACAGAAAAGGAAAAAGGAACGGTATCGAACGATTAAAACAACTGCATCCCACCAAAGAATGCGTCCCCAACCGTTGCGAAGGAGTCTAACTCACAAAGCTAAACTTACCAGTGGTATCCGCCGAGATTGACTGAACTGAGGCATCCCAGTATCTCTCGGAAACAACCTCAGCAGTTTTCCCTCGGCCACACCTCCTGCCGTCATGCGGCAACCTGCTGCAATGTTATAGAATATAATCAACATAAGCAACCTTACCCACACTCTGTAGGGTAATTCTATCGGATGCCTGTCCGAACAGAACACTCCCCCATGTACATGCAGTGCAAATAAATATAGAAATAAAATATCACTTAGCTTCCTGTGTATGATCCTTTGCGACCGGCTCTGCATCGACCAGGAGTTGACTGCCACAATGTTCTCTCCGCGTCGGGAAGAGAATAATATTCGGACTCCTTGAGAGGATCGAAAACCAACTCATCACGGCCAATCTAGAGCTTAATCAACAGAGCGTCCAGCACATGAGAAGAATACCATTACTTCAGCATTCATGGACATACATAATGTAATACACAATAAAACACACATATCCTAACCATGCATATATAAACATATATATATATATATATATATATATATATATATATATATATATATAACCTATACGTGAGTGGATTGTCCAGACCCGTCAGGTCCCTAGTGACAGTAATGTGTTCTGAATGTGTATGACCATGTACTGACATGCCCCAGATGTGGATCTACCAGGAACGTTATGGTCGACAGAAACTTAGTATATGTTGACAGCAGGGGATAGTAAACGGCAAAAAATAACAATCTTGGAACCCCGAGGGGTCTGAGGGAAGCACACATATACAATTTAAATAAGACTCCCCCCACATATATCTATAAATATATATACAGGTACAAGGCAATAACAGCCTGTTAATTTTTTACCCAGTAAATACCGTTGATGCCGACAGGGCACCCACAAACAACTGTGTCTCCCCTAGCGTGTTTACTTTTTTAAGCAAACACCAACCTGCTAATACTTAATTTTCCTAATCAAGTACCGTCATGCGCCGGCGAAGCCAACAGTTATCCCCACAGCAGCTTGTGACAAAGCCCTCACACATGTCGACATATGTCGACTAACAGATAGTGGGTAAACAAACAGGGAAACACTGAATTTACGTATCACAACAAAGATTATGCGCCCCTTATAAAACATAATGCTATATGACTCCATATAGCATTAAAAAACACTGTGCCCCCCCCCCCCTCCTTCTTACTATACAGCAAGCCCTGGCGGGGACCTGAACAAAATAGAGCTGACTCCGCTGTGAGGGCTAAGCTCCGCCTCTTCTCGGCGTGCTTAAGCCCGCTCAACAAATAATAAGAATTTACTCACCGGTAATTCTATTTCTCGTAGTCCGTAGTGGATGCTGGGAACTCCGTAAGGACCATGGGGAATAACGGGCTCCGAAGGAGGCTGGGCACTCTAGAAGGATTCATGACTACCTGGTGTGCACTGGCTCCTCCCACTATGACCCTCCTCCAAGCCTCAGTTAGGACACCGTGCCCGGACGAGCAGACATAATAAGGAAGGATTTAGAATCCCGGGTAAGACTCTTACCAGCCACACCAATCATACCGTACAACTCGTGATACTATGGCCCTCATTCCGAGTTGTTCGCTCGCAAGGCGAATGTAGCAGAGTTACACACGCTAAGCCGCCGCCTACTGGGAGTGAATCTTAGCTTCTTAAAATTGCGACCGACGTACGCGCAATATTGCGATTACAAACGAGTTAGCAGTTTCTGAGTAGCTTCAGACTTACTCTGCCTGTGCGATCAGTTCAGTGCTTTTCGTTCCTGGCTGACGTCATAAACACACCCAGCGTTCGCCCAGGCACTCCCACCGTTTCTCCGGCCACTCCTGCGTTTTTTCCGGAAACGGTAGCGTTTCCATCCACACGCCCCTAAAACGCCGTGCATCCGCCCAGTAACACCCATTTCCTGTCAATCACAATGCGAACGTCGGAGCGATGAAAATGCCGTGAGTAAACTTACTTTCTTCATAGTAAAGTTACTTGGCGCAGTCGCAGTGCGAACATTGCGCATGCGCACTAAGAGAATTCTCACTGCGATGCGATGAAAAACTCCGAGCGAACAACTCGGAATGAGGGCCTATATCCAGTTTGACAGTATGAAAACAACTGAGCCTCTCAACAGATGGCTCAACAATAACCCTTTAGTTAACAATAACTATTTACAAGTATTGCAGACAATCCGCACTTGGGATGGGCGCCCAGCATCCACTACGGACTACGAGAAATAGAATTACCGGTGAGTAAATTCTTATTTTCTCTAACGTCCTAGTGGATGCTGGGAACTCCGTAAGGACCATGGGGATTATACCAAAGCTCCCAAACGGGCGGGAGAGTGCGGATGACTCTGTAGCACCGAATGAGAGAACTCCAGGTCCTCCTCAGCCACGGTATCAAATTTGTAGAATTTTGCAAATGTGTTTGCCCCTGACCAAGTAGCTGCTCGGCAAAGTTGTAAAGCCGAGACCCCTCGGGCAGCCGCCCAAGATGAGCCCACCTTCCTTGTGGAATGGGCATTTACAGATTTTGGCTGTGGTATGCCTGCCACAGAATGTGCAAGCTGAATTGTACTACAAATCCAGCGAGCAATAGACTGCTTAGAAGCAGGAGCACCCAGCTTGTTGGGTGCATACAGGATAAACAGCGAGCCAGATTTTCTGACTCCAGCCGTCCTGGAAACATATATTTTCAGGGCCCTGACAACGTCTAGCAACTTGGAGTCCTCCAATTCACTAGTAGCCGCCGGCACCACAATAGGCTGGTTCAGGTGAAACGCTGACACCACCTTAGGGAGAAATTGGGGACGAGTCCTCAACTCTGCCCTATCCATATGGAAAATCAGATAAGGGCTTTTACATGATAAAGCCGCCAATTCTGACACTCGCCTGGCTGAAGCCAAGGCTAATAACATGACCACTTTCCACGTGAGATATTTCAGATCCACGGTTTTTAGTGGCTCAAACCAATGTGATTTTAAGAAACTCAACATCACGTTGAGATCCCAAGGTGCCACCGGAGGCACAAACGGGGGCTGAATATGCAGCACTCCTTTTACAAAAGTCTGAACTTCAGGTACTGAAGCTAGTTCTTTTTGAAAGAAAATCGACAGAGCCGAGATCTGTACTTTAATGGAGCCTAGTTTTAAGCCCATATCCACTCCTGCTTGCAGGAAATGCAGAAATCGACCTAGATGAAATTCCTCTGTTGGGGCCTTATTGGCCTCGCACCATGCAACATATTTTCGCCATATGCGGTGATAATGCGTTGCCGTAACATCTTTCCTGGCCTTAATAAGCGTAGGAATGACTTCTTCCGGAATACCCTTTTCCTTTAGGATCCGGTGTTCAACCGCCATGCCGTCAAACGCAGCCGCGGTAAGTCTTGGAACAGACAGGGCCCCTGCTGTATCAGGTCCAGTCTGAGCGGTAGAGGCCACGGGTCCTCTGAGAGCATCTCTTGAAGTTCCGGGTACCACGCTCGTCTTGGCCAATCCGGAACCACGAGAATTGTGTTTACTCCTCGCTTTCTTATTATTCTCAATACCTTTGGAATGAGAGGCAGAGGAGGGAACACATAAACCGACTGGTACACCCACGGTGTCACTAGAGCGTCCACAGCTATCGCCTGAGGGTCCCTTGACCTGGCGCAATATCTTTTTAACTTTTTGTTGAGACGGGACGCCATCATGTCCACCTGTGGTTTTTCCCAACGGTTTACCAGCATCTGGAAGACTTCTGGGTGAAGTCCCCACTCCCCCGGGTGGAGGTCGTGTCTGCTGAGGAAGTCTGCTTCCCAGTTGTCCACTCCCGGAATGAACACTGCTGACAGTGCTAGTACATGATTCTCCGCCCATCGGAGAATTTTTGTGGCTTCTGCCATCGCCATCCTGCTTCTTGTGCCGCCCTGTCGATTTACATGGGTGACTGCCGTGATGTTGTCTGACTGGATCAGCACCGGCTGGTGTAGGAGCAGGGCTTTTGCTCGACTTAGGGCATTGTAGATGGCCCTTAGTTCCAGAATATTTATGTGAAGGGAAGTCTCCTGACTCGACCATAGTCCTTGGAAGTTTCTTCCCTGTATGACTGCCCCCCAGCCTCGAAGGCTGGCATCCGTGGTCACCAGGACCCAGTCCTGTATTCCGAACCTGCGGCCCTCTAGAAGATGGGCACTCTGCAGCCACCACAGTAGAGACACCCTGGTTCTTGGAGACAGGGTTATTAAGCGATGCATCTGAAGATGCGATCCGGACCACTGGTCCAACAGGTCCCACTGAAAGATTCTGGCATGGAACCTGCCGAAGGGAATTGCTTCGTAAGAAGCTACCATCTTTCCCAGGACCCGTGTGCAGCGATGCACTGATACCTGTTTTGGTTTCAGGAGGTCTCTGACTAGAGATGACAACTCCCTGGCTTTCTCCTCCGGGAGAAACACTTTCTTCTGGACTGTATCCAGAATCATACCCAGGAACAGTAGCCGTGTCGTCGGAACCAGCTGTGACTTTGGGATATTCAGAATCCAGCCGTGCTGGTGCAGCACCTCCTGAGATAGTGCTACTCCCACCAACAACTGTTCCTTGGACCTCGCTTTTATTAGGAGATCGTCCAAGTACGGGATAATTAAAACTCCCTTTCTTCGAAGGAGTATCATCATTTCCGCCATAACCTTGGTAAATACCCTCGGTGCCGTGGACAGTCCAAACGGCAGCGTCTGGAATTGGTAATGGCAATCCTGTACCACAAATCTGAGGTACTCCTGGTGAGGATGGTAAATGGGGACATGCAAGTAAGCATCCTTGATGTCCAGGGATACCATGTAATCCCCCTCGTCCAGGCTTGCAATAACCGCCCTGAGCGATTCCATCTTGAACTTGAATTTCTTTATGTACGTGTTCAAGGATTTCAAATTTAGAATGGGTCTCACCGAACCGTCCGGTTTCGGTACCACAAATAGTGTGGAATAGTAACCCCGGCCTTGTTGAAGTAGGGGTACCTTGATTATCACCTGCTGGGAATACAGCTTGTGAATTGCCGCTAGCACCGCCTTCCTGTCTGAGGGAGCAATCGGCAAGGCAGATTTTAGGAACCGGTGGGGTGGGGACGCCTCGAATTCCAGCTTGTACCCCTGAGATACTATTTGCAGGATCCAGGGATCCACCTGTGAGCGAACCCACTGATCGCTGAAATTTTTGAGGCGACCCCCCACCGTACCTGGCTCCGCCTGTGGAGCCCCACCGTCATGCGGCGGACTTGGAAGAAGAAGCGGGGGAGGACTTTTGCTCCTGGGAACCTGCTGTTTGTTGCAGCCTTTTTCCCCTACCTCTGCCTCTGGACAGAAAGGACCCGCCTTTTCCACGCCTGTTTTTCTGGGTCCGAAAGGACTGAACCTGATAAAACGGCGCCTTCTTAGGCTGTGAGGGGACATGGGGTAAAAATGCTGACTTCCCAGACGTTGCTGTGGAAACTAGGTCCGAGAGATCATCCCCAAATAATTCCTCACCCTTATATGGTAACACTTCCATGTGTTTTTTTGAATCTGCATCTCCTGTCCACTGGCGAGTCCATAAGCCTCTCCTAGCAGAAATGGACAATGCACTTACTTTAGATGCCAGTCGGCAGATTTCCCTCTGTGCATCTCTCATATATAAGACTGAGTCTTTGATATGGTCTATGGTTAGCAGGATCGTGTCTCTGTCTAATGTGTCAATATTTTCTGACAGTTTATCTGACCACGCAGCGGCAGCACTGCACATCCAAGCTGACGCAATAGCTGGCCTAAGTATAATGCCTGTGTGTGTATATACAGACTTCAGGATCGCCTCCTGCTGTCTATCAGCAGGTTCCTTGAGGGCGGCCGTATCCGGAGACGGTAGTGCCACCTTTTTAGACAAACGTGTGAGCGCTTTATCCACCCTAGGAGGTGTTTCCCAACGTGACCTATCCTCTGGCGGGAAAGGGAACGCCATTAGTACCTTCTTAGGAATTACCAATTTTTTATCAGGGAAAGCCCACGCTTCTTCACACACTTCATTTAATTCATCTGATGGGGGAAAAACTACGGGTAGTTTTTTCTCCCCAAACATAATACCCTTTTTAGTGGTACCCGTATTTATATCAGAAATGTGTAACACCTCTTTCATTGCCTCAATCATGCAGTGAATGGCCTTAGTTGGCATCAGGTTAGACTCATCGTCGTCGACACTGGTGTCAGTATCAGTGTCGACATCTGGGTCTGCTTGAGGTAGCGGGCGTTTTAGAGCCCCTGACGACCCATGCGACGCCTGGGCAGGCACGAGCTGAGAAGTCGGCTGTCCCACATTTGGCATGTCGTCGATTTTTTTATATAAGGAGTCTATACGTGCACTCATTACTTTCCATAAGCCCATCCACTCAGGTGTCTGCCCCGCAGGGGGTGACATCCCTTCTAAAGGCATCTGCTCCGCCTCCACATCATTATCCTCATCAAACATGTCGACACAGCCGTACCGACACACCGCACACACACAAGGAATGCTCCGAATGAGGACAGGACCCACAAAAGCCCTTTGGGGGGACAGAGTGAGAGTTTGCCAGCACACACCAGAGCGCTATATAATGCAGGGACTAACTGAGTTATGTCCCCTATAGCTGCTTTTTATATTATATATATATATATATAGCGCCTAAATTTAGTGCCCCCCCTCTCTGTTTTTACCCTGTTCTGTTGTAGACTGCAGGGGAGAGCCAGGGAGCTTCCTTCCAGCGGATCTGTGAAGGAGAAATGGCGCCAGTGTGTCTGAGGGAGGTAGCTCCGCCCCTTTTCCGCGGCCTATTCTCCCGCTTTTTTCTGGATTCTGGCAGGGGTATTTTCCACATATATAGCCTCTGGGACTATATATTGTGGAATTTTTGCCAGCCAAGGTGTTATTATTGCTTCTCAGGGCGCCCCCCCCCCCAGCGCCCTGCACCCTCAGTGACCGGAGTATGAAGTGTGTATGAGGAGCAATGGCGCACAGCTGCAGTGCTGTGCGCTACCTTGGTGAAGACTGATGTCTTCTGCCGCCGTTTTTCCGGACCTCTTCTTGCTTCTGGCTCTGTAAGGGGGACGGCGGCGCGGCTCCGGGACCGAACACCAAGGACTGGGCCTGCGGTCGATCCCTCTGGAGCTAATGGTGTCCAGTAGCCTAAGAAGCCCAATCCGGCTGCAAGCAGGCGAGTTCGCTTCTTCTCCCCTTAGTCCCTCGCTGCAGTGAGCCTGTTGCCGGCAGGTCTCACTGAAAATAAAAAACCTAAACTATACTTTCTTTCTAAGGGCTCAGGAGAGCCCCTAGTGTGCATCCAACCTCGGCCGGGCACGAAATCTAATGCTGCATTCACACCGCAAATGCCGGGTCCTACCCGGTAAGACAAACGTGTACTTACCGGGTGGGATCCGGCATTTGCGCTCCGTTGCAGGCTTCCCGACCCGGCAATATACCGGGTCGGTTGCCATGACAACGGAGGCCGCAGCAGCAGCAGGGGCTGGGGTGGAGGCGGCGTCGGGAGATGAGCTCATCTCCAGCGCCGCCTCTCCCTATCTTGTGAATGGGAACCGTGTCGCATCGACACGGCTCCCATTCACACCGCACCTGACCCGGTAATCAACCCGGGTAAAACCCTTCTTTTTTACCGGGTTGATTTACCGGGTCAGGCGACCCGCTAAATCGCCCAGTGTGCTTTCACATCGCACACTGACCCGGTTCGACACGGCAATATGCCGTGTCGGTACCGGGTTATTTGTGCGATGTGAAAGGGGTATAACTGAGGCTTGGAGGAGGGTCATAGTGGGAGGAGCCAGTGCACACCAGGTAGTCATGAATCTTTCTAGAGTGCCCAGCCTCCTTCGGAGCCCGCTATTCCCCATGGTCCTTACGGAGTTCCCAGCATCCACTAGGACGTTAGAGAAATATATAAAAATACATATATTGAGCTGGGGGAACCTATATACAGGGTATAACCCCCTGTATATATACATAAATAGAATCGCTGCCCAGGGCGCCCCCCCTGCGCCCTGCACCCTCGGAAGCCGTTGGTGTGTGGGAGCAAAGGCGCGCAGCGTGATCGCTGCGGCACACTGGCGGGGTGACATACCCGGTGTCAACGAAATATGTCCCCCTGCCAGCGGTTTAAGTCAGTATATGCCGCCCAGGGCGCTCCCCCCCAGCACCCTGCAAGAGCCGATGGTGTGCAGGAGCAGGGAGCGCAGCGCTACCGCTGCTGCTCCCTCCGTTTCGCGGCACACTGGCGGGGTGAACATACCTGGTATCTGGACCCTAAATATGTCCCCCCGCAGGAGATCCAAACCTCAGCAACATGCCGCCCAGGGTGCTACCCCCCCAGCGCCCTGCACCCTGCCAGAGACGTTGGTGTGTGGGAGCATGGAGCGCAGCGTTACCGCTGCTGTTACCTCCGTTACTGAAGTCTTCTTTTCTTCCAATACTCACTCGGCTTCTTTCTTCTGGCTTCTGTGAGGGGGTGACGGCGCGGGGACGGGAACAAGCAGCTAGGCGCACCAAGTGATCAAACCCTCTGGAGCTAATGGTGTCCAGTAGCCTGAGAAGCAGAGCCCTTAAACTAAGAAGAAGTAGGTCCTGCTTCTCTCCCCTCACTC
Organism: Pseudophryne corroboree; assembly: GCF_028390025.1. Classification (NCBI taxonomy): domain Eukaryota; kingdom Metazoa; phylum Chordata; class Amphibia; order Anura; family Myobatrachidae; genus Pseudophryne; species Pseudophryne corroboree. The sequence continues at coordinate 266,568,405 of NC_086445.1, forward strand.
CCATGATGCAGGGAGCCTGTAGCCAGCAGGTCTGCCTGAAAATAAAAAACCTAACATAAAGTCTTTTAGAGAAACTCAGGAGAGCTCCCCTAGTGTGTGTCCCATCACTCCTGGGCACGGGTGTAGTACAGTATGCCGGCGCTTGGGCTCCCGGCGACCAGTATACCGGCGCCGGGAGCCCGACCGCCGGTATACCGACCGCATGGCGAGCGCAAAGGAGCCCCTTGCGGGCTCGCTGCACTCGCCACGCTGTGGGCACGGTGGCGCGCTATGCGCGCCACACTATTTTATTCTCCCTCCAGGGGGGTTGTGGACCCCCACGAGGGAGAATAGCTGTTGGTATGCCGGGTGTCGGGATTCCGGCGCCGGTATACTGTGCGCCGGGATCCCGACATTCGGCATACTGAAGACCACCCCTGGGCACAAAGTCTAACAGAGGTCTGGAGGAGGGGCATAGAGGGAGGAGCCAGTTCACACCCACTTTAAGTCTTTATAGTGTGCCCAAGCTCCTGCGGATCCATCTATACCCCATGGTCCTTTTGGAGTCCCCAGCATCCTCTAGGACGTAAGAGAAAAAGGGGACGCTGTCTGCCATAATGTGTAAAAAGGGGACGCTGTCTGCCGTAATGTGTAAAAAGGGGACGCTGTCTGCCGTAATGTGTAAAAAGGGGGACGATGTCTGCCGTAATGTGTACAAAAAGGGGATGCTGTCTGCCGTAATGTGTAATAAGGGGGACGCTGTCTGCTGTAATGTGTAATAAGGGGGACGCTGTCTGCTGTAATGTGTAATAAGGGGGACTGTCTGCCGTAATGTGTAAAACGGGGGACGCTGTCTGCTGTAATGTGTAATAAGGGGACGCTGTCTGCCGTTTTGTGTAAAAAGGCGGACATTGTCTGCTGCAATGTGTAAAAAGAGGACGCTGTCTGCCGTAATGTGTAATAAGGGGGACGCTGTTTGCCGTAATGTGTAATAAGGGGGACGCTGTCTGCCGTAATAAGGGGACGCTGTCTGCCGTAATGTGTAAAAAGGGGCTCTACCTGGTGTAGTGGCGCTACTGTGCAGCGTAATTTGAATAATGGAGACTACTATGCACCGTAGTATGAACTGGCATTATTTTGTGACCACGCCCCTTCCCCATGAAGCCACGCCCCTATATATTTCTTTTGTCTTGCGTAGGGGGGCAATGCCGTTTCTTGCACACAGCGCTAAAAATAAGAATTTACTTACCGATAATTCTATTTCTCGGAGTCCGTAGTGGATGCTGGGGTTCCTGAAAGGACCATGGGGAATAGCGGCTCCGCAGGAGACAGGGCACAAAAAAGTAAAGCTTTACTAGGTCAGGTGGTGTGCACTGGCTCCTCCCCCTATGACCCTCCTCCAGACTCCAGTTAGGTACTGTGCCCGGACGAGCATACACAATAAGGGAGGCATTTTGAATCCCGGGTAAGACTCATACCAGCCACACCAATCACACCGTACAACTTGTGATCTAAACCCAGTTAACAGTATGACAACAGAAAGGGCCTCTTAAAGATGGCTCCTTAACAATAACCCGAATTAGTTAACAATAACTATGTACAAGTATTGCAGATAATCCGCACTTGGGATGGGCGCCCAGCATCCACTACGGACTCCGAGAAATAGAATTATCGGTAAGTAAATTCTTATTTTCTCTATCGTCCTAAGTGGATGCTGGGGTTCCTGAAAGGACCATGGGGATTATACCAAAGCTCCCAAACGGGCGGGAGAGTGCGGATGACTCTGCAGCACCGAATGAGAGAACTCCAGGTCCTCCTTTGCCAGGGTATCAAATTTGTAAAATTTTACAAACGTGTTCTCCCCCGACCACGTAGCTGCTCGGCAGAGTTGTAATGCCGAGACCCCTCGGGCAGCCGCCCAAGATGAGCCCACCTTCCTTGTGGAGTGGGCTTTTACAGTTTTAGGCTGTGGCAGGCCTGCCACAGAATGTGCAAGTTGAATTGTGTTACAAATCCAACGAGCAATCGACTGCTTAGAAGCAGGTGCGCCCAACTTGTTGGGTGCATACAATATAAACAGCGAGTCAGATTTTCTGACTCCAGCCGTCCTTGCAATGTATATTTTTAAGGCTCTGACAACGTCCAACAACTTGGAGTCCTCCAAGTCGCTAGTGGCCGCAGGCACCACAATAGGTTGGTTCAGATGAAATGCTGATACCACTTTAGGGAGAAAATGCGGACGAGTCCGCAGTTCTGCCCTATCCGAATGGAAGATTAGATAAGGACTTTTATAAGATAAAGCCGCCAATTCAGATACTCTCCTGGCAGAGGCCAGGGCTAGTAACATAGTCACTTTCAATGTGAGATATTTCAAATCCACCTTTTTCAATGGTTCAAACCAATGGGATTTGAGGAAATCTAAAACTACATTTAGATCCCACGGTGCCACCGGAGGCACCACAGGAGGCTGTATATGCAGTACTCCCTTGACAAAAGTCTGGACCACAGGGACAGAGGCCAATTCTTTTTGGAAGAATATTGACAGGGCCGAAATTTGAACCTTAATGGATCCCAATTTGAGACCCATAGATAATCCTGATTGCAGGAAATGTAGGAAACGACCCAGTTGGAATTCCTCCGTCGGAACCCTCCGATCCTCGCACCACGCTACATATTTTCGCCAAATGCGGTGATAATGTTTCACGGTGACTTCCTTCCGTGCCTTAATCAAGGTAGGAATGACTTCTTCTGGAATGCCTTTCCCTTTTAGGATCTGGCGTTCAACCGCCATGCCGTCAAACGCAGCCGCGGTAAGTCTTGAAAAAGACAGGGACCCTGCTGTAGCAGGTCCCTTCTCAGAGGTAGAGGCCACGGTTCGTCCGTGAGCATCTCTTGAAGTTCCGGATACCAAGTCCTTCTCGGCCAATCCGGAACCACTAGTATTGTTCTTACTCTTCTTTGCCGTATGATCTTCAATACCTTTGGTATGAGCGGCAGAGGAGGAAACACATACACTGACTGGTACACCCAAGGAGTTACCAGTGCGTCCACAGCTATTGCCTGTGGATCTCTTGACCTGGCGCAATATTTGTCCAGTTTCTTGTTGAGGCGAGACGCCATCATGTCTACAATTGGTCTTTCCCAACGGTCTATTAACATGTTGAAGACTTCTGGATGTAGACCCCACTCTCCCGGATGAAGATCGTGTCTGCTGAGGAAGTCTGCTTCCCAGTTGTCCACGCCCGGGATGAACACTGCTGACAGTGCTATCACGTGATTCTCCGCCCAGCGAAGAATCTTGGCAGCTTCTGCCATTGCACTCCTGCTTCTTGTGCCGCCCTGCCTGTTTACATGGGCGACCGCCGTGATGTTGTCCGACTGAATCAACACCGGCTTTCCTTGCAGGAGAAGTTCCGCCTGGCTTAGAGCATTGTAGATTGCTCTTAGTTCCAGAATGTTTATGTGAAGAGACTTTTCCAGGCTCGACCACACTCCCTGGAAGTTTCTTCCTTGTGTGACTGCTCCCCAGCCTCTCAGGCTGGCGTCCGTGGTCACCAGGATCCAATCCTGAATGCCGAATCTGCGGCCTTCTAATAGGTGAGCCTTCTGCAACCACCACAGAAGTGACACCCTTGTCTTTGGTGACAGGGTTATTCGCAGGTGCATCTGCAGATGCGACCCTGACCATTTGTCCAACAGATCCCTTTGGAATATTCTTGCATGGAATCTGCCGAATGGAATTGCTTCGTAAGAAGCCACCATTTTTCCCAGGACTCTTGTGCATTGATGTACTGACACTTTTCCTGGTTTTAGGAGGTTCCTGACCAGATCGGATAACTCCTTGGCTTTTTCCTCTGGAAGGAAAACCTTTTTCTGAACCGTGTCCAGAATCATTCCTAGGAACAGCAGACGAGTTGTCGGGATTAAATGGGATTTTGGAATATTCAGAATCCACCCGTGTTGTCTTAGCACCTCTTGAGATAGTGCTAAAGCTGTCTCCAGCTGTTCTCTGGACCTTGCCCTTATTAGGAGATCGTCCAAGTATGGGATAACTAATACGCCTTTTCTTCGAAGAAGAATCATCATCTCGGCCATTACCTTGGTAAAGACCCGAGGCGCCGTGGACAATCCGAACGGCAGCGTCTGAAACTGATAGTGACAGTTTTGAACAATGAACCTGAGGTACCCCTGGTGTGCGGGGTAAATCGGAACGTGTAGATACGCATCCTTGATGTCCAAGGATACCATAAAGTCCCCTTCTTCCAGGTTCGCTATCACTGCTCTGAGTGACTCCATCTTGAACTTGAACTTTTTTATGTAGAGGTTCAAGGACTTCAGATTTAGAATAGGCCTTACCGAGCCATCCGGCTTCGGTACCACAAATAGAGTGGAATAATACCCCTTTCCTTGTTGTAATAGGGGTACTTTGACTATCACCTGCTGAGCGTACAGCTTGTGAATGGCTTCCAACACCCTCTCCCTTTCGGAAGAGACGGTTGGTAAGGCAGACTTCAGGAAACGATGAGGAGGATCCGTCTCTAATTCCAACCTGTACCCCTGAGATATTATCTGCAGGATCCAGGGGTCTACCTGCGAGTGAGCCCACTGCGCGCTGTAATTTTTGAGACGGCCCCCCACTGTCCCCGAGTCCGCTTGAGAGGCCCCAGCGTCATGCTGAGGTTTTTGCAGGAGCCGGGGAGGGCTTCTGTTCCTGGGAAGGAGCTGCCTGTTGGTGTCTCTTCCCTCTTCCTCTGCCTCGTGGCAGGTACGACAAGCCCTTTGCTCTCTTATTTTTGTAGGAGCGAAAAGGCTGCGGTTGAAAGGTCGGTGCCTTTCTCTGTTGGGGAGTGACTTGAGGTAAAAAAGTGGATTTCCCGGCAGTAGCCGTGGCCACCAAGTCTGATAGACCAACTCCAAATAACTCCTCCCCTTTATACGGCAAAACCTCCATGTGACGTTTTGAATCCGCATCGCCTGTCCACTGTCGTGTCCATAAGGCTCTTCTGGCTGAAATGGACATAGCACTCACCCGAGATGCCAGTGTGCAAATATCCCTCTGTGCATCACGCATATAGATAAATGCATCCTTTATTTGTTCTAACGACAGTAAAACATTGTCCCTATCTAGGGTATCAATATTTTCAATCAGGGATTCTGACCAAACTACTCCAGCACTGCACATCCAGGCAGTTGCTATAGCTGGTCGTAGTATAACACCTGCATGTGTGTATATATTCTTTTGAATAACTTCCATCTTTCTATCTGATGGATCCTTAAGTGCGGCCGTCTCAGGAGAGGGTAACGCCACTTGTTTGGATAAGCGTGTGAGCGCCTTGTCCACCTTAGGGGGTGTTTCCCAGCGCGCCCTAACCTCTGGCGGGAAAGGGTATAATGCCAATAACTTTTTTGAAATTATCAACTTTTTATCAGGAGCAACCCACGCTTCATCACACACGTCATTTAATTCTTCTGATTCAGGAAAAACTGTTTGTAGTTTTTTCACACCATACATAATACCCTGTTTTACGGTATCTGTAGTATCAGGTAAATGTAACGTCTCCTTCATTGCCAAAATCATATAACGTGTGGCCCTACTGGAAAATACGTTTGAATTTCTACCGTCGTCACTGGAATCAGTGCCCGTGTCTGGGTCTGTGTCGACCGACTGAGGCAAAGGGCGTTTTACAGCCCCTGACGGTGTTTGAGGCGCCTGGACAGGCATTAATTGATTGTCCGGCCGCCTCATGTCCTCAACTGACTGTTTAAGGGAAGATAAACCATCACGTAATTCCACAAATAAAGGCATCCATTCTGGTGTCGACCCCCTGGGGGGTGACATCTGCATATTTGGCAATTGCTCCGCCTCCACACCAATATCGTCCTCATACATGTCGACACCACGTACCGACACACACCGCAAACTCACAGGGAATGCTCTAATGAAGACAGGACCCACTAGCCCTTTTGGGGAGACAGAGGGAGAGTCTGCCAGCACACACCACAAAGCGCTATATATACAAGGGATATCCTTATATTAAGTGCTCCCTTATAGCTGCTTTAATATATATATATATAGCCATTAATGTGCCCCCCCTCTCTGTTTTACCCTGTTTCTGTAGTGCAGTGCAGGGGAGAGACCTGGGAGCCGTTCTGACCAGCGGAGCTGTGACAGAAAATGGCGCCGTGTGCTGAGGAGATAGGCCCCGCCCCTTTTTCGGCGGGTTCTTCTCCCGCTATTTTTCCAGTCAGGCAGGGGTTAAATATCTCCATATAGCCCCTATGGGCTATATGTGAGGTATTTTTAGCCTTGTATAAGGTTTATATTTGCCTCTCAGAGCGCCCCCCCCCAGCGCTCTGCACCCTCAGTGACTGCCCAGTGAAGTGTGCTGAGAGGAAAATGGCGCACAGCTGCAGTGCTGTGCGCTACCTTATGAAGACTGAGGAGTCTTCAGCCGCCGGTTTCCGGACCTCTTCACGCTTCAGCATCTGCAAGGGGGTCGGCGGCGCGGCTCCGGGACCGGACTCCACGGCTGGGCCTGTGTTCGATCCCTCTGGAGCTAATGGTGTCCAGTAGCCAAGCAGCAAATCCACTCTGCATGCAGGTGAGTTTACTACTTTCCCCCTAAGTCCCACGTTGCAGTGATCCTGTTGCCAGCAGGACTCACTGTAAAGAAAAAAACCTAAACTAAACTTTCTCTAAGCAGCTCTTTAGGAGAGCCACCTAGATTGCACCCTCTCGTTCGGGCACAAAATCTAACTGGAGTCTGGAGGAGGGTCATAGGGGGAGGAGCCAGTGCACACCACCTGACCTAGTAAAGCTTTACTTTTTTGTGCCCTGTCTCCTGCGGAGCCGCTATTCCCCATGGTCCTTTCAGGAACCCCAGCATCCACTTAGGACGATAGAGAAATACCTAGTTACGGCACTGCCCCTACATATACAAAACAGGGCCAATGCAGGCCGTAGGCGTGCGCCAAAATATAGGGGCATGGCTTCATGGTGAAGGGGTGTGGCCACAGAGCTCCCTTTTTCACATTATGGCAGGCAGAGTCTCCCTTTTTCAGTTAATTAGGCAGGCAGAGTCCCCCCTTTTCACACATTAGGCATAGTCCCCCTTCTTTTCACATTAGGCAGGCAGAGTCCCCCTTCTTAACACATTAAGCAGCAGTCCCCATTTTTTACATATTACAGCAACAGAGCCCCCTTTTGTTACACATTAGGCAGGCAGAGTCAGAGAGAGAGAGAGAGAGAGAGAGAGGGAGAGAGAGAGGTAGGGGTGTGTGTGTGATATTCCTGTGGGGACGATCCGGCATCCAGGGCTTCCAGGCACTTACACTACTATTTGGGAGCTGCAGGCTGCAATAGCACTCCCTCTGAATTACAGAGGCACCTCATACAGATGGGGGGAAGGGGGGGGGGTGCTACCACATGGCAGCTGCGGCACCACTCCCTGTCCCTTTCAGAGGTGATGGCGGGACTCACAGACGGAATACGGGGTGGGGTATGTGCTACCACATGGCAGCTGCGGCGTATCACTCCCCGTCCTTTGCAGAGGCGGCGGCGGGACTCACAGCTGGGATAACGGCATGGGGGGTGTGCAGTGGCGGCAGCGGGAGACAGGCACTGGCGGCACTTACACCGGGTAGTACAGACGTACAGGGAGTGGTGGTGGTGGTGGGGGGGGGGCGGTGTGCTGCCAGATGGTGCGCCTGCAGTGCATTTGCGCTGTGGGCAAGGCACCATCGGCACACACCTGCTTATTTGTGTTGTGTCCGTTGATGCTAAATTGTTTCTATACCATGTGCTTGTCCTACTTGTTTTGTATTGTAAGTCAGTTTTTTTTTTTTAATTTGTTCATTTATATACTTTGATAGGTGCTGCAGAACCCTTGTGGTGCCACATAAATAAAGGATAATCCCCCCTTGACTCTACCTTAATGATCCACCTCTAGTGTTCTATCTATGTACTTTATTTTTGTAGTGTTTACTATACTGTCCGATTTATGGTACTGAGATCTTTATGCTTTACCACTGCTTTTGAGCTTGTAAACTCTGTAAATTTTGATGATATCATTATGTATACCCCCCCTTCCCTATGCTTTGTTCCCCCTTTCTTACCCCCTTCTTTTTTCTGTACCCCTTTGTTTGAATATACTTTCAATAAAAACTATTGACGTTAAAAAATAAACAAAGGATAATAATAACACGATTTCTTGTATGGTCTGTTGAACAGGTTCCCAATTTTTTTTTTTTTCCCCCCAGTGGGGTAAAGTTGTCTTGAACATGTGCCTACCTCAGAAAACAATTCATTATGATAAGAATCAATTGTTTTACCTCAGAGTCTGGGGAATTTTGTTCTCCTCACAACTAATACCTGAGGATAATAATAACAACGACACAGTGACAAGCATTTTTTAAGGTTTTTTTCTAAGCATGTCTGACCCAGCTGCAGTCGGGGTTGAAAATATGCAAAATATCTTTGACAGAAATCAACAATGCGTTTTCCAGTCTCAATCTCTGACAGAAAATGTTTTAAGTGCTCAATGTGACTTTAATTACACATCTGTTCCAAGTACTTCCTAAAGGGGCATACACACTAGACGACTTTTCCTAACAATATGTGCGATAACGACAATTTTGAACGATATATTGTTCAAGTCGTCTAGTGTGTATGCCCATAACGACGGCCTATGCACGGACCCACGCTTGTTAAGAGCAGGACGCGGGTCGGCCGTGCATGCAGCTGAATGTGAGCAATGTAACTTGTAACATCGCTCATCTCGGCATGTGTGTACGGAGCCGTGATGAGCGATGTGCACACTGTGACATTGTCCCTCCGCCCGGACCCTCCCCGGCTCCATCTTACCAGCCGCTGACGCCGCGAGCACACTGGACGGAGCCGCACTCCGTACAGCCAGCCAGCTCAGCCTCCTGCCTTCAGAGTGTATTCTGTAAGTCACTGCTGCCCCACCAATGTACAGCCCACATCAACAGTGCCACCAATGATTCTCACCCACTGCCCCACCAATGTACAAGCTACATTTTAATAAAACTGTTCCTTGATACGCAGCCAGATCTGCATTCATCTCCTCACATGCTGGGGGCTGCCCAGCAAGTGTGAAGGGCCACCTCCCAATGCGTCCGCAATTATATTGTGTACTCATCGAATTAAGGTTGACCCCTTGTAGCGCAGCCTGGCTTTGCTGTCAGTCGGTCCTCCGCAATTTATTTAATCATAGCGGCTGAGTGTGACATCACGCCGCCACCCCTGAAAAACGCTACTGGACTGCCCCCGTATGGCCTGTCACCCACCCAAGCTGCGTCGCCACATACTCCTGCCACTGTCATTCATTTTGTGGCCGCATCCTTCCTGGATGGACAGTTTGTCAAGAAGAGTGTCTGCAGTAATCACTGCATACATACCTCCCAACTTCTTTGAGCCGCCCTAGACGATAGGGGGAGGGTGGCTTCCAGCTAAGGGGTGTGGCCTCGTGGTTAGGGGGGCATGGCCTCGCACGAAGCTCCACACTCACAAAGCAAGCCCCATGTTTCCGTCATTATGGGGGCATGGATAAAACATAAAGGGGATATTCAATTGTTTGAAAAGTCGGTTGGGTGTCTGTTTTTTTCTGTCTATTAGATAGGAAAAACCAGACACCCAACTGACTTTTTAAATAACTGAATATCCCCCAAAGTGACAGCTAATGCTGCTTGATGCATCACTCCCGCACACTTCTTACCACCCAGGCCACTCCTATACCATAATTTGCAGCGTTCCTACTTCTTTATATTCTTTTCACTGCTGGGGGATATATTAGCGCCACACATGTCACTGTTGGGTAGATACAGGAAGCAGGCAAAAGAGTAGAGAAATGAGCCAGTGGATAAGTTGCCCATGGCAAC